>NW_027211604.1:19445000-20645000 GCF_022749685.1 Semicossyphus pulcher | reverse complement strand
AGAACAAAAAACACTCATTAAAATTATTACAATTAAAAGCGGTGCATTACAATTTGATGAAAATAATGAGAGATTCTCAGCACTACATCCTTTAACTGGTTTCAAACAAAACACCTGCTGGTTTGGTCGAACAACGTGTGTATTGTAGAGTATGTGATCAGTATTCTTAAGAGGATAACGGCATGTGATCAAGTAAAAGTTCTTCCTCTGTCCAATCTGCAGGGAAACGTTTTATATTAAATATTATGCTGGCCTCGTGTAAGTTTGGTTTTAGCAGCTGAAGTTCACAATTATGTCGTCTTTCATCTTTTCTGCAGGAAATAATTGTGACTTGATCAGCACTTGTACATCTATCAGATTAATTTGATCTCCATCTGCCTTTGCTTCCCTTCTTCCTCTTTCAGATCTTCCTGCTGGCTCAGAGCCGCCGCTGGAAGGACGGGCTGTGTTCCCGAAACACCGTGGAGTATCACCGCCTGGACCAGAACGTCAACGAGGCCATGCCGTCTCTCAAGATGACCCGAGACTACATCTTTTGATCCACGTTCACGAGAACAATATGTCCAGACCTGAGCGGAGCCAGCTGGCCTTCCTGCCTGGCTGGTCCTGTTGTAGAGATGCTGTGCTTGGAGTTTGATTGATGCTTTCTCTTGCTTTACGGGCCAACTGGAGAGCGGGGCTGTTATGTCTCTGAGATAGTTTGTTTGTTCGGGATCTTTTTCGTTGTCTGCATAGAGAGATTTTTACTGTTTCTGATTTTCTTATTTGTTATGTTATTTTATGTAATTTGTTTTCTTAATTAATAACTTCTTGGGATTGATTATTATTCTCTATTAGGGGTCTCATATCTGTCTTTTACTGGGAGTCTCAGCCTTAAGGTCCATGGACACTATTTTTGTTTTACTTTTGCATATGATTTTTATGTTTAATACTCTTAAGAATAGGAAAAAAAAGATGTTTATGTAACTGAGGTCATAATATAATACTAAATTATAACAATTAATCATTTACCCCAAGATAAATAATTGATTTATCTCTCAGTAGTTCGCCAAAATATGAATGGACACACTAAGCATTTGCTTTACAAAGCACTTGTTGCTCGGTTATGCATAATCTATCGTAATGTAAAGGTGTGAGTGTGCAAAATATCTGATACATATATACACAGTCCGACCGAAAACAGTTGAATCTGTTTATAGAACAAATAAGTGCTGTAGGCTGTGAAAAAAATGATTTATAAGTTGAAATGTTCCTCATCTAACAAGAATCAGACATCAGAATCACAATTTCTCTCAAATTAAGTAGTTGATACCTTCGAAAATTAACAACCTCTGTCATTAACTTTTCACCTTATACAAGGGATGTAAAATCCCTTTTAAACTAAGCTGCACATAAACATTAAGTCAAGCAGGGTGACTACGCTTCAGGTTACGAGTCTGTTCATGTGCTGAAGCCATTATAATGAAGATATTGTTGGGGTTGAAAATGTACTAATCTAATCTATGAGAGAAGTTTAATATTGGCAGACTTTTTGTTTTGTTTTTTCTCCTCTACTTTTTCTACTGCCCAGATTTTGCCATGCAGAAATCTCGGGGCTGGCCCTCTTTGTTTTATGACTTCGGTGAAGTCTCTATCAGTCATTTGTGGTCGTCTTTGTGGCAAAAATTTAACGACTGTTTTCCCTCATAAAACTTTTAATTTACATCCACTTCCTGTCAGAGGGAAGTTTGGTGGACCGGCATCTCTGTTCATGAGAGGCTTTGCATGCTCCCTGTGGCCTGATGTTCACACGAGCACCAAAAAAACCCCACAAAAAAACAAGTTTTTCATTGTTTCCACAATCATGACTCTTCATCACAGCCACATGTTGTTTTCTATCTGTTGCCGTCTCATGCCTTCAGTTGAAATGCCATAACTGCCACATTGATCCACACATTTGTTATCAATCTCTTGTCGCCTTCTGCCAGTTGTATTCAGCTGTCTTGTTAGTAAACAATTCACACAGAGGGAAGATGGATAATGCGATTTGCACTGTGCCGTTCAGCTGTACTTGCTAGAATAATAGAGAAGGAGGTGTCTTCTGCAGAATGATGGATCAACACTGCTCTTGCAATCAACAGTAGAAACTGTACAATCTCTTTTTTTGTCAATAAAGCACAGATTGTGTACAGAATCCTCCCGGTGTCTTTCATTTTAGCTATTGATTCTTTCATATTTGACCTGCTCAAGTGATAAATCTGAGATACTCGTCCACTGACGGATTCTTTATGAGCCAGATTCAGAAAGTATTTACATCAGAGCCTCTTTTATCTGCCTCTTTGTGCAGAAAATGTCCGGTTTATCTGCGCTGCCGTCACTAACTTGACTGGACTTTGCTTTCTAGACAGACAGTTTAATCTGCTTTGATTGTAATAGGCTCAGAGGATTTATCCTTTCATTATGACGGTCACTGAGCGGAAGATGTGGTTTAGAGCTGTAAAATATTTATAGAGCTGAAAGTGAAAGCAGTGTTGGGTTGGATCAGATACATCTACATTTAGCAAAGGTTAAAGACTATTTTCTTTAACAGATAGCCTCATTAAACTTCAAACTAAATGATGAAATGAAAAGCAGCAGATGCAGTGTGAAAGATTGAAGCGTAACTTTTCACCTTAATGTAACTGACATAAAAAAGCAGACAATAAGTAACCTCACCACAAGGAGGCAGTATACACACACAAATGACTGATCAGACAAACCTCAGATATTCTTGTGTCCTTCAACATCTTGAATGACAGAGGAGTGTTAACACATACTGCGTGAGATCCAAGGCAAGCGTGTGTGTGTTTGAGTGTGTGTAAGTGCCTGCACATCAAAACTCTGCCTGAACAGGTGAAAATGTGATGTTTCACAGCTTTTCCTTTCAGTGTGACACAAATAGCATCAACTTAATCAAGGGAAATCTGAGCTGAAAAGCCTTCTTTTACTTTTATATTATTTTAGTGATGTTTGGTGGGAGCCATACGTGCTGTGATTAACCACAATCTCTCAGAAACACTAAAGATATTTAAAGAATTAGCCTCTGGGTGGGTGTCACACATCACCACAAAGATGGTTTTCAGGACAGAAGTGAGTGACAGAGTTAAAACGTTTATCAAGGCATGTCTGTCTTTTAAAGTTGGCAGGCAGCAGAGTGACAGGACAGATGGAAGCAGAGAGAATGGCATGGACATGCATGTCTTTGACTGTTGTGTTTTCATTAATGGCTGCCACCGTCTGTTCCTGGTCAGAAACCAACAAATCCTTCTTAAACCATCAAATGCACAACATTAGGGAGTTAATCCATGTACAACCAAAACACTTTGTCCCTCTACAAGCTTAAAATAGGGAAATAGGGAAATTGATATTGTCATGAGTTATTGTTGTTTAGTTTTCTATATAGTTTGTATTTCTATTTTAGTCCTGTTTGACTTTGTAACTGTTGTGTCTCTCATGAGGCTTTACTTCCTTTGTTGTTGTTTTTCCCGCCTTTTGGATTGTTTGCCCCGACCTTATTGTTTTCACCTGTGTTGATTAGTCTCACCTGTCCCTGTTTACCCCCTGTGTTTATAGGCTTTGTCTTCCCCCGTTTCTTCGCTAGTTAGTCATTGTCTTTTGTCTTGAACCCTTTTGTGACCCATGAAGTCTCCCGTGTTTTCCCCTGAGTTTGGGTAAATTTATTTTGTGGACTCTCCTTGTTTTTCTCTCTTTGTTGGACCTTTTCCTTTGGATTATTTCGGTTACCGGATCCCACAGTAAACCTTTTGATTTTCCTTTTGTCTCCATGCTCACACCCACACCTACGGGCAATTTAGAGTCACTGATGAACCTAACCAGCATGTCTTTGGACTGTGGGAGGAAGCCGGAGTACCTGGAGGGAAACCACACATGCACGGGGAGAACATGCAAACTCAATACACAGAAAGGCCCACTTTGTCCGAATCGGGATTCGAACTAGGAACCTTCTAGCTGTGAGCTAACCACTGCACCACCATGCTAGAGAAAGTATCTTATTTTTGGCCATTTTGCTTTTTTTGATAGGACAGCTGAAGAGAAACAGGGAATATGGGGAAGAGAGAGAGTCAGGAATGACGTGCAGGGAAGAGCCCGAGGGTGGGAGTCTGCAGCGGTTGTGTCAAAGGCTGTAGTCTCTGTACATGAGGCGCCTGCTCTACCACTGAGATAAACCAGCACCCCAAACAATATCTAATTTTAAAGCCAATATCGTCCGATAGCGATGACAGGCAGATATTATCATCCTCATAACTCTACTGTATCAAAGAGTCTCAGATTCAATAATTTCACCTCCAAGTCAGCAAATCATTTTGTCAATGTACACTTTTTCAAAGAAGGGGAAATCTTATTTTGAAAGGACACTAACTACTGAGTATGAGTTGTATGTAATCTGCACGAAAAGAAATCAGTCTATAGTTTTGCTCTTCAAACCCTCTAAACATCTAAATTTAGTTTGATGATTTTGTTCATCAATAACTCATAAATATTACCTATTATTCTTTTTAAAATGGCGTCTCTGCTTCTGTAGGTTTGACAGAATAGCGTGAGAAAGGTTCGGCTCTTTTGTTTCCTATCATAACATCTTTTTTTAAGCACTTTAAACTCCAACCTGCCTATTCACAACAGCCGCGCTGCATGTATAAGCAGCTGCCAGCTGCCTCAAATGTAAAAACCTGGAGATGAAAAAGCAGAGGAGATGGCTGCTGGGAGCGTGTCATCAGCAGATAAGATAAGCAGGCTTTGTGGATATTTGTACAAAGTTATTCCAGGCGAATCTATCTGAGAGACGGCAGCAAATGAAATCTACCAGCTGGAAAAACTCACAACTACTTTTGAGCAGTGAAGGGTGAAAGTCTTGACAATGGTTATCCAGTAGCTTTTGAAGAGGTTTTATAACTTTTATAAGAAATGTCTTAAGAGAAGAACATTATTCAGTTGAGGTTCCTTAAAATATAATAAACTCAATTTAGAGCCTGATCAGCTGATGTTTTTTTAATTTATTTTTTTGCTTATGCCGACAAACAGGCATCAGTCACCATAGTAAATGAATATTCTTTATGTTTTTTTACACAGAAATAGGACCCATGCACACTCTGTTAATATAAATATTAAACAACTTTAAAACATTAAAGTTTTGTTTGTGGTTTCATGAAAATCAATAACCAGATACTATATCAACTGGCTTTATTCATGTGTGAAAAACAATATATATGTACATCATATTTTCTTTAGATTACATCATGACGTTCATGTAACATACCTGATGACGGCCTCTGACCCTGCTGCTACCTTGACTGAATGCGTGGGACAACATTAGCTTAAGTTTCTAGTCCTGGAGGTACTGCAATAGTTGAATTGATTCAGTGAAATACAGTTTGTGTGTTGAAGTGACTTGAAGCTAACCAGCTGATTATGACAGTTTTACTTTTGTTATTGTGAAGAAACAGAATGAAAGGAAAGTGGTAAACGATTCACGGATGGCTATTTCCAACAACAATGGTGCTAATGTTGCAGAGGAGCTTCTGACACAAAATATGAAGGATTGTGAGCACGAAAAAGAGGATGAAGAGGAAGAGGACTGTCTGAACGAGCTGCATTAATACTGTAAGTTAGCACCCTGAGCTTAAAGTAAGCTTCATGTGCTTTGTGCCTCAGGCTAACGTTAGCTACAGCTAGCAGGCAGCTGCTAGCTAGCAAGAGTTGTGTAGTGTTGTTTATATAGTAACGTAAGATGATTCTGCTTTAGTTTAAAGTATTTAACTTTAGTGAGTGTTACAGTCGTGTTTGATGCTTTTTGTGGTGACTTGGAATCGTGATTTTTGGTATACGTTTACTTTGTTCAATAATTATGCACAAAAAGGGCAAGCGTGCACAATTGTTGCATCAAAGTTCATTAGCAACCGCTATATACAAAAATAGTCTGATCTATCTTCAACATGAGTACATCCTGTACTTCCATGTAACATTTAAACCACATTTTGTTGTAGCGTGGTCCCTGCGAGTGAATGGTGCTACAAATCCCCGCCCTTTGCTTGAGCTTTTTTCATCAAGCAGCGAGATACAAGATTCTGGCAACTACTGTCATCATCAAAAAACTCAAAACTCACAGGTGCAGGTTTATTTTCAGAAAGTAGACTGATCATTTACTTCTTCCCACTGTCATCAGGAAACAACCAGCAAAGCAATAAAAGCAAGCTAAAGCCCATGCAGCTAGCTTTGTAGCAAGAATTCACACAGCTGGAAGACGTCTTTGAGCAATAAGATTGCTTGTATGAAGCATCATCCATCCATCCATCAAGGTCAGTTGTGCAGGATATTGATTGATTTGGCTCTCCTGTAATAATTTCTACTGGTATTTCAGCGTCTGCCTCCTTTAATAACCCCATTCCAGGAGGTTTTTCACAGATATGTCAATATATTGAGCGTCAGGAGACCTGGAGGTATTTCAAATAAAACATTGGGGTTAAGGCCAGAGCTAATCAAAGCACAAGCTGTAGCTGCCTCCTCTATCAGAGAGGTCAAGGTTAAGACTCACTGAAGAGTCGTGCAGAGCGAGACTTCTCCTTGTTTTAAAGTGGTTAGTAAGGAAAAGGCTCAGCCAGAAAAAGGACAGTTCAATTAAGTGAGTTCAGACATCCATAAAATGGTTTATTGTATCAGGCCTTGTGCCAGATATTGTGCTCAACTGTCACTGCAACACCTAATGCTACTTTCAAAGAACTTTTATGGTACAACAGGAGAAAATAATATAATGATGTTGTTTATGGGGACTCTGGGTAGTTATTTTTAGGGAAGGAGGATAAATGAGTATCTGTCTTTTCTAATCAGCTCACATCAAGATGCCCTCGACCCCCAAATGATCCCATTTAGCAAGACAGCAGCCACCCAAAATACACTGTGGGTAAAGCTGCCAGCTGTGATTGTGCATAAGTGTGTGGTAAAATATAGGCTAGGTAAGACTTTGAATATTGGTTTTTTTTTCAATAGCCAAAAGAGGATTATTATTATTATTATTTTTAAAATTATTTTTATTTTATTTTATTTTTTTTTATTTCTATTTTTATTCATTTCAATTGAAATTTTTTTATAAATCGTCAAAAGAATCTTGCCACCCAATGGTGACCTCTGTAGGCCACAGAAAGTTATAGGACTACAAATCCCACAGCGCGTCAGCCAATTATAGAGACAGCTGTGCGCTTGAGGCTGGAAGACGCCGATGAGAGACAGTCTCAACCATATAGCTAATGTTTTATCGTTTAACGTAAAGAAAGATAATTTAATTTTGCTTTTTGATTTGATTTGGTTTTGACTATTTGACTAAGGCCCTTTTTTCTTTGTTCAATGTGTGTTGATTTACTTTGATTAACCGCACGAGCCACCCGACATCAAGCCAGCCTGACAGGCCAGACAAGTCACCAAACAGTGAGTAGAGCAAGACAAATAATTTGAAAGATAACGCGTTGGAAATGTTTATATCTTGACGCTGTCTAAAGTGGCTTAATAGAAAATAAGTAGAAGGAAGCTGCAACAGAATCATCGTCTTTTATTATTATTATTATTATTATTATTATTATAATAACCTTTATTTAACAAGGAAAAGTCCCACTGAGATTAACAGTCTCTTATTGAAAGGGAGTCCTGGTCAAGACAGACAGCAGCACAAAAAACACAGTTACAGGTAGAAAAACACAAAAAAGGACATTTAAAGAACACAAACATCGAACAAGACAAGTATAAGCAACTCACATTTTAAGTGATAGATTTCTAGCAGTCAGTTTTGCAACCAGGTAAATAAAAAACAACATCCGAAAGAGTCCGCTTCTATGTGTACTGTTTCCAATCAAATCACTGCTAAAATATAATAATATAATAATTATACTTATTATGTACAGTGAATTCTTTGCTTTGTTTCTAACCAACACCAACCAAGAACATGATTATTTATTATCCAAGTAGACTGCAACATGTGTGTTACTTGAGTACTAAATGAACAAGTTATCTATCTTCAAAGGGAGTTTGCCCTCTTCTACAGAGTCCGCCATGTTTTCTAGAGGGTTTTATGGACTTTTTGCAACAACAGTCGGTTAATAATATTAATAATACATTTTATTTATAACACACTTTGCATTTGAAACAAATCTCAAAGTGCTACAAAATAGAGACAAAGGCAAAAAAACTAGTTCACCTGTAGGGTGAGACTTGGCTGCAATCTGCAACCTCACCACTAGATGTCACTAAATCCTACACACTGGTCCTTTTCAGTACAATACCCAGACAGATGAAAAGTTGTACTGCTACTCGCTGCTGCTTCACCTACCCACAATCCTTTCCAAATAGAGGGATATACAGTATAGCAGTAAATCCAGGACAGAGTGCTTTTGTTGGCTCAGAAGGTGCAAACACAGGACCGGTTTTAAAGTGGAATTTTAGGCCTCAAACCGTTTTAAAGACAAAACAATGGAGGCTTCAGTCACTCTTTTTCTGGCTGGACTCGGCTTCATTCAAGCTTTCAGACATGAGCTGATGTTCAAAGTCCTCCTTCATGGAAAACACAAACATAAAATGTGTTAGCTTTCCTTTTACACCTTTGTGTACTCACGGACTTTCTGGGATCCTTCCCCAGCTTTCCTTCTATTTAATTTTCCTGTCTGTGTGAGTCCAGAGTCTCCCAGGAACTATACACTGCACATAATATCAACAGTCCAGGCTTTGTGTGTCCTCCGCTCTGTTTTATCTCTCTGAGGTTTGTGTCTCTGTGTTGACAGAGCTTAACCGCCCTTGTTCTTTATCTTCTGCATGGCCGGCATTAAGAGTGTGGAGCCTCTTGCTTTTTTCTCCGTGCAGAAGAAAACACAGAGGCCATCATCTTTACGGTTTGAGAGGAGAGAGGCTTAGCATCTCCTCGGAGAAGGAACGAGTGTGCGGGCAAAGAGAGGCAGAAAAGAGCAGTTTAGATCAAGAAGAAAGTAGGAAAACATATTGTGCTGCAATATAAAAAAAGTATTATGAGAGAAAAGAGAAGGAAAAAAGCTTCAGTATGTTGTGTTTATATGTTGGTCCTTCATCATGTACGCCTCTCAAACCTCTGTCGTCCTTCAGTCTGTTGTATTTGTGACTTGCTGCACAGGCAAATGTTGCACTTTGGCGACCTCAAGTGGCAACTTGGATAAAATTGTTGCATTTTTTTGTGTGTATTTTTGCCTTTATTTATAGGACAGCTGAAGAGAGACAGGAAATATTGGGAGAAAAGAATGGGGGCTGCATGCAGCGAGGTGCCGAGGGCGGGAGTCGAGCCTGCAGCCGCTGCATCAAGGACTGTAGACTGTAAACCAGCGCCCCAAATTGTTGCATTTAAATAAACAAAAAAAAGTTTAAAAGTCCTCCATTATACAGAAATGATGATACAGAAACGCCGCCCTCCTGGAATTTATATATCTTTTCCTCAGAGCATGGTTTTGACTGAAACGGGGACATTAACTGATAAATTAGAGACTCTACAACTTACACATTTTCTTCAAATGTGTGGGCTTTAGGCTGGGAGAGAAGGGGTCTTTTGCGACCATAATAAAGGTTTGACTTTATACAAGAGACCAGAGTAGTATTTTTTTATCACCAAGTCTACATCAGTGATTACATCACAGTAACTGTTAGTCACTTGGTTTGTTGTAGTTAGATTAAATTACTGTATGTGTTGCTATAAATGGCATCCTAACCAGATGCCCGAACCACCTCAACTGGCTCCTTTGATGCGAAGGAGAAGCGACTTTTCTCCGAGCTCCCCCCGGATCTCCGAGCTCCTTACCCTATCTCTAAAGCTAAACCCAGACACCCTCCGAAGGAAACTCATTTTGGCTGCTCGTATGCGCGGCATTACTGCTGATGCTGCACCGATCCGCCTGTCAATCTCACGATCACTCATGAACAAGACCCCGAGATACTTAAACTCCTTCACTTGAGGCAGAGACTCACTTCCCACCCGGAGGGAGCAATTCACTGTTTTCCGGCAGAGAACCGTGGCCTCAGACTTGGAGGTGCTGACTCGCATCCCAACTGCGTCACAGTCGGCTGCAAACCGCCCCAATGCTGGCTGGAGGTCCCAGCTTGATGAAGCCAACAGGACAACATCATCTGCAAAAAAATGATGCTAAAACTCCTTCCATCTTTTTTTAAAGGCGGCTAATCTGTTAAATCAGTTGCTATAATGTTATTGGTAGATGCTCGTAATGTTCTAGGACTTCAGTTTGCTACTGGCGTCCATGTTTTCCTGAGCACTCGACCACATTTAGAAGTCATAATTTAGATTCTTCGTCCGACCTATAACTATTGACTTACAGCGGATTTGCAGCATTTGGGCATTGGGGTCAAAGTTCATTTTAGCCTACCGCCCCCTAGTGGTGATTTTTCACAACCAGGACTCATTGATTGCATGCAGCATTAGGACTTTAAAAGGGTGGGAATCCGAACACAGACGTTTGAAGAGCACCTGTCCCCTCCAGCAGTCGACTGAATCTGCAGTTTGAAGCGAGGATGTTTTAATGTTTCTCTCCATATGAGATCCTTCATTATGCCGTCTGTTTTAAGTCCTCTTCAAAGTCCTTTTTACAGGCTACCTAACACTGCTTTCTTATATCTTCCTCCCTTTCTGCACATCCTATCAGCCCTTGTCATTCGTCTTTTTTTATCTGTATCTCTCCTCCACTCCTGGGACTTATTCTATCCATCAAACCCAGATCCAAAACCTCTGGCTTTTAAATGTTTGACTGTGCCTGCCTTCCCCTCAGACAGGTTGGATCTGAGCATTTCATTTCTGTCTCATTTTCCCCCGTCTGTCTGCTTCTCTTCCTCTCTTTTCTGCATCAATCTTCCTCTTGTTCTCTCGCCTCCCCTCCGTCTCTCTCTCTCTCTCTCTCTCCTTCACATCATGCGTCAGACTTTTCTTAGCTGTGTCTCAATTTCGTACGCCTCCCTCTCCACGCTTTGCTGTTGCCACTTTGATCTTCCCCTCGCAGCCTCTGATAAGCAGCCTGTTTTGTGGGGTGTAAGTGTATTTTTGGGTATGTCTTCTATGCATTAATTGGCCCTCCTGTATTTGGCTCGCTCTCCACAGTTTTTCTCGGCTTTGGAGGAAACGTTCTGATCCTGTTATCCTCTGGCTGTGAGAGATTTTCTGCCTGAGGGCTTTTATAACTCTGATCCCACTTCTCTGACAGAGAGACGAGCCTGTGAGTCTTTGCTGAGGGTGATAAAATAATTTTAAGATTTGACAGGTTGTTCTTGGATAATAAGTTTAATAGTTTGAAGGCTTATTTATGCATATTAGCTCATAATAATTCCTCTGTCCAGGAGGGTTTTAGTTATTGTGGATTAATTAAAGAACATTGTTAGTTGAGTTTTGGTTCCTTTATTGTTGTATTTTTTATAACAAAATAATGTGACCTCCTGGAATGAATAATATAAAGTGATACAAGAATATGGTGGCTGCCAAACCACACTTTCATTACAGCATCTAAGTCAATGTCATCTGCTATGAGCTGTAGAAACAGACACATTACTACAGTCAGGCCTGATTTTCTGCATCAGCATGCAAGCCAGGTTCATCTTTAAAACAAATTGCATCAGCTGATCAATAATGTAAACATCAGCAGACAAAAACCTCTCTTTTTGGAGTGATGATCCTTTTCAGGCTTTCTGCATATTTCTGCATACACTGTATAAAAACATGGATGACATCACAGCTCCCTAAAAGTGAAGCCAAAACCTCTCTATCGCCCCCTGCTGACTGGCTGCAGTATAGGTCATAAAGCCCACCTCCTCCATGTTAACAGATGGGACATGAGTCAAACTATAAAATCAAAATACACCTCAAATACAGTTTTCTCAAACATGGTTTCTGTCATCGTAGTTAGTTCTTATCATGCTGATTTACGTCCAAGTTTTAATTTGTCTGTTATTTGATGCTGTCAAAAGGACTGTTAACAAATATGCCTCCTGCAGCCGATCTGTTCCTGATTAGATAGAGGAGGAACAGTGAGAGGAGAGGTAACTAAAACAATCAGTAACTGAAGTTAAACACGCCGACATGTGGGATCTTTGCCGTTTTTTCTGTCAGTTAAGTGTGTGTTTTGGTTAGCGAAAGGGGCGGGACATTGTTACCGTGGCTCCTCCTGCTGATCTCTACTTCAGATTATGTCACCAGTGCAAGACGGCAGCGTATTATTATTTTGGCTTTAACGAGTAGATGAAGACGCGTCGTCCATCTTTATATACAGTCATTGGTCTGACTGTAGTGCAGTGACAGATTATTCCAAAGCAAACCTGACTCTTGATGCCAGTTTTAAAGGTGAAATCAAGGAAGTAAAGTTGCACACAGTTATTGAATCTGTGTGTTGAAGTGAGGTTAAACACGAAGGCCACGCAAAGACACACAGGCATCTGATTGGAGCCAGTCCGCTGACATGTTGGATGGGATGCCAACGCAGGTTGCTCCAGGAAAAGAAACGCAGGGTCATCAGACAAATAAGACAGCTCAACCTTTTCTGCAGATAGACTTGTGTTGTCACGGTAACGTGATCTGATGTTCGCATTGACCTCAGTGTGGAGTACAGTTTGATAGTTGCTTCAGTGAACTTCCCAGTGGTACACGATATATCACAGTTATATCAGTATACATGATCACTTATTTATACACCATGGTGCAGGAAAATATGCTTTAGCAAATAAGAAATCGAATGTACACAGCCATTTAGAAATTGTTTAACAGCTTTTCTGAGATGCAAAAACCTGAGTTAAACTGACATGTGATCTGTAGCCCAGCTACACCTGTGATAATCAGACTATAGTGGACCTCCAGTGGGACACTGAAATAAATAAACTAATACTGAGTGTTCTGCTCCTTTAGCCCTCTGCACACACACATTAGGACACACCTTCCTCCCTCACAATCCATCATTTCTTCACCTTTAAACATTTCCTGACGTGGGTTAAAGTGACCTTGCGGTCAACTGTGGCTCTTTGGAAGTCCTGAAACGCTGTTCACTCGGACCATGACTGGATGCAGTTACATCGTACTTCTTTTTTTTACTGTCAGAGGTAAGAAGATCACCTTGTCACTCAGGTGTGAAATCTCAACCATGAGGTTTGTTGTTGTTTATTCACACCTTCTGCTTGATGTGAGAGCGAGGCAGGCTCGAGGGGAATTAATCAAAGAACAAACAAGACAGAGACAGAGCGAGTTACAACCTTTTATTAAAACTCAAGACTGTATAAAGGTAAAATTCAAGCTGCATCAAACTGACCTGGTTATTTAATGACTATTGACCCAACATTAAAATCCCTAGTAACTGGAGAGAACCCATGCATGCACAGGGAGAGTGCAAACTCCACACAGAAAGGACGTCGCCCGAGCAACGTCCGAACAGGGATTCGAATCAGGTATCTAATGCTGTGAGGCGACTAACCACTAGAGGTCGTCATGGGTCCAAAATGTTGCGCCTGAACCCAAAGACACCCAGAAATGTATGACCCGGAACCAAACAGGACCCATCTATTATTTGAAAGCTTGGACCCGAACCCGTGCAGAACCAAGAAATGTTGGATTTGACCCCGGCCCGGTGAAACAGACCCAATCAGCACCGACTCCACAACTGATTGCTATCAAAAAGTTGCCGTCAGTCAGTTGTCAAAACAAACCTTTTTTTTCTTACCCAATGTGAGGTAGCCTTCTCCCCTGTGCCTGGCCGTGCATATAATCCATCCTCCACCAAGAAAGTTCATAAAACACATCCAGGTTTTCTGTCATCCATGTCGTGTTGATAAAAACAGCGATGCTAATCCACGAGTTAGTTCAGGTGACAAATGTGCGGCTCGTTTAAAAGTAGCATTGCCATTTCGTTGCGTCTAGCATTATAAAGACGACTATTTGTCCTTTTGAACAATAATTACTCTTTGTCACGGCTGCTAACGTTAGCGTTTCTAGTTTGCTATCACCCATAATGTCGGGGTCTGACCTGTGATGTGACCTTTCACCTCAGCCAGGTCATTGGTGCCACCGTGTGGCAAAAGCCGCACTTTGCTTGCACTTTGTTTTTCATCATGAGCAGCACTTTCTGATCACGGCCGGGGCTTCACGGATCCACTCGGGTGTTACACGTAATGTTGAACAGACCCGGAACCGGGGATTATAGAACGAGTCCTGACCCAGGTCTTAGGGTTCTGGTGGACCCCTGAAGATCTGCTCTAACCACTGCTACACCGGGCGGGATATAAGCAAATATGAATATCACATATAGTTTCTTTTGGAATTTAACTTTTTCCTGTCTTGCGTGCTTTTACTTGTCTTGTTTTCTGTTCATATTTGGTTTTTATTGATTGTGTAGCATCATTTTCTTCAATTTAAAGCACTTCTTTCATTTACTGTATACTTCTATACACAGGCTTATTATGATTATAAATGAGGCTGAGGCAGAGAGAAAACAATGGGAGTCTCAATCAGCCATTCTGGTGGGTGTCAGACTAAGGCAACACACACACACACACACACACACACACACACACACACACACACACACACACACACACACACACACACACACACACACACACATACACACACACATAATGTTGCAGTGTCTGTTCTTTGTACTGGTGCTGAACCCTCTCCTCGCCCTTTTGCTTCACTTTGATGAGGGCACCGTCGCAGCACAATAGAACAGAAGGTGCAGAGGATAAAGCTTTTCTGGAGCAGGAGCACGGAGAGAAAGAAGGTGAAGTGAGGCCAGGAGAAGACAGAGAGGAAGCAAAGGAGAGAAAGACACAGAGAGAGAGAGAGAGAGAGGGCTATTGATGTACACAGTGCTACTATGAAGTAACTATTTTTTCTCCTTTTAAAATAAGAGAAAGTTAACTGAGAGCTTCACTGTAAGGCAGTATTGCTCATTGTAGGGGAAACTGCAATAAAAGATGGAATAGAAATTTAGGTCCAAAGTTTCATTTTGCTTAGGTGGTTGTGAAATAAGTGAGCGTGGTGCCAGAGTTGAAGCTTCCTGTATGGCATCCAAAAAGCAGTGTGAGGCAGTATTGCAAAGTTTTATTGAGAATGGTGCAAGCAGAAGATTGATGTGTTGATCCACCAGCGAGATTTCATCATGTTTATTATGGGGTTAGCAAAGATGTGAAAACAAGACGGGGAAATGTAGAGAAGTACCGTTTCCATGAAGGGGTGTACTTGGTCTGCAACAATGTTTAGGTAGGTGATTTGCTAAGTGCTACTCATGGTGGATTGATGTTGGGCCTCTCTTTAAATAACTTAACAAAGAGTCGGTCTAGACCTGCTCTTTCTGTAAAGTGTCTCGAGATAACCCTGGTTATGATTTGGCGCTATACAAATAAAATTTGATTTGATTGAATTTGATTGATCAAAGTAACATCCACATGAATGGCAGGACCCAAGGTTTCCCAGCATAACATTGCCCAAAGCCGGCTCGCCTTCTTCCCATAATGCATCCTGGTGCCATGTCTTCCCCAGGTGAGCGACGCACATACACCTGGCCATCCACATGATGTAAAAGAAAACGTGGTTCATCAGACCAGGCCGCCTTCTTCCGTTGCTCTGTGCAGTGGCGTACTCAAGCTGTTTGAGGGGCAGGGGCAAAACAAATACAAAGGGAACCAGCTGTATGCCCTGGGGCACTAACGCTCAGAATATTGGGCACTTTTAACTATAGGCATCCCAGGGCACATTGTCTCACAGATATGGGTGTGGATGCTAACTAATTTTGCAATTTATCATTTTTTTATTTACTACAGGGGCATCCATGAGGGCACTTTCGCTGCATTTTTTCAAACATGGGGGCACCAAGGGGGGTGTTTCTCCCCCTCCTGAGTACACTGGCTCTGTGGTCCGGTTCTGATGCTCACATGGCCATTGTAGGCGCTTTCAGCGGTGGAGAGGGGTTAGCATGGGCACCCTGACCAATTTGCGACTATGCAGCCTCATACGCAACAAACTGCGATGCACTGTGTGTTCTGACACCTTTCTGTCAGAACCAGCAGTTTAAGCTTCAATAGCTCTTCTGTTGGATCAGACCACACATGCCAGCCTTCGTTCCCCACGTGCATTAATGAGCCTTGGCTGCCGATGACCCTGCTGCCAGTTCACTGGTTTTCCTTGCTTGGACCACTTTTGACAGGTACTAACCACTGCAGACTGGGAACACCCCGCACCAGCTGCAGTTTTGGAGATGCTCTGACCCAGTTGTCTAGCCATCACAATTTGGCCCTTGTCAAAGTTGCTCACACCCCTTCAAAATGTTCACTTGCTGCCTGACATACATACATATTGCATTTTAAAGTGCTTTACAAGGTTTTGCAATATTTCATGACAATCCATTATTTGTTGAGATATTTCCCTCTGGATAAAAGTGGTGGATCAATTGTCTAACACTGCCGTCCCTCAAGCGTCACCACTAGCGAGGCTAAAACAGCTTCCAGTTTGTTGTGCAGGACACATTTATTATCTCTCTTTTACATGGAATGATATCAAAGCTGTCTGTGTGTACTAGTGCATACAATCATCATGCACACCCTCTATGTCTGATATTGCCTGTGTTACTCCTCAAGAGCCCTTAATTGAAATGCAGCAAGCGGTTTGGCACGAGAGCGACAGGCTTATTAGATATTACTTTCTGTCAGCCGGTGTTAGCCGGCAATGCTTTATCGCACTGTTAAAACCCAAACACTAAAACAAGTGCCAGGCCCCGCTCTGGTCAAGGAAACCATTTCATCACCTGACGGCAGCCATATAGCAGCAGGAAATATGGGAGAAGTGTCGCGGCATCCAGTAGTGGAGGAGAAAAGTGTCCCCGCAGATAAGTAAGGATGGAGGCGGTGGTGTAATTTTCATAATGCAGGGGACAGCGATGAGAGGAAGGAGGGCTGAGTTTCTGCTGCAGTAAAATAAAAGGAGAGAAAATGAGTTTGAATTCTAAAATGAGGCTTCATTATTTCACAGAAATGAGAGCTGCCTTTCCTAAATTAGGGTTTTGGAGTTAAAGTGAAAGTTATTATCCTTAATAATCTCTGGTTTCAAAATAGTAACATACGAGAAGATTGCACTTTTTAAATATTTAACAGGCAGCAGTGATTCTTTTTAATGGGACAAAGCTCTCTCTTTTCTCTTCCCTAATTAAGCTGTTAGAGCCACATCCACGACTCAATTCCACTCTCATTTATTTCTCAGTTTCTTCTGTTGGCAGATGCTGCTGAATAAATGGTTTAAGAGAGAATTACATGAGACTTAAGTACAAATATTTGTAATGGAGGGATTACTGGTAAAGGGCTCCATGGTGGTGCAGTGGGTCGCCTCATAGCTGGAAGGTTCCTGCTTCGAATCCTGGTTCAGGGCCTTTTTAAGTTTGCATGTTCTCCCAGTGCGTGTGTGGGTTCTCCTCTTCCTCCCACAGTCCAAAGACATGCTCGTTAGGTTCATTGGAGATTCTTAAATTGCCCGTCTGTGTGATTGTGAGCGTGAAAGGTTGTCTGTCTCTGTGTGTCAGCCCTGTGATTGACTGCTGATCAGTGTGTACCAGGCCTCTCACCCACAGAGATAGGCTCCAGCCCTCCCTACTACTACTACTGTGGTGAACATGTTAGAAAAGAGTTGCTTATACCATGTTACAACCTCCAGGGCTAAAAAAAATGTTCCAAAACCTACAGTTCCTCAAATAGTTCCTCAATAAAGGATTATCTTATCTTATAGCCACTTGAGGCTTTTCCTAAAAGTGAATCAGTCCCCAAAGACCCAAATGTTAAAATGTCCAACTTTACTGTCATGATTTAGTTCTAGTTTAGTTATGTTTTTGATCCACTTCCTGCCTTTTTGTGTTTCCTGCTTGTTCATGTGCCCTGCCCCTATTGTTTTCACCGGCCCCATGCCTGTCTCACCTGTGTCTGATTAGCCTCACCTCCAAAGTTTATTTATGTCGGGTTCACACCAGCCTTGTTTAGTCCGACTGAACCGAACCCTGGAGCGTTTGTCCCCTTTGTGCAGTTCGTTTAGGTCGGTGCGAACGCCGGAATGAAACTCTGGTGCGGACCAAACAACCGGACCATGGTCCGCTTGAAAAGACGGGTCTCGGTCTGTTTCCAAACGAACCACAGTCCGGTTTGATTCTGGTGAGAACGTAAACAGACTTAAAGCAGGACCAAATACAGGAAACAAACTATAAAACTGTGCATTGCAGTATGCTTACGGTGCTGACATTTGCAGAGACACGCAGCGTGATGAGTAGAGGACAGACGTTGGGGAGCAATGAGGAAATATTAATATGGGCTGACCAAACAATTTCACAAATGTTTGTGGAAACGCACAAGAACACGGAGGTGTTCAAACTGTTCAGAGAAAAACTAAAGGAGAGTGGAGCTGATCGATCTGTGGAACAATGTCTGTTACAAGTATAAAACTCCAACAACAAGACATTAAAGTCCGCGATCATGTTGAGTGTGATTGATCAGTGTGCTCTCTTGCTTTGTTTACTTCAAGCTGCCGTGTGAACACAAACCAAACTTTTGGTAAAATGCAACATTGTAACTATTGGTCTTTGATTCGGACCAAATAAACAGACTTTATGTGTGAATGTGCCCTTAGTCTTTGTGTTCCCCTGTCTCAGTGTCAGTTCGTTGTTGGTCCTTGTCCATGAAACCCTTTGTTGTAAAACCCTTTGTTTAGTGACTTATTTTTCCTCTTTTGGATTTTATTTCTAGGACTCTTCTGTTTTCTCTTGTTTTGTTTGGATTCTCAGTTCGACCTTTTGATTGATTTTTTGTTACCTGGACTTACCAGGACACAGTAAGCCTTTGGTTTTTGCCTTGTTTTGTCACGTAAGTCATTACCTGGGTCTCCCTTTTTTGTTTGAAACTCTGAAACACAACAGACAACATGTTGACTTTGAGAAACAAAACAGTTTCTCAATAGCTTATGTCTCCATTCATGAAAACTCAACATGGGTGAATCTTCGTATAACTCACCCCTTTAAATTGTACACAGGCTTATTGTAAGACATGATTAATGGCTGCTTTGAGTGAAAAGTGGGAGCCGCTAGCTGACGGCTAGGCTAAATCACCTAACTTGGCGTCTGGTATCTAGCCTTTTGACTGACAATTGTTAGGTCTGGCTCAAAAACGCACCAGCGGGTGATGCCACAGTGTCTTCTTACTTCTTATATACATGATTTATAAATCAAGCCAACTTTGGGCACACTTTTGGAGTAGTATAGTATTTCTGGCCACTCTAAAAATATAGGTAAAAGTTCTTCTTTCAGATCTCATTTTGTCTCTGATCCATCAACTCCTGAGAAAAAAATATCAGGCGAAATGTCTGCCGCTTTTTACTTGGCAGGTCATTTAGAGTGAAACTAATTCCTGCTGCATCCGGATATCGGGCTGATGAAAGCAGAGTTTGCAGGCCCAGAATCCAAAATTAAGAGCTGAAAGATGCTAAAAGAGTTTGGGGCCGAATGGGGTGATAACTCTCTGAAGGTTTGTCACTTTGAGCGATGCACTTCATATTCCACATGATCGTTTGGGACCTATAAGATGTCAGCGCCTGCAGCTTTAAGCTTTTTGTATTTATCCCAGCAGTTGCTTTTTATGTGGCGTTTAGTTCTCCTCATTATTTATGTTTATGTGGCAGCAGCTTTATGAATGACTCTGCTTTTCTTTGCCGTGTATCGGTTGAAAACCAGATACTTAATCCCCCATGGATCTACCTAGTTTAGAAGACTCTAAAATATAAACATAATAAACAAGCATATCGACATAAACATAATGGGAGAAAGCCATTGGAGACGCTCCTGTGACTCTCAGAGGCTTTATGTTTGCAGAGATCAGTTAAAAGCCTCCCGTACATGAGCGCAATTTATCAAGCTCCCTCGGTTCATCCCCAAAGGGAAACATTTAGCAAGAGTCTGTGATGTGTGAAGAGGTGAGGAGGAAGCAGAGATAGATAAATCCATAATCACCCAAAGCAGTGGTTAGCCGGCTCTATCGGAAAAACGATTCTGTGGCCAATTGGTTCTCTTTTCCATAATGAACCTCCTTCTCCTTTGTTTTCACAATTTCTATTCTTTGCTGCTCTAAGGGAAGAAAACACGGCTGAAAGACAAGCCCCAGCAAATGACAATGATAAATATTTTTTAACCTTTAGTCACCCAAGAGAGCTGCTAGTTTCTCTGCTTTTTCAACCTGCTGAACAGCAAGTCAAGTGTCTGATGGATGAACACTTAAGTCAAGTCTCAAATCATTTCAGATAGATCAGGTTTAGGAGGACTGCCTAACATTCTTGTGCAGTTTTTTTCAGGTTTTTTAAGCATTAGACCTGGAAGTGTTTGCTTTATTATTAACTGTTTTTACTGATAGGGTCTGGGGGCTGCACGTTGCTTTCAGTGGTTAGCGTTGTCGCCTAAAAGCTAGATGGTTACTCATTCGAATTGAGGTCCGGACCTAGGGGGCCTTTCTGTGTGGAGTTTGCATGTTCTCCTCGTGCATGTGTGGGTTCCTCCCACAGTCCAAAGACATGCTCGTTAGGTTCATTGGGGAATCTAATGTGAGCATGAAAGCCCCCCCGCGACCCTGAACAGGAAGCTGTATAGATAATGGATGGATGGATGGTAGGGCCCAGGCATGCTAATAAACATCAATATAAATAAAATACAGGATGCAAACTGGAGTTGTATTTAGCATCTTACTGGAGCTACCATGATGCTAAATTACATGTGTAGTTGACCACTTAAAACAACTAGAAAAAACACATTGGGCAACATTTGAAGTTAGAAATAATACAGGTTTGCCTGTATTGTTTCCATTGCCATTGTTTGAAATCATTTATGTAATATGTAAAGCACTCCCTTGTTGTTTTGTTGGGACCAGTTATTAAAGGGCCTGTTTGCCGATTTTCAACCTCAGTCCTATCGTGCTATTATGGGGAGCTAATGACAGTATGGTAGAAATAAAATGCAGTTTAGCTATCCGCTTCTCCAATGGGCCCTGGTCAGACTATGTGAAACACGTCATCTGGCGAAGGCCAGGGAGTTTGCTAAACTATACTTCCTCAATTTAGGACGCCCGCCTCCGATGTCACATACCGTAAAATGTAATTATTTGTTCCGTGAGGTGTCTTGAAACGCTGCCTGCTCTCCTGTTTTCCCTCCCAGACATTCCACATTTATAACCGAGTCATGTCTGGTTCAAAATCGTCAGGTTTGAAATGTAGACTGAGGTACCCAAGTTTTTTTTAGACGATCCACCTGTATATTCTCGTCGTATTTCGGATTCTGTAACGCTCTGAGCCATTGCCTGTAGTAAAAACGGTAGTATTTCACTCCAGCGTCTCTCACTGGGCCGCTTTATCAGAGGGAGGGGCGCAATGCACGCTGGGTGTTGTAGGAATGTAGAATGGGCGAAACCACGAGCTGTTTGTACAACTTGATGCGCCATGACACCTTACACTTCCACCAAATGGTGGCCATGGCGTCAATACCATGCAAACATTCAAAGGAGCTGGGGTGAGGCAATGCAAAACCAGTCTCAAGTCAAGCCTTTAGGTAATCAGGTCTCCAGTAAGCCAATAAACAATTCCCTTTTTTTGAGATTGAAATCCAACTTCCTCTAGTTTGTATGATTTTTCAAAGCATTATATACAGTATATACCCACACAGATGTCTCAATCATTTTGGCTCATTAGACCTCCTCTCGGGTCTCTTTGGAAATGTACAGACTGTAATTTACTGAATCTTTACTTCAGTCTCTACCTTGGAAATATTTAGCCTGTTAGCATGCTAACAACTTGACAATGATAAATGTTGACCATAGATGGCGCTACAGGAATAGTCAAGGAATCAACAAACTCACAAGAACTCATGCTATATGTATATTGGGATCATGATTCAGTGGATACGAGTGGATATCATCTGGTGGGAGCGGAAACTGTTTGGAAAACTCCTGAAATATAGCGTCAGTGAACACTTAGCAGATACAGTCAGAATGAAAATTAGCAAATACTTGCATCACTATTTCCTGATTATGTTGATAAAACACATATTGCAGTTGGCATGACATTTCAAACAAAAACTGCTGTTGCAAATTAGTGCAACAAAAACATAATTTCTGTTATGCAACACCAAACCACGGCTATGAGCTGTGTAAGCAAACTTGTCAATGATGTGAAGTCCTTTAAACTTTTAAATCTGATTAAGGCTTCTGTCAGTACATCTGACAAAAACTGAAGTAAACTTCCTCCACGCTCTGAAGTTTTATTTGATTTCTGATTCTCTGTGGATCCGCAGAGGCACACAGCGGGTACAGGTCAGTGCAGTAAGACGAGTACAGAGCAGCATCCCCGAGGTTTGACAGTGCTGCAGGGGATCCAGCATCTTTCAGAGGAAAACCTGGACACTCGGGGTCGCAGAAAATCAAACCTGAGGACTCACTGTCTGACCTGCTGGGACTGATAAAAGACTCAAACACACCACGGCATTATAACACACTGAGGGATGTTGCAAAAAGGAGAACAATCTTCTCTGAACACATTAAGCCTGGCTCTAAACGTTTTAGCTATCTATGCGTCCATAATCCCCACATATTAGAATATATATCAGAATTGAGTTGGGGCGGTTCACTGCAGGAGCATCCCTGATTGCCCTGATTGTATGTGTTTCTGCAGACTTAATATCAATGTGTTCTTAACTTGTGCTGTAAGATGAATTGCCTCTGAAAAGAAGTTAATATTTCTATAATGTGTTCCCAGTCTCAGACAGCCATTCCAGTTATTAAATAGATGGTAATTTTGAATCAGTCTTGTTATTATATCTCTGTCACTCATCTCACATTCTGGCCTTTTCTTCCTTTTAACCTCTTACATTACTTAACAAGAAATTATCCGCTTTTTTAAATGGACCTGACTGAGGTTTTGCAGTGACTATGATTTTTCAAATAATGAAATGTTTCGCTCTCCATGTAATTACGTACTCCCTGACTGAATGTAGCACAGCAGCTCTAACGTGACTATTATTAGTCTGTCCAGCTTTCTCACTCCACCCACAGGCCATAGAGAAAGTGCCTCCTCACAACGTCACTTCACTCGCTGTCAGCTAACGTCTTAATACTGGTGAATCATAGTTTTAATGAGACTTCAAAGTGAACAAATTAACTCATTTGCCAGCAGAAGTGCAGTTTATATTTCAGCTGTTTCCAGGCTACACACGTTTAAATCAAGACCTTGGTTTGTTGACGTAAGTCATTTCTGGTCTCTTCAGAAACTATTTCAATTGACCATATATGGTCAAAATATGATATGTACCTGGGGAAACCTACTGTAGGAACATTGTTGTTAAACATTGACAACACTGCTGTATCCCCCCTTGGAAGAAACCAAACCGAGACAAAGATGGGAAACCCATAAAGGAGTAGCAAGGGAACTGTAAGCTTGCATGTTGCACTACCCACAATAAAATAACTCTCACCGAAAGATTGACCGTGCCTCTCAAGGAGAAACGGGTATTAAAGTAGAGTGGAGGGTATGTGGCCTAATGCTGTCAAAGGACTAGCTAAATGGATCTGTGAAGCTAACAATGCTAGCCCAATGAACAAAATCTAATGGGGAACCGACAAGTTAAATGCTTCTTTAGCTAACAAACTATGAAGTTATCTTAATGATTAACTTGTCTGTTTATGGTTCAAAGTGGTACTTTTGTTTGAAACACATAGCAGAGAGTTTAATAGAGAAACAGTTCCCCTAATGGCTCAGTTAGCTAAGTAACAATGCTAGCTCAATGAATTGATTCTAATGGGGAAATGGCTCATTACTAATTATGCTAGCAAACTTTTTAGAGGTCAAAACAGGTATCTATATTTAAAGTTGTCCATTTCTGATGTTTATATGTATGTAAATGTTTTGTGTTTAGTTGAATATTTTTAAATAAAGTTCAAAATAGGAGCCCTCAACACTGCCAAGGGGTTTCTCTGCAGCAAACTGCACCAGTGGTGATAAAGTGACCTCTTGTCGTTGATTCCAAACCGTAAGTACCCCCTTAATAGGGCCCCGCCTCCTCTCTGAGACGACTGTGTTACCGGTAGTTTTAAAAACCTTCAGCCTAACTGCTGTTTAACCGTTTCCTTCGCGTTTTTTGTGACAATAAGTGCAAGAAAGTCAGAGATGTCATCAAACCTGGTGCGTGCGTGTGTATGTGTGTACGAGACATTTGATAGAAGGTGACCGCTTGACCTCTCTGCCGTGCAGGTGCATTCATGTTGTTGTCTCTGTGAGTTCAATAGTTAGCATGACATGTAGTGCGTGAGTGAGCCTGCCTATTTCGTGTTTTGGATGTAAGACATTTCACGCGGGCTGCATGGATTCCCTTTCGTTGCTGCTCGTTTGGATTAAAACTCAGCTGCAGAGTGAAAACATCACTGGTAAGTTGTTTCATATTCATTTCTTGTGATGACATAAGCCTGTCATAGATGCTGGCTAAACGGCCTTTTTAAAAGATAGCAATGTTTGTTGTTTCTTGTGTTGTAGACCGCCGAGTCTGCTGTGTTGTGCACACTTGTAGTTTGTTGTCCTGTGTGATATGTGGCTTTATTTTGACATTTGGTTGTGTGGCTGTTAAGATATCCAACATGAGATTATGTACTCATATTAATGCTTAGTTGCCTACCTTGCTATTTCAGTCTTCATTACTTTCTTATCCCTTGTCAGGATGAGGTTTTAATGAATTATTTGTAAATCCCAGGGCATCAACCAAGGTTCTGGAGTCAGCTTTGTGCTGCTAAAATATCAGCAGGTTGCTGTTAAATTATAAATCCATGGCACATATTACCTGTAGTTCTTTTCCTTTAAGTTTCCCCTTGGGTATGCCTTGTGTCTTCATACACCCTGGGCTGATTACAGGCCCTCAACCCTCTGCAACGAGCCTGGACCCTTTCCTGGTTCTGCTCGAGGTTTCTGCCTGTTAAAGGGAAGTTTTTCTTTGCCACTGTTGTCAAATGTTGCTCCAGACTGCTTATTGTGGATTAACTTAGGGTCTCTCTCTAAATAGTATAAGAGTTTGGTCTAGGTGCCGTTTAGGTCAGCAGTTGAATTGGTGGCCATGTGCAGAGGCTTGTCATCCCCACTCTCTCTTCCCCATTTCCGCTACTATCCACCATAGACTGTATAAAAAGATGGACGACATGACAGCTCCCTAAAAGGGAAGCCAAAACATGTAGGGCGCCTCCTGCTGACTGGCTGCAGTATAGGTCATAAAGCCCGCCTCCTCCATGTTAACAGGTGGGACATGAGTCAAACTATAAAATCAGAATACATGCCAAATACATTTTTCTCAAACATGGTTTCTGTCATTATAGTTAGTTCTTACCGTGCTGATTTACGTCCAAGTGTTCATTTTTCTGACAAGTTTATTTTTAATTAGTTATTTGATGATTGACAGCTCTGTTGACAAATTCGGCTCCTGCAGCCAATCAGTTCCAGATTAGCAGAGTGGAGGATGATCCGCGAGTGAAAACATAACTAAAACAATCACTACAGTCATTGAAGTTTACATACCTGTGAACGTCTGCCTCAGACCAACACAGAGAAGCTGTTCTGCTGTTAAACACGCCGGCGTGCAGGATCCTTGCTGTTTTTTCGGTGACTTAAGTGTGTGTTTAGTTAGCGGGAGTGGCTACGGCCGCTTCACTCGCCGATCTCTACTGTGCAGACTCTGGCTCCAAATGACGTCGCCATCGCAAGATGGCAGCGCCTATCACAGGGGCTATTTTGGCATCAATTTCGTACAATGGGAGCAGATGGAGACGCGTTGTCCATCTATACAGTCATTGCTATCCACTGTCCTCTCTCTAAAATAAAGGCATAAAAAGCCAAAAAAATTATCTTAAAAATAGATAAATAAATAAAAGATTTCAGTCTAGACCCGCTCCTTTTGTAAAGTGTCTTTGAGAGATAACTTTGGTTATGTTTTGGCCCTATACCAATAAAAGTTGACATCAGAAAATAGGTAAAAAGGAGAGAGGTTATTCAAAGGCAACAAAAACACAAAGATTTAAAAATGTAAGTGATAATATAACAAAGAAAACTTTTCAATATCATATTCTACAATAATTATGCCAATAGACCCCCCCTGTCTGTCACACATAGACCTCTGTGATCTCTGCACAGATTTAAAACAATGTCAACATGATGAACATGTGACTTAATGAAGTGACACTGAAGATCTAAAATCCTTCATCACAGCTCTTTTTGACTAATCTATCTTATCCGAGTGTAGCTGACCTTAAAGTTGCTCTTCAGTCCTGTACAGAAGCAACTCAAATGCCAGCTGTATATGAAGGTCTCTTCTTTCCTCTTATCCTCCTATTGTTGGCCATAACTGCTGTATTATGTTCATGCACTCATGAGATGGATACACTGAGGAAAGACAACTGAAAAAGGGTGATGAGGTTGGATAGTTAAGGTGAAGTAAATGTGCTAAAGATGCATGCAGGATATAACTGGATAATGTAATGCAGATAATACACAAAGAAACAAAAGAATAAATGAGGAAGTTCACATTTCTTGTCACAGTGAACGTGTTGTTAGGCTCAACATTCGCCTGGTGATTTCATTAAAATGTATAAATGCTTCTGGGAAGCACTTATCAAACCAAAGTAACAAAATTAAGAAATAAACCACATTTCAAGCTCCATGGGACAGTATTTATTTAAAAATTACGCCTCTGTGAGACTGCTGCAGATAACAGCTGCCTCTCCTTAATAACGCTTCATCAATTTATTATACTGAAAGTTAATTTCTGTTATTTTGTGCTGTCAGTGGTTGGGAAGTTGGTGCATTGGAAGTGTTGAATAAAAACCAGCTCAGTATTGGATTATTCTGCACCTCAAGATATAAATTCAGTGCAAGTGTAGGAGTAATTTACCCTACATGTATAGGGAGGGTGATTGTAAATTGTGTGGAGGTTTTTATGATGGTGGTGCATGTAGTGTGTCAGATTTTCATGCACAAGACTTAAGTTTGCAGGCGAGCAAGTTTCCTTACCTAAACTTGCCTAATGCCTCGTTTCCACTTCATGGTACCACTTGAGCCAAGTCAACAGGACATGCTCGGAGCTTTCCGGTTGTGGTTTGCCTTTAGCAAAGTACCTGGTGCCAGGACAGTTTTTGGTATTGCCTTGGGTTATGTTGTGAGCTAATGTGATACTAAGAGGTGCAGTTAAAAGATGCAGACCACTGAAAGAGAAGCGTCACTAGAAATGTCACTTAGGCTACCTCCTACACTAACCCACCATTTCAAAATAGCCACGCTGCTTGGAACTGCAATGTTTTTATGCAACTGACCCAGATCATGAATTATGGCAGCCTGCAAAAACGATGCTAAGGTCAGTTCAGATTCAGGGTGCAATCAACAATAATTGATGACAATAGCAGTTGCCAACAAATGTAATTGTTGATAATTAGTCGCATTGTGGACACAACATAATTTTCTGGAGCTGAGTTTGCTGAGGAATGAGCCATCTCGCATCCACACTATCTCTGCTGAGAGTTGCGCATGCAAAGCAGCGACCGGGAAGCGACAGGCAAACAAAACTTCTAAAGTCTGGGAGCATTTTACCCTCAACGCTGCAAAGAAAAGGGTCGCCTGCAAGATTTGTAAAGCGGAGCTTTCTTATCACGGGAGCACGGTAGTAATGCACGAGCATTTATAGAGAAGGCACGAGGGACTTGTGTACTTGATTTGATTTATTTTTTATATTGCACTTTATCTGTACTTGGTTTTAAACGGACAAAAACTTGATATTGGATTTTTTTATAGATCTTTTGTATCAGTAGGAGCCAAATCAGCAACAAAGTTTACTAAAGACATATTTTTTTAATGAAGAACTTAATTATTGTCTTTATTGTTAGTGAACATTTGCTAAAAGGAGGCATTCGCCCCTGGAAAAAGCCACTGTCAGTCAAAGCTGGTGTTCTCTGTAATCGATAGAAGCAATACAATTTGAAATTGGCGCCATAGCTGTGGAGAAAGTTGTTGAAACAGCTCGTGGTTTCGCCAATTCTACATTCCTACAACACCCAGTGTGCATTGCGCCCCTCCCTCTGAAAGGAACGGGCTAGCGAGAGACACTGGAGTGAAATACCACCATTTTCACTGCAGCAATGGCTCAGAGCGGTACAGAATCCGAAATACGATATGAATATACTGGTGGATCGTCTAAAAAATCTTCAGGTCTGCAGTCTACATTTCAGACCTGACGATTTTGAACAAGACATGACATTGAGGCGGGGGACCTCGATTGAGGAAGTGTAGTTTAGCGAGCTCCCTGGCCTCCCCCAGAGGATGAATTTTACGTAGTCTGGCGGAGGTTATTCAGGGCCTATTGGAGAAGCGGATAGCCTCCTCCAAAGGTACAGAGCGAAATTGCATTTTTTCCTACCATAATGGCATTAGCTCCCCATAACAGCATGATAGGACTGAGGGTGAAAATTTTAATATATGTTTTTTTTTTTTTTTGGGTGACTCAATATTCATGTTGTTGTTCTGTAGGAGACATAAAAATGTTTGATAAACAAAATTTTCGAGATCAGCAAAGCGTGTGTTCATAGCACCGTGAGCCTTAACAAATGCAGCCCTCTCATTTATTTAAAGAGGTCATTTCAGAGGTGCCAGTGCCGGGGGAAAAGATCGAATCTAGCTCAACTTTAGCTGGAAAACAATGCAAGGTCATTCAGCAAGACACTGTGCTGGCCAATCAGATGCATGTGAGTGCACACTCTTGGTAGATTCCTGCAGTTTATCTCACTGTCTTGATAATTTTCTTCCCCGTGTTTTCTCATTTAAAAAATGCATACAGTGTTAGCTCTATTACTCCAACTAATTCCTGGATCACATTTTATTGCCTTAATCTAAATCTGAAAGCAAATGCCCCCTCTCCCCTCATGCCATGACTCGTTATTAAGACATATCTATGTATTTAACCATCAGTGAACTCCAGTTCTCCAGATGACCTCCATTATGGTGCCAGCTGTGGTTGCCGTGAGACCCGTAAAAAGCCTCTACAGAGAAGTTAGTGTCAGATAGAGGGCACGCGAACCCCCCTGAGAGTCTCACTACTTCTGGTTTCCACTTTAACACGGCAGCTGTTGTGGTGGCATCATGCACGGCGCCAGCATCGCTTTCTACCAGCGACCAACAGATGCTAATAAGAAAAATAATCAGAGGGAGGGGAGGACGTTTTTGGAGCCGTCTGAAGGCAGTCACCTGAGGCAGGAATAGAGCCAGGTATTAGCTTCAAAAGGACAGGTATAATAGAGGAAGCCAGCTAAATGCCAGCCTGTAATGTGTTCAGACAGTGGCTTAAAATCGAGGCATTAATGTGTTATTGCTTATTAGAGCCGCCATGTGTTCCTGCCTCAGGGCTCGGGGCTCATATGCATTGTGTCGTTTAGTTTACACTGTCAGCTTTCTTTGTAAATGTGAGGACAATTTCAATGTTCAGAGTAGGCACAAATTTAACTACATTTGGTGGTTGAATCCTTATTATTGGGGGTTACTGAAAAGTCTCCAAAATAAGCCATGAAGTGTAGCATTATGCATCTTAAATAGCAAGTACAGTGCTCTCCAATTTGACCACATAGGAAAGATTCTCTTCACTGAAATACTGTGACATTAAATGGTTGTAATTTTGAGTACATTACATACATACATTTAGGGCATCTTAATCTCTATTTACAGATTCTACATAGAAATGTGGAATCTGTAGGCAGGGACGTGGATTTTAGGAACGGCAAGTGTTCTGATTTCAGTTTGTAGTACACTTGTAGTCCGAGTAATATTGACCAATCACGTATCAGCAGGCTGCGGTGTACGCAGGAGAAACAGTCTGTGTGGAGAGCAAAAGCAGGTGGAACGTAATCCGGCGTAATGACATCCTGGCTCCCATCAGCGTCATCTGACAACGATTTACCTTCTTATCAATCTCTATAAACAGACATCTGCATGCTAACCGCTAACAATCTGTTCTAGATTTGATGCTTTGACGCTGTGTCACGAAAGCCGTTCAGCGTTCAGATTTCCTGACTTCCTCGAAAGCATCAGAAATGATCGATCCGACCTCCGTTCAACAAATGAGCGTTTTAAAATTTTCTCCTCTTGAGGACAGACCTGACAAAGATTCATTTTGACTTTTTATTAATCTGCATCATGATGTTGAAATTTCAGCAAAGGTAAGACCTGTTAATTAAAGTCAATCACAAGAAAAACGGTTGCTTTTTCGGGACATACCGCAGTAGTTAGCCAGAGTGAAGCCTCTCTGTAACTTACTATGTACATTGAAATTTAGACTCACCAGAAACAGATGAACGGGCGCACCTCCGGGGGATTGAATTAACCAAGGAAATATGGCCTTTATTTTGCAGACATATCTAGAGGGGCGACATTCGCTTCACTTTTGATCTGCACACACGGTCACTTCTCACGTTGCTAACTGGACTGTGAACAATCCAGCATGCAGAAAAGGAAGTCTTGACTGGAAGTCGTTCATCGCTAACCGCTGGCTAAACCGGACACGCCCGATACGTTCACCGTGGTCCCCAGAGGCTATATCGTCTCAGACGACAGCCGATGGGTTCTGAGATTGGGTGCATCTAAATTCTTTTTAAGGTTTTAAATCTGAGTGTGAAAGTTACTGTATGACCTATAAAACCCCCCAAAATCTGTTAGCGGCTCATTATTTTAATCTTTATACCCAAATGCATCCTCACAGTGGAAAAGACAAAACAAAACAATAAATTAGCATTTGAAATTAGTCAAGTTTTGAATGCTTCAAATTTAATTAACACACTGGGACGCATCATGTAGGAATTAGGTGCTTCGATAACTCTGGGTTAGTTTCTGCTAGCAGTGCTGGTAAATACAGAATCCGTTGGTGTGTGTGGTGAACTAATTTGTGTGTGTCTCTCCCGTCTGGCTGTTTTTGATCTGCTGTTTGGAGTGTGTGATGTGAAGGACTCAGGTGGCTTTGTTTTCACTTTGTGAACTTTGAACAGATCAAAGCCGCCTGCAGAGAAACAATGTTTCAAATTTAACTCAAAGTTGTTTGTTAATAAGAACAAGCTGAGGACCTGATTGACTAAGAAGCTAATGAGAGAGCTTTAGACAGGCTCATTACGTGGAGAAAACTTTAAAATAACCTCACAAGGAGAACTTCATCACCACCTACGCTGGAGTCTTAGTTGTATTGTTGTGTGTGTGTGTGTGTGTGTGCGCGGAGCAGCAAAAGGTCAGATTTCCCTACATGAAAGCTCAGGGCACATTTGTGGCTCACATGTAGTTGACTCACACAATTGCGCGTGTAATGAGGCCTGATCTGGCCTCAAGGTGCACTCTGCATGTGAAGGTGACCTCAGTGGGAGCAGTTCAGTGGTTGAGTGGATTTATCAGAGTTCACCACCCTCAGAAAGGGCAGGATTAGGTAATGATGCTGCAGAGAGACGTGTTTATTAATGGTTTTTTACACTGGCTGTAGCTCCACTCCTACTCAGGAAAAGCGGTCTTTTACCTAGAAACACAATATATGATAAAAAATATAAATATAATGAATTCTTTAAAAATCAAGTCTCATTTTATGGTGTAGTAAAATATTTATTATGTTGGCACCACATATGACCTATCAGGTCACCTGTGCTACATTTGGTAGTGAGACGTCTTAGAAGTCCAAAGACTTTCACAACAATTCATCACACTTTATTCAACATGTTGCAGTTCATACTAAGAAAAAATAAATTCAGACAGTAGAACCGCCACATCTGGGTGACCATCACACCTGAATTAGGGCTGTAAGTTTGTCCAAAAATCAAGTTGGAACAAATTTTAAATAACATAGCAAATACTAGAATTAGGCTGCACGGTGCTGCAGTGGTGGAGAAGGTTCCTAGTTCAAACGAGGCTTTCTGTATAGAGTTTGCGTGTTCTCCCCGTGCATGCGTGGGTTCCTTCCGGGTACTCTGGCTTCCTCCCACAGTCCAAAGACATGCTCGTCAGGTTAATTGGTGACTCTGAAATTGCCCGTGGGTGTGAGGTTGTCTGTCTCTATGTGTCAGCCCTGTGATTGACTGCCGATCAGTCCAAGGTGTACCCCGCCTCTCACCCAATGACAGCTGGGATAGGCTCCAGCCCCCGGCAACCCTGAACAGGATAAGCGGTATAGATAATGGATGGATGGATGGATCCTTGAATTAATTTGAATACCTCTCCTCCCCCGACTTTGACAAAACATTACACCTGTCTGACATCACATAAAAAAAGTTAACAGCTGTATTAAAGCATCAGTTTCAACTTTAATTTACCGCATAACCATTGAATCCTTATCTGTGGAAGCAGTTCTACAAGTGCGTATGCAGATTCGTAGGCGGTAAGACAAGGTTGTACAACTGACATTGCTTTGCTTGTCACATGCAGACTCGTTATTGTGTAGTAAGACAGCTACTTAGAACATTGTAGACAAACAGCTGTTATTTAGCTGTAAGTTACTCTACAAACTATGGTGAAGAACCTAAAACGTTTCCCCACACTGCTTCTTAGGGCGGGTTCACACCAGCCTTGTTTAGTCCGATTGGACCGAACCCTGGAGCGTTTGTCCCCTCGGTGCGGTTCGCTTAGGTCGGTGTGAATGCCGACAGACATGGGGGAGCAATGAGGAAATATAAATATGGGCTGACCAAACAATTTCACAAATGTTTGTGGAAACGCACAAGAACACGGAGGTGTTCAAACTGTTCAGAGAAAAACTAAAGGAGAGCGGATCTGATCGATCTGTGGATCAATGTTGGTTAAAAGTAAAAAACTCCGACAACAAAACATTAAAGTCCGCGATCATGTTGAGTCTGATTGATCAGTGTGCTCTCTTGCTTTGTTTACTTCCCTCGTGGAAATTCTGACCAGAGAGCAGTTTCCTCGTGCATCCAAACTTTTGGTCCGCTGGTAAAAGCTGCCGTGTGAACACAAACCAAACTTTGGCAAAATGCAACTTTCTAACAATTTGGTCTTTAATTCAGACCAAACAAACGGACTGTAGGTGTGAATGCACCCTTAGATGCTTAGATGCTCGCAACTGACCTCTATTTTCCCAGCAAACAAATGTAACGTGTTTACTGATGGGTCAAAGGGGAATTAAAGAGGTCAAGCTGGTAGTGAATTTTTGATAGCGCCCTCTCCTGGATCACAAGGTAAAGTACTTCAAATGGTCTCCTGTGCTTATAGTCAGTTAAATTTGACCTGACACAACTGGACTTACTGCATATAAGAAAAGTAATCAGCTTACAACGCAGAGTTTTTTTGCCTTTACTTCCTGAAAAACCCACCATCTTCCCGGTGCAGAGCCATTTAAAGGGCATCTCAGCAGAGCAGTTCCCTGTTGTATTTCTGTGACGCTCTGCATTATTTATGTACTCTGGGTTTAAACCACAATAGATCATATGCAGAACATCATGTTAGCGCCCTCCTCCTGTCTTCCTTTGTGATAATACTGTGTAAACAGCCAGTAACACCTGCAACAGCATACCAACACTTCACTACGGCTGATTAGACCTTATGAGCATCAATACATTTGCACACTAAATGAGGCTGAAACTATTTCCTTCACTCTCCTTAAATATACGTGGGTTACATTAATTGCAACTTGAAGACACACGCTGCTAATGAATGCATTATAAAGCTTAATTAATGACCTCATTAGGATAACTGGATAGATTTAATGGTAATTATGGCAGGACATTTGTCAGCTCAACTGCATCTTGTTTGTGGTCGAGAAGTGAAGTGACCTACGGGAACATTGAGGACAAACGCTACGATTTACAAACCTCACTTTACCGATCAGGTTCCACATTGTTTCCGAAGTATTGATACTTATTCAGAGAGCAATTTTCATGTAGAAATATTTATACCAAGATGTCTCAGCAGCTGACGGAAAAAATGGAAAATTTGGATTTGGAGACAAACCGAACAAGAGTAGAAAAGGAGATCGGAGAGGTGGGAACTGACTGTCAAGCTGCTATAAAGACGTAACGGAGGAGAAAAATGAGAGAGAGAGAGAGAGAAAGGGATGGAAGAGGAAGATGAAGTGCGTATCAGTGTGTCAGTGCGTGTGTGTGTGTGTGTGTGTGTGAGCTCTCTGTGGTATTCGAAACACCAGGCAACTGCATGTTTCTGTGTTCCAGTCTGTCAAAGCCTGCTGGGGCTGCTGGGTGAGAGAAGCATGAGGTAGCAGCTGTAGCTGTGACTGTACACTGTGTGTGTGTGCGCGTGAATACATCTCTGTCTCTAGCACCCTCGTGTGTGTGTGTGTGTGTGTGTGTGTGTGTGTGTTTCTCTCTCTGTATATATATTCGAAATGACATCTATGCTGCTAATTCTACAGACCAAATATTTTTTTAAAGCTTTTTAGATAAAATAAAGATTTATAAACAGAATTGCTCGATATAGAGGCAGACTGGAAATTTGGATAGAGACATGGGGGTATAACATGCAACAAAGGTCCCACTTAGTAGTTGTCTTGGGTAATCTGTGTTTGTATAGTCGCTTTCCCACTGGTCAAAAACCCCACTGGCTTTTTTGCTTTGTGGGAAAGGTTACAATCGGCATTCAGACCTGGGTCAAATGACTCTGCAGTAGAGAGTAGTAGGTAATTATCATCTCGGCTCCGATCGGCTTTGATGGGAACAAAACGAGTCGACACGCTAATCTCCGCCTCCTTTCCGGCGCGATGCTATGCTCCGTCGCTAACCTCTGCGACTCCTTGTCTTCTCATCTACAAATTCCGCCCGTCTCTGTCTGAGCAGCGCTCGAACATCGTTCCAAATATGTGTCCCGAGTTTAATACACAGACCGAATAAGTGATAGATACAATAAAGACCTAACCACCGTAACATCTTCACTGTTTACTAACCCTGTTTCCGGCGCGTTTGTGACATCAGACGGTGACGCAGCAGAAAAGAGACCAACAGGAGTATACTTCACTGGCAATGGGAAAAGGGACAATCAGCATTTATAAGCAGGTCTTCCCGGGTCTGAGAAACACGTGTCGTCGCGCTTATTTCGGTGGGAAAAGGGTATATGTGTGAGTAAAGTTACATTCTGGGTTCCTGTAGGCATTACTGTCTAAGCCTCAGGGATTCACCTGTTGTTTACTCTGTATTGGGAAAAAACAAACAACCAATGGTGTCAGATGTAAAAGTAAGTTGCACTTCATTGACTCTTTACATGTACAACCTAACAGACAGGGAAATTTTTAATTTGAAGAATTTGAAAGATGCAGCACAGCATGAGACAAACACCCGTGCTGCCCTGTAGAGAGATGTGCTTGTGCTTAACATCTGATTGGCTCCAGGTGTTTCTTGTCACTCAGTGTGTATTCCTGTGTGTGTTTTGTGTACACAGAGAGAGAGAGTGGAGAGAGTTGTGTCCCGTTGGTGTCTCGTGCAGGCAGAGCTGACTAGCGGGGTGTTAACTGCCTCTTCTGACTGCCTGTCTTCCTTCCTGACTGCTCACTTACAGCTGCCTACTGTTAAGTGTTTTTCCTTCCTTTGTTCTTTCTCATCCTTTCTTTCTTCCAGCTATGCTACCTGTCTACGCCTATACTACGAAGCGAGTTCAACGTACCCCGGGTATCTTTTGCTGATCTGGCTTCACTTAACCTGACAAAGGCTTCACGCTGTCACATGACACTGGTTATCAACTCGATAAGTCAACCCAGGGTTTCCATGAGCGTGTTCACATATAAGGGCCGTTGTTTGCAGCGTCTGCCCAGTCACACATAGGGACAAGTCTGCCGTCAGCTGATCGGCATATTTAATAAACTCAGAGCATGATATAGATAATAGAAAGACATGAAGATGTTCCTTCTTATAGGTCTATCCTTACTCGCTTTACAATAAAATCTGCCTTTTTAATATTTTGTAAAGGTCGGTATTTTCCTATACCTCCCTTCTTTCCTTTCTTCCTCCTCTCTCTGTCCTCTTCCTCTTTCCTTTTTCAGCCCAAGCACTGCTTAAGTTTTTCGGCTCCCGTCATCCTCTGCAAAAACAAAGAAAGGGAGGAGAGGCAGAGGAGGAAAATGAGACGGAGAGAGGGTGGGATGACTGTGATGAAGCCATTAAAACAGTAGGCTAATTTAATTGACAAGCTGTTAAGTAATTGTCTCTATTTGTTCCCTCCATTATTCAGCTCTTGACTGCTGTTATGACAGCAGCCTGGTGCTTATTATAGGTCTGCATGTGTGTTCTGTGTGTGAGCGTGCACACACTGAGTACCAGTTTTTGAACGAGTGATTAAACATGAAAGAACTAAAATAGAGGTAAATCCTTTCAACTTTACAATGGAAATGATCCGCCTCTGTCTACATCAGCATTTTTGTTTTTCAGATTCCTTTCTTTAGAATTTGTACAAACTAATCTTAAACTAAGACAATAACCCTAGTTAAAAAAAAAAGCAAAAAACATAAAAAGAAACATAGACATATTTTCTCATCCAATTCTCCTAAATAAGACACAAAACTTATCCGAAATGTATGAACTGACTGTATAAAAAGATGGAAGACGTGTCTCCCTCTCATTGAACTTTTTTGAAGCCAAAATACCCCCCACCCAGGCGGGCGCTGCCATCTTACGTGGTGACGTTATTTGGAGCCAGAGACTGCGCAGTATAGAGACCAGCGAGTGGAGCCACAGTAATGATGTCCCACCCCTTCCGCTAACCAAAACACACCGAAACAACATCAAGGATCCTGTCGTCGTGTTTAACAGCAGACCAGCTTCTCTGTGTTGGTCTGAAGCACACGTTCACAGCTATATAAACTTCAATGACTGTAGTGATTGTTTTAGTTACGTCTCCTCTCGCCGTTCCTCCTCTACTCTGCTAATCTGGAACAGATCGGCTGCAGGAGCTGGATTTGTCAACAGAGCTGTCAATCATCCTTTTTACAGCATCAGATATCTAATTAAAACTAAACTTGTCAGAAAACATAAATCAGCATGATAAGAACTAACTATAAGGACAGAAACCCTGTTTGAGAAAAATGTATTTGACGTGTATTTTGATTTTATAGTTTGACTCATGTCCCATCTGTTAACATGGAGGAGGCGGGCTTTATGACCTATACTGTAGCCAGTCAGCAGGGGGCGCTCGACATGTTTTGGCTTCACTTTTAGGGAGCTGTCATGTTGTCCATCTTTTTATACAGTCAATTTACTTGTGTACATTTTGAAAGGTATGCTCTCGCTGGTTTTTATTATATTATTTTTAAAGATAAATTACAATACAATATACAGTTATGTATTCTATTGTCGAGTATCAACATTCGGTGTCTTGCGAGATAGTATAATATGTACACATTGCATTACTCAGTGATTTCTCCAGCTTCACAAAGGCTATACTAACATCACCAATATTGATGGTTTTATTATATAAAACACTAACGTGAACAATCAGATTTATTTCTGTTCATGTCACACCACAGGCATGTCTCCAACAGGCACCAAAGAGCTTGTTAAATCCAGTCACACATCCAATCTCAAACCCCAGTGAGAACAAACAATCAGCCAAGCTTTACCCTCTTCCACACTTCCATCTGCCAATGATAAGTGACACTGAGCAGTGTCCGGCAGCTGATTGGCTCGTGTCCTCTGCAAACTCATCATGTGAAGGCCTCTCACTGCTGAACTGTGTGTCCAGCCAAGGCTAACAACAGCAACAATATCTGGCAGGTGGAGCCTCACGGACACAAGAGCCAACTGTTAATAGTGAGACGGCATAGTGAGAACGGCAGATAACACACCTCCCTTTGCTTCAGATAGGATTATGTGTGTTTCACTTATATGTGTGATAGACAGAGACACAGAGGGGACACCAGCATCCTAACTAACCACATGGATTCATGATTATCAGCACTCACTTCAGACGCAGGTCCGCAGCTCTAACATGATTATCATTTTTAATCCAGTGGTTGTTATTCAGCTGCTGCCTCTCGTTTCTGTTCTCACTGTAATATGAGAGCTCTCACTTCTGCTTAAACACTCAGGATGGATTAGTTCACTGAGAGACATAATGATGAGCACACACAGTACAGAGCGCTTTATGGGGAAAAATCTCCAGCCAGAGGACTGGCATCTCGTTTCCCAAAGTTTCATAGTTTATCACTATTTAATGTTGCTATGGTAGTGGGAACAGATTACAAAACATCATCTGCTCTGACATCATAAACCCTCACTAACAGTGTAAGATATGGTGTAAAATATTGTGCTATATAAGTCTTTTAAAAGCAGCGGAGGGAGACCTTCAGCACCGCTCAGTCATTCAGGAAAGTTATTTTCTACCCATGTCGAGTTCTCTGTCTGCGGTCACTGCTCGCTGCTCACAGCTTCACCTCTCTCCCATTCATTCCCTCAGCAGAGGTCAGAGGTCAAAGTCAGCTAAAGGGCAGCTCTGAGCTAGCAGAGAATTTTACACTCAAGGATACATGGGTGAAATGGGTGTCGGCGACACCGGGTCACTTGATGTATGATGATTTCTGTAATGCCCTGATGCACAAAGTGTTTTTATATTACACAACTGACAACAGTGTGTGTATGTAATAGGGCTGAACCCTATGTGATGTGCGCATGTGCAGTAGCCGCCGAAGGTTCGATAGTGAAGTAAATTCAGTGAAATACATCTAGCTGCTACTTTTTTGTTGCTCTGTGTTAAATGTAAAACGTCTCGTTTTCCACGACCGTGCAGATCTTCACCAGAGCACACAAGGAAATGACTGTGCACGCAGAGCCTGTGTGTCACCTGCCTGTAAACATGCCTGTGACGCTGTGTGTTAGCAGGATGATTGAGAAAGATGCTCATTTGCGTTTGGCGGCTTTTCAGTGCGTGTATTCCTGTTATCAACGTCACCTCGTCTCGTTGCTGGTTAACGCTGTGGCTACATAAACAGATCGTTCAGAGTTGATGTGCCACGTTTGAACTTTTAGCAGGTACACCGGCAGAGTGATGTTGTGTGCCAACAGGAAGTAGAATACAGCAAGCTTTTTTTCTCTAAATGTTACTGTTACCAGGCTGTTCACGCTGATTAAACATACACTGTTAGAACTGGTAGATGACAAACCATAAAAGTAACGCAACTGCAGCCGCGGAGCATAGCATTGCACTGGAAAGGGGGTTGGAGGTTAGCGTGTCGACACGGGTTTTGTGTTCCCATCAATGCTGATCGGAGCCGAGATGATAATTACCTGGGTCATTTGACCCGGGTCTGAATGCCGATTGTAGCCTTTCCCATTAAGCAAAAGAGCCGGGTGTTAGCGGGTTTTTTGACCAGTGGGAAAGCAGCTTAAGTAGGAGAGGGTTTCCCAAATAAGAGGTCCCAAATAATAAAGTATGATTGTTTATATGTCCATTAACACACCGCATTCATCTGCTAAAATTCAATGTTTTTTTATAGTGCAATAAATATTTTCAAACAAAAAGTTATCATAAGGTTTTTTTCAATATCGTGCGGCCTTAGTATATAGTACATCGTACGTTAGTACACTAGTACTAATTCTACATACTAAGTATGTAGTATAGTACTAATGCACACACTTGTCGTAACCAAGTTGTGCGATGTAAAATTTAAATTATGTTTGAGTTCAATCTAAATTTGATGAGAAAATTCTTGTATAAAAATTTTACATAAGGGTAAACTAAGGTTTTTCTATTCTGCATCCCGTCACTGATAGCAGGGATTCTGTGTTCAGAGATGCAGTCTTTGTGTATTTGCAAATGACACATCCTGATTTTACAGTAGTTGCATGTTTTTATTGTTTAAGGCAGATTCTTTTGAGTATTTTGAAGATCACAGGAAAAAACCTAAATGCATTACAGTGATTCTCAAACAACTTGTCCTCATTCGTATCATCACGTGTGTTACGGTTTCCAACACATTGTTTCTGTTTCCCATGAAAGCTGAGCAGCAGATGAAGATCAGATTCCTGCTTATGCTTTGGTAAAAATCACATCCCACTAATTAGCCCTGGATTTGAGCCAAACTCTGTTTGCCATCTGCAGTCCTGTCACGATGAACATGGTGCTGAATGCTTCCTGACCCTTTCCTGCGCAGACTGAAACATGCCCCCCACGCGTTTCAGATTTATGACCGCCTCAATACTTTCGGGCCTCGTGCTTTAGCTCCGCGGCCGTGATAAATGGCTGCCTTTCGACGTCCCGGAGTTCGGTAAAAGGCAAGCAGAAATCAGGGGAGGGAAAGGACGCTTGGGAGGACTGTTTTTATCTGGAGAACTGTACAGCAAGGTGAAGGCAAAGAGGAAGGGGATGTGGTGATGGAAGGGAAATCAGAAGTAGAGGGGCTGCTGTGGGAAAAATGGTGGATGTAGAAGGGGACATGGTTGGAAAGTGCAGCGAAAAAGGAGTGAAGTAACGGGAAGGAAGTGAGGAGTAGGCAGGGAAAAGGGAATACATGAGGTGGCTGACATGAAGGGGTGTAATATTGATGCAGAAATAGAAGCAAAGTTGGGCAAAGATACAGGGAAGAGGAGTTTTGCAGCTAAGGGGAACACAAGAGGAGAGGAAGAGGGAGCGTTTGGGCCGGGAAACTATTATATGGTGGAGAAGCAGAAAGACAGCGAACCAAATGCTGCAGTGATTAGATTATTCACCATCAAGATGCATGTTTTCCATAAGAAGGCAATGACCAGTGACTCTGATCTGGGTTTCTGGGATGTAGGAATTTAAATGCAAATTCAGGAAACAGAAGTCGACATCTTCCCTGAACAAAAGAGATGCAGAGAAACGGAGACAGCAAAGACACCCTGCGTTTACCCAGCATGCCCCCCAACCCCCGTCTGAGCAGCCCTATCTACATGCTTTTATTATGGGAGGAAATTTACTTTACGCTTGGATACAGTCTACTAAAAAAAAACCTCCTAGCTCTTATTTCTTTTTTCCCCCTCTTCTTTTTGAAGAATCCTTTGTAGGAATAAGCTCTCTGGAAGCATCGTTTCCGCTGCAGTTGTGACATGAGATTAAGTTAATCTTTGGCGTGGCGTGGCGAGGCAGCGGAAGCGGCGGCAGTGTGGTGTTGATGTAAACAGCATTCCCCTCTTCCCACATTTGGAGCGCTCCATGGCTGTCTGGGTAATTCCATCTTCTGGGGGCAAACAGCGTGGGGCACCTGGCTGCCATGCACGACTATGCGTGAGCTTACACGGATATGGGCGGATAGAGAGCCGCCGCGCGTCGCCTGCATGTTGGGGGCAGGAAAATGATCAGTTTCGGTGGGTAAGAAGTTCACAGAGCTAAAGGGATTAGACTGGCAGGGAGGAGGGGACACGTCACACACAGGTGGAACAGTACAGTACATGACTGTGAAATAATGACATTGCAGAGGTGTATTAGATTATACACCGAGAGACTGGGGATGACATGCAGCAAAAGGCCGAGGGTCAGGTGTTGTTTCCACTCCAGTTGAGATAAAAACATGGACAGCGCAAACACACAACTCTTGGCACCTGTACTATGTCTGTCAATTGACCTGAACCAGTTCTTCACCCATCAACTCAATAAGAACACACTGTGCAAGGTGCGTCTTACATATACAGTATATCTGAACCAGCTTAGAGTAGTTCTCCAGCAGATAAACATATCAACAGCCAAAATGTCTGGTGGGAAAATATGCAAAATAAATAAATAATAAAAAAATTAGTAATAATGCATTGAATAGGTTAAGTGTTAATTACGAGAACTTAAATATAAACTTGTACAGCCTTTGCCCTGATTGTTAAAACATTAAGAGATGGACAGGCGGAGACGGCCCATCACTATGAAACTATGATCCGGGATTTCGGGGAAATCTACTCCGACTTCGCAAAGCACTAAAACACTTTGTGTCATCAGAGAATGTACCTGATAAAAGGCAAGGCTATGCTTTTTTTTTAAGACCTATATTGGCTTCTTCATGTCGCTTATTTTAAAGTTATTTTATTCAAGGTTAATACAATGGAAAGACACACATTTAGGATGATGTCTACTTAATTACAGCCAAACTGGCCGTAAAAAAATAGGTCTAACGTAAACTCTGCTGTAGCCTCTGTACATGGGCCGCCAGTTTAACTACTAATGTAAACCGGCACCCACAGTTTGGGTTTTTAGTTTCACATGCAGTTGCACATGTACTCAATGGTTCAGCTTTAGTCGCTCATAAACAGCAATCCCAGCAACAGGCAGTTGTTTTAGGAAAAACCCTCTGACAAACCACTGTAATCGCAGAGAAAGTTAGAAAACATAATGGAGCAATTAATCTGGTGGAGACCAAACCAGAGCTAAAAGGAGATTGAGAGGTTATAATGTTTTATACATATAAATAGATGTCAAACAGGCTAAAAGACATCAAAATGTCCAAGGACCAATTAGTTATTGTTTTGTTCTGCCATCAGAGCTGCTGGAGTTCTTTGTGATGTTTAACCACTCTTGAAGAATTAGCTGACACACAGTGGCATTACTACAGACTTGACAGTAGCGCGACATTGCTTCTGATTGTTGCGGCTGACCGCAGGCTGTTTGAACTCAGCATGCCTCTTATAAAAAGGAAGGAACAAGACGGAGCGAAAGAGCTGCAGGAACACAGAAGTAATCAAGAAAATTGGTTTCAGGTTGTGCTTGCTGTGGTCGGCTGGCAGAGACTTCTCAAACCCACCTTTTACACTCACACACACACACACACACAAAAAGTAATGGCAGTGGTTCCTGACAGTTTGGCCTCGGGCACACTTAAGTAAAATCGAAAACCTCCATAGCATGCGGGAATATTGATTGCTTTCAACAGGATGCATGAAATTTAGCTACTGCTGGGCAACATTACATCAGAGTACATAAACATGGACTCAACTTCACTGCACAAGGTTCAGCAGTGTGGGTAGCTTTGTCCACAGTTTAAAAGACATAATACAGATGCAAAGTGATTCCATCAAGTTCACCGGACCTGAATGTGTTTGGTTTTTTTCTATCTTTTGCTTTGTGTAACATTTAGCTTCTTTTCATGTTCTTAACGCTCTGTTTTTAACTGTGTAAAGCACTTTGAATTGCTTTATGTATGAATGCTGCTCTATAAATAAACTTGCCTTGCCTTAGTTGCAATTACGATGACCAGTGAAAGACCTAAAGACAGTTACAGAGTGTTCGTCTCCACCTTTGTGTGTCTGAAACATCACTGTATGTTATTGCTTACATTCTTGCTTGATCGTCAGTTATCTATGATCATAATACCCAGCTGCTGTTTTAAAAAGCCCTTTCAGGAAGAAGAAAATCATGTAAAAATGTATGATTCCTGGATTCTGTTGTGTTCATTTCGCTTACAAAAATTGTGACGAAAAGAGTTCTTCAATGAGCATTTTTCCACGATGAGACGTTGACGAGCTAACAAGCTCTTTGACAATAGAAACTTTTACCACACGTTTTATTTTCCTTAAAGAGACGAGACGGGTCTAAAATATCAGTGGTGGACTGTCGGACATGCGAGATAACGGGTATCACAAATGTGGTTATGAACTTCCTCTGTTAATCCAGGCTTTCTGCTCAGGATCTGTGCGCGCTCTCAGAACAAAGGGGTGTTTCACGCGTCATTTGACGCTTCTTCCGCACAAAAAGGAGCGCTCAGCGGCTGTCTGCTTCAGTCAGACTGTAAAAATGAGAAGCGATGATGAAAAGTAATCTTTAGATGTGGTGTCTTCATCGTTCTTTTACTGTATGGATGATCTGCTGGAATTAAAGTCCTTATTTTACCTGAAGCAAACAGGTGAAAAGGGGAAGAGGGAGACTGGAGGGGAGGTCATATTTTCTCAATAGAGAAAATGTTTTTTTTGTGGACTAAAACTATAAAGGGTAAACATGACTAAAATGTGACTACATCTAAAATAGCTGCCAAAATTAACACTGATTCTGAGCAACATCTGCTCTCACCACTGGAAGAAGTTGCCTCACTTCTCCTCCTTTTCACTGGTACTATGGCCCACTTTGATGTCCCTCTGTTTAATATTGAATGTACATCCATATTTCACGAGCTGGGCCCGTAACAAGACTGAGGGCAGGATAATAAACATTGCCAGGGAATTTCACTCCTCTAATTGCCCAGAGTTAATCTCTGTTTCCCGGCACAGTCCCCTGACCTGTGGTAATGGAGCTGCTGGAGGCCCATGGTAAATATAAACAGGGAAGTGTACGGGGGGGGGGGGGAGAAATACTTACAACACTGTAAAACATTTTGAGCTAAATTAACTCATAGCTTAACATGCAAATTATTGAAAAAAAACGTGAGCTGTCAGATCAAAAGTCTTTGTTTGCTGTTATTGAAGTATTTTTGACCTTTTTATGCCTTTATTGAGAGAGAGGACAGTGGATAGTGTCGGAAACAGGGGAGGGGAGAGTGGGGAGGACACAAAGGGGCCGAGGGAGTTGAACCCAGGGCCGCTGCATGGAGGACTGTAGCCACTGTATAAGGGACGCACAATTTAACCGCTGAGTTAAACTGCCGCACCTCAAACTAATTTTTCATGTTTCATGACATGATAAGCGTTATAATTAGATTTGATTTTCGGTCACTTGTTGTGACCCTTTCCAGAAAAGACCAGAACGCTTCCAGATATATTCAGTGTGTGTGAAGAGAAGGCGCTGTGGATAGTAACACTTTATTATGGATAAGATTCAAAATTGTCAGAAAAATGATGACTCTGATGAGACTGATTCCGGAAGCATTAAAAAAAAACTCAGAGCTGCCTTGATCTGCCTAAGACAGAGTAACTACCGTAAAATTCAGTGTATAAGACGCACTTTTAATACATTTCTTTAATCTAAAAAGTAGGCTGTGTCCTACATATCTGTGTGACCAATATACCTGTATAAAATGCAGAGAGAGGTATGTTATTGTGTCACGGTATTTTACCTGGACGATGGTGCTATAATCCAGCTAAAGCTTCGTCATGGACAAGCGCCGTCATGATCGTCAGTGCAGCCGCAACAACAATCAATGTGACCGTAGGCTGAACTCAAATACAGCACCGGTTGCTAGCAGGACTGCTGACTCGACATGGCAAGATGGAAGGCTGTAATCTTTTGTTGTGTTTTAAATGTAGATAAATTGAAATTGTTTTGAAATAACTTTAAATAGCTATAGAAAACCTTTCCCCCTCTGGTATACCCCCCCAAAAACAGACTGCGTCTTATGTTCTGGTGCAATTTATATTCCGGATTTTACTGTACTTATTTTCAATATCCGTGAAATAAAACTGGAAATGATGTAAAGAAATCTTAACACATAACCTGGAGATATTAAAAAACTATTAGTTCGTCCATCTACCAATACTTTCTTACTTAATGTCGAGTCTATTTGAGGTTAATCCTTAAAAAGGTGAACACATGTAGTTCCAAGAAGTCTGATGGGAGAGATATCTGCACATTTAATTACATTCAGTGTTTCATTTTATTTTGTTCTGTCGTATCAGATATTCTTTAAAGCAGACATGACCCAACAGGAGAGGTGGTCATTCGTCATCAGCAAGTAACTCTCTAAAACAATGGTAGTGTTGAGCAGATTTTACCCAAACAGGAATATATGACATATTTATTCAGGACTACAGTATTCTCAGCAGTGGATGACATATTTGGTGCACCGATTTCATTCACAGCCCCAGTGGTGTACATGAGAGTGACACATTTGTCTCCTGATGTAGCTCTCTGATTTATTTTGTACGAGTTTATGGACACAAGCGGAGTTCTCTGGTACGGGTGTCATTGTTGGTTTTGGTCTTTTTATGGGAAAACACACAAAATCGCCACCCTTTTCTGTTAATAATAATAAAAAAAAAGAAATTAACTACCTAGCTTTTAACATTAAATTAATGATAAACCATTGTGTGATTCCACTCATTCCCGTTGTGGTATTTTACACTGCGCTAACAGGAGTGGAGATAAAAAGGGCAAAAGAAGCAGAAAAGGGGGAAAAAGTGAATTATTAATAAACAAGAGAAAGAATCCCTTCAGGAGCTGACTGCGGATATTTGTCTAATTTCATTGGCCGCTCGGGGCAAAGCTTTCTGTTTAAACACCTCTAAGTGCTAATGATGTTTGCATCATTAAAAATATGAAGAGGGACCTATGACACGTGCAGCCTACCTCTGTTTCAGCAACACGGGGAGGGAGCGCTGCACTGCAAAAAATTCCACGTTAACAAGCAGTTCAGTCTAATGGTGACATAAAAACATTTTAACATGAAAGATTCCTGTTAAGATTGTTTTGCTCTAGGTGTTTATAAGTACTAGATGAGTCCTGGTTAAAAAAATCTTTAAACCAACTTTATTGAAAATGAATCACGCCAGATTCTTCATGACTATTCAAGACTCAAGTCAGTTTTCTTTGGGGACAGAACAGGTCAGCATGGGCAGATGTTTAAAATGCAGGAAGTACCAGTAAATTATTGGTCCGAACAGGGTTTTTTTTCCTTGAAATACATCTGAAAAAGTGGGATTGTATTATATTTGGGGTCTACACTTCCACAGCAGGAGACAGCGCTACGTACCTGTAAAGTGAATGTACCCCTCATGACTGAGGCCAGCTGTCACTCATAGCTACAGTGCCGGGGGGACTAAAGATGGAGAGACACGGCGATCGTCCGGAACAAATTGTTTAACAGTAGACGAAGTTAACCAACAACGACGTTTATCAATGCAGCAGAGTCATTTAACAACTGTAAAGCAGCCAAGGTGCAGAGTGTAATGTCTGAAGACGGCGAGCCCAAAAAGATTGTCTTAAGATTGCAGTCTTACCTAACAGATGTTAACAGAGGAAATCGTACCGTCGTCCTCAAAGCGGCCGCTTCCAGAGATCCACAGGGGTTACTGAAAAACGTCGTTTGGACTGTTCTAAAAATAGACCTCACTTTGATGGTTCTTTTGAAAGGCAATTTATTTAATTTAAATGTGACAAATGTAAAAGATATTCAAAACATGATTTTAATAAAGTAATAATCTTAAGGATTTTCATGTAAATAAATGTCTGTTAAGTATCACCGAATGAGGTAACACAACGGTGATTGAGCCTATGGCCCACTGATGAAAGCCTTTGCATTTGCAGTATTACAGACTGGGTATCCGTGGCAACTTTCGGGGAAAAAATCCCAAGCGGTGCCCAGTTAGTGACGTGTTTTCCATCACCCAGCAGTGGTTGGTCTGCCAGAGAGGGTAGGCGGAGCTAAGCGGCTGCTTTTCTGGTCTCTGCAAGTGCTGCGAGTAAACAGTAATCTACTATGGCTGAACAAACAAAGAAAAGATCGATGACTACAGATACAACTTCAAAAATAAGTGAAAAGTAACCAATTCGACACTCAGATGAAGGAAGACGACCGTCACGGGGAAAATCAACCGGAGCCAACCGTGGACGTCACACATGCGACACTGTCTGGATATCTGGGAAGTCATCATAGGTGCCGCCAAAGAGAATGAAACTGAGCTCTAGGAGATTAATACTTTAAAAAAGGTCAATTAAAATTGTTTTCTTAATAGAAACAAGATTTGGTCTTCAAAAAGTATTTTTAAAAAAATTGTTTTCAGGGATGTCTTGTTTTCGGACCAATACGGTAGCAAAGTTATGAAGCTAGGGACTTTTTTTTTTTTTTTTACAGTATATTGCATCCCCGTCAGGACCTGCAGCATTTGACTGCAGTTTCACAGGGGTCTACTCATCTATATTCATCAAACAGCTTTAAAGATTTAAAATGATGAATAATGTCCTTTTGAATAGTAATAAGCAGACCCATCGCTGCTGCTTCACTCAGACTGAGAAGAAAAAAGATGAAGAAAACTTAATGTTCTGTCCAGTGAAATCATGTTTGAGATTATTAGATTAATTACCGATTTTGATGAGCCCTGCTCCGTTAGATCGACCAAGGAGGCATGCATATTCATCTCTTTTGGTTTTATGTTTAAATCATGATGAAATGAGAAAAATATGTGAATCTGTCTTCTTGTTGGCGGTTTCTGTCGTCCGTCTCCAGGGCCCGTTCAGAGGTCTGAGTCGATGCTGTTTAAAGCTTTTGTACATGAGCGCTGAAGGGTGTTCACACAGAGGAGGATCTCTGTAAATCTGAAATGCAATGATCGTAGTACAAGGATATGAGTGTTATCTCGGTATGTGTTCATTTTTTTCTCAGATCACTGAAGTCAGGTTTAATAGGCAGCCCGCCTGAGCGACAAGAGCTCATCACTTTATATCGTTTGTCTCCCTGTGTAGTTCAGTGGGATGCTTAATAAGCAATGGGATGTTTCCGCTCTGACAAAAAGGGGGATAAAACTGTGCCCCCGCATGAAAACCAGCCAAATCATGGGAGAGCTTTCACCATCCGTGTCATTGATTATTGATAAAATAGAATTAAATTCAACTTTTTGATTCTTGCGGATAAACTGGGTCAATACTGCTGCAGAGTGAGTGCAGGAAAATGGAAAGTAAGCCCAAGACTTGCTCCTTACAGTTAAAATGATCATTTCGAAGATTTTCATTGAAATAAATGTCTGTTAAGTCACTATCTATCGCCGAATGAGGTAACACAATGGTGATGAGGCCTATGGCCCACTGATGAAAGCCTTTGCATTTGCAGAATTACAGACTGGGTGTCTGTGGCGACTTCAGCGGAAAAAAATCTCAAGCGGCGCCCAGTTAGTGACGCGTTTTCCATCAGCCAGCAGTGGTTGGTCTGTCAGAGAGGGTAGGCGGAGCTAAGCGGCTGCTTTTCCGGTCTCTGCAAGTGTTGCGAGTAAACAGTAATCTACTATGGCTGAACAAACAAAGAAAAGATCGATGACTACAGTCTAAAAAGGAAAGCGACCGTCAGCGAGGAAAATCAAGAGTTGCAACCGGAGCCAGCCGTGGACGTCACACATGCAACACTGTCTGGATATCTGGGAAGCGTGCTCCTGCAGTTACTGCTTATCACCATAGGTGTCGCCAAAGAGAACAAAACTGAGATCTTTGAGATTATATCTTTAAATATATTACACTAGCTTTATGTGTAGCACTTATCAAAACCAGGGTAATAAAGACATAAAAACACAACAATAACATGCTCAACGTATGAATAAAATGGGAATTAAAGAGGAAAAACATAAAACAAAGTTAAACTAAAAAAACAATAAATTATTAGAATTAAAGAATTATTTATTTCTTACCTTCTTTTCTTTCCAGAGCTCTAACTAATTGAATCTTAAACGTTTTAAACTTCCTCTGATCTTCGTCTTGGCGTCTCCTGTGGTTTTAAATACGCCTGCGTTTATGACAACACACTACACTATTCCAAGTATAAAAGAGGAGACTTGAAATGATGGCTGCATGTGAAGTTTTGTGACTTTAGCGGTGATGAGGTAGCTCTGCTGCCAGGTTTCTTTATGAGTGCAGCCAGCAGGCCTGCGGTGACTCCTGGCCCTCCTTTCACAGCTTTATGGGACAGAGGTAGATATGGAAGCCTGGGAGGATCATCCAGGGGTCATTTTGGACGTCGTATAGGAACTCCTTCCCCCTGTGGACACAGTGTGGAAGTAAGTGAAGGTTAGTGTGAAACAGAAAGAATGTATGTGTGCGTGTGTCTTCATGCCAGAATGGATGAGGCTCTAGCGGAGTAGGGAGTAACTCTCTCTCTCTTTCTGCATCACCTGAGGCCTGAACCTTTAAGGACAAGTGTGTGTGTGCAAGAGTGTGTTCCTACCCCGAAGCCAAAGCCTTGTTCGCTGACTGATGTCTCTGTCTCGCCTGCGTCAGTGTGATGTCATCATCCCGAGACAGCTGTTGAGTCTGTGTCTGACCCTCTCCGGGTTTAGCGGAGGCATCAAAACGGAAGGAGAGTGCGTTCAGAAGACGGAAGATGTGCGGAGCAGGAAAGAGATCCATGATAGATGTGAGCACCTTGTCAGAAGTCATTGTCTCATGTGATGACAGGGTACGTACATCTTTTATGTGCAGCTGCCGACTTGAATTTGCAAGCGTAGTGTTGAGTATGCAGAAGTCTCATTTCACACAGTAGAGTGGAGAATATGACACCTCTGAAGCTTTGGATATTAAATCATAAACTGCTTCTGCACTGTCAGTGTTGAGGTTGCATCAAATGTCAACAGCTTGTCTGCAGTAATTTTAGCAGAAAAGTTGGTTGTGTTTCTATATGTAGGACTTTCTCCAAGAAGAACAACAAATGTCAGTGTCTCGTTTGGGCTGTTTTGTTTTCTGGCTCAGATTTAGTTTATTTTTGAACAGTGCATAAAAAAAGACATAAAAACGTAGCTGTGCATCATGATGTTTACGGTACAGGGTGTTTTGTGTGCCTCTGCACCAGTTACTCTTTAACATCTTGAGATGATGCTGGTGGCAGTGCTACAGGACATGCTCATCTGATTAAGACGTTATCAGAACATTAACTGTTATTAGCTTTTATCAACACCATAACAATGCGTCTGATGGAGCCAACTGCGCACACCATAGGGCTGTGCACGTGCTTTAAGACCAGCTCCAGTTATAAAATTCTCTGCTTGAAATAATAAATTGTGTCTGATATTTTTCCTGCAAAATACATTTAAGGCATCTCCTCCTTCTCCCTAATTAAAAATTCCCAAATCTGCATAGTCCCGAAAACAAAACATGTCTCTGCCATCGTTTAGTGGCAACTTGTTGAAACTTAGCTAGCTTGAAATGTAGTAATTAGTAGTAATGTTAACGTTAGTAGTCAGTAGTGAGTTTGCAAAAATTACGATGATGGTTACAGCTGGCTCGCGCATCGCCGAAGTGGTATGCATAATGATATGCATACGTCACCCCGTCCAGTAACGGTTGTTCAGTCCTTGGTACACTGCAGTTTAAAAGCAGACAGGCCCAGCCATGGAGATGACTGCTGATGTTGTCCCTGATATGTCTTGTAGCACATGAAGAACACCACATGCAGATGTTAACAAGGTTAAACACTGGATTTTCACTGGAGGGGGTCTTTAAACATGAACACAACATTCAGTGTGCGCATGAGCAGGAGGACCAGTGTAGAGGCAGATGGGGTGTGACAGGGCCATCACAGCAGCAGGGACAGCAATGGCAGAAAGTTTCGAAGACAAGCTGATAAACCAGGTCCACAATTATCCACATCTGTATGATGTGTCGTTGCCATTGCACAGCCACATACATGCCTTTCAGAATAGTTGGAGACAGATAAGTTCCATTGTAGAAGTCGACATGGAAACCCGCAAAACTAAATGGAAACGTGTCCGGGACTGTTACGTCCGTGCACGGAAAATGTTGGAGAAATGGAGTGGGGACGGCACAGAAGGTGTGTGAATTTAGAATTAACATAATAGTAACCTCCTTGAGTGTCACTAAGTCTGGTGTTGTTTACATCCCGCACATACGGTAGTTGCATACGGACTGAGCTCTCTGGTGTGCCCTGTAGAGGTATCCTCCAGTAACACGCATAGTGCACAGACAAGTCAATGACAGAAAACACTTTGTGTCCTGCAGTGACCACAGACACAGACACAGACGGCAGTCTGCTTAACAAAATATAAAATATAAATAGTTAATATTCACACTCTCAAGTGTGAAGAAGTACAATTAGTGGAAATCACCCACTGTAGGCATTATACACACGCAAGCCTGTTGATAAAGTTGTTAAAGTTCCTTGTTTGCACTTGCCTATGATGCCTATGATTAGATGAAACACTAAGATCATAATGTATTAATTTCTCTCTCTGTGTTATGATTTGTATATTCTGAGAAAGGTTGGAAAAATGTATTTAAGTCGATGATGGGGTCGCCCCTAAAAATAGGGGCATCCCTTGGCAAAAGCTTTTTGGATTTATTCTGGATTTAGGAGGGACATGTTGCAAACACGTACTGTGTAAAGCATGCAGAACTGCAGATAGACGCAGATATTAAGACTTGTAGCTAATGTGCATCTTTAATATTTGTTTTTAATGCACTTCATATTGTTATCACAACATTGAACGAAGTGATCGCACATTGCATATAAGATTGCTCTCGTATCGTGCAGGCCTACCCTCCAGTAGGTAGAAAGAATCATCTACGACTATGACAAGTGTTGTCATTGTTACAAAATTAACCACGTGTGTAACAATGTCAAACTTTCACAGTTTGGTTTCATCAAATGTTTTCAGCCAAAATACGGTACTTCAAGAAAATTGTAAAAGAAGGAAGTGAAAACACATTAAATAAAAATAAGACTACTTCTACTTAAAGCGGGTGAGCACATCAAAGTCAGAAGAATGACTCAACTCAGGAGATGGGAGCATCAGAGGAGCACATGACGTGAAAGTCCTTTTTTGACATTTATTGTCCCTCACTGTCGCACCAGGGGGACTGTTGTTTTTTTAATAGTACGTAACCTGACCTCCTGTGCTTTGCATGTATTATATGTCAATATGGGTCAGTAGAATAATGCTTTAAAATCAGGTTGAGAGGCGGCACATGCAACAAGTCTCCAAAGCCAAGGACATCACAGCCATGTGTGGATCAAATTATTCACCAACCTCATTCTGACTTTAATATTCTCTCTAGTAAGAACACTGTTAATGTTCTCTTCTTCGTGTGTTTTCATCCTCACCTCTCTACCTCCCTCACACAAGAAGAGAAGAGAAAGAAGAAGATGCCTTTCAGTGTTTCAGTACCCCTGTGGTCAGTGTCCCTGTGACAGTCCCTCTCTGCTGCTGCTGCTTTGGGATTCAGCGACGGAGGCCAGTTTGCAGCTGACAGCCGCTTTCTCCGCCGTTCACCTCCAGCTGGATGGATTTGCTCGGCTTAGACTGTTAGTTAGTTAAATGAAGCCCTGAAGGAGCCTGAATGAGCTCGCCTGCAGCAGCAGCAGCAGCAGCCGCGGCGGCGGCACTCAAAGCAGCCTATAAAGGAAACTTATCTTCCATTCAGTGGGGGAAAACAGATAGAGATACTTTCTGCTGTCACCTCTGGGCACAGGTAGAATACACACACAGAGAGACGGGACCTGTGTGCACAATTACACAAAACATTTCTTACAGTTTCACTTCAGAGCAGCCATTAAAAGAGACTTGTCTTTAAGTGAGAATCTAACAAATAGACGGTTATGGAGTGATTGTACACACAATTAATCAAGATGTTTCATGTTTACTGCTTGTTGCTATGTTGGAGTGTGTTTGTGTGTGGCTTTGAGAGTCATGTGCTCTTCTAGGCTGGATATTTTGTACACCTGTGCTGCCGGCTGGAGTATTCTGATTGGTGTTGGCCCAGAACGACGCACTAATCAGAGGAGAGCACTGCCGACTTCCCCTTCAATTCGCCTCGCTCGCCTCTCGTTCGCCGAGTATTGTGCTTTTGTTTAAAATCACATCGTTGGTTTTGAGGCACTCACTTTAGTACCATTTTTGTTTAGGTTTAGGGATGCTGGTGTCTATTGGTTTGGTTAGTTAGCTTAGTTAGTCAGGTTGTACGATATTATTGATTTGAGCAGCACCCACAGGCCGATTTTTCACTAAATTTGTGTTATTGTCAAAGTATTTTACTACTTTTCTTAAAAAATAACTTTAACCAAAAACAACTCCCTTTCCCCTCACGAGCTGGGTCGTAACAAGGGGTGTGAAAATTGGGTTAAAAATCAATTTAGAAAATATACCTGGGAAAATCATACAATAAAAACTGCAGACTGCATACTGCAGACTTTAATTTAACTCAGCTTAATTTCACTCTTTCTCTCTATGTTCTGTTCATCATTTGTTTGTCATGTGTTGTTCTGCACTGGCTGCAGTTGGTCCACATTTACATGTAAAATGTAAACGGGAGGATGAGTCTTTTTGCAGCAGAGAAAACTTTCCGAGCGAGGAAGCAATGGACCAACCGGAGGTCCTGGCTGGGTTTAGCTTCCTGGCCAGCAGCTGTTTTGCGGTGGAGGGGGCATTTCTGGGTGCTCAACATGTTTGCAAAGATCCAAATGTCATGTTTGACACACACAGTTTAGTTTTCAAAGGATGAATTGCTGCAGGGCAAACAATCGAAGAAGACTCTGATGATGCCACTGGTGAAAGTTACTGTAAAAAGTAAAAATCAGTTTTTATCTGCAGAAGGGGAAGAGTTTTATATCACATGACTGATGAGTTCAGTATGGAAACCCTTGCTTTTTTAACCTCCAGTTTCTGACTCTCTGTTATCTGACCAGTGGTGGCCAAAGAGTGGAAGAAAGGAGGGCGAATACTGTCTTAAATCAGTGTAAGAAATACGTTTAGGAATATGACACCTAAGAACAATATTAGACTGTGTAAAGTAAGCCCTATAGGTTAGCCTGGAGTCAATCTCAGATCCCATTGGATATAGTCTGACGACGATATAGCCTCTGGGGAAAGTGGTGATCATGCCGGGGCGTGTAGCCAACGGTTAGCGATAAACGACTTCCAGTCAAGACTTCCTGTTTCGCGTGCTGCATTGTTTACAGAAAAAGAAATGTTTTTCTTGTGATTGACTTTAATTAACGGGTCTTACCTTTGCTGAAATTTCAACATCATGATGCGGATTAGTGAAAAGTCAAAATGAAGCTTTGTCAGGTCTGTCCTCAAGAGGAGAAGAAAACTACTTTTAAAATGCTCGTTTGTTAAACGGCGGTCGGATCGATCATTTCTGATGCATTCGAGGAAGTTGGGAAATCTGATCGCTGAATAGCTTTCAGTGTCGAGGGAATTTATCTCAAGTTGAATTTTAAATCTAGAACAGATTGTTAGCGGTTAGCATACAGATGTCTGTTTATAGAGATTAATAAGAAGCTAAATCATCGTCAGATGACGCTGATGGGAGCCGGGATGTCATTATGGGGCATTTGTTCCGCCTGCTTCTGCTCTCCACACGGACTGTTTTTCCGGTATACGACGCAGCCTGCTGATACGTGATTGGTCAATATTACTTGGACTAAAAGGCTAGTACAAACACAAACCAGAACACTTGCCATCCCTAAAATCCACGTCCCATTTCATGTAGAACCTGTAAATAGAGATTAGCCTGAGGTGAACTGTCTCTTCAGGGTGGCCTCTGTGCTGGCACAGGACAGCAAATCCTTTTGCTCTTTTTTTGCTGAATTCCCCCAGAAACCCGCTCTGACTGATCGCCCTAATGGCAGCCGGCAATAATGTTGACATAACAGCCGAGCGGCGATCATTACTCTGTCTCCCTGAGACGACTAAATCGGCTGTCACTCGTCTTCACTCGGCAACTTTAAACAGAAGTGTCACTTTATTGACATAATTTATATGGATAAAGAGCCCCTTACAGTCGCCTCCTGGCTCGAATGAATCAACTAATCTTACACGCACACACACACACACAAGCTACGCACAGCCTCACCTCTAATTTCCCATTATCGTCCTGCAATGCTTTTGAATAATTCATGCAATGCCCTCACTGTAGGGAGAAAGAAGAGAGGAGGAGAGGCGGACAAATGGAAATTAAGTGGGAGGGAAACGGAAAGAGAGAATGAGAGGTGATAAAAAGAGTAAAAACTAAGAATTTATTTAAAAAAGTGAAACATCAGGGAGCGGAGGGAGAGTAGAAAACCAAAACGAAGGTGGAGAGTTAAGAAAGGAGGAGGAGAGACGAGCAAATAGAGGACAGTTGAAGAGTGAAGAGATGAAGGAGGAGATGTGTAGAAGAAGAGGAGCGGCAGACCACAGGGGCAGGAGACAGAAAAAACGGCTTTCTGCACACAGGACAGGTATATCAGATGTCCCCGGGAGTGGATGAATGAAGCCGACACGTCTGTTAGCTCATAAATTGTTCCAAATTAGCGGAGCTTTCATTTAGCATATGCCCGCTTAAACTGCAAAAGAAAGGATGGGGAGGTGGAGTGCACAGGGGGACGAAGATTTACTTCCCTTTTTTTCTCTCCCCCCGTCGTCTCGCTGGTCCACATGATTCTCTCCACCAACTGTAAGCGAGCCTGAGGACTGGTGCCTCTAAACTGAGTGCTGTCTGAATATTCATCGGCTTCATTTGCATAGCCCACAGATGGCCAAAACAGATGCTCGTTACGGCAAGTGTCAGTTTTCAAAAATTTGCTTTCATGACAAAACAAATAAAGCTATACAGGAGGATGGAGCGACTCGAAGCCTCCTGGCAGAGCTGCCAAAAGTGTGTGTGTGTGTGTGTGTGTGTGTGTGTGTGTGTGTGTGTGTGTGTGTGTGTGCGTGTGTGTGTGTGTGTGTGTGTGTGTGTGTGTAAAACAGTTGTCGCAAGAGAAACTTCTAAGCATTGATGTGTATTTATAGTGCAGAGTCCATGTCCGTACATGTAGTGTGTGTAGTATCACAAATATATGCACAATAACAGCATCAAAAACATAATACGAGCTTTGATTTGCACCAGTTACAAAGAATTATATTGATATTTTTCATTTGCAAAATCTCTTCACAATACAGTGTTGGCTGGAAATGGGTTAACCCGTGGGCTGTATAAGAAGTAGACGTGTCCACCCATTGGTTTGTGAACCCCCCCTGTTTCAAGCCCTGAATTTAGCATTATGGCTGTCACCATCTTTGTCTTTTGGAACCAGAAGTGACCATATGTGGACAACAGGATGGATATGTATTGTTACGTCTCTATCCTGGGTTGCTGTGGTTTTGACTTGTCAATCACAGTTAGCCACGCCCCAAAAGCACAGCCTATATTATTGTTGTTCTCCCTCTAAATGGGCACACGTCGGCGTGTTTAACAGCAGAACAGCTTCTTGTGTTGGTCTGAAGCAGGCGTTCACAGCTATGTAAACTTCAATGACTGTAGTGATTGTTTTAGTTACGTCTCCTCTCGCCGTTCCTCCTCTTCTCTGCTAATTCAGAACAGATCGGCTGCAGGAGCCGGATTTGTCAACAGAGCTGTCAATCATACTTTTTACAGCATCAAGTAACTAATTAAAAATAAACTTGTCAGAAAAATGAACTCTTAACTCGTAAATCAGCATGATAATAACTAACTATAATGACAGAAACCATGTTTGAGAAAAATGTATTGGACGTGTATTTTGATTTTATAGTTTGACTCATGTCCCACCTGTTAACATGGAGGAGGCGGGCTTTATGACCTATACTGCAGCCAGTCAGCAGGGGGCGATAGAGATGTTTTAGCTTCACTTTAAGGGAGCTGTCACGTCGTCCGTCTTTTTATACAGTCTTTATACAGGCTGGTTGAAACTAGTGATTTATACTGTACCTAGTTTTATTGGAGTCGCCCCCTGCTGGTCATTAGAAAGACTGCACTTCCACATTGGCTGTACTAGGACTAAGACTCAGGCTACATCCACTTCTTACATGCAGTTTATCCATCCATCCATCAATAATCTATACCGCTTATCCTGCTCAGGGTCAAGGGGGGGCTGGAGCCTATCCCAGCTGTCATTAGGCGAGAGGTGGGGTACACCCTGGTCAATCACAGGGCTGACACTTAGAGACAGACAACCTTTCACGGTCACACTTCTGGTCAATTTCGAGTGCAGGGAACCCACGCATGCACAGGGAGAACATGCAAACTCCATGTAGAAAGGCCCCCTTGGTCCAGTTGCAGTTTATGGTTTAAATCTTATCTTCTCATGAAACTTTGTTTCAGCAAAGAAATACTGAACGGAAAAATAACAAATTCTGTCTCTTAAGGTGTTTATATTTCATCAACACAAGCAACAGAGAGGCACAAACACGGACAATCAAAGAGGATTCGGGACCCTCTCGGCATTTAATCGTCAGTGTTGCGTTGTGGGCCGATAAGCCTTAAAGGCCTGAGGGCAGGCAGGGACAGAGCTGAGCAGGAACAACACACTGCTGCATAAAAACACTTGTTCTCTGCTCGTATGTTCCCATCAGACCTCTGCAGTGATCCAAGATGGTTTTTGAAAGCGTTAATTAACTGCTGGGGCAAGAATAAAGCACTAAGCGCACTTCAACAGGAGCACAGAGCATACACAGTATAATATGAATCACCCTCCTATTCACTCATGATGCTTTATATTCTTCCTGTAAGATATTTCATGACTTTACAAGGCCTCATTTTTCACCCGAGGAGTTGTTCTAATTAGCACAAAGCTAAGAATGTGGTTCGCGGAGGTCTAGATATTTTTGTGTCTCAACAGCTTAGTTTCTCTTATTCTGTTGTGCCAACAGGAGCAAACATGCTCTCACCTGACAAGAGAGGAAGTCAAGGTGAAGTAGCTGAACGAGCAAAACAGAAGACAGAGTGTGAAAACGACAGAGTCTCCAGCAATGGAAGCAGCTCTGCGAGGCTCAGTTTGGATCAGTGCCTCTTTCTGTGTACAGCTGAGTCTGAGGATGTGTCTTAAGTTTTGTAACATTTGGACTAGGGATGGGCTTTTCCAGTAATCTTAATATTCGAGTAATTAATTACCTTATGATCGAGCAATCGCAAATTAGATATTTTTTTACCATTTAAAAAAAAAAAACATACGCCGGACACGGACCTCCCAGCCTGGAAATAAAAGGCTATATGCCTGTAAGAGAACATTAACACTTTTACAATAGAAAACAAATGCAATGTTAGATGCATTACACAACCTTAACAGGCCCTTCAATTAACGTTACAGCGGTAGCGGACTGTATGGACTTCTGTTCTGTGTTGCTTCACACCTAAGTCACATGTTTTCCACTCTCGTAGCTGTTGTCCAGAGCATGCAAGCATCAAAAAATCTGGACTTTGCTTATGATTGTCGGAAAGGGGGGAATCGGTCCCAAAATTGTCCTGATTTTCTTGTAGTGTGCACCCCGCTCAAGAGTGGATTGTTAGCTGAACTTGCATGCAGATGTCCATTTCTAATTGCTTGCTCTCGCCCCTTTTGCTCTCCTCATGGTCTGTTTTTCCTGCATAAGACTAAAGCCCGCTGATACATGATTGGTCTATATTAGTCCGACTACAACCGCACTACAAACAGAAACCAGAACACTTCCGATACCAACACACCCGTCCTGGATTCTTACTAAAAGAAAATAGAACCTAAAAATTCTTCTATTTTTCCCCCACTATGTTCAGGAGGATACATAATTGCTGCCTCGATTCACCAGCAATATAAACACATTTATGATGTGTCTAAGCATTTGTTTTTCATGGGTGTTTTTGTTGAAACATAAAGTTTGGATTCAGTAAGTGTACTAAGTTGTGCTCACATTGCTTCTCTAAAAAAGCCAGGCATAAATGACTGTTGTGTTGTACTTGGTCATTACGAGGGTTGGTGGCTGTAAATGTTTGGTCAACCCTCTCTAAACAGTATGCAACCGCACCACAGCACATATACACACTCACACACACACACACACACAGACACGTACTCAAGTATACACATACAAGCAGCTCCCCTCCAGTAGCTCTCTGCTGTGTTTGCACACAAATGAAGCTTCCTGCAGAAAAATTCATTTGCCAAACCGCACTGTTTCCTCTTGTACACTGCTGGTTATGAGTGGTTTTACATGCTCTCTTTCTTTCTCTTACTGTTTGTTTTGTTCCCTCTTTTTCCCTGCGTGTTATTCTTTTAATTCAATAGTCAATCTTCCAACTTTTTCTTTCCCTCTTCGCTCCCTTGCTCTCTCCTCCCACATCACATTCTCCATTTTCCTTTTGCTAAATGTCCTCAGATAACTGATTCTCTTTTCACTCTCCCCCTTTTATTCCTCCCTTCCTTTCCTCCCCTGGTCCTCCAGCTGCCTGCCCCGTCCCGTAACATCGCCACGGTGTGTAGCTTCTTTCAAATATTAATTAAACACCCTTATGTGTCATCAGCCCCTCTGGTGAGCACCTCGCTCTTTAATTAGAGCTGACGAGCCACAGGGAGAACGACACACACCTCACTGGTTTGTGTAAACCTGCACAGGTGTGTGTGAGGCTGGGGAGGTGTAGCTGGGGATAAAGTCAGGGTGTCTTAATGTTGTGTGTGTGTGTGTGTGTGTGCTGCTCAGTTTCTCATAAGGACAGACTGTTCTTGTTTGTGCCTGTGAATACTGTGAAAAGAGCCTGTAGGCTTTCTGTTTAGTTTGTGTGTGCGTGCATGCGTGTGTGCGTGGTTTAAAGGTGTTTGCATTCAGGGTATGTTAAACCACAAATTGGAAATGTTCTTTTATACCCTCAGTCTCATGATGGCGTCATGTCATCACGTCTTTAAATCGTGGCCTTGAGATTTAGATAATATCTCACATTTGGCAGAGTTCACAGCTGAAGGAAACGCTTGACAAAGACTGCAAAACTTGTTCTAAATTACAAAGTTTATTACCTCCGCAAAAGGAAGGTTTTTTTTTTTCCAGGGTTGTTTGTTTTTGTTCTCAGCCTGATTTTGGAAAAACCGAAGGCTGGATTTTCATAAAAATTGGTGGAATGGTGCTGAATGGGCAAAGCAATAATACGGTTATGACGGTTATAAACAAGCAATTTTGGACCTGGATCTGATGTCACTCAAACAAGCAATAATAATGGATCTGTCTCACAAACAAGATAAGATAATCCTTTATTGATCCCCAGAGGGAAATTCGGTTGTTGCAGCAGCACAAAGACAAAATAGAAAGTAAGTAAATGCAATATAAAAATAAAAATAGAGAAAATAAAATAAGAGGTATATACAGCTGTTATTCAAGTAGGAGTAAGTGACAAGATAAAGTGGCAAGTTATGATTAACAGCAGCAACATTTTTAGGACTAGATAATACAGTATGATATGAGAAGGTTTACAGTACCATTTAAGGTCAGTATAACAGTGGCAGATAAATACATTGTGGTATATTACAATATGTATGTGTATATAATGTAGTATGACACGGTGTTACAGACTAGTCAAGTCTAAGCTGGAGTGTGCAACAAAGAGGGAAAGGGGAAGAAGCTGGACCTGCCATTCAACTGAGTGGAGAAACAACCACGTGGTCAGCTCACCTCCAAGTCCGCTAGCAGCTCCTGGCGGAAGCCTCCCCAGCGCTGCTCCGGTGTGTCTCCAAACGTTAACATCAGTTCAGGTTTTTTTGTGATTGGTGGTTGGAAAAGAAGAAAAGAAAAGTAACAATGCTGGTCTTCGTCTGATTTCAAGAGTCGGAGGCGAGTCCCGTAGCCCGTCTCAACTCAACAGTTGGCGTCTCACGTGTGGGCTGTCCTGTGTGCTTTTACACCTGAGCCTCATTAGCAGACCGCTGCGCGCACACCTCTCAGGTGGTGCGTTTGAGACTTCAGGACATCACCATGACGTCCTATCAATACAGCAAACCAGCCACCTCATTGTTTCTCATTGGAAACCAGTCCAAAGTGAGGAAAAGGAAAGACAAAGAACATCTAACCCCCTTATCTCTCCTAACAACGGAATATTAAGTTAATAATAAAAAATGTAATATAAAGGTAGAAATTGCAATTATCTAGTATAATATAATATAGTGTAATATGATACAATAAGCAGTATGGTATCAATAATAATGATAATATATGTATAATAATTATAACATAATAATGTATATTACATTCCTGGAAATATATCCATCTATATCGTTCTTTTGCTTGCAGACGTGCGCTTGCATGCAGAGTCTACATTATTTCAGTGCCTTCTAGGCGCTTTGTAATGTTACATTTGCAGTGACGTTAACCTGATTCAAAAGCTGCTGCTTCCCTTCAAGAACTGCTTTGAAATCATGAGTTTGAGTTTGCAAAACAGAAATACAACTACTGTCAGTATGAGTCAAGTAAAAGGGAATTAAAATATGTGGAACAAACGGCATGTCGCATCTGTTCAGTTTAATTACATTTTTCACATTTCAAATAGCAGATGTGTTGCATCCCCTGAAGAGGTCTCAGAGCCCTCACATGGTGCAAAACTAAAAGTGTTATAAAAGCTAGAAGCAATAAATAAATATGTTAATGCTCTCCATCGGCTGTCGTATCTGTTCACTTCAAGCATGTCATATTTCTAAAAACATGACAAACTGTAATAATTAAAAAAAACCCTTAACACATTGTAAATACAACCTGCTGAAATAGCAGAAGAGCTAAACATACTCCAATCCGTTTACTTTGACTTTAATTTTATACTTTTAAACTTCTCAGATGTAAACTTTATGACATCCATTCATTGAGCAAAAGAGTGCAGCTTATTTGATTTCATATCTATATGAAAAATACAACATTTCTCATGCTTTACAGACTGTTGTGAGGCTGCTGATAAAGTCTTGTGTTCATAAAGTTGTATCCTAAACGTTCTTCTCCTTTAAACGTGACTTGAATTTAAAATGATGTGTTGAAATGGACACTTTTTGCAGTGTGGTGCTGTTAGCTGGACATATTTGATCTGGGTTAGGGGCTTTGGCTGTCCTTCCTTTCACACCAGCCAACTTAGCTCCAGAGGCAGCAGCGTGAGGCCCAGAGTTCGACTTTGCCAGATTCCACCCCCCTCTGCAGCCTCCTCTCGTTTCCTACACTGTCCTGCACCGGGAGCGCGCCAACTTTTCGGGCACATACGTCTATCTCTTTCTGAATGTGCTGCAGTTCTGGTGCGGTGTCAAAAACTTTCCGGTTTGACTCACTGGGATTTGTGAGTTATAAAAGTTGTCCGTCACCAACTGCAGACACAAACTGCTGGCTTAGACTTTCAAAACTTATCCACTAGACACGGCACCAAACAGCCTGAAGTGTTGTTGATTGTAGGAGCATTCAGTTTCTTTATTAGAGGACAGAAACCAGAAGATTTTCACTCTCGAGGAGAAAGTCATCTTTAAGCTGTGATTGCAGAAACACTCGGATGGTCTCACAGGACATTAGAGAAGGATATTATCAATGGTCAAAGTGCCAAAAGCTGGATAACTTAACAATGTGGCAGAGCGTAGTGGGCTGGACGGAGTGTAGACCTGGATGAGGGCGTTCAGGTAGGCAGGAGCCATTTTTGTTGCTGTTTTGTAAGCATGACATGACGCTTAACGATAACGATAAAGATTTATTTAACCAAAGATTATTTCAACAATGCTAACGTTAAATATATCAGTAATGTCGAGTGTGTTGAATACGTGTAAGTAAAGTGTGTGAAACCAAGAAAACAATCTAACCCAAACAACAGACCACATGCCCAGGGTGTGTGCTGAGCGAGAGAGACTGGCTGAATCCAGCAGCTTATATAACTAAGGAGCAGCAGACACAGGTGCAATGATTAAGTGATTGCTCTTCATGATTCTCTCCAAACACACAAAGAGAAAGACAGCCCGGGCCTTTCCCAAACCACTCTCTACACCCTCACCATGCGCTCTTCCACTCTGTTTGCATGCTCGCATGCCGTCCAAAACCTGTGTGGAGTGGGAGTGGGAGTGGGTTGTTAATAAACCCTCCACCAGCGAGTCTGCACCGATGCCGACTTACTGACCAGGTGCAATGCTGTGTTATGTTCATGAGATGAGAGATGTACGTTAAAGTTCTATGTTATCACCCGTACAAACTTTAATCAAAATAAACATGAAATAATGTTGCATTCAGGATCTCATCAACTGTTTTTTTTGGCTGGAAACAATACAAGTGAAAAGTTTAAATTGTTTTATATTAATGGCTGTAAAAACTCAGCAGGTAAAAATATATTTAGGCTACAAATAAGAAAGAGCCACCGAGGAAGCTCGGGATAGCTTAGCTTAGCTTTTCTTATTTGTGTGACATTTCCTGTCTCTGCTGGATTGAGGGGAGTTCGTCTCGAAGCTCGGTGCTGTATTTAATCCCTTCACCTAAACGAAGGGTGCTCCGTTCAGTTGTGAATGTGACGTCAAACGGAGTTCACTCCACGACGGAGTGGGAGTGGGAGTGGGAGTGGGGAGGGTCCGGTTTGGGACGGAAATCAAGAGGGCTGTTACAAAGTCGTTAGATCCAAACGGAACGACGAAGTCTGTTTTTCACACATTGCAATTTGCACCTTGGTTCCTTTTAAAGACATCACATGAGCGGTCCATGTCATCCCCCCGAAACACAGCAATGAGGGAGACATGCCCGGACTTGTTTACGGCACTTACTACAGAGACATCAGTGATCGCTGATGGGCTCTTTTTATCGTGTGTGCGCCCATGAATATGTAAGTTAGTTTGCCTTAATGTTAATGTTACACTCTGTTAGCTTCAGTTTGACCTTGAGTGGACATGTTAGTGCTGTCTGTGAGGACGAAAGTGCTCCTTCTCCGCCTACCTGCTTAACTAACAGGAGGCTAACGTCAAGCTGTAAAGTGGTATTCGGCTGCAGGACTGAGTACGAGTACTTAAGCTCCGATAAGCTCATGTTTTACCTGAAAGCATTTAGTTCTAACATTAAAGTGTTAATCTGTGCTAATGTACATGACAATTGAGATCAACTGCTCTGGTTATTTGTTCAACCTTAGAGTTGTATTTAAATCACTGAACCTGCTGAGTCAATTTTAGATGATAAATCTGTTGGAGAAGAGACTTAGCCGGAGGTGAAACATCAGTTTATCTATTAAAAAAATAAGCATTGGGAAGTGCTCTGTGTAAATGACTTATTAGATTCCTTACAGCCACAATTTAGCATCAAGACTGATTCTCCACATTCACACAGCACCACAAATCATCCAGTGTTGTATCGTAGGTGTTGATTTTTCATTAACAGCATTTTTCAGGAGCAATTATTTGGAGATGACAAGTGTTGTTTGTCCTCTCGCGGAGCTGAAACGTCTCTGAGGTTCAGCTGGTGAAAACTATCAAAAGCCGGGAAGGGTGTAAACATTCATAAACACTGACAGTGTTGCATCTCTGCTTTCAGGGCTACATTAACACCAATGATTCTGCAGAATACAGAGAGATGAGGAGAGTGCAGAATCAACAGGGAAGAGGATCTAAATTAGCCGAACTCAATGAATCAATTAAGAGCATCAATGAGTATCAGTAGATTTAATGTGAACGTACCTTTTGTGACTACACTGAAATCTACACCCTCTGTATGATTTCAGCCGTCGGTGTAAACTTTCTGTTTGTAAAGTGCTTCTGTCTGTCCGCAGTGTCAGCAGCACATCTGGCTGAGCTGGAGACGACATGTCACCTCCTCCTCCTCAGCTCGCCCTGACAGTCAGGGGCTAATGACCTGGAAGGATACACAGTCCCTCTACATATGGGCACCGCGGCCTGTGTGAGTCTGCTCTGCGTGTTAGTGTGTGTGTGTGCAGATGCATATTTGTGCATCTTCTCTGTTTATTTGCTTACCTGGATGAGTCCAAATCTCAGCTCAGGTTGTGTGTGTATCGGCCAGAGACCTTTTCTCCAGCGCTCGGAGAGTCCCGGTGCATCTGGGCCTGTGGTCCACCCTGCTAGCAGGGTAATTAGGACAGGACATGCTGACCAGTAGCACCTCAGCTGGGACCACTGACAGAACAAGGACAGATGAAATTATACACCTGGATGCCTCACCAGGTTTTTTTTCCCCAGTTTAGTTTGATGATCTAAGACTTAAAGTTTGTTTCTGACCCATTTAAAGGAAAAAAATAATGTCAGCTCATGTCACAACTGGACATGGTGCGAGGTTTCTTTTCCTTCCCTTGTTTTCCACGAGTGTTTTGTGGAGGCAGCGTGCTCTTTTCAAAGGTCACCATGAATAACTTAACAGGAGAGCTTTATTAATGCTTGTTTTCAAACACTTGTGTGTTTGTCTCATATAATCAGAGGATACTTTTGTTTTGGTCTCCCATAAACAGGAAGTTGAGAAAAAATTGTGTTGACGCAGGAGTGGCGGTGTGTTGGAGAAGTTCTCTGAAAACGTTGGAGTCAGAATGATTCATGAATCCCAGGATGCTCTGCTTATTATCTAATTTGATAGAGATGATGAAGCCTGGAGGTTGTAGCACTGTTGAAACATGTAAATGGATTTGCAGAACAGTTGCACTTCACACCTGCATTGTTCAAACATTCGTTCATTTATTTGTGCTAAAGAGACTCCTCAAGTGGAGCCATGCTTGAAGTAAGAACACAGTAACAACAGAAAGATAAAGAGGGGTCACAGATTTAAAGCAGATTTGAATAGGTGGATTTTGAGTCCAGTTTTGAAAGAGGGGAGTGAGGGGGAGTGTCTGAGGTGATAGGGGAGAGATTTCCAGAGGGAGGGGTGAGGCAATAGAGAAGGCTCTGTCCACCATAGGTCCGGCGCTTGTATCAGTTGAGAGGGGTGAGGAGGTTGGCGTTGGCGGATCTGAGATTACAGGTGGGAGTGTGTTGGTGAAGGAGGTCAGTGAGGTAGGAGGGGGCTAGGTTGTGGAGGGCCTTGTAGGTGATGAGGAGGATTTAAATTGGATTCTTTGTTGGATGGGGAGCCGGTGGAGGTTCTGAAGGACTGGGGGGATATGATCTCAGGTGCTGGAGTGGGTGACAATAGGGGCGGCAGAGTTTTGGATGTATAGTAGTTTGTTGAGGATTTTGGAGGATGTGCCGTAGAGGATGCTGTTTCAGTCCAGTCATTAGGTCGTGAGGTGATGAATGTGTGGATGAGCATTTTGGCTGCTGAGAACGAGAGGGAGGGGTGAAGATAGGCAATGCGCGTACGTGGTGTCTTAAGCCCTATTCGCACGGGACTAGTATTACCTGGGGACCTCATGTGATTTAGAAAGGACACCCTCACGTCTGTGTTTGTGTGGTGCATTCACACAGGATGAGCAAAGTCTGTATTTTACTACAATTTACAGACATTATCCCCCCGGATATGATTGAAAATGTCAAGGCTTCTGCTTAAAGCTTTAAGCCTGTTGAAAGATAGAAAAACATTCCTTACCGCACGTTGCCTTGCATATCATCCTCATTGTCTTCTGAGATTTTGCGTTTGTGTTGGATTTGAGTTTGCTCTTTCTGCGAATGGGTCCCCGTGCTGTGCAGCGACGTGAGCCTCCTGAATTTGCACCCAAAATGCTGTCAAAACTTTCGTTCAGAATTTCCACAGCAGCGCCATAATTCTCGACCGGGAGAGAGGCGGGAAAAAAGGAGCGGAGATAACAAAAACATTTCAAAAAAATCGTGCTGATTCGCACACGACTAAAATTATTAGATGACCTCTGTGTTTGCCAAAATCTGGTAAGAAATTTGCGCTGGAATTTTTGCTGAAGGACATGGACGAATCACACAGGCTTAAGATCACAGGCGACCACCACAATACAAATTACGAGAGGTCCCCAGGTAACACTAGTCCTGTGCGAATAGGGTTTTAGTTAGAACTGACTTCACCAAGCAAAAAGCAGGAAAGACAGGAAATAACCTGGTATAATAGGAAGTAAAACAATATTCGCCTGATAAGTTATAAAATATTCAACTCTCTATTAAAACACTTTAGGTTCACTCTCTGCACTGGACAGAACTGGTGAGGCGGGTCAGTTTGTGACCAGAAGTGAATATGTCTCGCCTCTTTCCTTACAGAAATAATGAGCAGCAACACAACACCACGTTTCTGAGTAACAATGGAGTCTCAGGCTTTTAAATATTCTGCTGTACCTTTGAAAACATGCCTGTGAAACTTTAAAAGCTGACCTTAAACTGAAACTGAATTACTGAGCATTTTGTGAAATCTTCTTTCACTAGACCCAGCTGCCCAACATTACCTGTTTTTGCAGTGTTGAATTGGTACGTTAACTTGATCTAGTATAAACAAACTAGGTTACACAAATTTGATTAAGTTGTTAAATAAAGGCAAGCCCACACTTAAAGATTTTTAAAATCGTAACAGATGTTCAAAATGTGAGAGACCCCACACATGACGACAAATAATGAAAGATGTAACAGTTTGTTCCTGTTATGTGTGGAGAGCAACGATGTGACCAAAAACAGCACACCACACACTGAGAGATTCATTCACCAACAGACATCAAAACTTAAAACCAGAAGGCTCGGAAAATCTCTCGCGGTCAAACGTGATGTTAGAGTAAACAAACATGGCCGCCACAATGTTCTTCCGAGGAGATTTGGGGAAGTAAAATCACTCTTAACATACCTCCCAACCCCAGGAAAATCTGAAAAGATAATCAGCTTGATTATCTTGTAGTGTGTGCCCTTAATGTGCTCCAAGGTGTTAAATCTGTTATAAGAGTCAGACTTGCAGTGATACATGGTTATATGTTTTCTTGTGGTGTACAGTAGGTGCAAATCAGCTGCTCTGTTAATGAGCAGGTGTGCCTCGTTAGGGTCGTTAAGCAACATGTTACTGAGCACACCAAAGTAGTGGAAGAAAGGGTGAAACTCATTTAGCAGATGATCTTTTATTAAAATAGAGACCATGGATGTACTTGTGTACGCTCGCAGCTGAAGTTAAAGTATACAACAATATCTGTAAGGGTTTTGTTTGTTATGAAGTACTTTTTAAACTGCATGTACTTGCTAAGCTCCCCTGTGCTTACCTGAGCAGATGGTATGTTCCAGTTAAGAAGACGCTAACAAAAGTGTTTGTATGGTGCAGCTGTAAAGGTTAGCGATGTCTCCACAGCAATGCTAGCAGCCCTTGCAGTCCATAACTCTGACTTGTCCTCTGTTTTTATTACACTCTGAAACATCACTTCAGTATATTATGACAGAAATGTTTCATGTACCATAACACACTTTCCTTTTTCCCCTGTATAGCGCTATATTGTGAGTGGGAATGCAATAAATATCCACATCTGTAAATCACACATAAACCAATTAAGGCGTGTGACAGAGAAAAAGCCCCTCTCTTTCCCGGGGGTCGGCTCCTCTGGCCCCCCTCCCGGCTGAAAGATGCGATTTGGGGGGCATTATCTCAGTGTTTTGTCATTGATTCCCATGATTGATCCCGGCCCCTGCTGGGCTGCGGGCTCTTCCTCTTGATTTAAAACCAATTATATGATGATGATCTCGCTCGAGAGGCTGTGAGTGTGATGCGTTTGGTTGGGAGAGTGGAGGGAGCGGGATAAATCACCAAACAGTGTCGGAAGGAGAACATATTGCAGCGTGCGTTTTCTCTCTCTCTCTTCCTTCCTCCACTTTGTCGTCCTTTGCATGTCCTTCCCTTCCTCTCTTATCACTTCGATCCTATCCAGAACAACATTTTGGATTCTCTATCAATACATTAGTCTGTCACAATCAATATAATGTTTTTGTCCACTAACTGAAATGTAAAAACTGCCACTTTAACTGTATGACTAGCAGGGATGCAACAGTTATCATGGCTTCCAGAGCCTCCCTGCAACACCAACAGAGAAAATGAGCTGCACAGCCTCCTCATGATGAATCTCCAGTGAGTATTTTACATCTCCCCGATATGAAATCCCCTCCTTGATCTAATATTCATGAGAATTAATCTTGGATTAACACAAAGCCAGTTTATTGCTTCACTGCCTTATTGAATGCCAACTAAGTAATTGCACATAAACCAACGCAGAATTCCCCCGACAATCACAATCCGACAGAGACCGTCGCTGATTAAGAACAAACATGTTGCTTGGCGAGGCTGAAACGATGAGAAGTTATTATTTTTTCTCTGTCTTTGTTTTAATGAGGCGACTAATTTACAGTTGTTCTATTTTTGGCTTCTTTGCCATCTTTTGATAACCCGCGGAGAGACCTTCTCACCTCATTTTCAACTCGGGCTGGAGTGGTATAACGAGGAGGGATCGAGTTGACATTTGTATCTGAAACTTCATAAATCCTTAAAAGCTTATCTGGCATTTATTAAAGAGGGCATCCATTTCTGTATCGACGTCAATTAGGAGACTTAGACGGCAGTGTGCGAGGAAACCAATCCAATAGTCAGGACTTCATTGATTCTTTTAGAGCTCTTTTTGTGCAGTAGATCAAGACGTGTCAAGATCCAAGTTTATTTGATAAAATAACACCATTAGAGTGGGCGTCACTGTGGTACAGTCACAGCTAGAAGGTTTCTAGTTCAAGTCCCGGTTCGGATGAAGTGGGCCTTTCTTTTTTTGTCCCAAAGATTATTTTTTGGGGCTTTTTTGCCTTTATTGGAAAGAACAGCTGAGGAGAGACAGGAAATGTAAGGAGTAGAGAGTGGGGGATGACATGCACCAAATGATTGGTTGAGGACTGTAGCCTCTGTGCATGGGGCGCCTGCTCTACCAACAGAAGGGGGCCTTTCTTAGTGGACTTTGCATGTTCTCCACATACATGCCTGGGTTACAGTCCTAAACCGCTTTTCCTGTTCATGGTGGCTGGAGTGGCTGGAGCCTATCCCAGCTGTCATTGGGAGAGCGGCGGGGATACACCCTGGACCGCCAGTCAATCACAGGGCTGACACATAGAGACAAACAGAGTCTCCAATTAACCTAACGAGCATGTCTTTGGACTGTGGGAGGAAGCCGGACTACCCGGAGGGAACCCACATATGCATGGGGAGAACATTCAAACTCGACACAGGAAGGCCCCCAACATCCAGACAGTGATTGGGCAGCAACCCTCCTGCAGATTGCTGCAGGAATATCAATAAATGTCAGAAAGTTAAGTCAGGCTATTTTGTTATTTCCAGATATAAAATATCTGTTATGGTGCGTCCATGCTTGTGGGAACATTGTGGGAATTGCCAACATCCACACCTGACAATGACCTGTTTTACAACAACTATTTTCATGGAAAATCTCTTGATTTAATATCTTGATTTTTTTTTTAAGAAAGTCTCTTCATAAATTGCTTGTTCTCTTGGTTTGATTTAGTGATCAAATCAAATTATAGCCTGTCACTGCAGTGCTGTTTAGCAAGTTAAAGCTGCTGGACCTGAACACAACTTGAGGAACTTCAGATTGTTTTTGTTTTTTTAAGAATCCCTGAATGCTCAATCATTGCACAGTCACACATGCATATGCACACACATGGATACACACACAGTGGCAGGTTTTGCCACTTGCAAGTTACACAGCTGATTCTTTAGCAGCCACCAGCTCTTAAATTCTCTCTCAAACTTTCAATTCCTCTTCACTCTGAGTTCTGCCAATCCACATATCGCTCCGGAGAAGTCAGCGCTCACAATTCACTGGAGATCCTCCTCTTATGGAGGGCTGCCATGAGGGGTCAATTACAGAGAGTTAGCAGCATCAGGTATTAAAGCATTCCCTTTCATCCGATGGAAAACGCTTTCTCCTCTTCCGTGTTAGTCCGACATCAAGCTCTCCGCTTCCCCTCAGTCTTATGTTTCTGACAGATGTAGTTAAGCACTCTGCTCTTGAGGAGCAAAGTGCTCATTTTCTTTTATGTCGTTTTCTCCAGGAAGAGCCCTGACATGCGAGGGCTTCAAGATGGCAACATGCAGAGAGATAACTTACTCTATGTGCTCCTGTGGGCTGTGTATGACTGTATTCATCGTCTGTTAATGTTGTCGGTTTTGCAAAAGTGCTTTTAAATGTACACCAAATTCCTGATCTATAGAACAACAGCAGGAACTCACTGCTTCCTTCAAACACCGTTACCCTGAACAGTCCATTCATTCAGCGCCCTCTCCTCTTCCTTCCTGCACTTTAAACTTCTTCTAAAGGACGGACACACGCTCTCCAAACGACACACCGAAGTCTGCGCTCTCATTCAGTATCCCTGTATATCCCACATAGTATTCCCCCTCGGGACAGAGATTCCAGCGTCTTAACTGCTGGACATTTTGCCTCAGGAGCAGCACATATCCTCGGGCTGTACAGTACTTAGACTCTAATGCACAAGAACTTGTGTTAGCAGAGCCAGCATTAAGCCAACAAGCACTTAAAGAGTGGGCAAAAAGCACTTTGGGAATTTAGTGTTTGTCTGAATAAATGTTATAACTTTTTGCTGTTCTTATTATACACTTTTTTCCTTATGAACTGTATGTATGTGTGCTTTTGACTGTTTCTTAGTGGCTGTGCTGAGTCTAACTCCTGTCAAACGTATTGATACAGCATTAAAGTTGTTGATTTTATACAGTAAATGTCCATCTTTATGGCTCCTATGACAGTAAATTAACAAAGCGACATATGTGGCACGTTCAGGTTTGGTTTAACACAAGCAGACGTTTACTCTTTGATAAGATCGTGTGTGTTTGTGTTAGTGTATCTCCTCCTGCCAGTCCTATAACATGGCTCAGACTCCCTCTCTCCCTCTTGGTGACTTTTTTCTAAAAAGCGACACGCGACAAATTTAGCGTCTTTTTCAGACCAGTGAAATATATATTGTTATTCATTCCCATGTATGCTGCTCAGAGTAATTTCACGGCTCCTCTGCCAGCAGCTCCGAGTTGCTCTCTCTCCTCTTGTCCCGTACGCAGCAGCACCGTGCAGGCAGACAGGGGCGGGCGGGGCTTGCCTGGGGCAGCGGGCAAGAAGAGGACAGTCGGGCAGCTCGCTCGGCCCAGCAGTGCTGTGACAACCGCCACACCGAACCATCCTGGCATCCAAGATGGATAAGGACCAGGGCTTGACATTAACTTTTTTGCTCACCAGCCACTGTAGCCAGTTGTTTTCCAACGTTACTAGCCACTCCACATTTTCACGAGCCACACATTTTTTTTCTTTACCTTGTCACAGCCATAAGTCCGACAGTCAGGGCAGCTACATTATTTTCTTTGTTGGATCATTATCAGCCAATCTCGACCTGACCTTTTAGTCTTTTCTTTTTCTTTGTTTCTTTTTCATTTTCTGTTTCATCAAGTTTTCTCTTCTGTGTTGTCTCCTCCCCGGGCTTTGTTATGTGCAGCCACATTATGATCCTTCACAGGGGCTTCATGTTTGGTCACTGGCGAGCAACCGCAAGGCAATACTGTGTGCAGGTAGTGCTCATGTCCCGCTCTGTATGCAAATGAACACGTAGCCTCATTCACCTTAATAAGACTTTAAAAAACATCATATAATACAGAAAACTGTGATACAGACTAACAGCACAGAGAGGGGGAGAGCTGCTGCGCAGGCGCACAGAGGGAGGGAGCGGGTGAGTACGGACTGAAGTGATGACGTGAAACTTTATTTGATGATGAAGCCTGACGCCTGTGTTCATCAGAGAAATATATGAAGCACACAGCATATGGACATATGACAGCATGTGGAGAGTTTATACTTTATAGTAGCCTACCTGTGCGCGGAAATGCGGACATATCGCAACGTTATTGAGCCAGGTAGAAAGACAGATCTGTGTCATATCTCCTCCTCCCTGCGCCGCATGATGACTGATAAACTACGTGTGGATCACCTCCGGTTCATTTAATTCACAGCCTGTGGACGAAGTTGCTTTATAAAGATGATTGCTTACAGAAATACAGGGACACATAGCGATCCTATTTAGTCAGGGGCGGAGTATGAGAACCACACACAGATCGGTGTCATCACTGCGCTGCATGATTATAAACTGCTCACTGCTGGTAAACTGATAATAGATCATACTCTGGATCATCTCTCTCTCTCGCCGCGCTGTCTCTCGCTCTCGTCGGTTCCACATTGTCCCGTATTAAAAACTTTAAGTAGCAGTCTCCTTACTGAAGAAAAATAGAATGCCACCCGTTGGAGTGGCTAGTGAGAGTGAGTGAGTCACCCGACACTGCCCAATTCTACCCGCATTTGGCGGGTGTTAATGTCAAGCCCTGATAAGGTCAATGATGGTTTTGAAATTCAACTGGCACTTATAGGCCTGGGTTTTGTTATTATTTCTTTTAGTACATGTTAGAAATATGCCTTTCAAGCTGACAGTTCATTTTGATGGCCTTGAGCGTTTTATTGGAAATCTGTGGTTCACAGAAGAGAATCTGTTTAAAGTTGAAAAGAAGCTATTAAACAACAACAACAAAGTATTTTAATTTAAATATACTTCTTTTGTGTCGATTCTACATTAATTTCCTGATTTTACATTTAAATATCCATTATTACAAGCTTCAGTCTTAAGAAGGAAAAAAAAGTGATTAATCGCAATTAATCACAGCAAATTATGCAATTAATTAGTTCATTTTTTTAATCGAGCGACAGCCCGAGTACGAATGTTAAAGCTCTACGTGTAACTCTGGTGTCACATGTATTAAAGTTAAACTTCCTCTCAGTCGAGGTCTCTCTGTGAGGATTAGTCTTAATCCATGTCGATGAAATGTGCATCCCACTTAATGAGGTTAGAGACCTGTTTTATGTGTAGAAATGAGCTGGTGTGTGGTGAGTTGAACATGCATGCAGAGGGTGAGGTCATGCATAGTGGTTTCTATAGGCGAGAGCTGGAGCATGTGCAGCAGGAAGGAGGTTCCCAACATGACAGCATGAGTTGTTTTCTCATGCCCTGTGTGCATGTTCAGCTGACAAGTGACCTCTTGCTGTCATCTCGTGCTAACAAGGTCGGGAACGTTGTAATGCTTTGGAGATATAGACAAACATACACTTCAATGACAGTAGTAGTCAGAATTGACTGTATTGACCGTCATTGCATAGCCTCGTTGACAGCCCATAATCAGTAACTCTTTATCATGCTAACAATGTGACAGCAAACAGAGGCATACAGTATAAGGCACAGCTGTTTCCATGACAACAATACAACACAGGCTCTTGTTGCGGAGCTGCAGATAGTAGCTGCAGATGCTACTTCAGAAGTAGAGCTGACAAGCTCTTATTCTCCAGACACAACTTACATTTCACCGCAATGTTGTTCTCGTCCCTTTCATTAAAAATAACGGGAATAATTCCCCGAAGGAAACGCTGTCCTCCCTGATATGTTGCTCGTTGAGTTAGCTAGCAACGCATGCACAGTGTGTTTACCTTCCGCTGGTACACAGAAACCTGCCAAGAAGTAGGAGAGAAACAGAAGCAGTGCTTCGGGGATTTCTTTTAATGTGGCGACAAACACATGAGAGAAAGACGGATTACTTTTCATAAAAAACTAACTAAATAATGGATCACTTGAATTGTAAAAGTAACGTGTTAGGTTTCTTGTTACAACTAAAAAGTAATCTGAATACTCTACCGGATTGTAACGCGTTACCCCCAACAGTGCTGGCCTCACAGGCAACCTCAGGTCTAAAAGTAACGAGGGAAAATGTGTCTCACCCAGGACATGACATTTTGGTCTCTGATCAATGACCTTTGTTTGACCCATTCAGCCGCATGACTTTTCCCCTGAACTATGTCACTCTTTACACCACGTCGCATTGCTTCCTTTTACTTTTCTTTTAGAAGGGCCTGAAAACTCGGTGCGCTGGCTTAGCTCAGCGGTTAAATCACACGTCCCAATTACAGAGGCTCAGTCCTTGGCACAGCGTCCCCGGGTTTGACTCCCGTCCTCGGCCCTTTGCCCCACGTCATCCCTGCTCTCTCTTCCCCTGTTTCTCACACTATCCACTGTCCTCTCTAAATAAAGGCATAAAAGGACTCTTCATACTGGGTGTCAGTCACTGTCCACTTGGTGGCAGCTTAAGATGACTAGACAGGTAGGGTGCAGTCTGGTGACTAATAAAACATACTCTGTCATGTGTCCTGTTTTCTACCAACAGTTAAAATGAGCCCTATTTAACCTTGAATGCAGTCTTTTAGCTTAATACAGTTCTATCAGCTGCTAAGACATAACTAACGGAGCAGAGGAGGAAAGACACTGATCTAATTGTGATTTGAGTAAAAGGTAGATGCTGGGTAATCATCTGCTTTTGAATTTAATCTCCCCAGGAGTCAAACGAAGGCTGTGGCAGACTGAATGCTAATGCTCGAACACATTAGGGTAAACAAACTCACGTCTAATGACGGGAATGAGAGGAACAGACGCTTCTATTGACAGTAGGATGATATTTGTTCAACAGAGCTTCTGACAGCTACAGCGACACTAACGACTCATCACTGGGAGGTGTGATGTAAACAAGTCAGCAACAGTCTTAATAAAAAACACAATAAAACACTCCTCAGTCTGCGTGCTCCCCGAGGTGAAGCTGACCCAGACTCAGTTCAGACTCCTCACCGTCTTAATGATCCGCTGAAAGCTCGTCTGATCCTTGACTGAATAATTTACCGTAATAAACGAAAAGAAATGGATCTCCATTTTCCTTTATTGCCGGACCTTTTGGAGAATGGAAAAAGACACTTCATTAAGCTGCTGTTTAATAGGCACATCCGTCTAAATCATACATGTGGCTTAATGGCAGCATACTGTTATTTATATTTGATACAGACAGTTTAAATCCCCAGAGTCAGCGGCCAGCGTTGGACGTGGCATTTAAATCAGACGCTCGCTGCTCTGTTAGATATTTAGTTGGATTATTAAAATTTAATCATCGGTGCTGCCAAGATTTCCGTTTCATCTGATCGCAGAAAAACAGTCCGATAGGAGATATTTCTTATCAGTGGTCATGTGTGTGTGGGGAATGTAAGTGTTTCAAGTCTGACAGCTTTCCAGTCTGTTATGACCAAATTATTCCACTCATATCTCTTTTAATAGAATTATGTCCTATATATTATGTTAAAAATGTGCATACATTCTTTCTCTCACTTCAAAAGCCAACTTTGGCAAGTATCACGAGGAGTTAAGAAACAAAAGCTGACATGTTGAGAGTGTGTGCTATTTCTGTCAAGGTGCAGTCGAACGGTGAAGAGCGGAGAGTTTAATAACTTTTTACTTGTTTTAAGTTAAAAACCCAGAACGAACTGATAACTCCTCACCTCATCCTCACCTTTCAGACGTGTAGGGCAGCTGATGGCGGCCATGAAACTCCTATAAAGGTCCTATGTGAATGTGAAAAGACAGTGTTTGGTTTTGTAGTTGTGGCCTAACCCATCTGTGATGATTTGTCTAACAGAAGTGAACCCCTTTAGTTTGAATTTTTTGTCTTCTTTTTTTATCATTTAACAATTTGCAGGGTGGTGCAGTGGTTAGCTTTGTCACCTCACAGCCAGAAGGTTCCTACTTTGAATCCTGGTTTGTATGTAGTGGGCCTTTCTGTGTGGAGTTTGCATGTTCTCCCCGTGCATGCGTTGGTTCCTTCCGGGTACTTAGGCTTCCTCCCACAGTCCAAAGACATGCTCGCTGGGGTCATTGGTGACTCCAAGGCCATGTCTACACATACACAGGTATTTTGCAAAGTGTTTTTCCCTCCTTCGTTCCCCCTCCCCAAAAAAACGTCCACACAAGCTCAGTTATAAAAACAAAATCCTTGATCAAACAAAAAAACACAACAGAAACACTGTCATGCCACACCAACAGGCGGCGATATAACCCGGTCATGCAAAGAAGAAGAAGAAGAATCGCGGCTAATCAAAAGTCTGAAAAAGTCTATCGCCGGAAGTAATGCATCCTGATGCCCCAATACAGTGGACGAGTGTACTTATGTGTGTAAACATGTACAAAGTCCTGTTAGCAAGGTGAGGATAGGTTAGGATTTTGCAAGGAATGTCGCCTCGTTTGTGATGCCTTGCAAAGGAGATAACGGCGCACAGCGTGGCATCACGAGCCAAAACCGCTGTTTACTCCGTCTACACGTCTCCATGGAAACTGAGTTTCTAACAGTCTTCACCCTAGCCGGAGTTTTACAAAAGATCCATTTTCAGTGACCTAAAACGGCGTTTGTGTGTGGACGAAACACAGAAAAAGCTACGTTTTGAAAAATACCTGTGCACGTGTAGACATGGCCTAAATTGCCCTTAGGTGTGAGTGTGAGCATTAAAAGGTTGTTTGTCTCTGTGTGTCAGGCCTGTGATAGACGGCCTGTCAGACCAGGGTGCGCCCCACCACTCGCCCAGTGACAGCTGGGGCTCCAGCCTATAGGCATGATTGCATTTGGACGCCTAACTTGAAAAGAAGATGTCCAGTGATTCATCATCTGTCTGCTATTATAAACACAGAATCATATTATTTTCCAAGATGCCAAACTACAGTATATTCTTAATTATTCCCGTGCCAAGGAGGTTATTTTTTCTCTTCGATTCGTTTATTTGTCTGTTCACTGAAATCTGATGAAAAGAAATAAGTCACAGAGCGACCATGTCTCATCATCTCTTTCATTTTTAATTTAGAATCTAACTAATAATCTAACCGTGTCGTGATTTAATTAAGATGGGAAACCTGTTTTATTAATTTAATCATAATGACATAATTAACTATACAGTGTGACTATAGGATAAATCCACTACCTCCACATAACAGGAAAATTAATTTGTGACCGTAGTGAATATTCATGATCCTCAGAGAACAGGATGGGGCCAGTTCAGGTGAACAGTAGCTCAGTCTGTAGGGACTTGGCTTGGGAACTGGAGGGTGGCTGGTTCAAGTCCCGGTATGGACTTGGTAGTGTCCTTGTGTAAGGCACAGAATCCCCTAGTGCTCGGGGTGCATGTCCATGTGCAGCCCCCTCACTCTGACATCTCTCTATTAGTGCATGTCCATAGAATCCTGTTTGTGCGTGTGTGTATTTCAGGCCTATGTTTCTAATAGAGTGAAAACACCCTCTGGGATTAATAAATTGTATCTTCTTCTTCAGGGCTGAATTTGTACCCGGCCTGACTCTTGTTGCCGTATTCGTATTTTTAGGAACTGTTTGTTGCCATTAAATGAACATCTAAGAGAGTTTTCAGAGCTCTCACTTTCATACGTGTCAGGTTTAGACATTAAAAGTTTGCTAAAGGGGCGCTGGTTTAGCTCAGTTGGCCTTGCATGGAGGCTGCACTCCTTCATGCAGCGGCTACAGGCTCGCCCCCCGTGCCTCTGCCTTTTGCTGCACGTCATCCCCCACTCTCCTCTCCCAATATTTCCTGTCTCTCTTCAGCTGTCCTATCATTAAAGGCAAACATTTCCCCCAAAAAAGTCTGCTAAAGACAAAGTTTTCAGCAAATATCAGCGTAAACAGCATCTCAAAGAATCATCCTGACATGAAGTAACTTTTTACAGCCAAAAATATCGACAGAAACAGTCATACGCTGTCAAAACTGACAATCATTGACTTTAACTGAGAAGCTGTTTCGTCTACTTCTGTCTGACATCAAAGGATCAGTGTGCCAAAAATAATTTAGAATTGTATGCTGTGAATCTGCCACGTTAAGCAAACAGCCAATTACAGTGGAGTTATTGATTGCTACAGGTATGCTACCCTGTCTCTCCTGTTGTTTCTCTCTTTAAGGTATTGACTCGCTGTCGTTCGCTGATAGCAGAGTGCTAAAAATGCATCCTTTCAGACGTCTGTCATTCATTACCTCTCTTTATTTTTGCCTTCAGGCTGTGGTACGCTAAATACGTTGCCCGACTCTCTGACCCTCACAGCAGTTAATTAGAGATGTGAATATTTTATAGGTGAATGCGGCTCTTGATAATCATGTTTTTAACCTGGGTGCCTTATAAGATCATCCTTTAAGTCAGTGTTAGCAAACCTGACATCAGCCATCATCTTAATAGCTGGAAATAGCCGAATAATCTTGTTTGTGGAGTTACAGACTAAAATAATGCGGGAAATGTCAAATAATAATTTGCTGTTATATTTATCTGCAGTCTTTCTCGGATCTCATTAGTCTAATTAACTCACTAACCTACTTTAGCTTGAAACATTGACTGCAGTAACAATTAATGAGTTATTCTGTTCTTGTCTAATTGTCAGAAGACTCGATAAAAGACAATGCTGAGTCTTCTCATTAAACTGTGTGCTGTTAAATATCCTAAATATTTCAACAAGCCTCGCACCTGAGTGAGACAAAGCTTTTACAGAATCAGGAGGTGAAGTTCAAACAGTCGTAATCATGTTCAAATGCACCTGCTAAATGTTCTCCCTCTCTTGCAGAGGAGTTCAAGGCCGTGTATATGCAGAAATGAAGCTGTGCAGGTTTTAGTGCAGCAGCATTCTGTGGTTCAGAAAGCGGGCGATATTAAAAGTGTATGTCACCCCTGACAGTTGTGCAGAATCCTCCCTGTGGCGCTTCCTAAAGAGTCTGAAATGTGTAATGAATTATTGATTACTGTTCTCAACAAGCGATACAGATAAAGAGCTTTTTATTGGCTCCTCCGAAACAAAATACCTAATAACAGGATTTAGTATCGGATAAGCAGCAGTTTAATCTACGAAATTAGCAGAGGGACTTTTATAGACCATTTCTTCTTCTTCTGAAAACAAGCATAATTCTTTTCAGCAGTATTTTTATGAATTTAATGATTCTTTATATTGCACTCAGTGTTCTCCACAGGGAGGCAGGGTCAAAAAGCTATAAACATTAAACATTAGAATAAACTCAAAAGTGTCCATACACACATCCTTAGGTCCAACAGAACTGATTCTGGTTGTCAAAGGTCAAAGGTCGCTGTGATTTTACTTCTGTCCCTTTCTCATGTTGGAGAATTTTATTAGATTTCCCTTATTTTTTATCTGTCTCAGAGAACAAAGCCATCAGAGGTCCATTAGTGGACTCCCCTGGCGTACCTGTTCGTTCACGTGTCACGAGAAGGGTCTGCTGTAGGGCTGCACAACTTTGGGAAAAACTGACATCACGATTTCTTTTCTTTTCTCTGCGGTGAACATTGCCATATTAACACACGAAATTATATCACATAAATGTTGTGCTTTTCTGTACATACGCTAAAAAATGAACAATCAGACGTTTATTACTATTTTTATTTGGGACTGTGAGTCTCTTTTCTGCTATCAAACAACCAAACAAACCCCCCTCCTATTTTCAACACGCTTGGTTCAGCCCTCTGCCAGCCGCATGAAAAAGTGGAGAGAGTTCAGGTGGAGCGACACGCTGCTTAATAAACCCTGTGACGGTAACTTTTTGACACGAAAGCTCATCGTCTGCTACTGCCTGTAACTCACACAGCACTACACCATACATGCGCTGCAGGTGTAGCCGTGCAGTTTACAGGCAGGTGACACACAGACTCTTCAGCTCAGCGGTCAGTTCACTCTGTGCCGTACCTCAGGTATTATATCTCTCTTGTTTTATTGTCTTTCTGTTCAAAATACTGATGGATGTAAACTGCAACCTGTTTGTGTAGCTGAGGCGTACGACTACATGGCAGAAATGTTTGGCATACACTTAAAGTTGAGCTGAAACGGCATTTCGAGAGTATCTAGCTTCCATATCGTGGTGTATTTCCGAGTGAAACAGGACATGCAGGTGGGACATATCATGAGAGGGATTTGATTTGATCGTAGAGAAGTGGGCGTAGACAGACATTCTCCACAGCGCAGTCGTTAGCTAACTGACCGAGTGTTCTTGGTGCTCTGCGGCTAAATGTTGCAGATTGATCGGTTGAAATTGGTTGGTCCTAGCCTACGTAATCACACGTGATATTTTGTTTTACAGGAAGAAAAAATGATCGGATTTTGATATAAGAATACGAGGAAATTGATTTTCTGGGGTTTTTTTTGGCCTATATTGTCAAATAGATGCACAATATTACCGGGGATGTGATCTAAAAGGATTAAAATTACATTTTTCATTTCACCTCGACTTTAAGTTTGCAGGATGAGTCAGACTTCCTCAGGTCAAAGTCTCAGCTTTAAACCTGCTGTACCAGCAAAAAAACCTTAATAATTGTTCACTAGTTTTGATATGCTAGCAACCTGCAGAACCTTCAGATGAAAATGAGCCTGTATGGCTAAATGTGGCATGGTTTACATAGTGGAAAGAAGTGCATATGTTAAAGAGTGGGGTATTTTGCTGTTTCACATTGTAAGACATATATATAATGTTACAATGTTGGATGTCCAGACTAAACGTGGGTGAAGTTTCAAATCTGTAGGTAAAAGTATGTTGGAGTAATCCCCAGGCTTCTCAGCTCAGTCTGCAGCCTGCATTTTTTTCTACAAGCCGCACTTTCTGACGTCACAAAGTGCGGCGTGTAGGCTTCAGAGAGCCGGCCAATCAGTGGGCTTGTAGGGTGGGGTTTCTTAAAGGGACAGAGCTGATTGAGTCGTTTCAGGCAGAAGCTGGTTTTTTTTCACTGTAAGTGATGCTAAGCTACTCCACAGGTACCACAGAGTGAAATCTGAAGCGTGAAATTAGCATAATAACCGCCCTTTTAATGAGTTTGCATTGGCCTTTCTTCTAACGAAATTAATTTAATTAATATAACTACAACACTATGTCAGGGTGCAGTGGTAAGCAGGTGTACACAAGTGATTAGAGTGTAAATTTTAAAGCTATAATCTGTGTTTCATTTAATTCCTGTGTCATCCGCTACCACCTGTTTTTGTGCAGAGAGCATGGCCTAACACCCTGAAAATGTTCCTCCTCATCACACTGAGCTCAAAGGGGGAAAGCAGCAGCATTAAAACGCACAACAGGAAGTCAAGGTCTTCTTCTTCTGTCTTACTTTTCACACACTTGCCTCACACTCCCAGGTGCACAGCAGGCGCTTACTTCCAACCTTCCAACCCTCAAGGTCATCGTGAGCAGCTGTATGCAGCCATCCAGTTTGATCAGGATTACGCCAAACAGGTTTTCATTCCCAAACATAACTCAATCACTGAAAGCTGCAGCTCTGCTCTCTGTAATTCACACTCTAGTCTGCTGCCCCGAAGGTGCGTTATATCTACTTGACAGAAATAACCAGAGTTTATCAAAATGAAGTGACTCGTTCTCGTCCCAGCGTGCACATAAAAGAGCCACAGTCGGTTACAGTAGGTGATGGCTGTCTCTACTTTCCTCCCTCTCTGGGTGCTCTTATTGATAGAAATGCCCACTTTTAGGCTCAGTGGTGCAGACAGAGAGACTCTCAGGTTTTTGCAGGTACAGATGCCCCCCCTGTCCCGGGGGAATCAGCCCAGCTCTGCCTTGAGACTGGCTGAATGCATCGCTCAGCTGCTTCTCCTTCTCTCTCAGCTGGATTGCGACAGCTCAATCACTTCGTCGAGAGAGTAGGGCTCAGAAAGAGACCAGAAGATACAGAAAAAATAGATGCTAGAAAAAAAGGACATATAAAGAAAGGACAGGGGAATGAAAGAGGAAGAAGGCGATGAACTCGCTCTATTAATAGGACATGTGGCCTCGCTGGTCGCTGCCAATCAGTGCTGTAAATCCTCGTCCTTATATTCAACCTCAGGTGTGCCGTCTCCGCCCGCCTCCTCCTCCTCCGTAGACAGATGGTCAACAAAACCAATTAACCTTTCTTCTCCTTTCAGCGTCTCACCTGCATCGCCATTCACTTCTCCATTCACGCCCGTCCCCCGGGGGAGAAAGGCTGGCACAACCTGAGCCGTTCATCGAGAAAAGACCGCCACCCCAACGGACGCTGAGCATGAATCAACATGAGGTAAGCCGGGTCGTTCTGTGTCCTCTAGAGTTATAGGTACCCTTGGAAAAGATGAAGCCAAACAGCCATAAACAAGAGCCCCAATATCTAATAAGCAACACTTTTATTTGCGTTGTATAAGAAGTATACGAACAGAGAGTCCAAAACTAGATTAAAGTGTTGACATCGCCCTGCAGAGTTGTTCTAAACAGGCTATAAACACAATTCATGGATGGTTTTAAAGTTCTTTAGGAAAGCAATGCCTTCAAACTTAACTGGCTGTGACAAATATGAAACAGAAATGCTCTTATATTCGCTCATAACGAGGATTATTTCAGACATTCTGCAGGAGAGCTTTTAAACTGTACACACGTCTACAGTAGGAGAATCTCTGACAGGCTCGTTGTGGATTAAATAAACCATGAAGGACAAACGGCACAAAACTTGAGCGAGCAATTTTCTCTGCCTCAAAATATCTGAGTACACAACTGAGCACTGTAAAAACAGGTTTCTCTTAAGCGTTGAAAGATGTGTGATCTAATAATTTTGGTTGCTGCATGCTTGATTTAATTCCCCCTATTTATTTTGGGCTTAATTTCAGTTGCATTGAACATGAGGGCGCCTATTTTGAGTCGTAGTGGAGATTGAAGGACTCCTTATGATGTGACTTTGACTTTGTGCACATGCCTCCAGTCATGTTAAAAAATGTATGCAACTTAAGGCCTGTTTATAAACATTAAAGGGCCAGTTCGCCGATTTTCACCCTCAGTCCTATCATGCAATTATGGGGAGCTAATGCCATGATGGTAGAAAAAAAATGCAACTCCGCCCTGTGCCTTTGGAGGACGCTATCCGCTTCTCCAATGGGCCCTGAATAACCTCCGCCAGACGATGTAAAACACGTCATCTGGCGGAGGCCAGGGAGTATGCTAAACTACACTTCCTCAATCTAGGACGCCCGCCTCCGATGTCATGTCTCGTTCAAAATCGTCAGGTTTGAAATGTAGACTGCAGACCCGAAGATCTTTTAGATGATCCACCGGTGTATTCTCGGGGTATTTCGGATTCTGTACCGCTCTGAGCCGTTGCCTGCAGCGAAAACTGTAGTATTTCCATCCATCGTCTCTCGCTGGTTCCTTTCAGAGAGAGGGGGGTGCAATGCATGCTGGGTGTTGTAGGAATGTAGAATGGGCGAAACCACGAGCAAAATTCTTTACAGCTATGGCGCCAATTTCAAATATTATTGCTTCTATCGATTACAGAGAACACCAGCTCTGACTGACAGTGGCTTTTTCCAGGGGCGACTTGCTCCTTTAAAACTGGTGAATTATTATTGCACTTAGAAATAACTACATATTAAAGTCATAAACCAGCTCGAAAGGCATCGACATAGAGGTGAATTTGGATGTTAAAAAGTAGAATCCAGGGTGCAGACAGTATGTACATAAACTGAGGATGACAGTTTATGGATATACTGTCATTGAAGCTTTGCAGCTAGGGTCATCCGATGGGCTAATTCACACTGCTGCATCTTTTCTCAGCTAACTTTTTTTTTCTTTAAGAGGTCCCTGTCTGTCCACCACGTTGGACCAAAATTCATTGCATTCATCTAATAGCTGTTGGTTTAAAAGTAGTTATTTGGAATATGTTGAGAGGGGGTCGAGGTGGGGACAAGGTAGTTGGAGCTATCGGGAACCCTGGGGTCGAGACTCAGGGTGGGGGCACGCCTCCTTGCGATTTCTGGTTCAGCATCCCTGATGGTTCCTGTGTTGAGCAGACAGGAGAGGAATGGGGGGGGCTGTTTTGAGAGCTGAGATGAACAAGAGAGAGAGGAAGGCTTACATACAGTATGAGCACAAGGTAATTGCACAAGGGATGCAAAGGTAACTGAATTAGTTAGGGGCGTGCTTCTGTTCCTGAACTTATTATAATATAATATTATAATAACTTCATATATCAGTCCTGACAGGACAATCAAATCTCCTTCAGTTTAAATTGTAATCATTTTTGTGATCTCCTGACTTTTCCTGAAGTACCATCATCATGGCAACATTTTTCATTTGTCAAACACTCAATGACGATGACGTTCCCATCAGCCTCACCTGTACTTCAGCTTATTACCATATATTATACAACAGTTAGTTCCAACCAAGTAATCTGATTGGATAAAAGGCATTCCCTGAGTGGCGATATAGAGAACTACATCACTGGGACTTTTCACTCTGTGTATCACTCTGCCTCAGCCAGGTGTTCTGAATACTCTTAATTAACATTACAGCAGACCGTGTATGTCTACATTAATCAAGCTGATACCTCTGAATCACACAGCAGACTCTTATTTCACTGGTTGCTTTATAAATTAAATCAAACAGATAAATATACATCATACAAACTAGGTGGTCTGTGGTAACCTGTAGACGCAGAGTGGAGGTGAATGTTTGGGTTGCTTGGCAACAAAAGTCCAGTTTCAGTTAAGTTGTGGAACTAGTTGAGTTGGTGGCCGAGTGCCGCCTGCGGCCTCGTGTCTACGACTGAATCACAACTGTTATCATAATCAGGACAACATCACAACCTCAAGTGTGATATTGCTTAATTGGCATGTTAACAGGTTTAACTAAGATGTTGAACATGATAAACATTAAACCTTGATCAGCACATAAAAATGGTCTTAATTAGCATGTTAGCATATTGACAACAGCATTTAGCTCAAAGCATTACTTATACACCTTTCACACCTAGAATTAGCATGCTGATGCTGTTTTTTTAGACCCAGGAAGACCTGCTTATAAATGCCGATTGTCTCTTTTCCTATTGCCAGTGGAGTGTCCTCCTGTAGGTCTGTTTCTGCTGCGTCACCGTCTGACGTCACAAAAAGGACTTTATTGTATCTATTACTCATTCAGTCTATTATCAATCTTTGTGCCAACAAATTTAGAATGATGTTCGAGCGCTGCTTGGACAGAGGCGGACAGAATTTGTAGCTTAGATGACAAGGACTCGCAGAAGTTAGCGATGGAGTATAGCATGGTGCCGGAAATGAGGCGGAGATTAGCGTGTCGAGACGGGTTTTGTGTTCCCATCAATGCCGATCGGAGCCGAGGCGATAATTACCTGGCTCTACTGCAGAGTCATTTGACCCAGGTCTGAAGGTCGATTGTAACCTTTCCCACTAAGCAAAAAAGCTGGGTGTTAGTAGGTTTTCAACTAGAAAATAAACAGTAAAACTGTTGTGCTAAGGATGCTAGCTGAACTTGTCCTGGTTAATTGGTGCTGACACAATAGTAAAAAGTTAAACAATACAGTAATGACATGAGAAAATGTAGGACACAACATAACAGGGGCAGACAGGTGCACAAGTGTTGACATTTGAGAATTAAAACTGTGTCGAAAATCTTCCCTAATGAAATGTCACGGCACGTTTCAGCCCTGTTTGTGTGCGTGTTTCGGGCCTCAGAGTGCTGTCTCTCTCTCTCTCTCCCCCTCTCATTGTTCTTCTCCTCCTCTGTTTCTCTCCGCGCTGAGATGAAGGGACAGACATGAGTGATAGCGACTGGCACAGGTGGGTATTGTTTGTTGGCAGAGGAAGAAAGTTGAGAAAGGAGATGACAGCATCAGCTTAATGTGTTTTTCCTCTCCCTGTCTCTGTCGGGCACACACGCACACGCACACACACACACACACACGCACGCACTTTGAGGCACTCTCCAAACTTACACACACAAACCGATACTTTAACACTGAAACCCACATCTCAACGTTTTCCTGACACCGACACCTGTATGCAGACACACACAGTCACACAGTGACGAGAGTGTGAATGAGACTGAGATGAGAGGATACTAATAGTGTAGCACCTGTCAGCCGCTGATAAAAGGTCACAGTGTGTTGCCAAGTTCCAATGACAAAGATAAGCCACCTTTTCGTTGGTGTGTAAAAGGAACTTAGGCATTGTGTCGTCTGCTTATGAGCTTGAGGCCAGTTCAAATGACAGACAAGCTTCTACACTGTAAAGTCCAACAAGTTAAGTTCTGAAGCTTAGGAAACCGATTACCTTGGGAAAAGTAAGTAGAACTTAACTGTGTCAAGTTGTGTGAAATGATTGTGTGTTTCGAAAGAATGTTATATGAGTAAGCTGTACTTCTTTAAAGATGTGAGAACTTAATGCTTCCAAGTACACTGTAAAACCTGATAAGTTAGTTCAACTCAAACCATTTGAGGAAACTCTTTTATTTATTGTTAAGGTAACTTAAATACATGAAGAAAACAGTACCTATTCCATTCAGTGTATTGAACTTAAAATGTATTTTGAACTTATCAATTAAGTAAGATGAACTTAGTTAAGTAGTTTATCTCAACTTCTCAACAGCTGCTTAGAGTAACTTTCAGTTTGTGTTCATTCTGGCGCCCCCTGCGGACAAAGCCGTATTTGTTATTGCATTTCATAACCAGTGAAAAACTCCTCACAGGAGCTTTAAAACTCTCCTGTGTCTACTCATTTCAATTGAGGAAACCGATTACCTTAAACCCTTTAAGTTGCATTAACCCAAAACAAATACCGTAAAATTCGGTGTATAAGACGCACTTTTAATACATATTTTTCAATTATTTAGAGAAAAAATTGTAGTTTTTTACAATAGCTTCCATGTCATGTGACCCAGTGTCCTCAAATCAATGTCAGATGTTAATACTCACTTGGACAAATAAGACAACCCTCATTACATTACATTATATTGCTGCTAATATTTTATAATAATATTTTTATGTCAAATTTTAATTTCTTTCAACGGTCATGCACCGTCATGATCACCATTGCAGCCGCCACCCTTACAACAATCAACGTTTTTGTAGGCTGCCAGCTACTGCTAGACTAAACAAGTTAACGTAACGGAATGTCCTCCAGTGGCCAGATTCTGGGAGGTGGTGGCCTCTAACATCTCTGATTTGTTTGAAAGCAGCGTCCCTCATTCGCCCGTTATACTCATTCTAAATGATCTGTCCAAGCTGGGCTTGACACTGATCAAGAACTTAATTACTAGCCGGGCTTACAGCAGCAAAGAAATTGGTTGCTACGCGCTGGAAGCCACCTCATACCCTCTCTTTTCGAGCGTGGGTCCTAATGTACCTGGATATCGTGTATTTGGAGCTATCGACAGCCTGTGTGCACGGGGCAAATTAGTCAACAATAGAGATGTGGAGTTCAGTGTCACTGAACCTTAAAGTTCTTTTGGAATAAAGTTTTTGTCAGGAGCTATGGCCTAGATCCCTGGGGGGAGGGGGGTGGGTGGTGGCCCTTAAGTGGAAGGACTGCCTATGTTTTGTTTTGCTTTGTTTGTTTTTCTTTATCTCCAGTTGCTATGTTTTTTTTTATTTTGAATGCTGACTATGTACATTGTTGTTACTCATATCCAGAATTACATTTTGTCTGACATTGTGATGTGTGTGTAATCAATAACTGCAATTTAAAGTGTTCCAAAAATTAGTATCACTCAAAATGAATAAATACCACAATAATCATCAAGTTACTTCAAATTCATTGGGAAGAGTTACGTCAAATTTCTTTGAGGATTGAGTGGAGTTAACTTACTTCTTTTATTAAGATAGACTGTTTAAAATTTACAGTGTAAAATGAAACGTAGAAACTTCCATCTCAATCTTCTCCTCTTTCCCTGCTTTGTTCCCAAGCTATCCTTCACAAGGTCTAAGGTTAATGTAGCTGCTAAATGAAAGGGCAAGACTCACAACTTTAAAGGGACAATATTGAAAACAAATGTTGAATCACAAAGGGACACAAGGCATGTGACATTTATGGCCATTCATATAAACTGAGGCAGCTTTAAGCCCTTTACGAACAAGAAACCCATTTAACAACACAAACACACGGAGAGATTGTATCCCTGGGCAATTAAAAATTAAATTGCTTCTCATATAAGTGAATATTCAAATTAAATACGATGCCTATTTAAGAAAATAAAGGGCTTGGATGAAAAGAACAATAACATTAAACTAAAAGCATCATTAAATTAATGGGAAGAGAAGCCTACTGGAAAATATAAACTATAATAGGCCGAACAGTATTCTGTGTTCAATATCCAAAACTTTAAGGGTGGCTGTGGCTCGGTAGAGTCGGTCGACTACAAATGAGATGGTTGGGGGTGTTACCGTTTGTTCAAAGTTATTGTCCGCGTGTTTATGTACAAATAAACTGTCAAAGGGAGGGTTGACACGAGGACGAGGAACAGCAGGCTAGCCGTGGGTGAAGATACATAACAGAGTATAACAACAATCTGATGCTGATTAATATTTATTCATTTTATTTTTTAGATGATTTTTTTTGGGCTTTTGTCTTTATTTATAGGACAGCTGAAGAGAGACAGCGAATGTGGAGAATAGAGAGTGGGAAATGACACGCGCCAAATGACGTTGATTCAAGATGTTTATTGTCACTCCGGTTATACAAGTACAATCGTGTAAAATACTTATGCTGGGACGCTCTGATTAGACAGGGTAAGTATTAAAAACAGAATCATTAAATAGAATAATAACATAAGAAAGCAGTAACGAAACAGCACAATTAAATAAAAGTAATAATAATGATAAGGATATTTGAGAAATATTTACATTTCTAGTATAAGTCGTTGTCTGTTGTGATCCTGCTGCTGTTGTTGTTGCTGTTGTTGTCGTCCATTGTTGCAGCGTTGTTGTTGCTGCTGACGTCTGTGAGGACTCTGTACATGGGGCGCCTGCTCTACCAACTGAGCTAAACCAGCGCCCCCTGCTGATTAATATTTTGATGCTTCTCTCGACCACTGCCTGCAGGGATGTCTGCTCCCCCGTGACAAAGACAGGCGCTTTATAAAGTGGATGAATGGATACTGCATCAAACATTGTTGACACATTGCCAATCCGTCCTGTAATTTGACCTTTTGACCTCTTGAGGATATTGACCCGCAGTAATGACAAATATCTGTCAATCTGTCCTGTCTGCGGTATATTTTAAATTTAGATGTTAATGTCCTTTTAACTCTCCCAAGGCTGGTTTCTTTTTTTGGGGGCATTTTTGCCTTTGTTTACAGGACAACTGAATACTGGAAACATTGGGAGTAGAGAGAGGGGATGACGTGCAGCAAAGGGCCGAGAGCGGGAGTCGAACCAGAGCATTTCTGCAAAAATACAGAATACTTGTGCCGTCTGGATTCATGAATCAGGGCTCTTGTTCTTGCTTGATTGTCCTTGGGAAAACACCTCACCTCCAGATGTTATAGAACAGCAGTCAGTAGAGATCTGTAAATATACTCGGCAGCAGTCTGGTGTTAAAATCTCCGCCAGGTTATTGCTAATAAATGTACACTTTCCATGGTAGATAACCTGATAAAGCGATATAATCCCACTTAATATGCTCCTCAATGCTCAGACATGTGCAGTGATTTCTTTCATTCACTGCCTTTTTCATCCACAAAGTGCTCTTCAAATGGATATTTGGACATATATGCAGTCAGACAGATTATTTGTGGTGATGGGGGAGTAATTTTGTGTGAAATGTTACAATATATGGTCCATTTAACTCTCTGTGACTGAAGAATGTTTTTCCTTGTTAAGAGGTGTGAGTGCAGCTATGTGATGATACTTTAAAGGTGTGTTCAGTGTCCTTACGTTGTGTTTGGCAAAAGGACACATGTCTTTATCAGTGATCAGCAGCTGCTCCGACAACTATTTGATATCAGACCACAAACACGCACACACAAACACACTCGAAAACACACAGGCAGGCATGCCAAATGACTGAACACATCAATTCTGTCACACACATGATGACAAACACAACTCTCACACACAAGCCCCGCATTATCAGACACTGTGTCACAGTTGCTGTGCAGGGAGAGACAGAGGAATCATTTGATAGAGTTTCAGACAATGTGCTCTGTCTGCTTCTCCATTCTTTTTCCATTACCAGGCAATATGCTCGCTCAACCTTGGCAGCAGCCAACAGCTTTCCTTTGGCAGACCTGAATCTGAGCGCAGAGCTGCCTATCTCCCCTCTCTGCTCGGGCTTCCTGGAATAGCTTGATTGATATGGCTTGGTGTGTGTATGCGTGTGAGCCTGAATACACGTGTGCGTCAATGGGAGTGAGACAGAGAGCACAGAAGTATGTTTTGTGAACCTGCCAGAGAGGTTTTGTTTTCAGTCTCGACGCTTGTTTGTCTCTTCGTTAGCATGAAACAACACTACATAGTCTAGTTACATGTTTTGGTGCGTTTTGTCAAAAATATCGAGTGTGTGCAAAAAAAGGACATTTGGTGGGAATAGCACAAACTAAAATAAATTTCCCATTGTTCAATCTGAACCTTTGTTTGGAGTCCAAACCTGTTCCTGCCAAAACAGACTGATTGTAGGGTATGCTCAAAAACCCCAACAGCACAAGTGGTTGGCATGTGCGTCCCACTTTAATTACTTCAACACACAACATGGCTCATTCAGCTGACTTGCTGATCCATGAAAGCAAACGGCATTGTAAACCGCGTGGAGATGAGTCAACACATGTTCTGTAACCTGTGGAGTTTTTGTGCTGATCTACAGGTGGCAGTAATGAGCCAACACTTGCAGCGATGGGCTCTCAAAGACGGGATAAAAGAAGAGTACTTCCTAGTTAACATGGCTACTTAAATGCAGGATTCAAACTTTTAAGAAGAAGAATCTTTTAATGAGGAAGGGAATACATTCAACCTGTTTGACCTCAAGGATACACACAAAGGGCTCCTTCAACATGGCTTGGGATGACTGACCCCACGTCTTAAAGGTACTGTTTGTTTCTTACAAAAGTAGTAAGAGGATGAAATGAAGATTTAGTCACAATGATAGATGACAGTGGTTTATCATGTGGTTTTGATCTCATATTTACCTGCTTTTGGCAGACCGCCGAGGTCAGCCCTACACACGGGTCTGTACGTGACTAAGTGACTGACTGAGTGAGTGACGGTACTTTCACAGCCATAGAAAGAGAGAGATGCAACATCCTAATGGCGGATCATGGAGCATATTGGACCTCCACTGACACAACTCTCTGTCTATACGGCTCTGGATACTTTGTTCGGGGAGTAGGCGGGGCTGCTCCTCTGCTGCTCGTCCGCTGCTCCTCACCTACGTCCGCAGCGCACCTGCTTTCAAACACGTTGTCATCGGCCTCATGAGGACAGTCCTTGTAACACATTGCCCACAAAAGCGCACACTGACCTGATGCAGTCAGCCACATACTCGGTTTTTACTTTATTTTTTTTAAATTAAACAGTTGAATGTTGACTACAGTATCTCATCTACCTGCTGCTGTTTTATTAGCTGTTACTGATTCCAAGCTACACCTGCAGCCGTTGTATCTCTCCTGCTGTTGATTCTGGCAACTTTCCCCACACTTGCAACACATTCCAATGGAGTGCAGCCATTTTTAATTCTCTTTACCCCATTTTGTGACAATATTTAAGGACCCCCTCTAGTGAAAATCAAGCGTTTAACCTTGTAAACATCTCCATGTGGTGTTTTTCATGTGCTGCAAGACAACATATATCAGGGACAACATAAGCAGTCATCGCTAAGTTTCAACAAGTTGCCACTAAACGATGGCAGAGACGCGTTTTGTGTTCATGACAGAGGGGGTGGTTGGAAATGTGCATAGTGGGCGGGGACTATGCAGATTCAGGACTTTTAAGGAGGAGATGCCTTGGGAGGATTTTTACAAGGTAATTAAACTTTTGCCACAATTTATTATTTCAAGCAGAGCATTTCATAAAATGACAACATGACTGGAGCTGCTCTTTAAGTTTTATTTACTTTCTTTCATTGCCTACCATAGATAAACCACAATAACTCTTCAAAGCATTGTGAAATTATTGCTAATATCAGACGCACGTGCACAGACCATGTTTACTGTTTCTGCAGAATTTTGCACTCTTTCCCCAATAGGTGTCATTGTAGCAACATAAAGCAGTGGTTCTCAACTGGTTTAGCCTCAGGACCAATGACTGTATGGACGACGCGTCTCCAACTGCTCTCCTTGTACGAAAGTGATGCCAAAATAGCCCCTGTGATAGCCACTGGTGACATCCATTGGAGCCAAAGACTGCGCACTAACGCCACTTCCGCTTACCAAAACATACACGTAACTTACTGAAAAAACAGCAGAGATCCTGCACGCCGGTATATTCAACAGCAGAACAGCTTCTTTGTGTTGGCCTGAATCAGACGTTCACAGGTATGGAAACTTCAATGACTGTTGTGATTGTTTTAGTTACATCTCATCTCGACGTTCCTCCTCTACTCTGCTAATCCAGAACAGATCGGCTGCAGGAGCCGAATTTGTCAACAGAGCTGTCAATCATCCTTTTTACAGCATCAAATAACTAACTTTAATGACAGAAACCATGTTTGAGAAAAATGTATTTGACGTGTATTTTGATTTTATAGTTTGACCCATGTCCCATCTGTTAACATGGAGGAGTCTGGCTTTATGACCTATCCTGCAGCCAGTCAGCAGGGGGCGCTCCAAATGTTTTGGCTTTACTTTAAGGGAGCTGTCATGTTGTCCATCTTTTTATACAGTCTATGCTCAGGACCCACCACCACCTCCTAAATCGCAAATCGGTACCTAAATTTCAGAAAAAATGTAACCACTCAAATTTCTTTAATAAAAAATGGGGCAATTTGGACCTGAGACAGAACTGAACATTATACACAGTATGTCAACGTCACAAAACACAACAGTATAATTGTCATCAAAAAGGACCAGCAGGTACACTACCAGTCAAAAGTTTGGACACATTTTCTCATAAAAGTGAATGTTAAAGTGTGTCCAAACTTTTTACTGGTAGTGTATGTAAGAGGAAAATACTCCCTCTACAGAAATAAACCAAAAATCGCAACATAAACGCAACTGCTGTCGGGCACATCAAGTTACAAGAATGCAAATGTAACTGAAGCTGGGATTTCTCAATCAGTGGATACAAGGGGCGTGAATATGAGTTACACTACTACTGCCTGCACGTCATAGGAAACCCATGTCCTTCAGAATAAAAGCGCAGCACAGCCAAATCTTTTTTTTTTTTCAAGCACACATCTGCAACCCACCGAAAGCAGCTCCTCGACCCACTTTTTGGTCCCGACCCACCAGTTGAGAACCACGGACATAAAGTATTAAAATGGCCATTAACTAAATGGTCGTTTTGCAAAATTCATCTTTGTACAAAGACCTAAAAACTGCACACAGGATTTGAATATCCTCACAAGATTTGCATCATTGTCAGTCACTAAGTGCATTCTGGGACGGATCAGAGACAGGTTGTGGTGTAAAAACATGCACTATTTTTAGCAGAACAAGAGATTTGTGCAGCCTTGGTGGGTGTGTAGTGACTCTGTTGAGTGTGTGTTTGCTTATGTTTTCTGGCTCTGTGTGCATACGTGAGCTTCTCTGAGTGCCAAAACATGTATCTGTGTGTGAGGAGAGGAGAGGAGTCTGGAGATGAGTACTTCCTGGTGCTGATGTGAGATGACTATATATAAAGTGTGTGTGTGTGAGTGTGTCGGTATCTGTCTTTGTTTATTACAACTGTGTTTTCATGGGAGTAGTTGTGTGTATTTCAGTGCATATGAGCATTTGTGTGCATCTACGTGCTGGGAAATGGAGGTCATACAGAGAGAGATGGAGACACTCCAAACATGCTTTCTTTTCGTCTAAACACAGGCCTGTATAGAGCATGGAAACATGCATTAGTGCGCTATCTAAAAATTTCCAGCATCAAATCCCTGTGGGCAAGAGAATAAATGGTTCAAGAGCAGATTGAAGAGAGCAAACCAATATATCCGACCTGAGCAGAGTGAGGGGAAATCTATAGTCCCTGTATGGAAAACTACCCGGGAATCTTAGCTGAGATGTGTGGCCACCGGCTGCAGGAGGAGCTGTTCGTCCAAAAGGCCTTCTGTGCTTTCTGACACCTCAGTTAAGATCTGTTTGTGGATCACAACACGCATCAGGAAATGCATTCACCCTTCCAAAATAAGATACCAACTGTCTGAAAATGGTGACATCTAACCTGCCAAAGTGTTTACTTGCATGAAAGCTGTCAGGAAATCTTTTTGTAGCCCTTTACTCGAGTTTATAATGTGTCTTTTTGGTTAAAGGAAAAATCTGCATTTTACCAACATCATCTGGTTTTCTTTTCATTTTTCTTTAGTATTTAACTGACAGAGTAAACTCTTAGCTTTGGGGATACAGTCGAGATTGATATCAGACACTCTCCGCATAAACACAGTAGTTGCATACTTTGCTGGCAAAATAGCAAGTCTATTTTCTGTACAGTAGGAATTTTCAGTCAGAGCAAAATTCCTAAAAACTAAGCATTCAAAATCAATTAGGCCTTTACAACAGTTAGTTCCGACCAAGTAATCTGATTGGACAAGAGGCATTCATGAGTGCTGACATAGAGAACAACATCACCGGGATGTTTCACTCTGTGTATCACCCTGCCTCAGCCACGTGTTCTGAACACTGTTAATTAAAGTGGCAGTGAGCAACATGAACATGCCAATGTAAAAAAAACATTCTGCCTTTCTGTATTACTCCGCTACACCAAACATGCAAGCGCATTTCGCACCTGGTGTGTGCCGTGCAGCCGTTGTGCGGTGAGTCTCTCTGCAGCACCAAGGCCACGAGAGAGAGAGAGGAGAGATGTGCACTTTATTGCTGGCTAAATGTTCAAATACTACTAAAGTTACGAGTTATGATTTGATTATGTGGACCACCTTTTTACCTCTAGGTGTTGGAGCTTAGTGCTACCGTTAGCTGTTACCTAAAGAGCTACCGTTACCTGTCAAGGTCTTCCTTCTTTTTGCTTCTTTAGCAGTATATACTGTCGGCAAAGGAGGTACAGGTAATTTACAGGAAGTTGCCATAGCTCCTGACTGACGCTACCTCGGCCTGCTGATACAAGTCACGTAGAAGCTGGATGGCGTTAGTTTGTACAGAGTCGCTGTGATTGGCTAGTTACGTGGTAAGCTAATTCTGATTGGTTGTTTTATTCAGAACGGATTAATTTTTTAACATCATTTCAATTGAATATTATTAGGGAAATGCAATGATCAAAATGTATTTGAACAAATAATGTTGCCTACTGTAGCTTTAACATTACAGCAGGCCGTGTATGTCTACATTAATCAGGCTGGTAACTCTGAATCACACAGCACACATCATAAATTAAAACCTGCAGATAAATGTACACCATACAAACCAGCTGCTCTGTGGTAGCTTGTAGGCACAGAGTGCAGGAGAATGTTTGGGTTGCTTGGCAACAAAAGTCCAGTTTCAGTTCAGTTGTAGAACTAGTTGAGTTGGTGGAGCAAAAAATAAATTATTATTGCTGTTTACTACTTTTTTCGGCTTGTGTAACTGTTATATAAAAGCAATATCACACAATATCACTGCTGTGATTATCTTTGGCACTTGGGCCTTCAGCCTCGTGCCTACAATCGAATCACAGCACTGCTGATATTCAGTACAACAACTCACCCTCGAGTGAGATATTGCCTAAGTAACCTGAGGTAAAAATTAGCTTGGTGTTCTATCTGAACAGGCCTTTTATTTGTGTCTTAGTAATGCTGCCATGTCAGATCTCAATCATAACCTTGGTGGGTAAAATGATGTTGAAATTTGAATGATGGGCAGAGCTGCGAAAATAAAGCTACAAAAAGGAAAACGACAGATTTCTTTTTTAAGCTTGAAAAGTTTTTCCTCTGTTTTTTCTCGTATACAAAAATAGTCTTTAGAAACAGTTTTACATTGATCTGTGTTGAATGCAGAGCGTTTGATCGTTTACACTCCGGTGTTCTGCAGAGCTCGTTTTAAAGCCTTTGCCAGAACAGATTTCTCAGTCCACAAAATTGTCAAATTAGAAAGGGGAAAGTTTTGCTGAAATTCATCATAAACTCTCAGATGTCTTCTTCACACTTGCCTGCCCTTCATACTTTAGGTGACTTTCCACTTTATCAACTGCATAATTCACTGTAAGCAACTCTATATAACAAGGTGTTGCTTTCATCTTTATCATCTTGATTCGTCTCTCCATCTGTCAATATCAGAAGTTACCTGAACACCCTCATTGCTCCTTTTATAGTTAGAATGAAATAAACATCAGACCTTATATAAGGTTTTTGGTGATGTGCTGAATCAATAAGCTGACTGAAAGCTCTCCAGAGAGTTTACGTAAGTGTCATTCTGCCAATAAATCCTCAGAAAGATGAAAAACACCCTAAAATATGAACAAAAACACCATGGATCCATCCTGCCATTTAGAGAATGTCAAACTCTCAGGCAGGATTAAACCGGTTTGTCGAAATAATACCCGAACCTGTGTTTAAGTAGAAGTTAGTGTTGTGTTCCACTGAAGATGAAATATCACATCATCTACACACAGAGAGGCAAAATTTAATGTTCTTATTACTTGTGCAGTTACTTACAGCCTTTTTTTTTTTTCAGCTTTCAGTTAAGGGACGTTATTATCTCAAGCTCAAGTGTGAAGCACGTGTTAACTAAACAATATAAACAATTTATTCCACATGAAAAGGAAAAATGTCCAAAATGCTGCCTAAAATTGAAAGGTAATGAGAAGACGAAAAATTAACCACCGTCTCCGTCTGATTACGCCACGTCCTGTGAATATTTCCCCCTGTATATTTGAATGGTTTCAGTCTCGGACATGTCGGTTGAGTTCCCGCCTGGAACAAAGCCAGAGACGACCGCAGCTCGACTAATGGCGCCGATGTGTTAATTGCTTTGGGAGACTCCAGCAGCAACCTTGATGTTCCTTTGGTTGAGTGCAACACGCTTTTAGTTCACAGTTTTACATCAAACTGCTCTCTTTTAGCTCTTACACATGGTCCTCTGTTTTTCATGGCCTTCACCTGCTCAGGGATCCCCTTCCATATGTCATGAGAGATTCTGCTGCACAATATAAAACATCTGCTTGTTTGACTGCATATCACAAATAGGCTGTATATATATTAGTGTATATTTCCATGGGGTGATTTGATGGTAACCTTAGTTTCCTTTATGAGCAGATTGTCTCTAGTTCTACATGAAAGACATGATTTGTGGTAGTTTTCAGTAGAGCCTGAGCTCGGTCTCATTTTGCCAATATGATCCAGCTGTTTTGGGCCTCACATCATCTGTATCAACAAGTATGTTTCAATATGGGCTCTTATGAAACTTTTTTACAGGTCGCATCATTTATATATAATTTTAGAGGCCATATAATTCAGAAAACAATGCTTGACATAGTTTGTCCAGCAGAGCATGCTCAATCCCATAGTTTAAAATACCCTGAGCACTGTCTGCAGCATGAGGCAGAGCATCACACGGTGGACCGCACTTATTTGACAATGTATAATGATTGTTAAACATTCCCTTATAAGGTTAATTGTTTAAGAAAGCAGCCACCTGAGGACTGGTCATAACAATCCATAATTGGAAAAAAAATATTGACATCGAAAAACATTGTTTGTTTCATTCCTTTTTTTCTTTTTCTTGGTCAACTTTTTTTTTTTTCAGATGTATTGAATCATTTAATCCCAGTGATTTAAACCCTGCAGCTGTGAGAATATGAGTGGGGTCAACCTATTAAAAAAAGCATGAAAAAGTACAATCCTCGGGAGCTGGTTTAGCTCAGCAGTCACTCATTCCTCCAATGCGGTGGCCCCGGGTTCGACTCCCACAACTCGACCCTTTGTCGCGTTTCATCTCCTCTCTCTCTTACCCCTGTTTCTGACACTATCCACTGTCCTCTCTCTCTCTCTCTCTCTCTCTGTCTCTCTCTCCCTCTCTCTCAATAAAGTCATAAAAAACCCCAAAAGTAAGTAAATAAAAAAAAAATCCATCCTTTGTCTGTATTCCAAACTGCAACTCGACTGCTGATAAGCCTCTATAAAAGATGAGGAGCAGGTTTACAGACATGTCAAGCTCACTCCTTATAAACTTTTTTTTTTCTTCACATTATTAAGGCGCCTTCACAAATAAAGTCCTTTTGTTTGGTCTGAATCAAAGACCAAATTGTTACAATGTCACATTTTGCCTCAAGTTTGGTTTGTGTTCACACGGCAGCTTTTACCAGCGGACCAAAAGTTTTGATGCACGAGGAAACTGCTCTCTGATTGGTCAGAATTTCAACCTCTAAGAAAACAAAGCAAGAGAGGACACTGATCAATCAAACTCAACATGATCGCGGACTTTTATGTCTTGTTGTCGGAGTTTTTTACTTGTAACCAACATTGTTCCACAGATCGATCAGTTCCATCTCCCTTAGTTTTTCTCTGAACAGTTTGAACACCTCCGTGTTCTTGTGCATTTCCACAAGCATTTGTGAAATTGTTTGGTCAGCCTATATTTCTATTTCCTCATTGCACCCCAACGTCTGTCCTCTACTCATCACGCTGCGTGTCTCTGCAAATGTCAGCACCGTAAGCATACTGCAATGCACAGTTTTATAGTTTGTTTCCTGTATTTGGTCCTGCTTTAAGTCCGTTTACTTTCTCACCAGAATCAAACCGGACCGTGTTTTTTTTGGAAACGGACCGAGACCCGTCTTTTCAAGCGGACCATTGTCCGGTTGTTTGGTCCCCACCAGAGTTTCATTCCGGAGTTCGCACCACCTTAACGAACAGCACCGAGGGGACAAACGCTCCAGGGTTCGGTTCAGTCGGACTAAACAAGGCTGGTGTGAACCCACCCTTAGTCTCTTTGGCAAGTTGACTCAAATGACATCACATGAGGCAATTAATACGATTTCTCGGCAGCTCCCTCTGAGCCATAAAAAACCTCGGCACCTTTTTTCTTTTCTTTTTTTTTTACATGTCGGAGAACCCCCAAAGACCTGTAATCAGACCTCGTGTTAAATCTGTGGTGCTCCTTTTTAAGAATTTAGACACATTTCTCTGCGACTCTGTTTTAAAATCAATACTGGATTATTGTATTTAAACTCATTTACTGCAAAGAAACAACATATTTTATTTATAAATATATCTTTCATTAATTTTAAACCCTGCGAGGACCATCAGGCCTTTTTGTCCTCCCAGCATCTGTATCTAACTGAGGTTGCTTGTGCAAACTTCTCACCTTAATTGCTTTGGATTGTTTTTAGAAATTACCCAGGCTCAGTGAAAAAGCCTCACACTGACAGCTGTCTCATTAAATTAAAGCATTCACCGAATTGCAAACAGAGAAATGGGGCAGATAAAATGCATAAAGGATGAGCACGGGGAAGCAAATACAAGTTATTTTAGTGAACTCAGCTCGGCTCACACACACACAAGCAGCTCTCCTTCGACATACACAGCCTGTATGATGCTACAGATAAGTCTTAACAGCGCTCATAAATTCTTCAGAGGACACAATCCACACACTGACCTTTTCCTACCCCTCACTCCCACCTCTCCCCCTCTCTCACACGCGCACGCTGCCTCAGTCGCTCATTAATTCTCCTGTTTTATCACGCTGTCTCAACCTCTCACTTTCTCTCACACATACTCAGACTTGTCTCGTTTTTGTTCTCTCACTCTCTGCTCATCCCCACCTCTTTGCTCAAACACTCTCACACTGTACTCACTCCATCCTCCCTCAAAACCCGCCTTACTCGCACTTCTCCCTCGTTTCTTTGCCCCACTTTAGTCCTCCACTGTTACCCCGACGCTCTTGAGGTCCAATGTGACTGACACTCAGCTCTGGTGGTCATCTTAACAACTGGCTGTCTCAAGTGACCTCTGTAGAATAAAAGGCTGGAGCTGCCCATCCAATCTCTCTCGCTCGCTCTCTGTCTCTCTACGGGGCCAATTTAGCTCTTCACCACTACACCAACCACAACTGTGAGCAGGCAGCTGGAGACGCGCGGGGGGGGGTTGCAGGATCATCATTATCACCCGAGCTGCAAAACCTGAGCTGACCACACATTTCACCTGCTGTTACAAATCCAACCGGAGCTGAAGCCTCAGAGCATCCGCTGCTTTTACAGTCATGAGTTTGAGCTTGAGTTGTCTTTGGATGGAATTCTTTAACATTGAATCCTCAGGATGAGAAGTGTCAGTGACCAAATAGGTAGCTTTTAACATTGTAACCCACTTCCTGCTGACTAATATCACCAAGTCCAACCATTATAACCTCATAGATCAATTCCTGCCGTCTATTGTGACCTAAAAGAGCATGTCCTAAATCAGCACTGTGACCGATAACTGGTAACCCCCTAACATGTCCATGTACCCAAAAACATCTGACAAAAAATCATACATAACATGTAACCACTACAATTCGATTACATTTAAGCTCCAAAACTGGTTTATACGGTTTTAAAAATGATTGAGGCTTGGGTTGAAACCACAATCATTTCATAAGTACCCTAGATGAGTTCATACAGCTCCGGAAAACAATAAGAGACGACTGAAAATGTTCCTTAAATCAGCGTCTCTCTCTACATCACATGGCCAGCCCAATCCAGATCTGACCTCCATTGAAAACCTCCTGAATGTGATGAAGATGGATGGTCACAAGCCGTCCAACAAAGAGTGGCATAACGTCACCCAACAGCAATGTGACAGGCTGGTGGAGAGCATGCCGAGATGCATGAAAGCTGTAATTAAAAACCAGGTTATTCCACCAAATATTGATGTCTGAACTCTGCCTGAGTTAAAACATGAGTTTTCTGTTGTTTAAACATGAACATGAACTTGTTTTCTTTGCATTATTCGAGCTCTGAAAAACATATTTTTTTGCATCTTTTGGTTTTCTTAACCAGTCGTCATTTTCTGCAAATAAAAGACCTCACTGAGAATATTTGATTTTGAAGGACGGAGAAATGTTGTTTACAATAAAACAAAAGTTCATTTTACACAAACACAAACCTATAAATAGAAGAACCAGAGAGAAACATATTTTTGCAGTGGTCTCTTATTTCTTTCTGGATCTAGTTGACTTTTGATTTCATGCTAGGCATGAAACCCTTTCATCATCTCTTGGCATTTTTTTGGAAAATGTCCATTTAAACATGTTTTCCTCTGAGAAAAACAGACTTCTGATTTTTACACACGGCACCTGATTCAGCTTGTGATAAAAACCACAGCCCCAAGTGGTCGCCCCCTAATTATCAAGTAAAGCATAACTAACATATCGCGTCAGTGGCGGCTGTGGCTCAGTGGTAGAGTCGGTCTCAATCGGAAGGTTGGTGGTTCATTCCCTGACTGCTACAGTCACATGTTGAAGTGTCCTTGGGCAAGACACTGAACCCCAAATTGCTCCCGGTGGCATAGCCATTGGTGTGTGAATGGGATTAGGACTGATTGACAGCCGGGCACTTTACGTAGTGAAAGGGTGTATGTGACATGTAGTGTAAATGCTTTGAGTGGTCTAGACTAGAAAAGCGCCATTTAAGTACAGTCCATTTATCATGTTTTCAGTGCAGTCAGCGTGCACATGTAGAGAACTGAAAAAGACTAGAAATGATCAACAAACTGAACTTGATTGGATCAAAGACTGAACTGCTGTGACTTTATTGAATGTTGATGTAATTGTTTTTAAGATTTTTTTGGGTGGCTTTTATTGACAGCTGAAGAGAGACAGTAAATGTTGGGAGTAGAGGTTGGGGGATGACATGCACCAAATGATCGACAGACTGAGAGTTTAACCTGCGACAGGTCGTCGAGGACTGTAGCCTCTTAACACGGGGCGCCTGCTCCACCAACTGAGCTAAACCTGCACTCCAATACAATTGCTTATTAAGCTAAAATTATTTTAGTTTTCTCACCCTACAATACACCCTGTACACTTACAAGACAAACTGCATGATACAATCGAAATTTTTGAATTACTTCAGATTCTTTATTTCTATGTCTCAAGAGTTTTGACATCCTTAGTTGAATAATGATACGCGATGACATCATCAAACAAGCCATTTGACTTACATGTAGTTTGATTTTTTTTTACCTTTATTTATATGACAGTTGAAGAGAAACAGGAAATGTGGGGAGTAGAGAATGGGGAATGACATGCACCAAATGATCAGCAGACTGAGAGTTGAGCCCGTGACCAGTGCGACGAGGACTGTAGCCTCTGTGCATGGGGCGCCTGCTCTACCAACTGAGCTAAACCAGCGCCCCACATGTAGTTTGTTTAAAATAAAACAGTCACATCGTGATTGGAAGGAAAATGCAAGAGGTTTATTTTTCCTCGTGTCTTATGTTCTGGTAGAAACCTGAGTTTCCTCAGTCCAAACATGCAAATGTTGACATTTGTCTTTCAGGATCCCGACAGTGTCTCATTGGCCTCGACATTCCTCTGCAGACAGAACTTCATTAGCAGGACATTAAAAAAACATTCATCTTATTTCTTAGAAAGTTAAGCTTAGACACATTTATAAAGCAAAGATCAACCATCAATCACAGAGTCAAACAGCAAATCCAGATGTACAATTGAGCCGTCTGCTGCTGTCAGTCTTGATCTGATATTTAAGACGAATACACGCACACACATTCAGACACAGACACACTTAAACACAGGCATCCTGTCCATGCCTGTTTCCTGTGCGGTATGTGTGTATCTACTGTGGACAAGATAAAATGTAGGCGCATCCATGCAGAATAACAACATCTGTTCATAAAACCATTACATTTGTGTTTAACACAGAGAGCTGATGTTCATTTGATCACCTCCTGCACCTGTGCATGTTTCAGCTGTGCATTGTTTGTGAGTGTCTGAGTGTGTGTATGTGTGTGTGTGTGAGAGAGTGCACAGAAAGAGGGATAAAGAAGAGCAGGTAGAGGAAAGTAAAAGGTGAAAATGGTGTACAGGGTGAACGTGGATAATAACCGTGTTCTTATCTCTGCCCCGCCGTGTTGTAAGCCCACGAGCCTCGAGAAGAGCCTCCCTGTGATGGACGGAAATTTACGACTGCTGTCACCAGGATTGTGTTTCTACAGGTCACAGCGCTTTGTGACCTTCACATATACAGCCCATAGATTGTCAACACAAAGCTCTTTTGGCCTTACACACACATACACACACATATGATCCCTCACACAAACACACACAGACACAAACATCCTCACTCGCCCGTTTGATGATACGTTGCTCCTCTCGTGCTACGGTTTCAGAAAATAACGGTTGGTTTAAAAAAAAACTGTTATCTGGAGGCTGTCAGGGAGAGAGAGGGGAAACAGACAAACACAATCACATGACATAACACACAACATGATAGATTGCAAAATAACACAATTCTCACAGCCAAAAATCAGCCATGTGGTCTAGTAGTGTAACTACTGAATATAATGTGTAATTCACAGTTGTAAAAAAGTACAATTCGTATGGCTTTCCTGTGCCTGAAGAATAATCTCTCTTTGAAAAAATTGCTTACTTTCGCCTAGGTCTATGAAATTTGGTAGGTATATATATGGGCTCAAGACACACAAAAAAGCCTCTTGCAACCATACCTCAAACCCAATAGGAAGTCAGCCATTTTGCTTAGAATTTCTAGAAAAGGGCGAATTTTGCCCATGTTTGCCCATTTACAAGGTCCATACTTTAACATACTCCTCCTGGAGACTTTACCTGATCCACTTCAAATTCGGTATGCAGGTGGAGGAGACTTTGGTAATGAAAAGATATTAAAAACTTGTACCAAACTGAAAGGGTGTGGCCGTAGCGAGCGCTCAAATATGCATGAGTTGCTAAGAAACAGGAAGTGAACAGGAAGTGGTCTGTAACTTGGCCGAAGATGTTCCAATCTGACCCAGACTTTCCATGTTTGATAAGGCTCCCAAGCCTGAACAGATCGATATGATATTATTCAATGATGCTTCTAGCGCCACCTACTGGCGACAGGAAATAACAGGTAATTTAATGTTTTACACTACAAGCTACTGCTCCAAGATGGTACAACATATCCGCCTCAAATTTGGGTCAGTAAGGTCCTAAGACCTTGATTAAGGTCTGAGGCAAAATCTGTGACTCTACCTCAGGAGGTGTGGTTGTGGCGGCATGGTAAAAAAAACAGGCGCCAAAATCCTTCGTCATAAAAATTCAAACTGCTATAACTCGGCTGTACATCATCATATCTGCACCAAATTTGATGTGCCTAATAAGATTCCCAACCTAAACACATTTATATTGAACATTTGCATAACAGGCACAGCGCCACCTACTGGCAACAGGAGGTCACTCTTTTTACTTTGACATGTCCAGTTCCTTTTAGGTTGTTCATAACCCCATCAGATTTGGTCAGCAACATCTCAAGACCTTTGCCTGCTCCATTTGGAAACTCATATGCGTACGTCTCATTCTGATACCATGGCGATGCGTTGTTCACCACTAACAGGAAGTCAATTGTTCAGGGGCTTAAAATGCTTTTACAGCCATGAAACTGGGTACACATGTCCCCAGTGGGGTAATAGGAAGATTTATGTAGGTTATGTTAGTGGCCGTGGTTAACAGCACAGTGGCACCCCCTACAATTACTCAAAAATTCACACAAAAAAGCCTCTTGTACCCGTATTGTAAAACCAACAGCTTTTACTTTTGAAGGTCGCCTCTGAAATAGGCCGTTCAGAACATCTGCAGGTTTCTACGTAGAACCTTGCTTTCGCTGAAATCTACCAATCGTCATTCAACGTCATTCACCTCAGGCTGCCTTCTGGCGCTAGCTTGTAGTCAAGTCATTATCAAGATTTCAGCTCACCATTCTGATACCTCCTGGTGATTCTGGCTCGTACCGCAGACTGTATAAAAAGATGGACGACATGACAGCTCCTAAAAAGTGAAGCCAAAACAACTTTCACTTACTGTTTACTGTAACAGAGTGGATATCTGATAACTGCTCAGCTGAAATACCCTTAAAAACAGTTCAAAGTCAGCAGTGTCTGTACAGCTTATCTTTACTGAATTAGGTTTCTGCTTTTGGTTTCACATTCAGTCTGTGTGCTGCAGAGACACAGAGCTGGCATTGTAGCAAACAGAAAAAAACAATCAATCATTAATCATTCATCACTATAAATCGTTAGTTTCATACTTTTACTTTCGTTTCTACTCTCTATTTAAATGCACAAATGAAAGGAGTCTAACAACTGAGACGAGAGCACGCAGCACACAATATCTCCTATACATCCAGCAACCTCCTTCAGGTAAGAAATCCATCATGTGAGATTAATTATGCAAAAATAAATGTATAAATGTGCAGTACATATCAGTAATTCATCGGTTTAAAAACACACCTTTGTCTAAATGTTATATGATATAAAACATAATTATCTGTAATCTCTATACAATTCATTTCCATCAATAACCATTATTCTTATTAACCTTGAGCTCTGATTTAATGATGGCATTTCCTCTTTTTCTTTCAGAGTTCCTCTGGCCTGAAGATGTCGGGTAGGCAAATTTCTTTAGAAGAATAAGTGCATACTCCTCAAATACTTACAGTTTATTGAGCTCTTCTGTAGAGACATTACCTTTTAATATATGTTAACACACGAGTACACGAGTGTACAATAAAATCAAAATGTCACGTGTATCAACTCTTTATTCTTGTAATTAATGGAGTAATTGTGCATTGGATGTTTTATGTCTCTTATGGACTTCAAAAGAAAAAGGTTTCTTCTCAAAATAAGCTAATAACTGTTTCCCATTTCTATTTTTCAGGCCTTGACCATGCAAGTAAGTAAATTAGTTTTTGAAAATGTTTTTGTCAGTCAAAAAGATTTTTGTTCCCCACTTCTGTTGATAAGTGTTTCAAATGGAGTCCCAACTGTGCCTCTGTATTAACAGGATTTAGACCATTAAAGCAAACATATATAATATATAAGATACTCCTCTTCTTTTAAATCAGATCTTTTTCCACCTCAGAGTCGACCATAGAGACAAAACGGGGCTTTGATGTGGCGGCTACAGTGTAATTTAATTTACTCGTTATGTAAGGCATTAAAAGTGGTGTTTTTTTCTTTGTAACAGTTGTGAAACATAATGTGGGACTTGGTGGATCCGGGGAGCTGCCTGAAGTTTATGGCACTGCTGGATACGCAACTTCTGGGAGATTCTTAGATGAATATGAGAATGAACATGGGACATGTCATCACAAGAGAGGAGGGATCATTGGTGCAGGAGTGGGCCAGATAGCTGATGACGTTGCAGAGTTAAAAGGGCCCAACATCGGCGCAGGATATGAAGAGAGTTCAGAAAACGGAGTCAAAGCCATTATCCAAGCAGAAACATTCAGTACTTCAGTCTCTCTTAGTTCATCAAAAAAAGTCTCTTTGTCGGCAAAAGGGCCCAACGCTGGCGCAGGATTCGAAGTAAAAGACGGAATCAAAGCCCTTGTCAAAGCAGAAGCTGCCAGTGCTTCATTCTCTGCTGGTCCAGTGAAAACTACCGTTAATCTGTCAGCAGACACTGGATTTGGAATTGGAAAGTCCGGAGTAGAAGCCAAGCTCCTGGGAACAGGCTTCTCCATTGGTCGTAAAATGGGCATTTCTCTGTTTGGTGCTGGGCTTGAATTTGAATTTGGAAAATGATGGCTTTGTGCCAAATACAGCTCTTTGATTTTCTCTGTTTCAACAGTAAAATCTCTGTCGAAACTGTAATGTTGCTTTTTTAAAATAAAAGCTCTTCTGATGTGCACCACTGAGATTTCCTGTCAATTATTGAAGCATTTCTACTCTGCAGACTATAAATTTAGGCTTGATTTGTCACTTTGTAGTTCACAGCCATACATCACGACTGTTCCATCAGCCAGTAACACTGACTTATATCTGAAGAGGGCAGTGAACGCTGCCACCTCAAAACTTTGACATTTGTTTGGGCTGAAAGCAAGACTGAATTTAACTACATTTCTCTAAAATCAAACTAGTGTGAACAGGATGATTTCAAACGTGAGCATATAACAATTCTACACTTTGGGCTTTAAAAAGATTTATAGATAAATGACTTACATTACATCAATCCTCAAATAAAACATTGAATTATCCACAGATCTAAAGTATGTTGAAAGGCCTTGAACACTGTCTTTGTGATTATATTCTTACGTTAAAGGTCTTTTGTCAGATGTCACAAAAAGAGCTGCTGCGATTGAAGAAAAATATCAGCCTTGCTTAGACAGGAATGTGAACACCTCCCTTCCTCTGCCACTTTGCTAAGTTGTTTTTTTCTGTTTGCTTCATACTATCAGTTTTGTTTTTACTCACTGGTATTTGAAACCCCCCAATGAGAGCAGTCCAGCAGCTGAGCTGAGAGCACTTAATAACATGAAGTTACTTTTGACCCCGTAATGAACACTGAAAAAAATATGCTTTGATACTGTTTTTATAATATTATTTACATGATGGTTACTCTAAAAATATTTGGCAGCGCTAAAAATAGAGTACATACTTTTACTGAAACGAATATAACAACTTCTTATAAATGTATTTACACCAACTATGCTTCAAGGCAATATAATTAAATATTTTTACCAGTGTAACTTGATGATTTTTATTTTCGTTTTTCAAAGTCTTTAATCAGTTTATGTGTAATACATGACATATTTTAGTTTGGATTAAACTTAGACTGAAAATCGCAACCACAATTCTGTTAGTTTACTGTAGATACAGTGCTTTGGTTAAAGGGGTCATATCTTTTAAATGGATGTTCTCCTATTGTGCCTGGGTTTGACATTTTTGGGTGTTTATTTTTCACTGTGAAAAAGTGAAAACTGCATAATTCAGTGTTTTTCCAGAATGACGTTTTTAGAAAGGTCACGTCTGAAATGAGCCTTGCTTTCACTGAAATCGACCAATCGTCATTCACTGTCATTCAAGTTTCCATACCTGTGAACGTTAACCTCAGAGCAACACATGAAGCTGTTCTGCTGTTAAACACGCCGGCGTGCGGGATCCTTGCTGTTTTTTTCGCTAACTTAAGTATGTGTGTGTTGGGTTAGCGGAAGTGGCTACAGCCGCTTCACCCGCCGATCTCTACTGCGCAGTCTCTGGCTCCGAACGACGTCACCATCGCAAGATGGCAGGCCCTATCACAGGGGCTATTTTGGCTTCACTTTCCTTCAATGAGAGCAGATGGAGACGCGTCGTCCATCTATATCTGAGGTCATTGGCTCCTACATACAAGGCTGAATAACCGATTCTAGAGAAGCCATGTTTTCCACAACATTAAAATGGCAGTGCGATCGCACACATGGGGGAGAGGCTACGCGGTCACTCCGAATACCGTCAGCCAATCGTGGCTAAGGTCTAACCTTTGAATGGCAAATGAAACAAACTTGAAACCAACCAGCGTGATTCAAAAACATATTAGAATAATAGAAAATAGCATAGCTAAAATATGTCACCTCTAAGTTTAATTGTACTGCTACTTTAGCTGGACTACATTACTACTGGCACAATAGGCTTGCACAACTAACCTGAAGCTTTTACTTTCACTTACTGTTTACTGTAACAGAGTGGATATCTGTAACTGCTCAGCTGAAATGACCTTAAAATACCCTTAAAAACAGTTCACAGATAGCAGTGTCTGTACAGCTTGTTTTTACCGAATTAGGTTTCTGCTTTTGGTTTCACATTCAGTCTGTGTGCTGCAGAGACACAGAGCTGGCATTGTAGCAAACAGAAAAAAACAATCAATCATTAATCAGATTATATTTTTATGGGGAATTTATTTTAGTAAAAAAATGAACATATTTTGTGATATTTTTAAGTGGCTTGTGAAAACAAAGAAGAACATTTAATATTTATTAAGAGGGATGGTGCTGCTTTGAACGTCTTTCATGATGTCACAAGCTTCCCAAAACAAAACAACAACACGACTGAATACAAGAGCACAACGGGGGCTGCAGATCAGAATTTTAGGAAGAAGTTTGATATATTTAAATAAAAAAACGAGAGAGAGAGCGAGGGGGAGAGAGAGAGGGCACATACCGGTACATATAAGAACAGAACTGCGGAAATAAGAGGAAAACTATTCATGATGATGAAGCTGATGTAGCTCTGTGTAACTCTCAGGTTTATCAATAAAGTGTTTGAACTAAACTGCAGCCTCCATGTTAACAGGTGGGACATGAGTCAAACTATAAATTGAAAATACATACCAGATACATTTTTCTCAAACATGATTTCTGTCATTATAGTTATCATGCTGATTTACGTCCAAGTGTTCATTTTTCTGACAAGTTTATTTTTGATTAGTTATTTGATGTTGTCAAAATGATGATTGACAGCTCTGTTGCGGGACAGCGGGATTCTTGCTGTTTTTTCCAGTAAGTTAAGTGTGTGTTTGGGTTAGCGGAAGTGGCTGCGGCCGCTTCACTCGCCGATCTCTACTGCGCAGTCTCTTGCTCCATATGACGTCACCATCGCAAGATGGCAGCGCTTATCTTTCTCTGATAAAGTATGGCCAAGCTGTATGATGTTGATAAGTTCTCAGTTTGCTTTGCAAACCAGCCACCTTCTTTGTGATAATCCTCTTCGTTTATACTCTCTATTTAAATGCACAAATGACAGGAGTCTAGCAACTGAGCCGAGAGCACGCAGCACACAATATCTCCTATACATCCAGCAACCTCATTCAGGTAAGAAATCCATCATGTGAGATTAATTATGCAAAAATAAATGTATAAATGTGCAGTACATATCAGTAATTCATCGATTTAAAAACACACCTTTGTCTAAATGTTATATGATATAAAATATAATTATCTGTAATCTCTATACAATTCATTTCCATCAATAACCATTATTCTTATTAACCTTGAGCTCTGATTTAATGATGGCATTTCCTCTTTTTCTTTCAGAGTTCCTCTGGCCTGAAGATGTCGGGTAAACAAATTTCTTTTAGAAGACTAAGTGCATACTCCTCAAATACTTACAGTTTATTGAGCTCTTCTGTAGAGAGACATTACCTTTTAATATATGTTAACACACGAGTACACGAGTGTACAATAAAATCAAAATGTCACGTGTATCAACTCTTTATTCTTGTAATTAATGGAGTAATTGTGCATTGGATGTTTTATGTCTCTTATGGACTTCAAAAGAAAAAGGTTTCTTCTCAAAATAAGCTAATAACTGTTTCCCATTTCTATTTTTCAGGCCATGATGATGCAAGTAAGTAAATTAGTTTTTGAAAATGTTTTTGTCAGTCAAAAAGATTTTTGTTCCCCACTTCTGTTGATAAGTGTTTCAAATGGAGTCCCAACTGTGCCTCTGTATTAACAGGATTTAGACCATTAAAGCAAACATATATAATATATAAGATACTCCTCTTCTTTTAAATCAGATCTTTTTCCACCTCAGAGTCGACCATAAATAGAGACAAAACGGGGCTTTGATGTGGTGGCTACAGTGTAATTTAATTTACTCGTTATGTAAGGCATTAAAAGTGGTGTTTTTTTCTTTGTAACAGTTGTGAAACATAATGTGGGACTTGGTGGATCCGGGGAGCTGCCTGAAGTTTATGGCACTGCTGGATACGCAACTTCTGGGAGATTCTTAGATGACTATGAGAATGAAGATGGGACATGTCATCACAAGAGAGGAGGGTACATTGGTGTAGGAGTGGGCCAGATAGCTGATGCCGTTGCAGAGTTAAAAGGGCCCAACGCCGGCGCAGGATATGAAAACAGTTCAGAAAACGGAGTCAAAGCCATTGCCCAAGCAGAAACATTCAGTACTTCAGTCTCTCTTAGTTCATCAAAAAAAGTATCTTTGTCGTTAAAAGGGCCCAACGCTGGCGCAGGATTCGAGGTAAAAGATGGAATCAAAGCCCTTGTCAAAGCAGAAGCTGCCAGTGCTTCATTCTCTGCTGGTCCAGTGAAAGCTACCTTTTGTGTGTCAGCAAACACTGGAATTGGAATTGGAAAGTCCGGAGTAGAAGCCAGGTTCCTGGGAACAGGCTTCTCCATTGGTCGTAAAATGGGCATTTATCTGTTTGGTGTTGGGCTTGAATATGAATTTGGAGAATGATGGCTTTGTGCCAAATACAGCTCTTTGATTTTCTCTGTTTCAACTGTAAAATCTCTGTCAAATCTCTTTGATGTTGCTTTTTTAAAATAAAAGCTCTTCTGATGTGCACCACTGAGATTTCCTGTCAATTATTGAAGTATTTCTACTCTGCAGACTATAAATTTAGGCTTGATTTGTCACTTTGTAGTTCACAGCCATACATCACGACTGTTCCATCAGCCAGTAACACTGACTTATATCTGAAGAGGGCAGTGAACGCTGCCACCTCAAAACTTTGACATTTGTTTGGGCTGAAAGCAAGACTGAATTTAACTACATTTCTCTAAAATCAAACTAGTGTGAACAGGATGATTTCAAACGTGAGCATATAACAATTCTACACTTTGGGCTTTAAAAAGATTTATAGATAAATGACTTACATTACATCAATCCTCAAATAAAACATTGAATTATCCACAGATCTAAAGTATGTTGAAAGGCCTTGAACACTGTCTTTGTGATTATATTCTTACGTTAAAGGTCTTTTCTCAGATGTCACAAAAAGAGCTGCTGCGATTGAAGAAAAATATCAGCCTTGCTTAGACAGGAATGTGAACACCTCCCTTCCTCTGCCACTTTGCTAAGTTGTTTTTTTCTGTTTGCTTCATACTATCAGTTTTGTTTTTACTCACTGGTATTTGAAACCCCCCAATGAGAGCAGTCCAGCAGCTGAGCTGAGAGCACTTAATAACATGAAGTTACTTTTGACCCCGTAATGAACACTGAAAAAAATATGCTTTGATACTGTTTTTATAATATTATTTACATGATGGTTACTCTAAAAATATTTGGCAGCGCTAAAAATAGAGTACATACTTTTACTGAAACGAATATAACAACTTCTTATAAATGTATTTACACCAACTATGCTTCAAGGCAATATAATTAAATATTTTTACCAGTGTAACTTGATGATTTTTATTTTCGTTTTTCAAAGTCTTTAATCAGTTTATGTGTAATACATGACATATTTTAGTTTGGATTAAACTTAGACTGAAAATCGCAACCACAATTCTGTTAGTTTACTGTAGATACAGTGCTTTGGTTAAAGGGGTCATATCTTTTAAATGGATGTTCTCCTATTGTGCCTGGGTTTGACATTTTTGGGTGTTTATTGTTCACAGTGAAAAAGTGAAAACTGCATAATTCAGTGTTTTTCCAGAATTACATTTTTATAAAGGTCGCGTCTGAAATGAGCCTTGCTTTCACTGAAATCGACCAATCGTCATTCACTGTCATTCAAGTTTCCATACCTGTGAACGTTAACCTCAGAGCAACACAAGAAGCTGTTCTGCTGTTAAACACGCCGGCGTGCGGGATCCTTGTTGTTTTTTCGCTAACTTAAGTATGTGTGTGTTGGGTTAGCGGAAGTGGCTACAGCCGCTTCACCCGCCGATCTCTACTGCGCAGTCTCTGGCTCCGAACAACGTCACCATCGCAAGATGGCAGGCCCTATCACAGGGGCTATTTTGGCTTCACTTTCCTTCAATGAGAGCCGATGGAGACGCGTCGTCCATCTATATCTGAGGTCATTGGCTCCTACATACAAGGCTGAATAACCGATTCTAGAGAAGCCATGTTTTCCACAACATTAAAATGGCAGTGCGATCGCACACATGGGGGAGAGGCTACGCGGTCTCTCCGAATACCGTCAGACAATCGTGGCTAAGGTCTAACCTTTGAATGGCAAATGAAACAAACTTGAAACCAACCAGCGTGATTCAAAAACATATTAGAATAACAGAAAATAGCATAGCTAAAATATGTCACCTCTAAGTTTAATTGTACTGCTACTTTAGCTGGACTACATTACTACTGGCACAATAGGCTTGCACAACTAACCTGAAGCTTTTACTTTCACTTACTGTTTACTGTAACAGAGTGGATATCTGTAACTGCTCGGCTGAAATGACCTTAAAATACCCTTAAAAACAGTTCAAAGTCAGCAGTGTCTGTACAGCTTGTTTTTACCGAATTAGGTTTCTGTTTTGGTTTCACATTCAGTCTGTGTGCTGCAGAGACACAGAGCTGGCATTGTAGCAAACGGCCTAAACAGATCTAAATTTGGGTCATGCTGATAGCACCACCTACTGGCCTGTTCATCGCTGCTTGGGCTTTAATGTTCATTTTAAGTCTTACAATCTTCGGGGGGGAACAAACCCCATTTTGGGGTTATATACATATATATATTTAGGATTAACAGTTTATCTGTAATAGCCATAAAATGTATGCACATTCTGTAATGAATAAATCTGCCGTTAAAATTACTGACCGACAAAATCAAAACATTTTGTACGTTTTAGAGTTGGGATACGTATTAGACCAATAGTGTTACACATAAAAAGCCATTCTTCAGTTATATTAATGTTTTATTTGATTGTTTTAATCAGATGATCCCTAAACACAGTATAAGTACTCTTTAAAGTGATAATCTCGAAGATTTTAATAAATCATTTAAATAAATGTCTGTTAAGTCTCTATCTATCGCCAAATGAGGTAACACAATGGTGATTGAGCCTATGGTCCACTGATGAAAGCCTTTGCATTTGCAGATTCATGGACTGGGTGTCTGGTGTGACTTTTGCGAAAAAAAATCACAAGCTGCGCCCAGTTAGTGACGTGTTTTCCATCACCCAGCAGTGGTTGGTCTGCCAGAGAGGGTAGGTGGAGATAAGCGGCTGCTTTTCCCGTCTCTGTAAGTGTTGCGAGTAAACAGTAATCTACTATGGCTGAACAAACAAAGAAAAGATCGTTGACTACAGATACAACTTCAAAAATAAGTGAAAATCCAAATAAAAAGAAACAAATTCGACGCTCAGATGAAGGCAAACAGTCTGAAAAGGAAAGCGACCGTCAGCGAGGAAAATCAAGAGTTACAACCGTGACTAAGAGAGCCAACTGTAGACGTCTGGTTGAATTGGGACGTGTGCGCCCATAATACATAATACAACTTTTTATCACCAAGACATCTACTGGTTGTGGTGCATTTTAAGGCCTTTAATAATTAACAGCAAGCACTATCAAAAGTGTCAACCTCCTTTCACATTGTCTTGTTTCATATTCTTATTCTATGATGATTAGGATAATCATGATGATGATGATGATGATGATGATGATGACTATACTGACCTTGTTGATGTTGTTGATGAAAAACAAAAAAACGCCCTGTGCACTGCCTGTCAGCACCAGTGTCTGATCGCATTTGAAGCTGTTTGTTGGCTCTTACTGACTTCCTTCCCTCCGTTGCTTGTGTTGTATTAACTCTCAGATGTACGTCGCTTTGGACAAAAGCATCTGCTGGATGAAATTGTAACATTGTAAAATGGTAATTGTTGTAACATATTCTCTAAATGAATCAAAGAAAAACATTTATTAGCATCTTCTCCGTGCTTAGCAAAGTTCAAGGATGAAGCTGTTGTTCCTGCAGTCAATCATATGTGACAGAACTGTAGTGGAAATATTTTCAGGGTAAATTTCCCCGGTGGAAGAGCACCAGGACAAGCTGCAGGTTCACACACACACACAAAGAGAAAAAAGGTGCAACCATCAACAACACACCTGTCAACAAGATTTATGGCACACTGCTCATCATGAAGAGTTTAGCTTTAAACCTTTGGACTTTGGCCTGTGTGCCTTTTAAACACACAAACACTGTAGAGTCACATTTATAAAGTACTTTACATGCGCACAGACACAAACACATGTTTCAGCTCTAAAGTTAACCCTTAAAACAGCCTGAAACCCTTTAAAACCTTTGGTTCTTACATAGATAGAAGTATTTGTAGCACAGGTGATTCATGCATTCATTGTAAGCCAACTGCAAGTGTTACAATGTCAAGAGCAGAAAATAGTGTTGCAGTCAGAGGCCTTTTTTTGTGACTTTTCACTCGATTCCCCTCTCAAGGAATAAATGTCACCAGCTACTGCTCACGAGAAAACCAGCTTGTACGTGTCCAGGTATTTTTAAACCTCAGCAATGGCTTCTCCTCATCTGTTGTGACAGCTACAAGACCACAGGAAGAAACATGCCATCACCTGACAAGAGAAGAAGTCAAGGTACAGTAGCCAGGATGAGCCGAGCGGGGGACAGAAAAAAACAGACGAGGGTTAACTTGTTTCAATGGAAGAAAAGAGGCACATTTAGTCAGGTTTTTTGTTGGTTTCGACATTAAATAAAGTCTATTTTTTTTTACCACAAACCTTAACTTCACCTTATATGAGTCTGAAAAAAACTTTAAATTAAGTCTCCAGCCAAAAATAAATGCTGGAGTAAAGGGAACGGATGAGACCGCCCTTTTATCTAACAAGGTGACACGTTTGTCTGTACAATGTGTTTCGTGGCCTGGTTCCATACCTTTGAATCACCGCGCACGTCTACTACTTGTCAGTGATTTAAAAACGTCTGATTTTGTGCCCATTGATGACTGTTTCCCCAGATTTGAGAAACAGATGACCAATAAGAGTTTAATGGGTCGCACTCCAGCCACTGTTACTCGCAGTTTTAAAGGTTCTCTCGAACACAGGGAGAGTGGGGCTTTGGTAAACTGTTTGAGGATTTTAGGAGGTGGTCTGTTGGCATTGGCAACAATTATTTCTTTTTTTGGCCTGTTATGCCTTTTTTTATGGAGAGGACAGTGGATAGTGTTGGAATCAGGGGAAGAAAGAATGGTGAATGACACGCAGAGAAGGGGCAGAGGATGGAACCCGAGGCCACCCCATCGAGCGCTGTAGCCTCTGTACGTGGGCCGCCGATTTAACCACTGAGTTAAACTGGCACCTAAAGACGGCCATTCTGATATACTGGATTGCATTAACCCATAAATCAACCAAGGTGGACGATTTTTACAATAAAGAAGTGGAATTTGTGCTGGGATTGACTCCCGGCAACCCCAGTGTCTGACCCCTTTCTAACTCCTTCTCAGGCGTTAGGATGTCGGCCCTGACACATGCCTCCCTCTCGCTCCCTTCACCACTCATGCCTCTTGTGTTCCTGCTTAAACCTTCCATGCCTTCATCCTCCCCTGAGGCTGAGTCCTGGTCGGAGCAGCTTTAAACATCTCCACACAGTGTTCCCTGTTGTCAAACCAGCTTCTGGTGGTCCAAACCCAGCTGTTAAATAAATTGACCCTTCGCTAAATCCTGTCACGCTTTCACACCGGCATGTAAATATTATTGCGATTTCTACTATAACAGTGAGAGATGTTCCAAGGGACATAATGGCAAATTTCTGGAAAAATAGTTCCCAAATATCAGTGAAAGGATGACAATACACATTTGAAACTTATAACCATTTATAAGCGGAGTGTTGAGAATGAAGAGGACATACGAAAGCTCACCGGTCCCAATGCAAGCGTCAGGCACCCCATGCCTTGACAATTCTTGATGAGGACAATCAGGAACAACAAAGATCTTGCACAGCAGGGTAAGTCAATATATTGTTTGTTGTTGTTGTTAAAACATATGTAACTTATAATTAATATAAAACCATCTCTGTTTGCTGACATGCTAACCTAGCCAAGTAAGTCAGCGTCTTACCTTGCAGCAAACAAAGGAGTTTTTGTTGATCTTCGATTGATTAAGCTGCGTGTGAGGTCTTCCACGATTTTTAATCCATGTCCGACATCTCTGCTCTTTAGTATTTGGCTTCGGACAAGCAGAAAATATGACACCTCCCTCTGAACTTTGAAGATATCTGCTGTCGGACTTGCAGGTTCCATATGCACATTGTTTCAGCAATTCTCCTCGTTCTGAAAGCTTGACAGGCCTCCCGGGCCTAGTTACAGTGGCCGTTCAAGGGAGGGGCTTAGCAAAGGGTCAATCGTTCACCCATAGTCTGTTCAACTAGCTCTGGTTCTGGTTGTCATTTCAAAGTCTTTCCTTCCCAGCATTCACCACTTTGGATAAGATTGTTGCAGTTGTTAGGGTATGTTAAGTTTGCTCGAAGTGATAAAAATCAACATATTACTTCCAACTACAACTATTTCAGAAGTTTGGCGTCAATTAAAAATCGTTTTATTGTGACAGATTGGAAAAGGCAATTAAAAATAGTACCACCTCTTCCAAGCAGAAATTGGCTAACTTAAAATGCAACGTCAGGCTGAGTAAACGACGTAAAACGAAAGTGCAGTTGCTTGTAATTCAGGCCAAGACTTTATAATGTCCAGTTTTAAATGACTGTGGACTAATTGTAATAGATACAACATTGTAGCTCATCTCATATGATTTTATAATAACTTACAGAGGCTCTGAAGAACACACACCTATCTCCCATTGAAAACTGTAGGTGATGTGACTCAAACTCTCTTCTCCTTTCTTTTCGACCTGTCTATTTCTGTTGGTGATGAAAGAGCACCTTCAGACGGCCCACAAAAGGTGCTATTTGTTGTCCCTGTTCCACAAGGTGAGCAGTCTTTGTTTGAAAGTAGTCTTTCCATCAGGGCCGTACAAAAGAGTCCTTTACAATGTGTTATAGGAGGAAGACGGGGAGATTTAAGAGGAAAAAGAGCCAAAGAACAACAGACAGAGGTGAAGAAAAGGGTTCGGAAAGAGTGAGAGAAAGAAAGCTAGAGGCGAGATTGGGGCCCCGTGGCACTGCCGGCTCCGAATGCTTTCTATTATCTTTGCTGCTGGTCTGAACAAAAAGGTAGGGAGAACAGGTTGGCTCCGGACCCCAGGGTGATTTAATACGGAGCTTGAATCAGAGCCTGCAGATCAATGAGCACACAGGGGAATAGGAGACTGGGACATTTTTTCCAGTCCTTTCTCTACATGAGGCAATAGTTCCTATTTTTCTCTGTGTTCCTCGAATGCGTCCAAGCCGCAATTTGATGGATCCACCAGAACCGTGGTGGGTCCTGTTAGAAGTCCTCTGCCTCTGACTGAAGGAATATTCCCCTGAGAAAGGGGGAAAAAAGCACGTTTTTGGATTATTTATGTCTCCGGACAAATAATAACAGAGTCCCTTTAGTTTTGGTTTGGACAAATGTTGAAAAACCCACCTTGAATTTATCTGTTCACCTACCTGTGTACAACATATGGCGCAGTCAGACAAATAATATTCTAAGTGCTGAAGCATCACTGGCTTCATTTATCTGCATTACAAGGACTCATTGCAGGTTCTCTAAAATCTTCAATAAACTCGTCAGGAAAAAAAATGTAGTTCAAACAGATCTTTTTCTAAGTTGTGGGGAATTTTTGGGATAAAAAAAGTTCTGGTTGCGTTTTTTTTTAAATATATTTTTAAAATTCCCTTCCCCTTATTGGCAGCCGAAATCTCACAAATATCTGAAAATCTGGGCAAATAACACCCAATCTTTCTGACCACAGCTGATCACGGTGGACCATCACTCTGCTGAGCTAATGCCATTATGTTAGGAAAAAAATGCAATTTTGCTCTTTGGAGGACGCTATCCGCTTCTCCAATGGGCCCTGGAAAACCTCCACCAGACTACGTAAAACGCGGTATCATGACCTCATGGAGAAGAAAGGAACATTCTACATTCCTACAACACCCAGCGAGAGATGCTGTAGTGAAATACTACCGTTTTCTCAGAGCGGTACAGAATCCGAAATACGTCGAGAATATACCGGTGGATTGTCTAAAAAATCTTCGGGTCTGCAGTCTACATTTCAAACCTGACGATTTTGAACTAGACATGACATCGGAGGCGGGCGTCCTAGATTGAGGAAGTGTAGTGTAACAAGCTCCCTGGCCTCCGCCAGATGACGCGTTTTACGTAGTCTGGCGGAGGTTTTCCAGGGTCCATTGGAGAAGAGGATAGCGTCCTCCAAAATTGCATTTTTTTCTACCATAGTGGCATTAGCTCCCCATAGATAAGACTGAGGTTGGAAACTGGTGAACTGGCCCTTTAATGTTTTGCTTCAAATGTCATGTCAATCCATTCAGTACTTGTGGAGACATTTCAAATACGAGCACAAATGTGAACCGCTTACCTGTGCTTGAACAAAAGTAAATTGATCGAAGTTCAAAGTAGTTAGTAGGATTCATCTTCGGGAACATAAATGTCATGGTGATCAATACAGTTATCGTTGAGATATTTCATTCAGGATCAAAGTAGTGGACCAACCAACAGAGTGACAATGACATCTCTAGAACCATACTGCTAGCAGGACTGAAAACACCCATTGTTCTAGCTTACCTGGAGAAAGTCTTCACCAGTGACGGACAATGCGTCCTCCATCTCCTCACATTGTACAAAAACGAAGCCAAAATACACCCAGAAGCGGGCGCAGCCATCTTGAGCCTTTGAAACTAGAGACTGCGCAGTAGAGATCATCTGAGTATTGAGTATTTGCCCCTTCAGCTAACCAAAACACACATGTAACGTACTGAAAAAATGGCAAAGACCCCTCATGAGAGACTAATCTAACCACACTGGAGGCACCGCACGCCCCTTTTGTCTGAAGATCCACCCATTAAGAAAATTATATTTCACTCAAGTAAACAAACAGTGCAAAGTTTCCTCTCTAGCTATGAACAGAGGGCATCTTTGAAATCTCCACTAATGAGTTAGCCTTTCCTGGCTCTTTGAATCGGCCTAATCAATGCTGGGAGTCTTAATACACTACAATGCTCTATGGATTAGTGAAGGTATTTAAACATTGGCTTTAATTAGAGCTTTGTCTTTAAAGCCTGGAGTGTTGTATGACTGAGGAGGTGTGGAGGACATGACGGCAGAGAAAGTGGAGGGAAAAGAGGGATAAAGTGAAGAGAAGTCATGTGGTGATGGATCAAAGTCACCTTGTGGAGGTCTGACCACTCATTAGGCTGAGAGGAGAGAACATGCTGACCTTTGCCCTCTCATCGCTGAGACACATTTGTCCTGATGCCCCAGAAATTAATGAACCGCGCCCTCAAAAGCATTTTTTTTTTTTTAGCTCAGCTGAAACTTACTTTCAGGTGTGGTTGTGTGAAGGGTAACACAGTGTACAATTATACAACAAGGCAGGCCTCAGCAGTGAATATGACAACTCTGGCTGTTTATTCAAATGTGTTAAATGACCTATAGTATGTTTTCTTGTCTACTGACCTTTTATGGCTGCAAATAATGACTCCCAAAAGCAAAGGCAGAAGTGGCGTGACCTTGTTATTCTAGTGCAAAACTGTTTGAGTTTGCAAAGTGTGGCTTTGACAGCAGAGATTGTGCTTTGCATTCAGTCTGCCTCCAATGTTAGCAAACATTCCTCTTTAAAACAAAGACCATGATATTTCCCTGAACTTAAAAAAACTTGAATTTGGCAGATTAGAATACACTTATATCCATCGTTACAATGATATGATCTGAGAGAAAGTAGGAACGCATATAGAATATTGTGGCATTAAATGTTGTTTGCAGGCCTCCCAACGACACCAAAGGAGGGCCCCACATAACTAAGAAGAGCCCGTTTCCACTCTTCAGTCATTTCGAGGAGCTTTTAGCTTCACTTTCCAATCTCTCCTCAATTCGTACTTTTAGACAATGACTGTATATAAAGATGGATGATACGTCTCCATCTACTCTCTTGTACACAAGTGAAGCCAAAATACCTCGAGGCGGGCGCTGCCATCTTGCGATGCTGCCATCTTTTGGAACCAGCGACTGCGCAGTAGAGATCAGTGGCTGGAGCCGTGGTAACTATGCCCCGCCCCTTCCGCTAACCAAAACACAACACTTAACTTATCAAAAGAAACGGCAAAGATCCCGCATGTCGCTGTATTTAACAGCAGAACAGCTTCTTTGTGTTGGTCTGAAGTTAAATTTCATATTGACTGATCAGCTGCAGGAGCCGTATTTGTCAACAGAGCTGTCAATCATCCTTTGTACAGCATCAAATAACTAAATAAAATTAACTTGTCAGAAAAATGAACACTTGGACCTAAATCAGCATGATAAGAACTAACTATGACAGAAACCATGTTTGAGAAACATTAATTTGTCGTGTATTTTGATTTTATAGTTTGACTCATATCCCATCTGTTAACATGGAGGAGGCGGGCTTTATGATCTATACTGCAGCCAGTCAGCAGGGGGCGCTTGATATGTTTGGGCTTAACTTTTAGGGAGCTGTCATGTTGTCCATCTTTTACGGTCTATGATTTTAGACATTAAAAGATAACTTAATGTTTCTTATTTAAGAGGTTATTTTTCATGTTGTTTTCATCTCATTTGTGCATTTTTTTATGCCATGTATATTTATTTCTTTTTTATATAACTATGATTGTTTTATTCCACAATTAAAGAAATACACTTGACCTAAGCTAAATATTTATTACATACATATATTGTGCTTTTCTCTATAATTCACTCACAATCAGTTTCAATATAAAATGCATCATCTTCAATGTGAATTAATATCATGTTAAATCTATTAATCAATGTTAAATCATCTATTATGTTGCATCAGTTTGTTCAGACACATGGAGCAACAGTAACAGTACAGCTGCAGTAAAAAGCGACCAAGAGAAGTCGGAGATACATGAACTAAATAATAAATGTTGGAGAAATAGCTTAGTATTGATTTAAACTGCTGTGGTGAGAGGTGGAAAAGGTTCAGGTATTGGAATATCATGAACACCATTCATGATGGTCATTTATCTTACTTGGTCGTGCTCTGTTTAACAGGCGGCCATAATATGATCAGCATGGTCCTATGTGCTGCCTGTACAATGACATGTACAGTCTGATTCCTTTATTTGTCCTTTATTGTCTCTTCTTAGATTAGATTAAAGGTCTTTTTGTCCCTTTGACGGACAGGTATAATGATAGATGCTGATGCAATATCAGTTTTTTTAGTACTATTTCAGCTCTGATGTACCTCTGTTAATCTGTCAGACATAACGTTAAATTTGACATTAAGTAGCAGAAAATGTTTCATGTCTAACAAATAGTTTCAGAGCAACCTCTCTTCAAACTTCTGCATAATTAATTCTGATGACTCTCTATGAGCTACAAAAGCAAACCAGGCCACCAGCAACAAGATTGATTATTTCCATATAGTTATTTTTCATGCCTGAAACTGGGGGGTAGGTGTTGCACGCTGTCTTTGTTTACATTTTCCTGCGTAAATATTTAAAGTGAGTGATACATGTGACTGTTAAAGAAAGCAGGAGAAGATTTTTGGTTAAAAACCACCACTTAAGCATGTACAGGACAAAATCAGCAAAGAGATAAGAGGTACGGCTTTGTCCACAGGGGGCGCCACAATCAACACAAACTGAGTTTCTCACAGGAGCTTTAATGTGAATCATGACGTGATTATCCATTGTCCCTAGAGGACGATTATCTGGCCAAAGTATCCAGACTATTCTAAAAATAAACATTAAGTTATTAATTGTTAGATTGTAGATGATGTAATCCCTAGAGCCTTTAAATTTTGTATTTTGTAAGATAATTTTTGGGCCTTTATTAGATGGGACAGTGAAGAGTGACAGGAAGTATGGGGAACAGAGAGTGGGGATGACATACACCAAAGGGCCGCAAGTCTGAGTCAAACCCGCGGCCGATGCGTCGAGGACTTTGCCCCCTAATGTAGGGCGCCTGCTCTACCAACTGAGCTAAACCGGTGCCCCAAAGCATTTACATTTCGGATAGTTATTGAGCTGTCCTACTGCAACAATGTCAGGGCAACGTATCAGCTTTCGCATATCTCAAAATCGAATCATCAGATTGCCATATTTGGTGGTAGTTTTTGCTCATGTGTGCTCCCAAGGAGATAAACACCTGTTTGATTTTAGTATATACCTGATAACCTCTAAGAAAAGCCAAATTATGTCGGAGCACAGTGCATGGGGTCCTTAAACACGGCACGGACATAAATATGGATTAAAAATCAAATGACTATAAGCTGCACTCACAACACCATCCACTCAGCCAGGGTACAATGTATATTCTAGTAAAACAAAACACCCTCAGTAATTACCTCGTTTGTCCTACTCTATGTTGATTAGTACATCATCAGGAATTCAGCTCAGTCTTTAAATCCGCTGAAACAGAGCAGAAATGCCTTCAAACTCACCTCTTGTGCTCACTCTGTCCTACTCTGAGGCCTCGCTGAAACTCGGCAGTGAACTGTTCCCTTCAAAGTAACTCAAGACCACACGCAGGTGCTCCCCGACGGCAGAGTATTGATCCCCTCACCAGCCCAGACCTTCCCCTGCCGGCCTGTCTGCCTTCATTTAAATGACCTCTATAAAGCATCTACATCTAATCTTAATTAGATATTGAAGTCCGTTAATTAAAACATTATCTCTGGCGAAACACAGCTGGACACTCTGACGAGTTAATCAATGAGGATGAGAGGATGCTGTCTGCTGGAAGACGTGAGGTGAACAAACCCAAACACGCACACACTCCACAAGCTCCACGCTCAAGTGTGTCACATTAAATGTTAAGAGGATTTCAGCTGCATGTTCGGCATTTTAGATTTTGTGTTCAGCACGATATCGATAAACTTTACAGTCTTCTTTTCTGTTCTGTTGAGTGTCATCGGGAAATAACATGCTTATTAAAATGAAACAGATCAGAGTTCCAATGTAGTTTTGAGTGATAACAATGGTACTTACATGACACTGCAGCCTATCCCTACCCACATATTTTTCCTGATGCTAGTTTGGCTCAGTCGGTGGAGAGAGCGCTCCACATACAGAGCCTACACTCCTCGATGCAGCGACCACAGGTTTGACGTCTGCCCTTGGCCCCTTGCTGCACATCAAGCCCCTCTCTTCTCAATATGTCCTGTCTGTCTTCAGCTGTCTTGTCTAGTGAGGGTAAAATGAAAAATAATTTTTAAATTATATTTTTTGTTATTGTGGATCTGTAATTTAGCAACTAACAGCTAGCAGAACTGGATCTTGCATCTTTTGCTTGCTTTGTTTCTCATTTACTAAAGTATTTTGTCATTTAAATGCAACTCCGTCCATCATTGTGTACACAGTCCTCTCTGCTTTTATACTGTGCAAGGATCTGTTTTTTCCCCTCAATTCTATTCAGTCATTTTCATGTGCTTTTCTTTTCACCAGCTTAACAAAAGTGACCGTTTGTTGCACTTTAGAAATCGTTAAAATCCTTTCACCAGAAAGACTTGAAGAAAACATTGAGCGAAAACAAGTTTTCAACAACAACATTTCTCTTAAATTTACGAGGATTTTTGCTTGGAAAAACATTTAGTAAATAACCAAGTTTAAATATCATTGAGGCTTTTCTATTCACTGACACTAATTTGATTGGATCCTTCGGCTGATTTGAGCTTCCACAGTGCGGTAACAATTCCTCTCTTTTGAGGGCAACATAGACATCAGGAAGAGATCCTATACTGGAAATTTTTCCTTTCCAATAAGCAACCAATCAGTTCAGACCTTACCCTGGTTTCAATCTGGCTTGTATTCTTTGAAGCAATCAAATCTCAGACAAATTCAACAGGTGAGCTCGAAGAGAAACTCATTGAATCACATTGTCCTTTCATCTTCCTCTCCCTGCAACAACTGCAATCATCAGTCATCATATCGAGCAGGTCAGGGGACTGTAGCGGGTGCTGTCAGAGAACATCACTTACATCCTGAAACACTGTGCCTGTTGACCTCTTTGTCGTCAGATTCAGCAATTTCTCTTATGTGAACAGGTGCTGATTGATAATTTTTACTTAAGTAGGCAGATAAAGTGTCCTGCTGGCTGCTCTGTCTCACACATTTTGGACTGTGTCACTCTAAAGCGGCCTCTCCCGCCAGGGTCTGACACACAGGACCTTTCAATCATGCTGATACAATCTCTTTTGCAGAGACTGGGAATAAAAATCATCTTCCATTGATCAAAAACTCTAGTTCTGTTTAAGGATGCAAGACAAAAAGACGAAAAAAGGGGTCCTTGTGTGACAAAAGGCAAAGTGTTTTGTCGTTTCTGATATGTCACAAGTTTAATAAACACACAGTGTTTCACAATCTTCGATCTCAGCGTCGGATGTTTCGAATGAAAGCCACCGTGTCCCTTTCTGTCTGCATGTAGGCTCTACATCTTGTGACTCATCTTGATGAGCTGTCATCCTTGAAATGAAGTAAACAGCATCTGTGAACGCAGCACAGGTGGTGAAGTGGCAGACAATGATCGCGGCGCTCAGTGTATTTTTAAAAATGCTGTTGTTCAGAGGTTTACATGTAAAACTTCTTTCTCACACCTTACATGAAGGTCACAGTGGGTGTTGGCCATGCTACTGAGCTAAACATTGTTGTTGGCTTTTATTTTGAAGATTTAACAGTTGATAATTGTAGCTACATCAACAAAATGACAAGGACAACGCATCAAAATATGTTAGCTTTAGGCTAAATATATGAGCTTGACTTAAAGTTACACCATTATCATATTACATATATTTATCCTACATAGACACATATGTAAACATTACATAATTACTAAGCATCCTGCAGACAGCTGTGTGTAAACCTACTGTGATGAGTTGGTTATGAAGCAGACTGAAATTAATATTGATGCCTTTTTATGAGCTATAACAGCAAATAAGACCTTCGAGAAGATTGGCTTTTTCTTGAGAGCTGTTTTTTATTGCCTATTACTGCTGCCACCATGTTGGTGTCAGACGAAGCAATTTACAGCGTGCAGACTGGAAGTTCCCATGTTTATATATTCCACGGCAAAAGTTCCCGTTGAGTGATACGTCTGAGCGGTAGAGACATACCGCTTTGACCACATGCGCTGTCAAAATCAACCTCGCTGCAGCTTTAAATTGTGAAAATGAAAAACAAATGCACACGCTATTTTAGCACAGGTTTAGCTCAGTGGTTAAATTGCACTGCCCATATATATAGAGGCTACACTCCTCGATGCAGCTGCCCCGGGTTCGACTCCCACGCTCGGCCCTCTGCCGCATGTCTTCCCCACTCTCTCTTCCCCTGTTTCTGACACTGTCCATTGTCTTTGGATTTGATGCTCTTTATGACACGAGGTGTACAGCATTTTTTGTGGGGTCGGCAATATCAACAAAAATACAATTTCCTTATAGCTTCTTAAAGATCCAAGAGCCTCTTCTCCCACAGCACAAAGGCATGTGCGGAGACAGACTGTCATTGTGCCCTTACATCGCTGCAGTGGAAGCTCTTCCGATTCCATCCTGTGTTCAGTTTCTGTCCTTTATATGCCGTTACATACCCACCTTAGTAATAATGGTGCATTGTTTTGCCATCTTCTGTCTCTCCGTATGTCCTGATGGGAGTCTCCCTAAAAGCACTCAGCTTTGAAGCTGTAGTCCGTCTGTTTCTTCCAGCTGCAGCTCAGGTGCTGCTCTTCGTCTTTCATTTTCCCTGATGTGTTCCAGATTTCAGGGAAATGATCCCCCCCCCGGCCTGGTGACGCCAGTTTGTGTGGCATGACTCCAAGCCGAACTCCCTGGCTCTGCTTACTGTTGTTGCAAATCAAAGATAACAGTAAAGATGACTTGTGAAGAGATGCCATGCTATTCATTTGTAACAGCTGGCTTGATAAAGAGCTGTGCCATTGATCTCCAATCTCCTGCAAAATACAACAATGTGTTGTGTGTGCAGTGTGACTTGACAGATCCACACACGCCTAGATGGCTTTTGCTATTTATAGTTTGATGCTCCCAACACCTGCACCTTCAAGAGCTTAAAAAGTAAAAATAGAAAAATAACTTGAACGTTTTTTTTACCTGCTGCCTTTTTTCACTCGTCTTGCACAAATAGCTTCTGACGTGATGCACTGAGAAGGTATTTGTTGAACATATTGGCTTCATCTGTGTCTGTTTGTAGTGTCACAAAAATATTTGTATATCTATCAAGCAAGGCAAAATAATACAAAGTTAAAGTGGTCATGTCCAAGATCTCAGTTTCATTCTCTTTGGCGGCACCTATGGTGATAAACGGTAATTGCGGGAGCACACTTCCCAGATATCCAGACAGTGTTGCATGTGTGACATCCACGGTTGGCTCCTGTTGTAACTCTTGAATTTCCTCGCTGATGATCGCTTTCCTTTTTAGAGTTTGCCTTCGAATTTGTTTGTTTTTCTTTGGATTTTCACTTATTGTTGAAGTTGTATCTGTAGTCATCGATCTTTTCTTTGTTTGTTCAGCCAAAGTAGATTACTGTTTACTCGCAACACTTGCAGATACTGGAAGAGCAGCCGCTTAGCTCCGCCTACCCTCTCTGGCAGACCAACCACTACTGGCTGATGAAAACGCGTCACTAACTGGGCGCTGCTTGTGATTTTTTCCGTGCAAGTTGCCACAGACATCCAGTCTGTAATACTGCAAATGCAAAGGCTTTCATCAGTGGGCCATCGGCTCAATCACCATTGTGTTTCCTCATTCGGTGATAGTGACATTTATTTAAATGAAAATCTTCCAGATTATTACTTCAATATGAAAAGTCAAAAATGAAATATGGCTTTTAAATATGTATGACAGGAACATTCTGGACATCCATAGTTAGATAAGACATACAGTGCATATATAAACTTTCACACACACACACACACACACACACACACACACACACACACACAGACTTGTACATTGCAAAGGTAAAAATGTGACAAATGTGTTCAACCCACCTGCTCTGAAAACTTCAAAAAGTATCTTTGAAGGCAAAAATAATAATAAATAAATAAAAGTGCGGCTGAATAATAATAAGAAAAGAGCGAACAGTGTGCAGCCTGTCTTGGCCCGCTGTGTGCTGTGATCCCCGGTTTGCTGCCAGGTGGTTGAATGCCCATTAGTCTACCTGTCTGCTCTGCTCTGCCAGCTTCAGGCTCAACAGGCGCTACACAGAGAATAAATTATGATCCACCCACGGGCTATCTGCCTTCTCTGGCCCTGACTCACCTATTTACACTAGCCCTGCACTCGGGGCAAATTGCATTTCCCCTTCAAATGTTTACTTTTATTAATGTTGTGCAGCATGGTAATTAATCTCCTCAACAAAGGTACCATCTGCCTGACCCAAAAAATGAAATTATGCTCTCCCGTCCTGTGATTAAGATGAATATCACATGTGGAGAGGAAAACAGCTTTAACGGGGGAAAAAACAGAGGAAATGTGTGCTGAGAGATGAGCCAGCAGCCCGCGCCTGTCCTCCCACTTTTTCTGCCTCTTTTCTCACTCTTAGTTTTATCTTCTTTCTTATTCCACCCCCTTCTGATCCTCCACCTGAGCACACCTCTGCACTGCGGCGTTAGAGCATGTGGGGACAGATAAACCTGCAGTAATGAAAATGAATGTTCCCACTTGGAGCCCAATAGAGTTCCATTATGAGGTTTATTTGTCGGGGGCAGGGAGCCCGGCTGTGGGACCAGTTATACTTGGCTCTCTTCGGGCCTGCTGCAGTGAAAACTCCGGCGCCGGCTAATCTAGCAGAGCAGCTCTGCCCCGGCCTGGTCCTTGTAAAGAAAACTGAGACGGCCCTCCTGCTTTCTGTCACTTTGCTTCTGTTTTGTTTCTGTGTCTCTGCTGCCTGTCCTATCAAAGCAAACGTCTCATGTAGTTTGTCTCTCTCCTCTCTGTCTCAATGTTCCTCCCTCTGTCAGCGTCTGGGAAAGGGTTTAAGAAGAATTGTTCAGCTTGCAGAGCTTAATTGAACCACCCCTCACCTTCATTCTTTCATGTCCAATTCACCTGCAATGTGTCAGACGACACTGATAATACTGATCTGTGACACTGACAACATTTACCAAGGAAGGTGTGATTCAAACAAAACAAGCTTCTTAAATTGTGTTAATCCTGCACTGATGAATTTGACATTGGGATAGAAGTTGCCGGATGGAATTAGAGAGAAAATTAGAGCAAATAAACCTGCTAATAGCACTACTGTGACTCTGTGCATGACTGTAGAAATAGATGGATAGTCTGCTCTTATACGAAATTGAAGCAAAAATAGCCCTTGTGACGGGCGCTGCCATATTCCGATGGTGACGTCATTTAGAGCCAGAGCTGCGCAGTGGAGATCGGCGGGTGGAGCCGTTGTAGCAACTTCCGCTAACCAAAAAAAACCTAGCAAGGATCCTGCATGTCCGCGTGTTTAACAGCAGAACAGCTTCTTGTGTTGGTCTGAAGCAGACGTTCACAGATATTTAAACTTCGATGACTGTAGTGATTGTTTTAGTTACGTCTCCTCTCGCCGTTCCTCCTCTACTCTGCTAATCCGGATCAGGTCGGCTGCAGGAGCCGGATTTGTTTTATTTATTTATTTATTTGTTGTTTATAGTTTGACTCATGTCCCATCTGTTAACATGGAGGAGGCGGGCTTTATGACCTATACTGCAGCCAGTCAGCAGGAGGCGCTCTAAATGTTTTGGCTTCACTTTTAGGGAACCATCATGTCGTCCATCTTTTTATACAGTCCATACTCTGTGCATTAGTGATTCCTACAATGCCTAAAAACACCTTCAGCAACACCACCAAACATAGAAAGCCTCTCCCAATCTAATATCCATCCATCCATTATCTACACCGCTTATCCTGTTCGAGGTCGCAGGGGGCTGGAGCCTATCCCAGCTATCATTGGGCGAGAGGCGGGGTACACCCTGGATTGATCGCCAGTCAATCACAGGGCAGACACATAGACAGACAACGACTCACACCTACAGGCAGTTATAGAGTCACTAATGAACCTAACAAGCATGTCTTTGGACTGTGGAAGGAAGGCGGAGTACCCGGAGGGAACCAACGCATGCACGTGGAGAACATGCAAACTCCAGTGTGAAAGTCGACTTAAATGTAGCATGTAGTATGTAAAAGGGTCATATCATGGAAGTATTTGTCTGCTTCTTGTGTTGTTTAATGTACGTTCAATTTTAGTTTCCTGTGATTTTATGTTTTCATCTCTCCATCTTTTTTCTCTGTAGCATTTGCAAACAGCTCTGAATAGTTTCAGAGTAAACAAGCACTTTACAGACGAGCTGTTTGAATCACTGTCATGGAGATGAAGTCAAGCGTGAAAGGTCAGAGGTAGAGGTCAAGGTTGAAGAGAAGAAACAGGACGCTGAGTTTGCTGCCTCCTGGCCTCCTTCCCTCTCTCTCCACTCGTGCCATCTCTATCCCTCACTTGTCCGTTTAGCAGCTGTAAAAGCATCTCTTTCTTACTGCTTTCACTTTGCTTTTCTTCTCCATTCTCCTTTAATCTTCCTCTCTTGCTCCGTCTCTTTGCCCTTCATCCCGGCATTCAAACCTCTTTAAACAGCTGAGGGGGGGAATCTGCTGGAGCTCTTGTTACAGCTGTTGATCTAATAAAGACCTTTCAGAACGGCAGTGGAAACATCAAAGTCCGCAAATATGATAAAAGCCCCCCGGACGACTTGAACGGAGGCGGCGTCTTTTATTTATGAATAGAACTCGCACTGTACAGATATATGGGGCATGGAGTTTAAACCCACAGGTGATGATGTAAACCAATTAGACAACTTTATGTAGAACGGCTGAGGCACAGCATGGTTATAATGATCTCCGTGCAAACACACACATCTCGATGCTAATCATATGCAAAGAACTTCTTTAATTAATCACGTTTAGTAGAGTGATACAATCCCTTCGCCTTGAGCTGTACTCTAGACCCTGAAGTGGTTGGTTAACACACACACACACATACACACACTTTCATCACATCCTATTACCAGCTATGATCTCGTCATGCATCAGCCACGCCAAGGGGAAACATTTGTGCATTTACCGGAATCGCACATGCAAACGTTCCCGTCTGGTGGCTGGAAATCACCCAACCCAGCAGCCCACCGTCCGACCGAGCGGCTCCGAGCACCTCATCAGATCTCTGAAGCCTCGTCAATAATTGAGCGCTCACAAATCATTCATAAGGCGGTTGCTTACGCGGAACACGGCAGAGCACTGCTTTGAGGGGGAAGGCTCTGCTCCTGCCCTTCTTCTTTTTTTAATGTTGTTGCAGCTATTTTATTTGTTTTCACCATCGTGTCCCCTAATAAGACATCATGCTTGACGGAGCAGGAGGTGCAGCGTGAGCAGCGCCGGAGTCAGCAGCTAACCGGGTTTTGAACCCGGTGTGGATGGAAAGGCTGCTGGGCGAGCTGGAGAGAGAGAGCTGTGTCTTATATATGACACGTGCAAAAAAAATGTGTGCATAAGCATTAAAAAGCTTCCTATGGAGTGTCTCTATACTGTGCGCATGTGTTTGTACACATTTGTACATGCTTCCTGTGTGTGTGTGTGTGTGTGTGTGTGTGTACAGTAGGAGAGGAGGAGAATGTCTGCTCAGAGGTCTCACACTTGGATGCATCCAGCTGTGATGGTAATAGGAATGGGCAGAAATCGGAGGCAGACACACCGCTAATGGTTCTCTCAAACTGGGAGGGATGGTGACCCCAGTACCACTCTCTCCCTCAGTGTGTGTGTGTGTGTGTGTGTGTGTGTGTGCGTAACACAGATCCGCCCTCATTTTACTCTCTGCCAGACTTTCACACTCCTCTTTGTCTCTGTCTCCACACCACCTTTCTTCCCCGCTCTCATTTCTCCTGTGGTGTCTCCTTTTATCACTTCCTACATCAATCTCCTTCTTCCTTTTTCACCTGTCTCCTCTTCTCTGTCCTTCACTTTAAATCTTATGCATCCTCACTTCCTTTATCATCTGTCTCCTCTTCTCTCTCCTTCACTCTAAATCTTATGCATCCTCACTTCCTTTATCATCTGTCTCCTCTCTACTTCACTCTAAATCTTCTGCATCCTCTCCTGTATCCTCTCCTGCCTCCTTGCTTACTTTATCATCTGTCTCCTCTTCTCGCTCCTTCACTCTAAATCTTGTGCATCCTCACTTACTTTATCATCTTTGTTTCCTCTTATATCTCCTTCACTTTAAGTCTTCTGCATCCTCTCCTGCATCTTCGCTTCCTTTATCACCTGTCTCCTCTTCTCTCTCATTCACTCTAAATCTTATGCATCCTCACTTCCTTTATCATCTGTCTCCTCTTCTCTCTCCTTCACTTTAAGTCTTCTGCATCCTCTCCTGCATCTTCGCTTCCTTTATCACCTGTCTCCTCTTCTCTCTCATTCACTCTAAATCTTATGCATCCTCACTTCCTTTATCATCTGTCTCCTCTTCTCTCTCCTTCACTCTAAATCTTCTGCATCCTCTCCTGCATCCTCACTTCCTTTATCATCTGTCTCCTCCTCTATCTCCTTCACTCTAAATCTTCTGCATCCTCTCCTGCATCCTCACTTCCTTTATCATCTGTCTCCTCCTCTATCTCCTTCACTCTAAATCTTCTGCATCCTCTCCTGCATCCTCACTTCCTTTATCATCTCTGTCTCCTCTTCTTTCTCCTTCACTCTAAATCTTCTACATCCTCTCCTGCTGCCTCACTTCCTTTATCATCTCTGTCTCCTCTGTCTCCCCAGCCTCTCTGTTGTTGCCTTTTCTTGGTTCATCAGAGTTTCTGTAACCATTTCCCCTTAGAAGCTGTCTTTTGTTGTTTCTTGCTTTTGTTTTTCCATCCAACCTCCCTTCGGTTAATTAATCTTGACTCAATCCACTATTATCTTTCTCAGGCACTTAATTCCCTCTAATTGTTTTCATGAATGGAGACCGAGCAGGGAAGCGCAACAAGACGTGGAAGGCATATGAGAGGTAACACAGTATTTTTGTTCATAGTAAAAATAGCTACAATTCACCTTCGAAAAAAAGCATAAACTCCTGCTTTATGCCAATAAATATAATATGGATTCAGTTTTTAATGCTTGAGTGAAAGCTTTAAAGGCTGAGTCAAGTCTTATCAGGAAGAAGTCTGCTCACCTAGTCTGACTGGCTGCTCAAACGTGGGTCAATACTGCAGCCTCTCTCTCCCCAGGGCATCCATTATTTTTGGTTGTATGGTTGCCAAATTGAAGCACACTAATTGCATCCATAATCCCACTAAGAGGAGACCTCACTGGTGATTGTGAAGATTTATTCGAAGCAGAACACAAACTTTTGCAGCCAAGTTGCCAATGTAAATCAAATCAAACAAAGGACAGTATACACGTAGCCATCATAAACTCTGAGATAAGGAGTGAATCAGGACACACATCACCTTTATCTTGTGGCGTCATTCATTTGTGAATTGTTGCATATAACGTATTTAGCATTGCAAAGTGGGATGTTTAGAAAAGGGTGGTGTGCCTGCCAGAGCCGTCGCAGGCTGGGTGCGAGGCCCTCTGTGAACTTGATGTTTCCTTCCTGCTGTGGTTGCGGATCGGTAGGCTTCCTGGCCACAGCCCCATGTGGGTGGTGAAAACGTTGTCTGACAACTCACGTTTGTACAGTTTGAAATGTTCATTGAAGCAGCAGAACATTGTGCTTGTGTTTGGCGTCTAGGCTCCGACCTCATCACTCCTCGCAGAATTATTTACATGCAAGATTTGAGGAGTGATGAGATAATCTCTTAAACCCCTCTAGTCGGAGCCTGCAGGTGGATGCTGGGGCTGAAAGTCAGAGTGCAGTACTAGTGAAGGGCAGCGGTGTCAATGACAGAGCAGAGGCGGGGACCGGAGATCATGCAGCTTGAATAGACTGCCAAATTGGGAGGAAGTGTTTGTCACGTGATAGTGGAGAATGACGCATGTCAAGTGTGAAATCAGTGCAGCTCGAGTTGTCTGCCTGAACTAGCTCGGAGGCGTCGCCACATTTGTCGCCATGTTAACATTTTCACACCTGCTAGCTTTGCACACCTGCTCAGCCACCACATCTCTGAAAATATGAACAAATTTATCAAGCGGTCCCCGCATTTACTAAATCTGTCGAGCTCTCGTGTCATCGAAAATGAAAAAAGCTTTTGTTAGGTTAGATTTTTGAGTATGCATAATGGCAATGACAGAGGAATTTCATTTCAGAATCAAGGTGGGTCAACAACAGTCTTGAAAATATTATATATAGTAAAAAAAAAAATGCCGGATGTGAAGCCAGGGTTGCCAGGTCTGCAGTTTTCCTGCGGAATTGGGCTACTTCTGAAATGTTGCTGCGGACCCTGTGTGAGGCCCTTCAGAGGTTCGAGGCCCTGTGCGGCTGCACACTTAACACAGCCCATGCAATGGTTCTGGTGCCTGCTGTGGACACAACTTATTATGGCCCATTGTTATTATGGGGGCACTATAAATTGTCAAAACAGTACATATTTAAATGTCTAATCTCAAAAATATCAATTGCTTTCTGTTTGGCTGCGCCTTTGGCGATAAACAGTAATTGTGTGACCTTCCCAATTTAACCAGACGTCCACGGTTGGCTCCGGTTGTAACTCTTGATTTTCCTCGCTGACGGTCGCTTTCCTTTTTAGACTTTTTGCTTCATCTAAGCGTCAAATTTGTTTCTTTTTCTTTGGATTTTCACTTATTTTTGAAGTTGTATCTGTAGTCATCGGTCTTTTCTTTGTTTGTTCAGCCATAGTAGATTACTGTTTACTTGCAACACTCGCAGAGACTGGAAAAGCAGCCGCTTAGCTCCGCCTACCCTCTCTTGCAGACCAACCACTGCTGGGTGATGGAAAACGCGTAGCTGATCTTTTCCCCAAAAGTCATCACAGACAATCAGTCCATAATAATACTATATACTGCAAATGCAAAGGCTTTCATCAGTGGGCCATAGGCTCAGTCACCATTGTGTTACCTCATTCTGTGACAGATAGTGACTTAACAGACATTTATTTAAATGAAAATCTTCAGGATTATTACTTTAACCCCCATATTTTGAATTTAAGAGTGGATTAGGTAGCACACAAGGACTTCTTATGCACTCTGCTTATCCAGTATTCATGTTGCATTTTTCAGATGTACTTGATATCGGCCGGAGTCAGCCTCCTTGTTGTAATTTTGACATTCCCGTCAAAACACCAGGGAACTCTTAGTTTCACATTTCATGTTTCCTCTTTGTTTTCCCTGCCACATACTAACTCTCTGTCATCTCAGAGGAAATGCCCTGCTGTAACCCCTTTTCCCTTCCTTTCCCATCGCTGACCTCTGCCCCTTCTACCTGCACACCTGTTTTCTATTTCCCATCAGTACTGCAATATAAATACATTTCCATTCACTCTGTACCAGATTGTCTGTGATTCTACCCCAGCTCTCCAGCCACCTGTTCTGCGTGTTTGTCTCTACCTGCATGACCCCCCTGCTGCCCATCCATCTGACCTTTGCCCCTCAGCCTGACACCTTTCGGATTAAATCTCAGCTGCCTGCCTGTTTTTGGAGCAGGAATATGTGAACCTTTCATGTCTGTCTCTGAGGAGTGCAAATGGGTTCAAAGCTGTACACTTAAGTCAGAATCACAGGAGGTGCTCTTGATCTTCCCATTCTGACATCAGTACATGAATGCAGCCTTATGCTGTGATCACTTGCAAATAGTCAGCAGACAAGCCAGGACAGGTGTGTGAGTGCAGAGCTGGTCGTGTAAAGTGAAAGTTAAAATATACAGTGCGCTGATAATTTAGCTCAGGATGGACTTGGTTTACTCTCTATTATCACGTGTATACTCTCAGAGTTTTGCAGTGTGATAGACCTTTTTTATTGCATGCACTTTTAGTTAGTATCGAAGGGAAATCACAGATGGAACTATTAACATTAATGGTGGCTCTGTTCCATTAAGTGTCTTAGGAAGGCTCTGAAGTGAGCCAGGGAATGCATAACTAAACTTGTGAGACTTGTCTAAATGGAATACATTATTCATTAATGCTGCTTATCATATTTGGGCTTTACCTGAATTAACATGTCAAATTGTTTGACGTCAACATGAACATAACAAGTCAGAACTCCTGTATGTCCTGAATGCAGCATTAGCTTACACAACATGGCAGCAAAACGTGTTTCTCAGGGACGTTTTGGTAAAATTAAGATACTAGACGACCTTATGTGCGATAGATTTTGGTGAAAACATGACACCCTGATTAATATCCTCACATCATCCACACTTTGTACGGTAGGTTATGTCCTCTTTCCCAGTTTAGTGTGCTGTTTTCTACTTTACAGTCTATAGGGACTTTAAGCAGCGATGGTTAAAGGGACGGCTACGGCTCACTTCCTGTGATTGTAGCCCAGCTGTCCACTACGGGAGAATGACTGGTTTGCCGTAGTCAGTACAACGTCAAAGTGTAAGCAGGTAATAAGTTTATTACGATTTGACTCTGTCATTTTCTACCTTTAGTAATTGTATCGATTATGGATTGTATTTTTTAAAGATGGCCGCTAATTACACCATATTTCCTGGTTGTTACAGACATTTCATCTGTTGCCAGCAGCAGTCAGGAACAAATCGTTGCTTAGTGTCATTAAGGTGGAGATACATGTATCAACATCAACAGACAACGTAAACATGAGACACAGGGCAACAAGGCTCTCTGTACTCCTCCGTTCAAGTCATAACTATGCCTTACCATAGCAACTCCAACCGCAATTTAAGCTAGCTCAAACAATTTAATACAAATCTGCTCGCTGACAAATTCCATGGCAATAAACCATCTCAAATGTGTTTTCACTTTATATTCAGTTGTGCTTACCTGACAGGTGTTCTCCACACATTCACTTACCAGAGTTAGTTTTATCAGTGTACGTTCCTCTCCTCGGTCCACTGCGCTTAGATGGCCGCCATTGTTCAGAAAGTTTTTCAGGCCAGAGAGATCACATGAACTGATCTGGGCTGTGATTGGAGCGTTTCTGATGTAATTCTGAATGTTGACCACAAGAGGTTGCTGCTGATCTGACATTTCCAAATCCGAGGAGGTTGACCTTTTTCAATGTTGAAGTGTACAGTCAACATTGAACCTTGACGTTGTCTGTTGATGTAAAAGTTGATATGTGTATCACCACCTTTAGATTTCTATCACTACGGCAACCTGTTGGAATGTTTCACGGGCGCTGTAGCCGTCCCTCTGCCGTCGCTGCTTAAAGTCCCTTATATTTATGGAGCATGCTGCAACCTCCCGGGCTGAAAAATAAAGCCATTAGGGAAGTGCCAAAAACTGCAGTTCCTCAAGTGGCCACTCGAGGCTGGCTCCAAAAGTGATTTGATCCTTAAAGGCCCCATTTTTATTAAGACCAAATTTACAGTGAAGTTAACATATTGAAAGCCTGGTGCAAAAACGGTTTGGGTCTCCTTAGCTAGCTTCTCTATGCCTGATAACTCTGCGGGGATTACATTGTTGGCTGACCGCCGGGGTCACTGACACGACTCTCTGTCTTTACGGCTCTTGGTACTTTGTTCGGGCAGTAGGCGGGGCTGCTCCTCCGCTGCTTGTCCGCAGCGTGCACCTGCTTTCAAACACGTTGTCATCGGCCTCATAAGGACAGTCCTCGTAACACATTGCCCACTAAAGTGAACAATGACCTGATGCGGTCAGCCACATACTATGTTTTGACCTAGTCTTGTTATATAACTCTCCCATTTAAATAATAATAAGGCTTAAAATGATGCATAATTCAGGACCCGGCCTGTCTGTCTGTTGTCACTAAGCTATTAGCTTAGCGGGTTTGTTGTTTTTTTCGTGTATTTTGGAGATTTTGCCATCACCAACATTTTACACCAAGCCTTTTTAATGTATGTTAGCACTATTTAGCAGGTATTTGTGTCTATGCTTACCATACTTGCCTTTTAAGCCTTGTTAGTGTTTCTAATCCATTGATCTATTTGTTAGCTTTTCCCCACGGAGCGGACAGTTTGTTTCATTTATCCCCGCTCACTCTCCCAAAGGAGACGTGTGCAAGCGAGCGGCAGGTTCTTTGTATTCCACAAGCGCTCTCGGATTTGTCATGACTAACAACTCTGGTCAGCTACCAACACAAATACAGTCGTATTCTGTTGGAAACACAACGCTTAACTTGCTCATTAGCCAGTTAATGAATTAGCCACGGGCATCGAATGCATAACTTTGATATCCGTGTGTTTGCCAACCCATCGCTCGTCTCCAGCACCGCCCTCTCGTCCAAATATCTTCTGGCTCTTAAAAACTAAACATGGCGAACACAAGGCTTCAAAACAACGGTTGATAAACAAATGGATGATGAATGGTGGCTATGTCCACTGTTTATACAGTCTGTGTTTTGGAGAGAATATGAAAGTACATGTTGTGGAAGTTTCTCCTCTTAAGTAGGTCCTGAGTTCACAGTGCTACTTTAGGCAGCATGCAAAGTAAAGTGCATTAATAGCAGTAAGTTGCATAAGTACCATTAGCATTAAACTTAGTTTCTAAGGTTATATAGGACATTGCCATAAAGCACTAAAAGGAGCAAACAAGCTGTGACATTATCCTGCTCATTCCTAAATGCCAGCAGCAGTGTGCCACATAAAGTGATTGAAAACTTCAGGGGGGAAAAACTGATTATATAACGTGGCCGATATGACCAGATGGCACTCTCTCCCTCTGTTGAATTTAAATGATGCACCTGAATCAACTTTTGAGTAATGCATAAAACTGGATTTGTTTGTCCCAATCGATGCAGTTTGAGGATCTGCCAAAGCCGAGCAGGACTGAGGCGAATCAATCTGCCGAGCTGCGTGGAATACTAGAGCAAGCTTAGTGGTCACGCTGACAGATAAATGCCACCACCTCCAGCGGGAATTTAACTCACTGGAAGTCAAACACGGCTCGTCGGCGACTGCAGCGTCCCCGTGTGCCACTGCAGCGCCGTCTTGAGCAAGCACGCAGAAGCCCTGAAAAAGCATCCTCTCGCACAAACAGAAATAATGAACACATCTCACTATAATTAGGATGTAACCACATTGCAGAGAAGAGCATACAGTATATTATTGGTTTGTGGGAATGAAATGTGCTGCAGACAGAGAAGGAGCTAGATGAGCTTTTTAATATGTGTCATTCCTAAATATAATTAGCAAGAATGCTAATATTGACTCGTCCTCATCACTTTAATTAAAAAAGGAAGTTGTGCTTGTGCGAGTGTTTATTTCTTAAGCACGTCTGAGCTGGTGCAAGCGCCTGCTTTCATCTCAAGCTCCTGGTCAACAAAGAAAGAGGCTAATTTCATTTTCATATCCTCCTTTTTTCATTGTCCTGTTTGTGTGGGGGCGAGCCCGCGGCGACACAATGAGTGATTATCCCTCTCAGTCCGTATTAAGCCCACCACACATAAACATTTCATTAATTTCATCTTATAAATGCACTCTTTCTTATCGGAGTCCCTGATGTTTTCTCTGCGGTTGTTCATTTGTCAGCTGCCTCGGTTTAATTTATTCATTATCTGTTTCCCCTCGTCCTCGTCGCTCTGAGGTTGCTGATTGCAGGTTTTCTGCACGAATCCTTCGCAGCGACGACGATCGTGGACACATTTTCATTCAGGGCAGAAGTCTGAATGCTTTAAAAAACTAAGGAATGTGATAATTTCTTTGAAAGTGCAATGATGTATCAACAGGCAACGGGGGAATAAGAAGAAGAAGGAAGGGAACGATGATTTTTCCATAATTTCAATGTTTTTTTTCATTTCAAGCTGATAGGAATACCTACAATAAATGCAATAGCATGGATCGTGATAACAAGCAGAGCCATTGCTTTGAATGCATTTCTGTAAGATTTTCAATTTGCAATCATGTGCATCTGATGAAAGCAGAACATCCCCACATTTAAGAGGCTGAAACCAAGATACAGTATGTTTGTGGCAATTTCTTGCATTTAATCTAAAAGTATTATTTTCTTGTATTTTCCCCAGTATAATGGTTAAAGAGACAGGAAACAATGTTTAAGAGAGCAGGGAACAACCTGTCCCTCGGCCATAATAGATGTTGCAGTTATATTGTTTTATATCTTGACCACCCGGCCATCAAGATGCCCCGAATTGCACGCATTTTTTTCATCATTTTGCTCGATCGACATATCGTTTCAGCATTGTATTAATGCATCTGTGAGTATAATTAATGCTCTGACTGCAGAGAGGGAGAGCAGCAGGTTGGTAGGAAGAAGAGCAGGTGGCACCTGTTTCTCCTCCTTCATATACAGCGTCAATTATTCATTTATTGAACTCTCTCCAGAACACTTCATAAAAACATGGTTGAAAAAAACTGTTAAAGTCATGGAAAACCAGAAGGAGAGAGGGTCATTTTGGTGCTCCAAAATAACACACGTTTATGTCTAAGTGACATGCCCTCTAGTGGCTGTAGTGATTGCAATCTCGGAGTGAAGGGCAACTTTTTGGGGCTTCCTGTGCAGCCAGCAGTTATTATTATTATTATGACAAATACTGTCCAAAATATTCTACAGAATAACCTCAAAGGTGCATGCTCAAAAAATATGCTGACACCATAACATGGCAAACTGAAACCCAACAAGCAACAACAGACGGGCATGTTGACCTGAATGTAACTAGTAAAGTAAAATGTCAATGAGTCTACAGTAGGAGATAAAAATAATATAAGTTTAGTCAAAGTTTAATCACTTAAAGACACAACCTGGAGCTCTCTGCATCAGCTGTGTGCTTGGCTCGACGTCCTCCGAAGGTCACTCCGTTCACATCGACAGTGAATAAAAAATAATTTAACTGACCTTTTGTTTGTCCGTTTCTTCTCATGGCGGTTTGTTTCTGCTTGCTATCCACAACATTACGGCTGCATCGCTGCCTCATTTCCCAAACTACGGGGCGGGCGGAGGGTCATAATGATGCGAGCGTCAAAATAAATAATAGCGTTAAAGGGAATGTGCATTAACTCGTTATTATCGCGTTAACTTTGACAGCCCTAGTGACAACCATAATGATATGGGCTCAGATGGGCTTTTCAGTTGGGATTACAGTGGTTCTGAGTCAGTTGAGTGCAGCATTCTTTGTTTCTTTCCTTAATAAGAACTTTTCACTTAATATCTCAAACACAGCAGAAAGTTTCTTCCTAAACTGCCCTCGTAGCAAAACTGAAAACACAGATTTCTCCTCTTTAATGATCAGTCTTCCCCTCACTCCTCCGCTCCTCCTCTCCTCCTTCTGAAATGATCAAACGCCGTCCTTTCTTTCACATGGCTGCCTCTGGATTACTTACCTGGCTCTCCCCGCAGGCCTATTAAACACCGTCCTGGAGCCATGGTCACTGCGTAGCTCGCTCTGCATTCATAATGGTCATTAACTCAAGCACCAGAAGTGAATGGTGGAACAATCCAATTCAGAGGGATCTCAAATGTCTTTTACCAAGGGGGCCTTATATTGATAGCAGGCAATTTCACATCTCATTCGCCAGCAGTGGGCTTATTGAATATGAGAGGACTGGGAGGAGAGAATTGCAATGTGGTTCCTTTACAGAGAAAGGCCGTGATATCTTTCATGTCTGCGCGATCCTCCTCATGTCTCACACGTCGCCCAGGGTGGATCCATTGTTAGGGATAATATGTTTTTAAAAGCTTTCCTTTCCACTTGGCCTGACAACAGGATTTTCCCATTCAGCGCAAGTCCTTTAACTCCCCGCCAACGAGACAATCACATTATTTCATTTCTCAGGAAGACCTGCGGCAGCGTTCTGCCACTCATCTCAGACAGGGAACGCTTTTCCTCTTAGCCACTTTCTTCCATTCTGTTTCCATCAATAAAAACAGGCCTGGATAATGACGCGTAATCCTTTCAATCCTCCTCCTATCTCCAGGATCTATTCAAATAAGAGCCTTTTAGCCCCGGGGTATTAGCTCCCTTTAAACCGTCTCCTGTGAACATAAGGAGCAGAGTAAAGGCGAAAGATTAAACTTTTACATGGTCACAAAAATGTCTAATTGACAAGATTTCGATATGGATTTGAATGAATAAAGAAACACGGCCAGAGGGCATCAGACACCTTCACACTCAGGAGATCCCTCACTCTCAGGTGGGGACAGTTTCTTTATCTTAGATTCTAATTACATGACATTAGGAAGATTCTTTCAAGGGTGACAAAGAATCCTTTCAGGCCTGCTGTCTCGTACAGTAAAGTGCTAAATGGTTATATTTTTCCATCCCTCTCCAGAGACAGGCTTTAAAACAATAAAAGATGCTTCCTTTTGGTTTATTACTGTAAACCTTAGTGTGAAAACTTGATCAAAATAAACTACAAAATAAGTTGATGCTGCTCCAGGGAATCCTCTCACTGCAGCCATGTGGTGCTGTTTTTCTTTTCAATATCACTTAAACTGGGGAAACAGGCAAAGATGTACTTTGGTTGGCTGTAATTCAACCATCTGCAGTTATTAATGTTGTAACTAAAAAAGCCTAGTTTTATTTAGATGAACTCAGCAATGCCAGGCCAAGTGGCTGCAGTCATTATGACGGGGAGCAATCTTGCATTCCATCGGCTGTAGTCTGAGACGATACAGCCTCTGGGATCACCGGTGAACATGCCGAGCGGTAAGCAATAATCGACTTGCCGTAATTAACGGGTCTTACCTTTGCTAAAATTTCAACATCATGATGCAGATTAGTAAACAGTAAAAATGGAGCTTTGTCAGGTCTGTCCTCAAAAGGAGAAAAAAACTACTTTTAAAATGCTCGTTTGTTGAATGGAGGTTGGATCGATCTGATGCATTCGAGGAAGTCGGGAAATCTGAACAGCTTTTGTGACACAGCGTCAAAGAAACTTATCTCAGGTTGAATTTTAGATCTAGAACAGATTGTTAGCTGTTAGCATGCAGGTGTCTGTTTATAGAGATTGATAAGAAGCTAAACTGTTGTCAGATGATGCTGATGGGAGCCGGGATGTCATTACGGCGCATTACGTTCTGCCTGCTTTTGCTCTCCTCACGGACTGTTTTTCCTGCATACACCTCAGTCTGCTGATACGTAATTGGACACTTACCTTCCCTAAAATCCCCGTCCCTGCCTAAAGATTCTACATTTCTATGTAGAATCTGTAAATAGAGATTGTTATGACGGGGAGCAAAGCATACAAGATTATGGGGTGACCAATTTACAGAGCGAGGATGTCAATAACAAGATTGGTTGGGGTGGATGGATCATTCAAAGCAACACAGGACATTCACCTGGGATACTTTCATTTCCTGAATGAGAGTCAGTTACATAATGTACATTACATGTCCCCACTTCCTTCTCTTATGGTTTCCTCAAATCACAAAGCAGGGGCGGGCAGTAACGAAGTAAATTTAATTGAGTACTGTACTTAAATACAGTTTTTGAGTATCTGTACTTGAGTATTATGTTTTGGGGGGGAACTTATTACTTTTACTCCACTAAATTAGAAAGACAAATATCATACTTTTGACTCCACTACTTATCGATGAATGTTCTTGTTAGTCGCTACTTTTGCGCTGAAGTCGGCTGATGAATCTTCTTTTCTTTTCTAAAATCTGAAAGACAACAAACTGTGCTTGTGTTGCCGTACCTGTACCTCGCGGGTCTCCATGGTTGAACGTAGAGCAAACACAGAGCTAACGTCGCTCAGATCAGGCGGTTCATGTAGTGGTGGTAATGATGGCTAAGGCAGAGAAGGATGACGGTTTTCAGCCTGAGCACCCATAGCCATATCTTTAACCTATGTTTGAGGTTTATGAAATGAAGAATGATTCGTATCGTCTTAAATGTTCGCTCTGTTAACTGTGCACAAACTTCATCCTGGCCTTCGAAAAAAGTAGTTTGAATACGTCCGTCTTTTTAGAAGCAAGTACTCCAGTACTTTAACTCAAGTAATAATTGAGCAACTTTCACTTGTATTGGAGTCACATTTGACCATTTTTTTCTAAACCTTTAAGTAGTTTTGGTGCCTAAATGTGACAAACTGTGAATGTTTTGCAATAGTGATAATCAGAATTAGAAATATTTTATTTATCCCCGGGGGGGAATTCGGGCATTACAGTTGCTCTGACACAGAGAGAAGCATGCAGGTTTCCACATTAACTTCTAACATTAGTCTCCAACTGTTTTGACAGGCATGTTTGTCGCTCTGCAGTGGTAATGACACATCGTACAGATGTGGATATTGCTGGCTTGGTTTATCAGCTTGTCTTCAAAACACTCTGCCGTTGTTGTCCCTGCTGCTGTGTTGACCCTGTCACATCCGCTCTGCCTCCACACTGCCCCTACCGCTCACGTGCATGCTGCATGTTGCATTTGCGTGGTTTTAATTTTTGAGGACGTGCACGGCCGACATTTCAAATGGACGCTCCAGGGAATGTGGGGCAACCATCGTGTGCACGCGAACACATTATCAAAGCAAGTCTATCTCCGGCCGTATAATCTAGTGATATATGATAATGCACTTTCTGCCTTACTGGTTTGTGCTCTGGGCCCCATCTGAAGCAATCTAATGGTGGTGATAAGGTCTGATAAAGGGCCATTAATGGCCTGATAACATCTGAATTGAAAGTTGTGAGGAGGAGCTGAGTTAAACAATGAGCTGAAACTCACTGAAAGCTTTGTAAAGCAGATGGTAGCTGCAGATTCAGGTGATAAAACTCCTTATACATTGTCTCATTGTTTTCCCATAGTCACATCATACATCGTTATTAACAGAACATTCATTAGAGCTACGTGGTGATGAATCATCTGTTTCAATATGCTGCACATGACAACTTCAAGATGGCGGTTCCTCCCCTCTCAGCAGTTCTCAGCGCCCCTGCACCTTCACCTGACAATCACAGCGCTGAATAAAAAGGCCGACTACAGCACGCAGCGGCTGCTGTCTGCTGCTGCACTGACCCATACGTCCTTGCACACTTCCGTCCCTCCCCGCCTGTCTCCTTCTCGTCTCTAAGCCATAATTTCTGCACAGTGCTAGCTCAGGATATGCCCGCAGGCTGGGCTGGTCAATGTTCCCTCTCATACGACACTCATCAGCGTTCTGGCGTGTATCTGCAGCAAACCACCCCAGCCTGGCAATTCACTGACCTTTCTCTGCTGTCTCTCCCCCCATCAGGCAAAATGGGTTCTCATTAATAGTGCATGGCTCCTTCTTTCACCCTGTTTGTTACATTGATTCACCTCCTTCTTCCTTTTCTTTTGCTCTTCTTCTCGTTTTCAGGTAGCTGCCCCGGCGCCGTGCTCTCATTTACACAGGAGCCTTTCTATTAACCCTGGGAGGAGTCTCTCTTCTCTCGCTTGCCCTTCCTTGTTCTTGTTCATGCCGTCGCTCGTCCTTTTTGCCCATCTCTTATTCTGTTGCTTTTTTGCCTACGTACCATTTCTGTAATGCCATCTTCACCCCAGCTACAGCTTTTAAGCTCATAGTTTCTTCCTTTCTTTACATCTTTTGCACCCTCTCTCTCATATTAGTCATGTTTTAGAAGTCCGAAAGCCGGTAATAGAGCGGTTGTAAAACTCCAAGAGGAGCCTTTAGGGCAGGAGCTTTATGAGGCACAAAAAAAGAAGGTAGGAAAAGGCAGGAGGGCAGAGAGAGCGAGTAGAAGGCAGACGTATTTTGGGTTATTGTTTCAAAGCTACAAGTGTTAAGTAGAATTTGGGGTAGAGAATATCGCAACCAGGACAGAAAATCAATCAATTTCACATTTAAGTTTGAGCACTCAATGAAAACAAGATGTTATCCTCGTCCCTAAAATGAAAAATCCAAACTTCATTGTTTAGACAGTCTCCCCTCGCCGATATGAACATTTTAATATCTGCTTGTATCTCGGCAGGAGAAAAAAAAAACAGGTTGAGTGTTTCGATTTAGAGAGAAATTGACTTTTAACGAGGAATAATAGGGCAGAAGAGGAAGAGTTATTAGTTTTCTGCTTTAGAAAAGTGACAAAAGGACAATGTGCGCAGATCCTCTGATGCTGATATGGTAGTTTCCAGACAGGCGGTGAGTGTTCTCCAATATTTAGACTCGGTAATGGCAGGGACATTATTAGACGGTATGAATCTCCATTTAAGAGAGACTGTCTGTCAAAATACACTGAGTCTTACAGCGCTGAATTGAAGCAGCAAATCTGTGACTAAACGGCCTCTTTAAAGATCTGTAGCTGTAACCACACACTCTTACTCGTGCTTCATCTTGTCGTGTGAATAATACGAGGTGAAAACATGAAATAGATTAAAGTCTGAATATTAAGCCCTGACTAAATAGGCTATACAACAACGTGGAGGCTAAGGAGGCTGCTGTCCAATCAAACTCTAACTCACTCTGTTTCTCGCCTCCTGAAGGAAACAAGATTACATCTGGAGCATGTTGGGCACTTGCCCAGCGCGCCTTTTTGGCTGCCCTCTGCACTTTTCCTTTAACCTTAATTTAGAAGAACTTTGTTTTGTTTTTTTGCTGACCTTGCATCCTTTCTCAGCTTCATCCTGTTTTACATTCTTTCCTTCCCACCTGGGACTTTAATTTGACCAGAGTCTTGTAGTGTTGGCAACAGAGCAGCTATACTGGAATTATTCTGCATTAAGTGCTTCACAGTGGTGCAGTGGTTAGCGCTGTCGCCTCACAGCTAGGGTTAGGTCCCTGGTTTGTATCCTGGTTCGGATATTGGGGGGCCTTTCTGTGTGGAGTTTGCATGTTCTCCCCGTGTATGCGTGGGTTCCTTCCGGGTACTCCGGCTTCATCCCACAGTCCAAAGACATGCTGGTTAGGTTTTTTGGTGACTCCAAATTGCCTGTAGGTGTGAATGCAAGAGTGAAAGGATGTCTGTCTCTATGACCCAATCCCAATCTCCACGCTCATGGACTCACCGACTTTGAGGCGTGTTCCAGGTAAGTGCATGAGCTGTCCCACTGTCAGATCAGCAAGTGTGTGAGGGCTCTGATGCGGACTTTTCAACGCCAAATTACAGACTTTCCATGAGTCCGCATATCTGCACGCCTGACGCCATGAAAGTCCATTAAAGAGCGTTCAGTGCTTAGGCTTTAGGGTGGAGATTGGGATTGGGCCTGGCGATCAGTCCGGGGTGTACCCCGTCTGGCGCCTAACGACAGCTGGGATAGGCTCCAGCCCCCCCCCCCCCCCCCCCCCCCCAACCCTCAACAGGATAAGCAGTTTAGATAATGAGTGGATGGATGGCCTTTCCATGATTAATCGTTTAAATTCTCTCCAAATTATATCCTCAGTAATCAAAGAAACTTAACATAGATGAACAAGCAGTTGGGTTATTTGTGTTGAAATATTATAACTAATTAGATTTTCCCATTTAAAATTGGCAAGGTGGCAAGAGTAAATGTTACAAACAACATGTCCCCACAGTACAAAACGTCACAGAGAGATGACACGATTTGCCATCATTTGGCGGAATAAGTCGAGGAAGAACACCAGAAACAATCTCAGAGATGTTCTTTTATTTCCAGTTTACCTTCCGCCTGTGCGTCCTGCAGAGTCGACAATAAGATTTGATCTAATGAAAATGTCATCATCTGTTTTTTGGTTGTTGTTGTTCTGTTATATAGCAAGCTGTTATAGCATTATAGCTGGGTGATGTGTTTCAGTTCGAGCGGCAGGATGAGAAACACACTGCAGAGCTTTAACACTACCAGCTACTACTAACCCAACTCAGTGCTTTATTTTAAACCTATAGACTTTTATTTATTAGACTTAAAACAGCACTAATATCCTTCCAAACGTGCTGCAAAATTAAGCTGCCAGTGTATCAGTGGAAAATCCTTTTCAACAGGCAACTGTTTACCTGCATCGGGCTGCAATCAACACTATGTAGGAAGTCCTAATGGCCAGTCAGAACAGTCTTGTTATTCAACGACGATCTATAATCTCCTGCAATTTGTTAACAATCTCATGTGAACAGTTGTCTCTTCTCTCATGTGGGCTCAGGGCACATTATTTTCACATTTGGTAAGTCAGGTGAAACGATCACTACGCCATCATGAATCAATTCTAGATGCAGATCGCAGCAGCTCGAACCTCCGGCCTGGTGTTGCATTCAGTGAACACAATTAGCAGTAACAGCAGTAAGTGCGTTCATGTTTATTGTGCAATTCGGCACATTGTACAGATTTAATTCCATTTTCAATCTGAGCACATGTTAGCAAACCATATTGGAAGGTTAGTGCAGTTTCCAATACCTTTTGAAGTGCCTGAAACAACACTTATATTCAACATGTCCTATATACTCTGCCTTTCAGATAAATTACATTAGACATGTAGTGACGCTATATATGGGCTACACGGTGGTGCAGTGGGTTACGCTCCTAGTTCAAATCCTGGTTTGGAGGAAGTGGGCCTTTCTGTGTGGAGTTTGCATGTTCTCCCCGTGCATGCATGGGTTCCCTCCAGGTACTCCAGCATCCTCCTACAGTCCAAAGACATGCTGGTTAGGTTCACTGGCGATTCTAAAATTGCCCGTAGGTGTGAATGTGTGTGTGAAAGGTGTGTGAAAGGTTGTATGTGTCCCAATCCAGGGGCTGCATCCTTCGAATGACGTATTTGAAGGCCAATTCTGCACAGCGGTGCTTCGAAGGCTGTCCCAATTTTGAAGGCTTTTTCAGACACGGCTGACAAATGGGTCCTCCTTTTCCTGGGCCACAAAGGATCCATCGGGCGCATCCTTCGCGGCCCAACGTATACCAAGATGCATTGCGCACCAATTAAAACAAGATGCTGAACTCTTACGCAGCCAAGGAATACACTTTAAAACGTATTTTTATGTTTTTGGTTTCAACTCAATTGTATAGCTACAGGTGCTAAAAAAACTAAAGGGCCCTTGAAACTAATTATCTTTAAAGTTGCGTGACGTTAGTTATGCTAGCTAGTTAGCTAGCTAGCTACCTGTTGTTAGGCGACAGGAGGTGGTGACGCAAGGGTATGGGGGGGAACAGCTGGTGACGCAAAAAGGAAATCCTCCATAGACCAGACCGTCTCATTTCAGTTCGGCTTCTCCGTAGGCTGCAGCCCCTGGATTGAGCAACAACTTCTGGGTGTCAGCCCTGTGATTGACTGGCCATCAGTCCAGGATGTACCCCGCCTCTCGCCCATTGACAGCTGGGATAGGCTCCAGCTCCCCCGCAACCCTGAACAGGATAAGCTGTATAGATAATGTATGGATGGATGAACTTGATGTATCATAAATGTACAGTACCATGTTTAACATACATGAGTCACTAAATAACAGAGGCACAATCGTCTATAGCACCTTACAGGTAATGTTGATGAGGGTAAAAGTTTACAGAGACCATATACAACAGATATATGTTTAATCAGGTCCCATATAACCAGAATACACTGAAATGTAGCATTCAAAGGCATTTGTCATTCCATAATATTACAGTTAATTATTTTGCGACTTTTAATTTCTCCTTCAATCAGATAGATTGCAGTTTGATCATGATGGATGGACCGGAGAGGATATTTTAATGAAACTGGTCGTTTGTTTTGGAAGATGAAACAGGCTGGCACACTTTCACCTCCTCATCTGTACGTCTCATCTCTCGCTCCATTTTGTCTCATTTGTTTTAGGAAGCCAACACACTTTCTTCTTTTCTGCTTTTAATTACTTTAAGAGTCTTATCAGTGAAACCACTTAGGAATCTACAGAGGCCTCCTGGGGTCAGCTCATGGAAAAAAGGAGTCATATGAAAATCAGGTTTACAAGTGCAAGTTTTATGCCCATTTATTTGTAATGGACTCACTGTAGCAAAAAGTATCCGCAAAATGGTGTCTGGTTTTAGGCGAAATACAAAACACATATATGGAAACTAGAATAGCTAGACTATATTCACATAACATGTGACCTGACCTGTGCCTTATAAAATAAAATATATCCCGCATAATTGTGCCAGAAACAACTCACTGTCTCACAGTGGCTAATACATTTAAATTCGGCACAACTCCGACGACATAAAGACTCAAAACACAGCATTTTCACAGAATCAATTTAGAGAAATTACAATACCTTTGCCATAGGAACAGTGTCTTTTTAGAGCATTAAAAGTTTCACACTCGAAGTCATTTCAAAGTAGAAATATGGGACTTTTACTTAACAAAGTCTCTAAATTGCTGCAATAAAAATGCTTGATTTTGAGTAGCAGGAAAACCCCTCCGTGACCTCACATTCACATGATGCATTGTAGACACAGTGCTATCTTTAGGGCTCTGAAAAAAATCTCTTCAAACTTCACTTCATGTTTCTGTAGCTCTGATTTTTTTTCATGCCTTTGATATTGTACTCGAGATGGAAAATCTCTTTTAGCCCTGTGGGGAGAGTGTCAGGTGAGTCAGCTAATGAGACACTGACTGAGCAGTTAGAGGTTGAATACGGAGGAATAATGGATTATAAGTATTGTTTAGTTCTGCACTGGATTGCTCAGTGACGCTATTGAAGTGCTGTTTGAAGATGAAAGTGGCTCTCTCAGTGCTTCAACTTTTGGATGTGATGAAGTTTTATCATTGGAGGATGCCACTTTAATCTGCCCTTTTAGAGTGATGGAAAACTATTTATAGTCAGAACTTTATTCTCCTTTTTGAGGGGCTGAAGCAGAATTGTATACACCAATAATTTATGATACATCAAGGCAAACAACATATGCCACCAATGTGCATTTTTTCTCTCGCTTGATGTTAACGTCCAACAGAATTGCGTCAGACTCTGCTCTGCTCGCGGCTTCCCAATCCTTTCCTTCTTCCTTTTAGAAAACCAGACTGATCCATGTTAGCACCGTTAGCAAGCGCCGATAGCCTTTTGGAGGAGGGCTGTATTTATCAAATTACCGTGTCATTGGGCTGGCTGTGGCTCAGTGGTAGAGTCGGTCGTCTTTCAATCAGAAGGTCTGAGGTTCGATCCCCAGCTCCCTCAGGCTACATGTCGAAGTGTCCTTGGGCAAGACACTGAACCCCAAATTGCTCCCGGTGGCACAGCAAGGTATGAATGTGATAACTGATTGACAGTTGGCCACTTCACTTAGCAGCCGCTGCCATCAGTGTATAACTGTGTGTGTGAATGTGTGTATGTGATGTAAAAAGCAGCAGTGTAAAAGCAGCTTTGAGTGGTCGCAAAGACTAGAAAAGTGCTATATAAGTACAGTCCCTTTACCATTCGTTAGACCGAACGTATCACTTGACCGAATTGACACTGCGTAACGAAGCTCCGTCCACCTGGACCGTGCGTGAGGTGTAATCAAACAGTTTGAACGAATTAAAATACGTGTGAACGACTTCGCATCACCATTCCGCCTCAGTGCGTTCTACATAGAGGCTAACAGAGGTGCAATAATCACGCCCACCTTGAACTGGCAGTGTAAAAAGCCCTTCTCTCTCTCTCTCACTCACTCACTCGTCCACTGAACGAGAATGGCCCTCATGAACGATAGTAAGTAAGTATTTCAAGTAAGTATTTCAGGCGTGCATACAAAGCCAATTCACAGACGTGTAAACTGATGAACAGATGAACACAAACTAAATTATGTTTATTTATCAAGACATTTAAGTCTTGTAAGGTTTTGTAATAGACAAGTTGGGCCAAGTAACTGTTATATCGTGATGATTTTACAAGAAGACCAGTGAAGGCAACGGGAGCTGGCATCGCTCATTTACGAGTGAGAGTGAGGAAGGAGTGAGTTGTTTCTTTGTCGTTACGGATAAACCGGGAATGTCACTGAACGACTTAGTGAACTAGTGTAATGAACTAATCTTGCATCTGAATCACTGCAAAGACCCATAACTGCCATCTCTAATGTACAGGGGCTACAGTCCTTGATGTGGCGACTCTGGGTTCGACTCCCACCCTCGGCCCTTTACCGTGTGTCATCCCCACTCTCTCTTCCCACACTATCCGCCATTATTGACAGCCATCATTGTACACAGACTCACTTCCTTGTTAAACTTTATCTAAAACTCTGTAATTGTGCACCAACAGCTTTCCTGTGCAATTATAACTAACAGAAAAGTGCACTCACAGCTCCAAATGAGTTGGGTGAGTCAGAGACAAACCGACTCAACTTGTTTACGATCTGTTAGTTTGGATCGTCTGGTCGGATGTATTTTTTCTCTTTTGAAAGGCGCTACTTTGGCGAGTACAATCTTATATTAACAGAAAGGTGGCAAAAAAAACAATGCAGATGCAACCCAAGTTGAAATAAAGTAGAATTATCTCTTGAACATCCTGCTCTAAAGTTTTCAGTATGCCTGCTGGGCCTGGGTGCTTCAAAGATGGCTTCAGTTACCACTTTCTTCCACACAGAGAGACTCCCTGAAAGAGCAGAACTTCTTTCCCTTTCTCTTTCCAGTCATCTTTGAGAAATGCTGTGAAGATTACAGAGACGCATTAGATATTCTCCACAAAAATACACCATGATTACTGTCTGGCATCTCGGCAGGCACCTCTGTCAGGCAGAGATGGGAGGAAGACTACAGTATGAGTAGCTACCGGGGGCGTAAGATGATACAGACACATTTTGATCACACATATTAGAGGCTGCAGAGCGGAATGAGCTGTGCTAATGGAAAACAAATGGGCCTGAGAACAAATGCACACATGTTCTGTATCCACGGACTTCCAGTGCAGGTATTTGTCCTTGCATGCACATTGAGACACAGAGATGTCAACAGTCACATGTACAATACTGAGCTGCTCAAGGACCCATTCGCCTCCCTCAGGAATCGCCCAGACCGACCTAAATTCAACCAATCCCTCAATTGCCACCTCTGTTATCAGCCGATCGATAAACTCGGGCCCTCGTTCAATTTGACAAGCATCTACATGGGGAGAAAGGCAATCGCTTAGCACCGGCGGGTATATGATATTGACCGCGGGGAGATAAGGCTTAGCCTATTCAATCATGTGGGGGAGATTGGGCTAGTGAGGTTTAGGGCTGGAGCCAATCCAGAGTGTCTGCACAGCCACTCAAGCAAAAGGCTGCAATAATGAAGAGTGCTGAGGAGCAAACAAACAAATTTGTCCTTCCTATTATGAGAGTGTGTGATTGAGAGCATGAACGAGCACCTGTTAGACACAGAGGAGACAGGAGAGAGTCAAGGACTGGCATGTCTGTATGTGAGTGTGTTGCTGTGGATTCTTTAGTCAGAGATAAGTATTGTAACATTTTTCATTCTATCTTTAAGCAATGCCTGTGCATCTGTGAACTATGGTCAAGGTGAGGGAGCTACCGGGAGTATGCTAGACACACACCTGACAGCTCGGAGTGGCATGTTTAACATTTCTGTAGCCCACGCTAGAATCCCAACTGTGCTGCTGGACTGGCTCCATTAAAATGAATGAGAGGGCTGCGTTTTGCATGCACCATATTTACATGTCGGCCATTTTCCTCTGACGTCACTCTCAGGGTTGGAAGCAATGACTGTATAGATGGACGACGCATCTCCAGCTACCCTCATTGTACGAAATTGATGCCAAAATAGTCCCTGTGATAGGCTCTGCCATCTTGCAATGGTGACGTCATTTGGAGCTAGAGTCTGCGTAGTAGAGATTGCGATGGAGCCGTCGTAGCCTCTTCCACTAAACAAAGACCACACTTAACTTAACTGAAAAAACACGTGCGTGTTTAACAGCAGAACAGCTTCCTGTGTTGCTCTGTGGTTAACATTCACAGATATGGAAACTTCAATGAATGTAGTGATTGTTTTAGTTACGTCTCCCCTCGCCGTTCCTCCTCTACTCTGCTAATCCGGAACAGGATTGCAGGAGCCGTCAACAGAGCTGTCAATCATCCTTTTTACAGCATCAAATAACTAATTAAAACTAAACTTATCAGGAAAATGAACGCTTGGACATAAATCAGCATGATAAGAACTAACTATAATGACAGAATAATTTTTCGTGTATTTTGATTTTATAGTTTGGCTCATGTCCCATCTGTTAACATGGAGGAGGCGGGCTTTATGACCTATACTGCAGCCAGTCAGCAGGGGGCGCTCCAAATGTTTTGGCTTAACTTTTAGGGAGCCGTCATGTCGTCCATCTTTTTATACAGTCTGTGGTGGGAAGCTAATGTTGTAGTACTGTGTTCCACATTGCAAGTAGTATAAACACTGCGCATCGCTATCATTTTATAGCTTCACATAAGATAAAACAACTATTGCTCCCGTAAGACAACAGCTAATGTGAGCATTCAACCGCTTGCTAGCTGAAATTACTGTTTGATATTGTTACACAATAAGATAGGAAAGTCCTATTTTCCTAGCAAAAAGTAATATAAGTTAGTTAATGCTATTTGAAGCAAACAGAAATGTTAGCTAACACTATTGTCAGCTTGAATGCTAACGTTAGCTGTGGTCACCTAGCTTTGTGACAACATTTAGAGTTAGATACACTTAGGGGGGGATTCACTTAAGGTTTGTGCGGCTTTTGCGCCCTATAAACCTGTGCAAATGACACAAAAACACTCCGCCTCATTCTCCAAGCACACGCAGAGGGTTGAATGCACCCCAAAATGCACGGCAGAGCAAACAGTGTCTCTGTGCTCCGATGCTGTTTACGCATTTTTATTATTCATTATGCAAACATTTGGGACAAATTGATCCCCTTTCTATGCAAATGAGCCTCATGGTAAAAAACACCTAATTCACAAACAGCAGCGCTAACAGCACCGCGCAGTTACATTGAAAATATTATCGCCTACAGAGAGCTGGTGGTAACTGCAGCGAGTATTATAAGGGCTGTCATGCTCTGAGTTTACAGTAATTATGACGACAATTCCACCTTTTGTGTGACCAAAAAATGTATTTGTTTGTAAAAACATTCCGTTAATATTTTGTCATTGTTATTATGATCGGGATAACAATGAGTCCGGGGCTGTGCAAGGCGCAACCCCGGCATATGGGCACACTTTGTCCACATGTGGAGCCATTACACATGACGGGGATTATCATATGGACGAGCTGCTGTTGTGGGCTCGTTTATAAATATGAAGCTGTGTTACAGACAGTTAAACTAGTAAACACCTGTCGAGTCTGGACTTTATAATAAACTGTTAAAAGAGCTGCCCCCTCCTCTCCCTGCTCATCATCGATCTGTGCGTGGAGTTGAGACTCGTCAGTTTGTGCTCAAATACTGCCTGAGCGCAGCAGAGAGTGACGGTGCAGACAGCTTCTCTCATCAATCAGACACAAAACAAGAGCAAACTGCACGGAACTGTGAAACTTTATAGGCGTGTTTGTGCTTGAATATCATCAGTGCAATTTTCTTTGTGAATCAGACCTTGAGACGGAGCAGATAGCGGGGGCAAATGATGAGCAATTTCTGGAGCTATCAGCGGCCGCAATTCACTCTTAGTGAATTCCCCCCTTTAGTTTTTTCTATTTGCAACTCGCCCTCCAGCAGGACAAGATATTCAGATAACATTTGAGCGTCCTGCCCTGAGTTAGGAGTCACAGAAAAATAGCTGCTGTGTGAATAAGGTGAACACATTCCTGACTGCTACGTACAGGGAACACTTGTTCTGCTTTGGCATTGGATATGCAGAATCATCCAATATGAACACCTTTTCATGGTCAGCTGGGCCGTGAGAAGTCAGAGAGCAGAAATACATGTGCTGACAGCCTGAGCTGCTGAATATGTGACCTTGCTACTCCTGCACTTCAAAATGTGCTCTCTTAAAGGACATGCGAATAAAAAGGCAGTTTAAATTGAATCCATATAGTGTCATTTAAGCTGTAATTTATAAAGACAAAGGACAGCACTGCGTTCCTCACTGGCAGCTATATTTGTGCATTGGTACCACCTGAGTCTTTTAACTGGATATTTCACACTTGGTTGTTTCTTGCCAGACAAACATGAACAGCAGCAGACAGGGCTGAGTAAACAAAAACATTTTAAGCCTCAGCATGACAAAAAAATTTGACATTCACTGCAGAAAAAGATATTCTTCGAGTATTTCTGTGCTTTATTCTCAGAGGCCCTTCTCGGGTGGCTGGCACTCTGCCATTTACAGTGAGTTTGCTTATTTTGTTGCTTTTAATTCCATTCAGGAAGCACAACAATATGAAAGTTAACTGTGCAGGAAAATGCAGAGAATACACAGCCAATGAGTTAATATGCTTAAAAGAAAGCGCTATAGATCCAAGATCTCATTTCAGTCAGATTTAAGATGGTGGCATCAAAGCAATATGAGTTAAATGAGGCTGTAAGAACAGGAAAGAGGCATCGTTTAGTCCTCTGCATATGTTGTCTAATGTTTGCTCTGTGATTTAGCAGGCATGGTTCAAGTGTGAGTACTCCTTGGAGCTCCCAATGTAATGTTTAATTTTATTTAAAATAAATTGAGTGTTAAATTTGATGTCATTCAAAAGTTTGTGATGGCAAAATGTTTGATGTAATGAGCAAACTTACACTTGAAAGTTGAAGCAGTGTATGAATCCCTCTCAGCCTAAACTCAGTCTGAGGTTTGCATTCACGTTGCGGACCAGAGATATCACTTTTAAGAGGGGTCAGAAAATTTAAATTGCTACACCAAGTAGATTTTGTGGTAAGCCCTAAAGTAAGGAACGTTTTTATGCAACATATTTGGGCATAGAGTCCAAAAATCTTCACCAATTTGAGTGGCTCTCTCTGAGGCTGCACTCTGGTACAGGGCTGTTTTCAGCTGAAAGTTAATGTTTGCATGCGAACATGCTCACAATGAGTTCATTACAAACCTCCTGTACAGATGGAATGAATGGAGAAATCAGCTACACTAATTATGTGTATTGTATCAGGCTTTAAAAACGTTTGTTCTGCTGGAAAGGGGCGGCTGTGGCTCAGTGGTAGAGTTGGTCGTCTTTCAATCGGAAGCTTGGGGATTCGATCCCCGACTGCTACAGTCAGATGTTGAAGTGTCCTTGGGACACTGAACCCCAAATTACTGAGGATGAATGAGCAGACACTGATTGGAGATTGGCACTTTGGCCTTTGCCATCAGTTTGTGAATGTGACATGTAGTGTAAAAGCACTTTGAGTGGTCGGAAGACTAACGGCGTTATATAAGTACAGTCCATTCACCATAGGGGTGTATAGGTTTGGACTCGCTTTTGGAGTCATACTCAAGTGGCCAATCGAGGTACGGTAGATTTTGGCGCTTCCTTGCTGCCTCTTAGGTTGCTGCTTGGTCTACACACACACGCACACACACAAATACACACGCATGTTTACTCACATCACTTTTGGGGAGATCACATGCATTTCATTACCTGGAGACATACCCTAAACCCTTGCCTTAAAGGGATAGTTCGTGATTTTTGAAGTGGGGTTGTATGAGATACTCATCAATAGTAAGTGTACTGCATACAGTATAGCGCACAGTATCACAACAGCTGTTCGGGTCAGCGGTTCGTAGAGACAACAAATATGAGAATGCAATATTATGCAAACCACAAAATGCCATTCACGATTGAGACTACAGTATACTGTATTGCTACGCATGCTGTGAAGTGTATTACTATTGATAAGCACCTCATGCAACCCCACTTCAAACAGCCCAAACTATCCCTTTAAGGCCTGACCCAAAAATCATGGCATGGCTTTTGTCCCTGATTGGACAATATGTTCTCAATTAACTTGTCTTTAATCTGAAATGTGCTCCCTAATGTTCGAACACACTCAAACACACAAACCCGCACCCATGACTGTCAACGTCTTTGCATGTGAGGCCCCTATCTTTCTTGCAATCTTCATCTTTTCCTCTCTCCATCTGTTTCATTTGCTGTATCACTTCCATTTCCTCTCTCTCTTCCTCTTGCTATGTCTCTCTCTTATCTTGCTGGTTTCTGACAGCACGAACACGGCCCACCGTCGTCACAGCAGGGCCCAATCAATACTAAGTTAATGAGTCACTTTGGAGGTGAATGAGGATTTGTTGTGCGTGTGTGGTGAACATTCAGGCTGCTTTAAAAACACGCTGTACAGTTGTGCTTTTTATGATCCGATACTCATTAGGAGGTCATCGGGGAGAAGTGGTCTGACGTTGTGGGTTTTATTTACAGGTCCCTTAGCTGTCAATGTAACCAAAAGGTCAGCGAGATCATGGGGAGTTAAGATAGGATTGCTTCGATGTTATTGATCTTATTGACCAGGTTCTTATTTGTCAAGAGCTTCCTGCACACTACACACAAAGGGCCTCATGCAAGAAGCATTAGTTAGAACAGATTACTTATTAAATGTGACTATTTGCTGAGAGGGACAATAGATTCATGACATAATATCTACTCTGCCTCGCTCCTGACGACAGTGATGTCGGTCACGCTGGATGTCAGCAGAGGAAGTTGCTCTAACATTTATCTGACTTGGCTGGCATTTAGCAGCACAGCTGAGAGCAGCCAACACAAACAAGTTGTGCTTCTGTGTGTCGCTCTGGCCTCTGTTTCCATTAGCGTGTTCTTTTTCAGAACGGGAACCTTTTTTGTTGTGTGATTTCGAGACAGGGCTCAGTTTGTAAAAACTGTGTTGCTGCGTGTACAGTGATGTATCAAAAAGAGGTGCAGATATTAAACTGACTTTTTTTGGCCTTAAAATGATGTCCTATGATTCTTTTTTCTTCTTCTTCTTCTGTCACTGGATGGCTTTGTGGTTCTAGTGTTATTCTATTCTTCTAAATCTTTTTATAATTCAACTTTCTGCATTTTATTTTCCTAGTCTTTATTTAACGCTCTTTAAACGCTCGTTCTTAGAAGCTGCTATACACATAAACCTGCCTGCCCTTGCCTTGCCTCTTGGTTGACAGAGCTTTGACAGCTGTAGTAATATCTTCAGATTTTTCGAGTGCCCTTTTTGGACATTTATTGACATAAAATGTGTTATTTTCCATTTGGCTGGTTTTAAATAGAAATATTTAAAGCTCTGCAGTGTGAACGTTTCGTTTTGTTTTTGATATTTGTCTAATTTTTACTCATTAATACCATGTCCTATACACTGTGCCTTTCAGATAAATGACACACAATTATATGTATTCTCTAGATATACGCATGGTGGCACAGTGGTTAGCGCTGTCGCCTCACAGCTAGACGGTTACTGGCTCGAGTCTGGGCTCGGATGAAGTCGGCCTTTCTGTGTGGAGTTTGCATGTTCTCCCCGTGCATGCGTGGGTTCCCTGCAGGTACTCTGGCTTCCTCCCACAGTCCAAAGACATGCTTGTTAGGTTCATTGGTGACTCTGAATTGCCCGTAGGTGTGAATGTGCCTGACCGACGATCAGTCCAGGGTGTACCTCCGCTTCTCGCCCAATGACAGCCGGGATAGGTTCCAGCCCTCTCGCGACCCTGAACAGGATGAGCTGTATAGAAAATGGATGGATGGATATTTTTTGTGAATGAAACTTGCCCCCAGAATCAGAACATTTCTTCTTCTCTCTTCCTTATCAGTTTTGGGATGTGGATGTAGGATCGAATCTCATGAACACACACATCCTCAGGAAAACTTTGTCCTCATGGAGTTTAAATCACAAATTTATGACATAAATCATAAAAGAATAAAGAATCTAACATGCCTGGACTTTCCACCAGGAAGGAGAGGCCTCTTGCCAAGTGGCAAAACCTTGTGTCTTAGAGTTTTACATCAACGAAAACGTTGGCACTCATTCAAGTAAAAGCTGGATTCTAAGAGACAAAAACAGGAATCAACATCACAACAGCTAAATACACAAAAAAATTAATTTATTTTGTGTTGAAATCTTTAAAAATTCACATACCTCCCACTACCACTTGGGGCCAGCACGTCATGAAGTTGGCTTTTATGCTTATATACAGTGTGTTTGTGTGCCTCAGAGAGTACACAGTGTGTTTACATCCCCGTCCTCCTCTGTGAAGCACTGTGACTCCGGTTTTAAGTACGTATACTTCAGAGTAATGACTTCACAACACTCCCACAAGTAGTAAATGTGTCATATTAGGAGTCTTTTTTCAGTAACTTGTTTCAGAATACAAACACTTTCTGCTCTGTTGATCTCCTCGTTGGAGCTCTTCACTCGAGAGCAGATTTGCAAAGCAGATTTGTAGCGCGGCAGCAGCCATAAACACAGCTGCTTTCTCTCCACACTTTGAGTCTTGACGAGTGAACTGGAGCAGAGCCAAAGGTGTCGGTAAGGGCCATTTCTTTAAATAAGACTGTGACACAGCTGAATGGATAGTTAGATAATGATCTGGGCTTGGGCCAAGCTCGCTGGCTGTAGAATTAACTGGATGTGTGTAGATGAAAGCAGGTGAGGCGTGCGGACTTCCACAGGTAATTAATCTCTTCCTGAGGTCTGCGGATTGGATTTCCCGATGGAGAGCACACAGTGTTATCAAAGAAGGCAAACACATCCTCACATTAAGAAGTATTAATGACTTTTCCTGCAAGATAATTGAGAAGAAATAATATATATATAAACAAAGAAAGAACAAGATCTGATGACTGTAATACAATCATTCCCAAACGGAGACTTTCCTGAGCTCATTGTTGAGTTATCATGTACTCTTAAGTGGGCCCCGCTGGGATGGCCATTAATCCTCACAGCAGAAATGAACTTTCATTTTTAAATATCAGTTTTTATTAGTCAACTCGTGTGTCTCCAGAGAGCCGGTAGACTCTGTGTCCTCATATGCATTATGAATGAGAAGGAGCCCTGTTGTACCGGAGATAGAGGTCATACAGGAAGTGCAGACTCAGGAAAACAAGCTCTCCAAGACCTTTCAGTCACTATAAAAAGAAGCCAGACTTTATGATGAACGTCCTGCTTAATGGACCATTTGTAGCTCTCTTTCTTCCTTTTTGTGTCCCCCATTTAAAGTCACAGTACTAAACAAAGGTAAGGAGCACAAGCCCCCAAATTTGTGGCACACAGTTCAATTTCAGTCGTCGTTTACATACAGTTTGAGAGGAGTCATGATGCCAGATCTCTCTGTAAGACAATCACTTGGATTTATGTCCTCTATGAAACTTGCAGCTCTCTTGCAGCGTGATCTCTTCCACAGTCTGATTTTCCTACAGGGCTGCTGTCACATCTGTAGTAAGCTTGCAATATTGTTGGTGAAGTATTTTGACATGTTCCGGCAAAAACTGTCATCTCCAGTGAAACTTTGCTGTGGTATAAAACTGAGCTTCACTTCCTTCAGCAGCTTCTCTTCTTTCTCTCCCATTCACTCTCTGAAAAGCATCCTTTCTCTCGTTTTGTTATCACTGATGAGGATGCACTCTCTTGTTCAAATATACTTGATTGGCATTGTGACTGGACAAAGGCAAGTTTCATGCTGGCATTAAGTGTGGGCAGCCAACACTTTGTAGACATAGTAGACTGCCACTGACTGTGTAAGGGCCTGTGTCCACTAACTGCGTTTTTTGCGCTGGCTGCGCCTATTTTCTGTACCAAACCATTGCTGTTCAGCATTTTCAGTGCTCAGCATCCTCAGTGCATAAACACCATCAGTGTAAGCAGTTTTTAGTTGAATATAGTTAAACTTTTGGAACACCGCCGTGCTCGTCAATGTCACTTTTCACTCACTGAATAATGAAAATCAAGAAGGGGTGGGACTTAAGGTATGGCGAAGGAGAAGTTAATCGTATAATTTTTTTGAGGGTACAATTTCTAGGTGTAGCGCTGCTGCTTATGCAAGGACACGATTCCCTTCAGTTTTCTTGATTAAATTTCCTTGAATAAAACAAAATATTAAGCATTTAACGACAGACTCATCGGTCACTACTAAGGGAAGTGGAAAAACGTTTGTAACCTAGCAACAGTAAGTGACGGTGAGAAGCGTTCTGAAATTAAGTTTGTGGGCGCTGCCAGCGACCAAAAAGCGGTAAGTGGACACAGGCCCTAAAAAAGTAGCCTCCCAGTCTGAAACATCAAGACAATGCAAAGGTGCCCTAAACCTGTATTCTGTCTAATGGCCAGCAGGGGGCGGCTCAACTGGTTGCAAAAGAAGTCTGATTGTATAGAGGTCTATGAGAAAAACACCCTACTTCTTTCTTCATTTATGTCCGTACGAGTTCTGGTCTGAATCTTTTTTCCAAGACTTTTTCAGTGCAACATGAAGTTCACTTTTTAAATCATGGTCAAAGTAAGAGTAAAGGATGGAAGAGGATAAAGCAAGGTGTACTCTAGAGTATGGCTACCATTTGATTTGGTCATGAAGTCACTTGCAAAGCGACCTAAGGGTAAGGATGGAGACCAAGCAATGTAAATCCACCCTCTCGTCCAAACATGGTCACTTCTGGCTCCAACAATCTGAGAGGGCAACAGCCAAAATGACAGACTCACAGCTTCAAAAGGTAGTCCACAAGCCAATGAATGATGTCAGGGTGTCCTCTTCCTGTAACACTACTAACAAGATGAATATGAAAATAATTTTTATAATGCACTCTGACGAGAGACATAGAGAGTATTGTTACAACAACGTTACAGTTTCATTTAGCGGACTCTTTTGTCCAAAGCGGCGTACATCTGAGAGTTCATACAACACAAGCAACGGTCAAAACAGGAGGGAACAAAGTCATTAAGGGCCAACAAACAGCTTGTCAGAGGATAAATAAAGCTTTTCATGAATGTGGTCCCAGGAGGAATCTTTGGTATGCTCCACAATCCATATCTGTGTTGCGGTTTCACATGAAGAGAAAGGGCAGCGTGTATATACACAGGAGCAGTATCACCAGACTGGAGTCGAGTCACTCAGCGAAGAAAGCAGGGCTCGTACAGCTACAGCATGCCCAGAGGGGAAAACATGTCAGTCAGTGTCTGCACTGCTGAATGTAAGATACACTTGTTGTTACAGTACATGATGAGTTTGTTACACTGTTTTATGTTTGTAATTGTACTACAATCGCTGGAAGTTGGATTACAAAAGCCAAGGAAGCAGGAGGAGGCGAGAGCTTTTTCACAGCTCTGTTCTGCGCTCTGACAGAGAACCTGACATTTAGTTTCTATCTACAGTACATCTGACTACAACTTAGCTTGGCTAATAATTATATCTTGATGTCACCAATTGTCTTCAGTAATTATAAAAATGTACACCTGTGACATCTACCTGTGTTATCTATTACTTAAGTCACCTGGAGCACGGCGTCTTAATGAGGGACCATCATGGGTTGCCTGGTTGCAAATGACTTAAATTAGCTCTAACAGCTTGCACAGGTCTCAGATAATTACTCTTATCAATAATTCATGTCTAATGCTATGTTGCCTCATTTCCTTTGACATTGCACTGTTAGATAGTCAACAAGCTGTCAGCCACAGCATGGACATACACAGAGAGGGGATTTCATAGCTGGAAGCCTTTGTAAATGCATGATTATATTAGTGCAAGTCTAACATGTCACTCCAATCCTACCTACATTTATCTTTCCCTTTGATTTCTGTCTTTCTGTGCGTATTCTCGTGCAAACAAGAGAGCGGCTGATGTTTGCATTCTCTCGGCCCTCACAGGGATGAAGTGAGATTGTAATCTTAATCTCTTTCATATGTTACACCTCCACACGCACCCCTGTTCTTGTCTTGCTCCACACAGCTCAGTCCAGCCCGCAGGATTGTCTGATAGATAATAATAAGAACACACTGAGGGGATTTAACCTCTGCAGATGCAGGAATTCTTGCTTGCATTAAAGTGAATCACCCCCATGTCAGGGATGTCCTACAAAGTCAGACATATTGGAGGGTCACTCCAGTTCTGCAATACGGTGAAGAACAAACAATCTTCATGTCTACCTACTAGCTTTGCCAGAGCTTTCAACAGCATGTACCAAACCTCATCTTCTCCATCAAAGACCAGAATGTCAGACAGACCATTTAAAATAACACAGCTGTTGGTGGCTGCACAGATAACACCAGACTGCCTTCATTTTTTCAACTATTAAAGCCGGCAAAGTAAAGTTAAGGAGACCTAAACATTTTGGGAACACTTATTTACTTTCTTGTTAAGAGTTAGACGGTGTTATTAATATCACTGTTTCTCACATATCTGGGGAGTGGCTGTGGCTCGGAGGCGCAGTCTGTGGTCCTCAAATCAGAGGGTTCAATCTCCAGCCGCTCCAGTCGAGTATTCTTGGGCATACTGTACTGTACCCCGATTTGCTCCCGTAGACATAGCCTGCAGTGTGTGAATGTGAGTGATTGATTAGCTGATTAGCACTAAATTAGCATGTGAAAGGGTGAATGCTGACAAAGCACTTTGAGTGGTCAAAAGATTAGAAAGGCGATATATAAGTGCAGTCCATTTATCATCTGTCTGGTTCAGGCACGTGCGCAGATAGGACCCAATGGGGCTTGAGCCCCTGACCTTGTGCCTTGAGAGTCAAAAAGTGACCTTTATTAAAAAGAAAATATATATATATATATACAGTACATACATATATTTTTTATTCTATCAAATGTAAAGACGGAAATGTAAAGTAGTATCCATGAAAAATATGCCTTATCAATTTAGGAAGTACTCCACATTCCCCACCCCACCCCCTCCCAAATGATTTTGTCTCAATCAATCAATTAACTGCATTATTAATTACATGCATTAAATTGCATCCTTCCTAACTGTCTTTCTCAAGGAAACAGCTGAACACTTACTGACTGCATTACTTTCATGAAACATGTCTAATGTGGTTTCCTCTTAGAATAATGTTGTTCAGTAGGATATAAGCAGTTCCCATGTTATCCACATAATGTGTGATTCTGGATGGCGGCAGGGGGGACAACATCAGGGTGGGAATTAGTGCATGTTGGTTGGGCAAGTGCCCTTTTTTTAGCTTGAGCCCCTGCCTCCAAAAAATGTCTGTGCATGGCCCTGGTCTGGTTCCTTTTAAGCGACAGCAAGCTCAGCTTAGCATAAAAACTGTTAGCATAAAACAGCTAGCCCGGCTCTGTACAAAGGCTAAACAACTCCACCTGTCAGCACCACTGGAGCTCACTTATTCTCACATTTTAACAAACTAAATAACAAAGTGTGAAATACAAGCGTCAAGTTGTGAGAGTTTAATGTATAGACTATTTCTTTGCCAGGCAGTGACCACTGGTTGTTGCTGGTTGTCTGAAAACTTCATGTTGAAACTACAGTCCATGGATTATTTTTTAGTCTTAATCTTATGCACGACACTACTACATAATATCCTTGATTGTGACAACAAAACTGGTGTTATTTTGAGTGTTTCTAGTTACGTGGTTAATAATGCCGGTTGGACATGTCCAACAAGCTTTAGATATCTGACTAGCAGCTGATTTGAAGTCTCTTAAATTGTGCTTGTTATATAAAAAGACTATTAAATTCAATCCTTAACAATCATTTTGCAAAGCAGTTTTATATAAATGGTTTTAATATTACATTTGCTCAAAATGGCTAGAAAAGATTGATCCATGAAATCATTCAGAGTGGCACACCCGAGACATAAAAACATCTAATTTAAAAGCTACAGAGATAAAATCATTTATTCTTCAGGTTTTGCAGCAACACTGAAGCAAAAATCTTTTCTCAGGAATAAAAGAGAACACGGCCACTGTGCGAAAATGTTGGACGCACATGAATGCACAAACACACACAGACATGGGCCAAAGTACAAAAGAGACTCCCTCCAGACACGCATGCACACACCAACAATTACTGTCTGTCGCGCAGTGTGTACTGTAGGGCCCGACTCTACAGTATCTGCATGATTCATGAAGTGTTTCATTCCACTTGGACTGAGATTAAGGTATGACCCAGATTCTTTTCTTTGCAGTCTGTCCATTGTTTATGTCTCTGCGACGAAATGTCCGACCACTTTCTTTCCATGAAACTTTGATGTGTCACCTACAATCAGCAGCGCCGTAGGACGGAGTTAACCATGGAGGGTGCCAGACTGGAATGAGAAGACATGCCATACATGAGATGTAAACGAGACGTCTCATCTTTTTTTTCTGTGAAAAATACATCTTCTGATGCACCTAGACACATCTTGTACCTGGAATTATACATGTCATACACCCTTCTCCAGGCGACCCAGCTGGGGCTGATAAGACCCCAGCTTGTGTCCAGGATGGCTAGCTACCTCTGACTCCATGGTTCTCCTCTTTGTAACTTAGCCATCTTGAGGCTCTCTGCTGCTTCGGTGGTGATGCAAATAGCTTTCCTCATCCTCTCTCCCTCGATGCCCAACTTTCTGAAGGCTCTGACCAAAGAGCGGGCCGCAAATCCCCTGCAAGCAACCTTGACTGGGAGACACTTCACTCTCCATCCCGTCAGTCTCTGACCAGTCTTGCATACTTGGAGAGCTTCTTTTCAAAGGCCTCTTCCAAGCGATCTTCCCATGGGACTGTCAGCTCCTGCAGCACAGCCTGCTCGATGGACTCTGATAGAATAACAATGTCAGGTCACAGGGTGGTGGCCACAATGTGGCTGGGGATCTTCAGCTGATGTTCTCTTGGTGGCATTTGGTTTCTCCCCAGCTCTGACAAAGGCGACGGTCTGCTTGGAGGGTCGGAACCGCCTTGCCCGCTCAACTTCTTGCCTGATGGCTTCAGCGATGGGCTTAAGGACCTGATTGTGCCTCCACCGGTACCATCCCTCTCCGAGTGCCTTTGTGCAGCAACTGAGGATGTGCTCCAGGTACCTCATGTGGAGCACAGTGAGCACCCTGGCAATTTTACATTGCCCCAAGTGTGGAGGTTTGCTGGGCTTGGGAGCACGTCGTAAACCGCCTGGACAAGGAATTGGATTTGGATTTTCAAAAAAAAGAAAGAAAGATGCTGCCCATCATGTCTCAGTCATATTTTCAGCTCAGACAAGGCTTTATTTAACTTTTTACCCCACATTACCTGAACTCATGTTTGTCTGCTTTACTTTGGGTTTAAGTGTCCAAAATTGTGATGTCTTTGTTGAAGTTTAGAGAAGTATTAGGCCTGTGGCTGTTGGCAGAAACTTCAAATGAAAAAGGTCAAGGTAAAGATAAAATTGAATTGAAAATATGAAATATTAAGAAGGTGTGGGGCTGTTTGTGAGTGTTACTCATTGACCATGAAATTGTGTGAAAGAAGCACAGCTCAGGTTTGGAGCTTAAAGGAAATTAACCAGTTTCACTGGCAGAAAGGCAAACTTCTTTCTATGCTGCAGACTTTAGTTAAATAAAGTCTGCTGGGATCAAATAGGTGACGGAGGTTATCACTTTGACCCCTGACCTCTGGTCTGTAATAACTATGCTAATTCAAAGTCCTCTTACTGATGAATATATTTATTTTCATTAGGGCTGTTTAGAAAGCAGGCGAGTCTCAGAACTTTTCTGCTTTTAATCAAGTTAGTTTTTCCTCCGGTAGTTTGCCAATAACTTACCGAGGGTACAGTTTTTCTATTCAATACATCGGAAGAGATTTACTGACCAAGTTCAGAACATCCGTATTTTAAGCTTGAAATTGGTACATCACCCTTGACCAGACACAAAATATCTAGCTGCATAGTTACAGATTGGTTTTCTTCCTTTGGACAATGAACCAATAAAAAAAATTAATATAATTTTCCATTTTCTGTTCATCCAATCATTAATTTCTCTGTTAATCATAACACCTAACATACTGTCCATATGCCAAATATGTTTAGCCTTGGTTTCGTTTTGATAAGCTCATGCAATGTCACAACATTTATTTCCGTCCAGAGTTGCATTGATTTTTTTGCCAAGGTTTTGTATTGATGATGGGAGAGTCGGGCCGCTGCGTAAAGTCTTCTCCAGCACCTCCCAAAGATTGTCAGTGGGGTTAAGGTCTGGACTCTGTGGTGGCTAGTCCATGTGTGAAAATGATGTCTCATGCTCCCTGAACCACTCTGCCCACTTTTTGGGCACATAACGTTGCTAAACCTAGACCTAACCAACTGAAGCAACCCCAGATCACACTGCCCCCACAGGCTTGTAAGGTAGGCACTAGGCATGATGGGTGCGTCACTTCATCTGCCTCTCTCGCTCCGAAGCGCCCATCACTCTGGAACGGGGTACATTTTTCCATTGCTCCAGAGTCCAATCTTTATGCTCCCTAGCTAATTGAAGCCTTGTCTTCCGATTAGCGTCACTGATGAGTGTTTTCTTAAGGCTACACAGCTGTTTAGTCCCAGTCCCTTGAGTTCTCTTTGAATTGTGCGTGTGGAAATGCTCTTACTGTCACTATTAAACATAGCTGTGAGTTCTGCTGTTGATTTTTTACAGTTTGATTGCACCAAACGTTTAAGTGATTTATCCGCCCACATTTCTTCCTTGAAGACGATGGTTCACCACTATCCTTCCAGGTTTTGATAAGGTGTTGGACAGTTCTTTACCTGATTTTAGTCGTTTCAGCATCTCCTTAGTTGTTTTCTTTGCTTGATGCATGCCATCAATTTGACCCTTCCGAAACAGAGTCACGTCTTTTCCACGACCACAGGATATTGTTGTTTAAGAAATGAGAGGCGACTCACTGCATCAGTTAGGGTAAAATAATGCCAGCTGAAACAAATTAATCACTGCAGAAGTTTTCTAATGGAAGGCTCTTCCCTATTTGCTTAGCTAAATCCAGGTGGTGCCTTTTTTTGGGCCAGGCAGTGATATAGCCTTGGTATCCTGGTCTTAAGACCCTCTCCTCTTATTCATACAGTCATATTCCACGGTCTAAAATCCTCTCCTAATATCATTATTTAGTCTTCCTTAGTAGGCCCCTCTGATAACATATAAAGAGGTTCTTATAAAGCTCAAGGAGTCCTGCTTTAAGAACCTCAAGGACACCAATAGTAGGATACCTTGATATGCATAATCAGTATATTGATCCAGAGCATTGTTGCTGACCATTGTCACAAAAATATATTTAGCATAGGTACATCTTGGTCACATTTTGAACAGTCTGTGCCTTGTGTTTCAGTCCTGTGCGTGTGCAGCATGATGAGACTGGCTGTGCATTGTTGTTCCTTGAACTGAATGTTCTGTACCTTATGAAGAGCACAGTCCAGTTTTGGGAGCAAACATTGCGATGTGCTTTCAGGTCCTGTTCGTCTTCCTGCTGTAGTCCCTGTCGGTGAGCCTCAGCTGGCAGAGACAGACTTTTAATCAGTTATATTACATGCCGACAAGCAGTCACTGACAAGTGTTCCTCTGCGTGTTTGCTGTGCAGCTTTTCCACCAGGAGAGAGAGACAAAATGTTCCCTGTGCATCATCTTCTTTGTTTTCTTCCTGCTGTAGAACAATTGCAGAGGGATTTCTGAGAGTAAACTTTTTTTTTTTCTGGGTTGTAGGAAAAGAAAATGAAAGAGAATGCGTGCGGAAAGAAAACAGCATCACAGACGCGTGTCTGCATTATGAATTATAGATTGTGTTCAGATTTTTTGACGTGCTGGCAGAAAATAGGCAGGTGGGGTTTTAATCCAACGCGTTTTGCTGCTCCAACCAGAAAAAGTCAACATTCTCTGTTACAGTTTATTCTTATTAAGAAGAATATATATAAGAAACCCTCAGCTGCAGGTGGTAACCATGTATTAAACATCTGTTGGTCAGGTCATTTATAAATAACTGTTAATTTTGATTCACTTTGGAGGGTTTATATTATCATTAGATTCAGGAGGACGTCAGAGATGAGTGAAATATTTGTATTTTCTTACATTCCCATTCTGTCCCTTAGAGGCACAGGCCAAGCATCCATCAATAAATCATACCTTATGGTCTTTACTCTGTTTTTGACCTATACACCATGCATACTAAATGATCCTGATACATAATTAAACTATAAAACCTCTTCAGCAGCAGTCGCAATTAAATTCTGAAATAACATTCTACGGGGTTAGACAGTAGAGGGGTAGATGGTTGCTCAGTCTGTAGGGACTTGGGAACCGGAGGGTGGCCTGTTCAAGTCCCGGTACGGACCAAGTATGGAATTGGGGCTGGTCTCTGGAGCTGGTAGCTGTGTCATTTGCCTGGGGCGTGTGTCCATGTGCAGTCCCCTCACTCTAACATCTCTCCAATAATGCATGTCCATAGGGTCTTGTTTGTGCATATGGTTATTTCGGGTCTATGTGTGTGTAGCATGTTTGTACTAACAGAGTGATAACATTGAATTTCCCCTCAGGGATTAATAAAGTGTCTCTTCTTCTTCTTCTTCGTCTTCTATTATCACAAGATAATGTGTTAAACACGGTCATATATATGGAGGGGGAGACTCCAGCTCCTACTTCAGTTGAAGCAGACGTGAATGGCTGCCGAATGAACTGATTGCATTAACTCAAAACGTGGTGCATCGAGCAACCTATTACACATAATTGCGCTATGGTATGACTGTTATAGGTATAGGTAATGATGTCATCATAATGCAGATGATGATATGGTTTAATTAGCCGTCTATCTCTTTCAAGGTTGATTTACTTTTCGTTGCCTTGCCTGCTAAAAATCAATTTAACTAACCGATGCTTAAAGCAGATGCACTTCACTTTATACTTGTCAGAGAGGGGCTGGTTTGTTGTGCTGGCTCTCTGTACGCCTATCATGTGCACAACAATTAACAGAAAAGGGAACAAATTCTATCTTGTGTACAGTATTAAAGATCTAGTGTTGTAAAAGGCTCGTAAAAGTGTCCTTAGTTTACAATCCTCAGTATGAAAGATTTTATGCTATAAAGCGAATTAGAAAACATAGTTAGGCTGGTGACATTTAGCATTTAATCTACCCTGAAACTATTATATTTTATAAATAATGCAAAAATGACATGATATAAATGGAAAATGACCATACAACGTAAAATGTACTTACATGTGACGCCTGTCGCGGGCTCAAGGAGAAGACTGTAGTGGATTAGTTTCCCCTCTGCCATGCAGTTCTCAATTCTTGCAACTATTCCCTGCTTAAAGTCACAGGCAGGTATTTTAAGTGCAGTATAATAACTGATAACTGTGGTAACATAAGTAAGGGCCCGATCAGACAGAACGAGGCGCTTTTTTTTTTCTACTGTTGTTAAGGCAACCACCGAATCATAGCTGTCATTAACCTAACCATTATATTGTAAACTGACAGAAGGACCGCCTCTCCTTTCATCCGATTGGACAATCAAAAAAACGCCCATGACGTCGGGCGCTTTTCTGCTTTGCGATAAAGTTTTTTCAACTCGAGGTGCTCGGAGCGTTTCCTCAAAAACAAGAAGCGCACAGAGCGGAAAAATGCGAGGCGCTCTGCAACGCAAAAGCAGCGCGCAGAAAGCGTCCCTCTCATTGAAAACAATGACAAAAGAAACGCGCTCCGTCTGATCGGGCCCTAAAGCTGTAACGTTAAGAACAAGGTCAAACTCTCAGTATAAGTGCCAGGCATATAAAAAAATAAAAGGAGGAATTTTTACGAACATTTTTTTTCTTTTTGCATATAAATTACTAAGAAAAAATGTCAAAAACACTTCCACTCCTGATTTCTTTTTATTTATTCTAAGATCAACTTTATTTTTGGGTTGTCAGCTTTTTTTCTTATCAGTAGAAACAAAAAATCCTCCTGTACATTTTTTCTTATGCTGATGGTCTTCAGTACAAATGAACTAAGGATGACACGCTGATGTATCAGTACAAACTAGCTCATATTAACTGAGCGGTTAACATGTGTGCAAAAGGCTCAAGGCATGGGAAGACAGTGAGCTTTAACCCGTTGCTAGGCAACAACCTTTTTTGCACGCGGCTCGCACTGGTTCGTCAAGAATGGCAGTTCGTTTTAGCAGAAAGTTAGTCGATCCTAACAAGCTATGTATCAGTTGGTTCCACAGTTTGTGTGCTAATTTGTGTAGTGTAAAGACTTAAGAGTTTCTGTTGGCAATTTGTACTGTAGTACTGTAAGTTTACCAGCTGTTTATGAAGCAATTTACAAGCTAGTTGTATTAAGTGTCTTTTATCCGTCTTGTATGAAGCCTATTGAGAAGCAACTGCTGTAGATTATTACTCTAATACCCGTTTAGCACTTTATTTCCTGTAAGTGTAGAAAGTCCATCTTGTGAGGTTTATGTTAATTGTAGAGATAGCAGGGCCTAAGTAGCTAATGTGGATGTTTTTTGTTCCCACGTAGTCCTATAAACAGAACAGTGCCTGTGCATCTGTGTACCTATAATTCTAGGTCACAATAAACTCTCAAAGGATATCCCTGCCTCCCGTGTCCTGACTAGACACCCCGCTGACTAGAGTTCCTCACCACCAGAGGGTCATCACAACTGAAACCTTCCTTTAAGCTGAAAACACCTTAACTCGAATTGCAGTTTAAAGGTATATAAAAGGGACGACTCACGCAAAATAAACAACTCCAGAGGGGTCATTGCAGTTCCTTTAACGGGGCGACTCTGTTGAATAAATGAGAGCTAAATTAACCCCAGTTTTACAAAACAGATTGAAGAGAGACTGTTGAGCAGCCTGAGAGTCTGGCACGGCTGCATCCTCACTTGGCATTACAGACGAAGGGGGACATCCACCACTTGACTCGCTTTCCCTCCCATAGTGCTACATTACCCTTCCCTGTCTTTCCCCCTATTCCCCTGCTTCCTTTTCCCTGTCTATATATTCCTTTCGAAATTCTCTCGTTATCTCCGTCTCTTTACCTCCCATCAGGCCTCACGCTGGGCTTTGCTGAGGAGGTAAAGCGTTGGGTCCCATCTGGGCTAGATTTAGCTAACATCTGTTAGCTGACTCTCCTCCCTCTCTCTCGCACTGTCACTGTGGCTGGCCATTATATCACAGAACAGACATGCGGGGCCATTAGACGCCCGCTGATACTCTCTTTTGACAAGAACTCCCCCCTCACGCTCGCTTTATTGGTTTCTAGTGTTTTCCTTATTTTCAGACGATATTTCCCTTTTCTATTTCCCTCCTCTTTATACGTCTTGTTTCCTCCCTAATGTTCTTCTTATGATATAAAAACATCTCAGTGTTGCCTCTTGTCATCCCACCAGATTTTTTTCTTCTAACTGTAATTGCCCCTCTCTCTCTCACACACACACACACACACACACACACACACTCTCATACTGATTAGTTACATGACCTTGATGCTGCAGAAACAATTACTGAGTCAGCGTCATGCTAATTACGTGTTTACAACAATCCCTGGTGTGAATGTAACGCTCAGCTTTTCACAGTGACTGCTTTATGTTAAGTATCATGCACTTCAAACTCCTCTCAACAATAGGCAACACACATGCTATATTTAATGAAAAGTTAAATGATGTAAGACTTTGTCATTGCCCTTCCAAATGACAGTGATCAGCATCTTCTAATCTGGCACGCTGTCCTTCAGCAACTCGGTTTAGGGTAGTCATCCATTATGGCTGTCATGGTTACGAGTAAACAGTGTTGTAGTAGGAAACAGATGGGATGTCTTTTATCGAAGTCAAAGGCTTTTCTTAGTGAGTCATCCATGCTTAATTTTTTATGGAACTATGAAGAAAATCTCACGACTTCTTTGCACCTTATTATTCGTGCAGACACAAGAGGTCCTTGTCAGGTGAGCAGGATTATAAAAACCAAGAGAGCACAGAAATGGGGCATCGTGGTGGGCTGATTCTTGGCTAAATAAACTGTCCATTATTAATAGTTACATTTTGTGTCAGTGTATGAATTGAATAATAATTTTAACTAAAAAAGTGTCATGGCAACCCTGGGAACAGGTATACCAGCTCTTGTCTCAGGCTTCCAGGACTCTGTTGCCCGTGTATCTGGATCCCTGGTGTAAAAATTTGGCTGCTAGGCTAAAGGTAAGGTAAATGGGCCAACCTGTTGTTGACTCTCCAACCGGTGCTTCTCCATGCTCCGACACGTCCTTGCATCAGTGCTCCCATTGTAACACTAACACGCGAACGATGACTTGAACGCAAAAATTCTGTAACAAAGAGGGAAACTAGACGGTCTGTCCTCTCTTGCGGCTCTCACAAACATTTAGTCACACTTTAACCTCCAGCCTGACAGCCATTAAGGACAGCAAATATGGAAATAGTGTGCTGTGACATAACCTTGTATATAGAGCACACTTTTCTAAAATCCAAACTACAAATTTCTTCACAAAGGCAGCAAAACAGGTGTCGGTTTAGCCCAGCAGTTAAATCAGCGGCCCATTTACAGAGGCCATACTCCTCGATGCAGTGGCCCCAGGCTTGACTCCCACCCTCAGCCCTTTGCCGCATGTCATCCCCCATTCTCTCTTCTCCTGTCTCCAACACTATCCACCGTCCTCTTTATAAATAAAGGCATAAAAGGCCAATATATTATCTTTACAAAGGCAGCAAAATAGAACAGACAAGCTAGCTCAGTTTCAACAAGGTGCCACGAAACGACGGCAGAGACATGTTTGGTCTCCTCATAAGGAGACTGCAGGAGTCTTGGGACTAAACGAGGTAGGCCTATTCAGTTATCCATCTCCACTTACAAGCCAACCACCTGTCACCTTCTGACTCTGGTACGGGAGGGCAATAGATTCTAGCAGGGGCGAGCTGGTGCCGGCACTGTCAGAAGTAACTTGAAGCAGCTTGCATCCTCAGTAAGGGATAACACTTCATAGCTTGATTTATTGCACGCAGAACCATAGAAAACCAATTCTGCTCTCTTCTAGTCTGCAGCCGGGCATGTTGAGCATGCCTCACATGTGACATCCCACACAAACACAGATCCTTCCCCTTCAAAACAACGAGGAACAGACTGGAGCATTAATCAGACACCTGCTGCAGATAAACGCTCCTCCCGTTCAGCCTCTTTCCTCTGGAAATGTGATTAAAGAGCAGAGCCCGAGGCTGCGGATGGAGGGACAGGCCTGTTTACATGCCGATGTTCCGGTGGCCACGGCGTGCATTCCTATACAGATTTACTTCCCTAGATATATCCATATCCAATGAATAAAAAGAGATTAGATTAGGCCCTGTGTGTATGCACAGCAGGAACCATAACAATGCTATTAGGGCATGGAAGGATGAAGCAGCAGCGTGACGTTACGTGTTGGCTGAGATGATTTGTCTTTCAGTATATGTGTGTGACAGGAAGGAGGGCTGGAGCCACCGTTTGATACCTCAGCTGTTTGAAAGTGAAATACTGGTTCCTTTTTTAAGATTGTTTTTTTTTGCCTTTAGCCTTTAATATATAGGATAGCTTCAGAAGGACAGGGAATGTGGACAGTAGAGTGTGGGGGATGACATGCACATGATTGGCAGACCGGAAGTCAAGCCTGCGATCAGTGTAGGACTGTAGCCTCTGTGCATGGGGCGCCTGCTTTACCAGCTGAACTAAACCAGCGCCTCGAAATGATTTCTTTGTGTTTGTGTCTTCTATGCAGCACTCACGGTGTGTTTTGAGCAAAATACGACACTGTTAAAGGAGCAATTTGCCCCTGGAAAAAGCCACTGTCAGTCAAAGCTGGTGTTTTCTGTAATCGATAGAAGCAGTAATACTTGAAATTGTCATAGCTGTGGAGAAAGTTGTACGAAAAGCTTGTGGTTTCGCCCATTCTACATTCCTACAACACCCAGCGTGCATTGCGCCCCTCCCTCTGAAAGGAGCGGGCCAGCAAGAGACGCTACAGTGAAATACTATCGTTTTGGCTGCAGGCAATGGCTCAGAGCGGCACAGAATCCAAAATACAACACCACATACCGGTGGATCGTCTAAACAATCTACATTTCAAACCTGACGATTTTGAACGAGACATGACTCAATTATAAATATGAAATGTCTGGGAGGAAAAACAGTTTCAAGGCCACTCACTGAACAAATGATTACATTTTACAGTATGTGGTTTTTTCAACTGAACACTGCAGACATCTGAGGCGGGTATCCTAGATTGAGGAAGTGTAGTTTAGCAAGCTCCCTGGCCTCCGCCATGTGACGAGTTTTACGTAGTCTGGCGGAGGTTTTCCAGGGCCCATTGGAGAAGCGGATAGCGTCCTCTAGAGGGCCTTTAAATCAAAGATAAGGTTTCACAAACCATTCGTAAAAAGCAGTCCAACCAAAAGCTATGCTACGCTGGTTGTAAATTATCTAAGGATTCAAAACCCATCAATAATGATGCAATTAATGTATTTTAATGTGATTTTACTAGCTTTAATTGATTTGAATAGAATTTATTTGATAGCCCAAAAAGCGTGAGTGAACACACTCAAACAAGTGCAAATACATTTGGCCTTTCTGAGCTGCAAATGAATGGGTACCTGTAGCGTTGCTGGCTGTACGGCGGTGCAGCGGTTAGCGCTGTCACCTCACAGGATGAAGAGGGCCTTTCTGTGCATGTTCTCTCTGGTGTCTCTCCGACAGCCCAAAGACATGCTCGTTAGGTTAATTGGTGACTCTAAAATTGCCCGTAGGTGTGAATGATATGCCAGATATGATATGCCACACATAGATTAGTCCAGGTGTCACCCGGCCTCTCGCCCTATGACAGCTGGGATGGACTCCAGCCCCGGCGCGACTGTGTTTTCTTGCTATCTGATAAGAATGAGCTTCCTTACAGCCACGTTGGATCTAAATGTTGTGAGTTTTAGGTGTGGTGTATTTTGTGCAAAAAGTTGGCATTTTCTGTTTTTTGTTTTTTTCACAGTGTTAAGGATTGATTCCCTAAATAACCATTTGAAGTAATAAAGTTAAACATCTCTCCCCACTAGATGGTGATTATAACAGAACTGGCCTCCGGGCTGCAGCTCATTAGCCCAAACCCCTTTACAGTCCCTGCTCCCCCTCTCCTCCTCGTCCAGTGAATCACTGAGGTTTCTAGCTAATTACCTGTCCACCTTTCCTCTCTGATCCTCATGTATTCTCTCCTCTATCTCTCTGTTTTCTCTGCCCCCTTTGCTGCTTCCTAAATCACTTCCTATACTATACTCAAACATTTTCATACAACCAACCACAGCACCATCTAGCTATCAAAACACCTGAGCCGAGGCAGTTTCACACACAAGTCTGCAGATGGAAATAGAGCTGCGTCGTGTCCACACTCAGTGATGTCTGTGTGGGCGTCTGAACGGTCTCTTTTCTTCCTCTCATTCCATCTGGATGTCTGAAGCTCTTACCTGGTGCCAAGTAGTCAAGGTTACAAGTTTGGCTTGATTTGTCTCTGTAGCATGCTATCTTATGTCTCATGCACATGTACTGATGACAACTTTCAGTCAGTGGATAACCTGTGGAGTGGATTGCCTTTGTTAATACGTGATACTAAATCAGATTTTAAAGGAACAGATAATCTTTATTTTCTCATTAAGTTATGTAATTTAACAACTGACAACAGTCTGAATCAGGATAAATGATACAGCTGTTGTTCAAGAAGTTAAGTTTGAACAAAATTGCACTCGTATGTTGTTGTGTTTTGGCCTCCAGGGCCACCATAGGAGGTTCAGTCAGACAATCCACATTTCTAATAGTTTGAAACGTTCATTGCAGCAGCAGAACATAGCTTGTGTTTGGCATCTCGGCTCCGACCTTGTCACTCCTCTCAGATTTATTTTGCGTGTAGAAATTTGAGGAATGATGAGATAATCTCTTAATACCACACCTAGCTGGAGCCTGCAGGTGGACGCTGGGGTGGTGGTGGGGCTGAAAGTCAGAGTACAGTACTGGTGCAGGGCAGCGGTGGCAATGACAGAGCAGAGGTAGAGACTTGAGATCATGCAGCTTAAATAGAGCGCCTCATTGGGAGGATGTGTTTGTCAGGTGTTTGTGAACTAGCTCACAGGTGTCACTCCATAAGTGGTGAAAGAAATATATTTAGTTATTAAAATATATTTATGTAATACAGTACTTAAGTAGAATTTTAAGTTACTTTTTAGTTACTTAGTTTTCTCCGGATAAGTTACTTTACTTGAATATTTAAATTTTATGCTACTTAAAGGGCCAGTTCGACAATTTTCACCCTCAGTCCTATCATGCTTTTATGGGGAGCAAATGCCATTATGGTAGGAAAAAAAATGCAATTCCGCTGTGTGCCTTTGGAGGACGCTATCCGCTTCTGGAAAACCTCCGCCAGACTACGTAAAACGCGTCATCTGGCGGAGGCCAGGGAGCCCGCTAAACTACACTTCCTCAATCTAGGACGCCCGCCTCCGATGTCATGTCTTGTTCAAAATCGTCAGGTTTGAAATGTAGACTGCAGACCCGAAGATTTTTTAGACGATCCACCGGTATATTCCCATCGTATTTCTGATTCTGTTCCGCTTTGAGCCATTGCCTGCAGCGAAACCTGTAGTATTATACTCCAGCGTCTCTCGCTGGGGCATTCCTTTCAGAGGGAGGGGCGCAATGCATGCTGGGTGTTGTAGGAATGTAGTATGGGCGAAACCAGGAGCTGTTTGTACAACTTTCTCCACAGCTATGGCGCCAATTTGAAATATTATTACTTCTATCAATTACAGAAAACACCAGCTTTCGGGGGAGAATTTCTTCTTTAATTAGTCCATTACATTTTAGAGGTAAAAGGTGTAAATAACTCTAAATAACTTTATTTGGACAACTGGAGATATAAATTTGATAACAGATTAGGATTTTATCATTTCTAACTGTAAAGTATTTAAAAAATGCTCCTTTAGCTGTAAGTTAAAATGCTCATTAACAGTTCCACATTTTGTAAAATACTACCCAATTAATGCTTTTAGTTTAATTCAGCACAATCTGTGGTTAAAAACTTGGCAATTTAATTCATTAACTTAAAGTGAATGATCTGAGAGCTTCAGAATTGCTGGATAAAGAGGTGTCTGTAAGCAGTAAAGTGATGATGGTAGAAGTAAAAATAATATAAAACTTTAAATTTCACAGAGCTCATTTAACATGTTGATGGGTGACACATACATTTCAATCCATCCCATCCTGTGTGCTGACAGAATTTCACACCATAAAAATACCTGCAGATCTAAACCCCCCCACATATCCATCCCCTCCCTCACCAGTCTTTACTCCCCCCAGCTATCAGCACAGAGCTCCTCCGTGGTTAACTAGCACCATCAGGTTGCGTTACCTTTCATTGTCTGCTAATTGGATTTAGGTGTTGTTAATTGTGTTCAGTGTTCTCATGCGCACACAGCTGTGCGGGCTCAGGCAGAGAACTGTGATTACTCTCATGTTGCTAATTGCGCTGACGAGCACATCGCAGCGCAGGCAAGCGCTGGTAATGACGATAAACACGTTCGTCAATTTGCATGTTCGGTTCAAAGTGTGTGCAGAATTAAAAGGGTAAGGTGTGTGTGTGTATGTGTGTATAATAGACAACAAGTTTGTCACAGTAATTGGTAACAAAGGAAACAATTTATTCTAAAAAGTTACACTGATAATGAACAGTACCCCACCCCCCGCCCAATGACAGCTGGGACAGGCTCCAGCCGGGACCCTGAACAGGATAAGCGTATAGATGGATGGATTTCAAATATGGATGATTCTCCAAACAAGTAGTGGTCACGTACATCTCGGGATCATTCTAAATTGTACATAAGAGATAGGTCCACATGTTAAAAACCCAGCACTTTTAGATTAAAGCATCCATTCATTCTTCCTGGAGCAGCGCTGATTTTGTTGTTGTAACAGTTGGAGCCTAATTTTGCACCTGTGCTGCTTAACTGCCTTGAAGCATGCTAACCAAGACTCTAAGTGGCCTTTGAAGGAACAACATGAATATGCTAAGCTCATAATTTTATTGTGAATTAGCCTCTCGTGTTTGAGCTAAAAAATAAATAAATAAATGTGTCTTTTTTTTGTTTGTTTAGGAGCAAACATGGAGTGGAAATTTGAGCTCAGCAGGGAGAGGGAATGAGTGGAGCAGCTTGGAGCAACTGTGCAGAGGTAACAAACAGCTCAATGAGCATAAATCCACGATCACCTCACAAACTCCTAGTGAGCAGTGATGCTACAACATTGCACAATATTAAATTAAGTACAATTACATGGCTGTCTTAAAGAGAACTGTATATTGTGTTTAAAAATGTTAAAGTTTACTTGGCACAAAAAAGGCCTTTGTGGGCCTCGTCACACTTTCAACATTCCTGGGCCTTCTCCAGCCCCGCAGCCTCAGAGCATGAACATTTGAGACCTAGAAAGCTGCACGTTCATGATTAGGATAAATTAATCAAATCACAAGTGTCCTTGAGACTTCAGCCTTTTTGGATTCAATTGATCAAATTGTGATTCACAGAGAGTCTTTTCGGGGTGTTTGTGGCCACCAGAAAAATGTAATTGCCGCTTTAGGGCAGTCAGTTGTGTATCCCTATATATCCAAAGTCAGCAGTGGTCTTCATTTTCTCCCTCATACATCCATGAGTCTTTGCTGATTACAGCAAAGAGTAAAGATAGCTCACTTGGTAACAGGCAGAAGAATTTTTAAGCAGAGCATATTCAACCTGGTTGATGTTACTTTTGCGGCACCCGGCCCGTGTAAGCCGTCAGATAATGCGTTGCGAGACTAAACATGGGAGTAACACGGTGACACGCTGTATGAATAATCCATAAAAAACAATATGTATTCCTCCATTTATTCTTCCACAAACACGAAAGACACAAGCAGTTACCTGCTTGTAAAATCCAATTTGTGCGTATGCATTCGTGCAGTCAACAGAAAATATCCACTCCCTAGCTCACCCCCTCTTCGTTGACACCAAAACCAGAAGTGAACAGGTGAGTGCAATCAATATAATGAGTGACATTACCCTAGTTCAACATGCCCAATAGCAATTATAAATTCACAGTAAACAATCAATAATAATTAGCAAAACTATCGAACAGAGAATCAAACAAAACTCGTACAGTTACACTTTTATGCAGTGAAGTACATGGCCTGTGTTTAAACTTAGCTTAAACGTGACCTTTCTTCTAATCATGTTGTATTTCTCTGCTCTCTGAAGAAGACATAACATGTAGAAAATAGTTTCTAGCTGAATAACCTAATTAGTTTTAAATCTTGAATCTCATAGATTCATAGCATTGCAGCATATATCGAGATTCATAGCATTGCAGGGATGTGGATTTACGGGATGGCAAGTGTTCTGGTTTCCGTTTGTACTACGCTTGTAGTACGAGTAATATTGACCAATCACGTATCAGCAGGCTGCGGCGATTCAGGAAAAACAGTTTGTGTGAAAAGCAAAAGCAGGCGGAACGTAATCTGCTGTATTGACATCCCGGCTCCCATCATTTAGCTTCTTATTAATCTCTATAAACACACACCTGCATGTAAGTTCAGCTAACAATCTGTTCTAGATCTAAAATTTAACTTGGATGAATTTCCTTGACGCTGTGTCACGAAAGCCGTTCAGTGTTCAGATTTCCCGACTTCCTCGAATGCATCAGATCGATCCGACCTCCATTCAACAAACGAGCATTTTAAAAGTTTTCTTCTCCTCTTGAGGACAGGATTTTTACTTCATACAAATCTGCATCATGATGCTGAAATTTCGGCAAAGGTAAGACCCTTTGAATCACAAGAAAACGGGTTCTCTGTCTGTAACAATGCAGCACGCGGAAAAGGAAGTCTTGACGGGAAGACGTTTATCACTAACCGCCCGTCGTCTCAGACTATAGCCGATGGGATCTGAGATTGCAATGCTGTTAATGTTTTGTATTTGGCCAAGCTGTTGCTGCCGTGCTTCATTTCTTCTTCTTGATCTAGAAGTGAACAACGTGGCCCACACTTTCAATCACTAAGTGCTTGGTTTTACTTCACTGACGGGAACAATGGCTGGAAAGAAAGCAAAGGCTCTTATATTTATGTTTATGTACAGTATCTGTCAGTTAAACTCTTTCTTTCTCATGTCTATGTTCACACACAAATGGCTTCAGTCATCATTGTAATTCATATCTCAGCAGCCATGACGCCGCTGATTGGACAGTCATGAAACTGTTGTGACAGCTTAATTTATGCTGTCATCTGTGAGAATGGAGCGCTGACTGCATAATGTGACACAAACAATTATGATCTTCTGTGCTTTCAGCTGAAGCAGGGAGGCCGTGCTTTGGAGAACGGCGGGCACAATAAAGTCAAGTTGATGCTGACATTCAGCCAAACGATAGTCACTTATACACTGCTTTATCAACTCTGAATACCCGTATATGAGACAAGTGGGGAAGACATACAACGGGAGGTCATTGAATATAGTCTCGGTGTAGTGAGTCTGTGTGTGAGATGTAAATCAAGCTTGTCAAGTTAAAGCTGCCTCGATGGACAGACGTGTCATATTTTGATGTCAATGCAATTAATTTCAGCGGCAGCATATGTAATTATAATAATCTGTCCTGTAAGAGATTTATGGTGTACTTTTGCAGCAGCTTAGGGTGGTGTAAATTGAGGATCAGTGACCAGAAGGTTGCTGGCACCAGATACTCCACCAGCTGGGGAAATATTACACCTGTCAGAACTTTGTGGAGCATGGGAATTTAAGAGACAGGAAGTAATGCGTGACCTTACCTCTCACTTGTTTCCTTGATAGTTTTTAGTTTATTATACCTTCTAAGGTCAGACTTATGGATGTATCATAAGGATTGTTCCCTGTGACTTTAACTTTAACATTTATTTAAAAACATGTACCATTTTAAAAGCTTGTGAAAGCAAAACAAAAAAGCTAATGTAAGGTGAAGGCCAGGCTGAGGGTTACACAGTAAATATGATGCTGTCTGCTGCTACACGGGGTGCAAACCTGCTGACTAAGGAAACTACTGCTACTCCCACATTCAACCTGTAATAACAGATTTTTTTTACCCTGTAAGGGGGAGCAAAAACAAGCTGTGAACACACCACTGCGATGAAATCTCATCACTTTTTAGGTTGAAATGGTGAACTTGTTTATAGGGCTGGATATCGGCACTGGACATCAGTGCACAAAGTCCACAATCAATACGTTTATAGCAGTTCAATTTGATTCTTTATGATTAGGTTATAACTGAATTTTATTATGCAGGATTATGTATTATGCAGTGGTTAGCCCTGTCTCCTCACAGCTAGAAGGTTCCTAGGTTCAAACCCCGGTTCGGACGTAGTGGGACTTTCTGTGTGGAGTTTGCATGTTCTGCCTGTGCATGCGTGGGTTCCTTTCGGGTACTCCGGCTTCCTCCCACAGTCCTAAGACATGCTCGTTAGGTTAACTCGTGACTCTAAATTGCCTTTAAGTGTGAGCGTGAATGGTTGTTTGTCTCCATGTGATTGACTGGCGATCAGTCCAGGTTGTACCCCGCCTCTTGCCTCTCGCTCAATGACAGCTGGGATAGGCTCCAGCCCGAACCATCCTGAGCCACGACAGTCCTGTACACTGCTGGTGGGTCACACTTGCTATTATTGCCAGCTTTAATCTATGTAACTTTTCTTACATTTATATTTTTGGCCCTTTATGCATTTATCGAGAGGTAGAGGACAGTGGATAATGTCAGAAACAGGGGACTAGATGGCATGCGGCAAAGGGCCTCAGGTGGGAGTTGAACCTCAGGCCGCTGCATCTCGGACTGTAGCCTCTATGGAACACAAGATTTAACTGCTAATAAGTCAATAAGTCTAATAAGTCTGCTAATAAGTCAATTTTCACAAAGTATGCATTTTACATTTAGCGCAGATGTCGATCTTGTGAATACAATCAACTTTTGATCTTTCACATAGAATCACAATGAATCACAAATTCTGTGTTTTATCGAACAGCAGCCTTTTTTCACATTCAGCAGTTTTGGAAAAATTAGCATTAATTTAAAGCTGCGTCTCTGTTTCTGTCCTTAATGACCAATATTCACTCTCATTTAACACCTCGCTCTTTAGCTGCTAAATGATCCCCGATGCTCACCGGCTTATCACTAACTTTATCTGTCCTTAGGTTGGTGCTGAGCAGGTATCTGCACAGCGGGCTTCTGCAGTGTTTGTAGGTGAGAATGGCGGCCTGCTGGGGTCCAAGAATACACTGAGAGAGAAGAGAGTAAGATCTGTCTATCCATCCATGTGTCTATCGGGTTAATCTTATCCCCTTATGCCTTCCTCTCTTCCTCCCTTTCCTCTCAGTCCTTTAACTCCTTTATTAGGCTGTTTGGGGGTAAACAAATAAAACAAAGCGCTGCATTACAGCTCTCTAATTACTCATTTGAAAGCACGGCCTCTCACAGTTTACAGGCCAAACACGAATAAAATGGAGGGCAGAAAAAGTCCTGCATAACATCAGCGCAAACATCCCATCCATCTTGGGCACTGTGAGGGGCCTGGTATAATAAATGTCTTTGTGTTAGTGTGTGTATGCGTGTGTGTGTTTGTGTGTGTATTATATATATTATACATTAGCAAATGGGGATTTTTGTGTGTCTGTCTGAGTCTGTATCAAGCATACTGGATTAGGCATGTGTGTCTTAAGAGGAAGTGTGAATTTGTCTGTCTTGTTGTATACGTCTAAGATTGTGTGTGTGTGTGTGTGTGTGTGTGTGTGTGTGTGTATGAATCACCTACTATAACTAATATGTACTGGTACAGGGTAAATGTGTGGGGAGGGTTTAAAGCCACATCAGCATTTACATCACTGTAAATGCCCATGCGAAGATGCACACACCTGTCTCCGCATCACACACACACACACGCACACGCACACACACACACACACACACACACACACACACACACTCTCATATGGCTTTGACTAATGGATGACACATCTGAATCTCTCACTCACAGAGACTGTAGTCTATCCTGTTACTCATTCTAATGTCTTTTTTCTCTTCATTACTCATTCTGCTCTCTGCTCCGCCGTCTTCGGGCTGCTATCTGTTTCCAGCTCCGATGCCACGGCTCCCCTGAGCCTGTTTAAGGATGGACTTTTTATCTAGTGTGGACAATCAATGCTTCTTTTAAGGGATCCGGTAAAGTTTATGCAAGATGCAGCTGGCTGATGTTTTGTGTGCAGGTGGATTTAATACAGAACTGGAAGAAAAGGGGCCTTAGTCGCTTTACCATGTGACCTGTGTATACTAAGATGAGGGGAAGTGATATTTATATTTACATGAACACATGAAGAGGAATTTGCAGTCTAATACATCAGCCCTGCATTAATTAAAGGAGCCATTCGCCCCTGGAAAAAACCGCTGTCAGTCAAAGATGGTGTTCTCTGTAATCGATAGAAGCAATAATATTTGAAATTGGCGTCTTAGCTGTGGAGAAAGTTGTTCAAACAGCTTGTGGTTTCGCCCATTCTACATTCCTACAACACCCAGCGTGCATTGCACCCCTCCCTCTGAAAGGAATGGCCCAGCGGGAGACTCTGGAGTGAAATACTAAGTACATTGATCGCTGCAGGCAATGGCTCAGAGCGGGACAGAATCCAAAATACGACGAGAACATACCGGTGGATCGTCTGTGTTTTGTTCTGTTGTGGAGTATTTATTCAATTATATGGTCACTTGGCTGTTGAATTATGTTGTGCTATCAAGAAACATCTTTCTTATATTACCAACCTTTCGTATTTTGAAACGTGTGTCTTGCGGAAGTCAAGTTTGAAGCTGGTATCTTCTTATTCCCCATGCCCACTCTCACTCACCCTAATAGAAAGGTAACTGTTGCAGGTGAAGCTAGCTGCTGTACCTCTAGGGCGCAGGATGACATCTCTTGGTGTTTGCTATTGTGCTCATTTTCTTCAACCAGCAGTGTACCCAGGTTCTGTATCTCAAGTTTGAAACAGGGCAAATATATATAAGTAGATATGCCTATAGCTGTGTTAAATATACAGGTAAAATTGCAGGTGTGAAAATAGCAGATTGATTCTCATGTAGTCTAAGCTGATCTCACTTTCTCTCCTGCCTCCCTCTCTCTCCGTCAGATCTCCTCTTCTCTTGCTCTTCTAGTCTTCTAATTTGCTTCTATTGTTCCCTGGGAAATTGGAATATGCAAATAGGACGTCAATGGCAGAGTAGCCATGTGCCACAATCACACACAGCGAGAATATTATTCCTCGTCACCATGCTCTGGCTAATTAGCCTGATTTGATTGTTAATGCACTGCCAATTAGAGGTGGCAGGCGTCACTATGGCTCCGCTTGACAGGCCTCATTTAGAGGTGAGCAAGCAGCTCGGGCGAGATGAGCTCTGGCTGCAAGCAGGCAGGCTGTTACACAGACTGTCTGAGTCAGTTAGCACTTCGACTGTGTGTGTCTAAGTGTGTGTGTGCGCAGTCTGATGGAAACTGTCTCTGACTGTCTTTCCCTTTGTGTGTGTGCCTGTGTCCTCCATGTGTGTGAGTTGCTTTAGCTGGTCTGTATCTGTTACTGTTTTCAGGGTTTTATGTGCATTCCCAGGGTGTGTTTATGTGTTTTTCTCCTATGGTATAATGAGTCTCTTAACACAGGAAGGCATGTGATGGATAGACTGAGAGATGCGTGAGTTTTCAGACTATAATGCACTTACTGTATGCCGCTCCTTTACTTGCTCTGAGGCTTTAAGATGCTTTCACACACGTTGTCTGTCATGTTCTACACCATCAGCATCTATGTGAGTTTGCCTTCTATCATGCAAAGATGAAAATGCAAGTGTTGTGCGTGCACCGTCATGTATTATGCAACAGTGCTATACTTTAAGATTCTGGTTCTTCAGGGCAGAGCTTCTAAAATATGAGTATGGACTTGTTAGGGAAAAATGTCACCCTATGGTTCAGATATTATGTCATCAATCTGTGAGGCTCAGCGGGTTCTCCGATTTATTTTGTTGCTCTGTGAAATATCTTTAACTACCTTCCCTGGAACGGCCTCATCTGTTTCTGATTTGCATCGTGATTTGCTGCACTTTGCTGAGCAATGTTTAACAACCTACCACATGATTGGACTTGTTGCAGTCCTGTAGATGCAGACATTAATCGCAAACACAATCTAAAAGAGTTTTGTTACAGACAGAAAGGTAGAAAAGTAAAAAGATTCATGCATTTATTTCCATTGACGCTTCTGTAAGTGGAGTAATTTGTATCTCTGCTACTACATGTTTCTATATAACTGTATACAGCCTTTACTTTTAATAACACAGTGTAATCAGTGTAAAATTTGTTCAAGTATTTATTTGAAGAATCTAAACTCCACCCAAAGTTGTTTAAACCCAGAATCGTAGAAAAAAATACATAGCCGACTCTTTTGCTCCAAGGTGTGAAGTGAAGACAGTAGAACGTGGGGGCATCCTTCTGTGGACCAGTCTTACAATTCATACAAAGACATCAGTTATGTAAGAATTAGCCTATTGGTAATGAACTGTCAAGCCATGGGCAAATTAAGCTAGCTAGCTTCCTTGCCAACAGGGTAAATGAAAGGGCGACAGACCAGCAAGCTAACATTAGTTAGCAAATGTGGGGAAAGGCGAAAGAGCTTTAGTTAGCCAAACTGTAACATAAAGTCAGCTTGCATTGGTGTTCGATTGAGACACTTGACATAATCAGTTTCAGAAACTGTGAAGGTATGAAATTCAATCGTATTAAACTAGCTAGGAAGCTAGCTAAGCAGCCTACATTATCCTAGAAGCGTGCTCAATGGCTTGCACAATGCCAAAGAAGTCACTGCAACTGACCATTTTCACATGCTGGGCATTTTACTCTGATGTCAGGCTAAGGGTGGGAAGCTCAAACTCTGTATGTTGGACCGTTATATTCTACGTTACAAGCGCACCTTTCCCCACTTCATCTTGAACTAAAAAGACAATGAGGAGTAAAAACCAGGAGGGAAATAAGGTCATATTTCAGGCTAAAACGAGACACGTGGTAACCAATTAGTAACTGTTAGATACGACTTAACGACTTACTAGCTAACAATTTTGTTTGCTTGTACATGATACAAAATGAAAGGCATACATTTCTACCTAAAGGTAAGGTTGCTAGCTAACATTTCTGTAAGCAAGGAATTAACACCCTTTTTTTTTTAAAAGTCTAACATTATCAAACTGTCATTTTAGCTAGGAAGTGGTTGAATGTTAACATTAGCTTTCGGATCGCAAGGATAGGTTTATCAATATTGTTAAATATCACTCCAGAATTTCAACCACCCAAAGTCTTTTCATGTGCTGAATAATCAGGATTTTGTAACCTTGAACACAGCAGTTTGACATTGTAACATAATCTGAGCAAGTGTGACATCAGCGAAAGATGGCCGCCGTCAACTTTAGAGGAGTCTGAAGGCTTCGTGCAAGGTTCTTCCTGGTATGATTATGATAGTGATTAGGTTGGAGAAGTGATTTCTGAATCCAGCATGAATCCCCTTCAGTAGATGAAATGATATCTCAGTGTTACATCACTGGTGTAATGTATAATGATGCTTCAGTATGTGGCTGTTAAACATCCTGCTGAGTGCTCATTCCATATGGCAGCACACTGACCGTGTTAGCTTGGTGTGTTCTAGATGTAACAGGGTGTCTGCGTGCGTTTCTGTGTACATGCATTAGACTGGTTGTTTTTATCTGTTTGCACCAACTGCTGTGTGGATGAAACAAAGGCCCGGATGCACGCCACCTCAACCTGTGATTCACAGTGCACATAAGGCAGCACTGTTACTTTCTCCGAGAAGGCAAGAGTGGCTCATTGTGGTAGCTCTCAGCTACTTAACGTGGTGCATTATGTAGTGATCATACATTTTAAAGCATATGTTGCATGAGTAAATAACAGAAGACGACATAATGCACACATCTTGTTAAAAAGCTTCTCTGGAGTAACTTTGCTACTTATAAAAACTGCTACAAAGATGATTCATATTCACTTAAAGCCATAAAGCAGTATTTATCAGCAATAAAAGAGTTGTCACTTTTTTCTTATGGTGCATGATTTATGATTTGTGAACAATTCAGCTACTCTGAAAAATGTCGCTTAAATCTTATGTAAAATAAACCACACTCGCCTTTTCATTACTCACAGGACTTAAAAAGAGACTTCATATATATTCATAACCCTTTCTTCCCTGTGTTAAAAATTACCTTTTTATGGTAATCATATAGCACTGTCTGTCTGCCGTTAGAGGTGCGACAGCTGTAAACGAATTTGGCGAATGCAGACGTAATTTCCTCCAGATGAATATCAGGATATTTTTTCTTTGGAGAATCCTTTTATTTTTCAAGATAACAGCAAACTCTCCGGCCTAATCTCTTAGTGCACATCTTGTTTTGTACCCTGGAATATGATCTGTCGTGAGAAGCCGTGTAATGATGAATGATGAGAGCGAGAGAATGCCTGCAGACGGCGTTATCTGTGCTGCGGAAACCTCCATCTACACTAAATCAAATATCGCCCCGTTTAAACATTCCATTTATTCACATGAATTATGGCAAAACCCCCTATGGCTCTCAGAACACAGACAGAAAGAGGGCGTGTGTGTCTGTGAATAACAGGTGTTGTATACCTGAAGCTATCTCTATGAATAAAAGCACACCTAATCAGTCTATATCTCCTTGGGCCTGCAGCCTCACCTTCATGAGGACAGATGGAGTGAGAGAAAAAGCGATCAGACAGAGCAGGTCAATCACAGAGCTGCACTTGTCTCATCACCTGTAACGCCAGAAGCTCCTGGTGATGATGGAAAGCATGACTTTTAGGGAACAAGCAGCTAGACTGAGGTTCTCCTGCAAGCTTGCTAGAGCTCTGCATCAAGATCAGACTCAGTTCAAGTGGGTGAACCACAAAACCAGGTGGAAGGAGACCTCAGGGCAGAACCAGGCCTCGCTGTAGGGGCCACATCTCCCATGCAGCCTGTGAGAGCCATGGGGAAGTCTGCTCTGCTTGTTGCCACCACTACCCTCATTCAGATATTCTTTGTGGCAAGGATCATAGATAGATGGGTCAACTCATTCTACGCTTCTATGACATTCTAGGTACCACTTAAAGTTATAATCTCGAAGATCTCACTTTCGTTCTCTGTGGCGGCACTTATGGCGATAAACGGTAACAGCACACTTCCCAGATATCGGCAACACTTGCAGAGGTCGTCACTAACTGGGCGCAGCTTATGATTTTTTTCCATGAAGGTTGACGTAATACTGCAAATGCAAAGGCTTTCATCAGTGGGCCATAGGCTCAATCACCATTGTGTTACCTCATTCAGCGATAGATAGTGACTTAACAGACATTTATTTAAATGAAAATCTTCAAGGTTATTACTTTTAGCATCAGTTTGGCTTGTGCAGGGCTCCAAGGTCTAGTTAGCAAAAATAAATATGTGAAGTCTATTAACATTTACACATTCATCCATCCATCCATTATCTCCCGCTTACCCGGGGCCGGGTCTCGGTGGCAGCAGGCTCAGCAAGGTGACCCAGGTGTCCCTCTCCCCAGCAACATTTTCCAGTTCCTCCTGGGGGATTCCGAGGCGTTCCCAGGCCAAACAGGATATATAATCCCTCCAGCGAGCTCTGGGTCTGCCCCCGGGGACTCCCAGGTGGTCGTGCCCAGAAAAACTCCAAAGGGAGGCACTCAGGAGGCATCCTCAACTGGTTCCTTTCGATGCAAAGGAGAAGCGGCTCTACTCCGAGCTCCCTCCGGATCTCCGAGCTCCTTACCCTATCTCCAAGGCTGAGGCCAGACACACTCTCTGAAGGAAACTCATTTTGGCCGCTTGTATCCGCAATCTCATTCTTACCCAAAGCTCATGACTATAGGTGAGTTGGAACGTAGATCGACTGGTAGATCAAAAGCTTTGCCTTCAGGCTCAGCTCCCTCTTCACCACCAGGGTCCAGAACAACGCCCGCATTACTGCTGATGCTGCACCGATCTGCCTGTCAATCTCACAATCCATTTTACCCTCACTTGTGAACAAGACCCCGAGATACTTCTTCACTTGAGACGGAGACTCACTCCCCACCTGGGGGGAGCAATCCACCGTTTTCCAGCAGAGAACCGTGGCCTCAGACTTGGAGGTGCTGACTCGCATCCCAACCACGTCACACTCGGCTGCAAACCACCCCAATGCCTGCTGGAGGTCCCAGCTTGATGAAGCCAACAGGACAACATCAACTTCATACACACAGGAAAATGAATTAAATAATGTGTAAATGTCTGACTTATGAAAGGTTTTTGTTCGCCTTTAAAACAATGTTTGGGAAATAGCCAAAAAGACTTCTGGTTATAAGGGGTTTAGGATGAAGTTTTGCATCATCTCTGTGATAAATTACTGCTGTTGGGCTGTAAGCAGGGGATATTTTAGGTAAAACATTCAGGAGATGACAAATGAAAGACAAGAAGCAGATTCCTTCTTGTGAAACCAGATTTGTATGGAAAAGGGAAGTGATCCATTATAGGGAGTCATTTATAGTTCATTCAAAAAGTCACCACTGTAGGACAGCTAAGATGTTTATGTCCTCCAGCCAGTTAAATGCAAATGAGGAGATTATATCATGTCTGAGGTGGTAACTATATAATGTCACAGTGAGTGTTGAAGGAGAGCCTCCCACGTGAAACGCAAACATTTATGGTTTACATGGCATCTGACAGCTGACATTTTGCTTCTTAATATCATCCCACATCCTTTCCTTACATTTACCATCACCTTGGAAACAGACAGAGACTGACATGTAGCCTTTCCATCAAATGTTTCAGCTTTGGTTCTGAATTTAAACAGATCATTCAGTCAGGAGTGGTAATATGGTTGTATTTTAATTTACAACGTCTATATATACAAACAAACCATCTTCAGCTTTGAAAAAAACATCTAATGTTCTTTTTACCGTCTCTAAAGGTTTAACATGTGTGAGGGATGATGTTCCCTGAGTCCTCTCCTTAGAAAAACCTGTAAGACATCCCTCGAAAGGTCTCTCTTAGTGAGTTCAAAGGCGAAGTGGCTGCAGCTGATCCCTCCTACAGGAGCTGCTGTTGCTTTGAATAAGTCGTCTGCCCTCAGTTCATCCTGCCGTCTGTTTATATTCTACTGTAACCTGAATGCTGTCGCTCTCTTCTCTCATGTTTTGTGGGAAAAAAATGTCGGTTACATTTGTATTTCAGATATATATATTTAGTGGAACCTTTTTGAAATTCTACTTATTTGCTTATTGAAAAGTGCACTTATGGTGCATTTGTTGACCTGTAGTCTGGAGGCAGAGGTGGAAAGAATACTAAAAAATTCTACTCAAGTAAAAGTACTATTACTTTGATGAGTACATGTACAATTACCAGTCTAAAAATGTACTCAAGTAAAAGTAAAAAGTAGCTTGTTTAAAAGTTAACTTAGTTACTTTTTCAACCACGGGAGGGGGGTCTCTCCTGTGTAGTACAGGATAAGGGGATATAAATCTCAGACTAATTGTTTTTAATTTAAGGAAAATCCTTACAAATTTAGGTGCAAAAACAAAATAAAACACACGACATTTAAAACCCTTAGGGAGGTATAATGTGTCCTTTTAGTTCAGACCATCCCATAAAACATTTTCAAACAGTACAAACATGGATTCTGTAGACAATCCTTCTTTTCTGCACCAACAACAGTCATACTGCAAATCTATTAATCAAAACCGGTCAAGAATGGGCGAAACCACAAACTGTTTGTAAAACTTTCTCCGAAGCTATGGCGCCGATTTCAAACATTATTGCTTCTATCGATTACAAAGAACACCAGCTTTGACTGACCGTGTTTTTTTCCCAGGGGCGAATGGCTCCTTTAAATCCCATATGGCTGCAGTCCTCTATGTGACGGCCCCAGGTTCGACTCCCACCCTCGGCCTTCTGCCACGTGTCATCCCCACTCTCTTCCCCCGGTTTCCAACACTATCCACTGTTCTCTCTCTCTAAAATAAAGACATAAAAAGGTTGAGGCAAACGAAAAGTTGCTGCAATTGGTTGAATTTGCGAGAATTCACGGGAACGCAACTTCCTTGATGGACTGGACAAGACTTCTTAATGCCTAGCGCAGTCAATGCACCTGTCTGTGGTTCCCCAAGATGTAGCTCAACTGCAATCCTCCTCTTAAAAAATTCAAATTGTAGATTTTAAACATTTTTTATTTGTGATATTTGAAGGTATTGATGTTATTATATTGAAGCTAGCTAGCACAATGCAGTGACTCATGCTCTGTTTAAAACACTTGGAACGAACAGGAGAAATGCTTGTGCAATGTTGAACTCAACTCCAGATACAAGGATGAAGCCTTTAGCTACAGGGCTCCAGGCACTGAGCCACAGGCAGAATTATAGTATTTAACAAATATGCTTCTTATTATTCATCCCTTCTGTATGAAGAGCGCTTACATCACAATCAAGCCTAAGAGTATGGATATGCATTGATTGGTTATTTGCTGTCTTCATTAATAAATTAACAATATTTTAAAGTAATGGGCTTTAGGGGAAAATGATTAACAGCATTTTAGCTTAGCAACAAATGTAAATGAGCTCCTTTAATCAGCATGCAGAGTGTTATTTATGAAAAGTGCCACTGTATTATTTAGCAAAAACAACATAGCAAACATCCTCTGCCTTTAATAAAAGCCACAGTGGGGGAATATCCCTGTGAAATACATCAACAATCATGCTGCCGACCAACTCCTTCACGCGTGTGTGCGCATTTGTGTGCGTGTTAATGAGGCCCTACAATGTGCGCGTGTGTATCTGCATGGGTTTTGTAAACATATTCTGAGTGTGGTGGCGTTGCAGGCATTAGTCAGGCTTGTGTATACACCTCTGATTGAATTTTGGGTTTGTTCTGCCTGAAGTGGATTCTTTATTTAACCGAGTGTTTGGAGAGGCACTCTAAGAAAGCTGAGAGAGAAACAAACAGAGGGAGATACAGAAAGAGCGGGAGAAAGTGAGAGAGAGTTGGAGAGATACACAAAGACGGGGAGCGCAACCGGCGTCTCTAATGAGAACGTGTCGGGGAAGACTCGGAGTTCGGCGCAGCAGGAGGGCCCGGCCAGGGAGAGACTGAACGTGTCGAGCAACAGGGGGCCAGAAATAATTAGCTGACACTGGTGGCTGAATGAAACGGCCTCCTCTGAGGAGGCTCCCCAAGAAACAAGCAAGGGAGGTTGTCACAACACATGTTTACCGCACTGGCTAGAGGCCCCGTGCGTGGAGACTACACACGACATCAGTACAGCGCTAATTGTCATTTAGGCTAACATTTACCGACATCAGTTTGCATCCCCGGTTGGGTTTTCTACATGAGATGCAACAGGAGCAGCGAGACCGGAGGGAGCAGGAGGGGGAGGGGCGGAGAGGTGTTTCTGGCTAAATTAATAATGATCAGATAAGTGTGTAATTACAGCGACTGATAAAAAGGATTTGACCGCTGGTGAGTGAAGCTGTGCATGCCGATTACACCACGCAGGTAGATCGGCACAGGTGGGCCGAGGAAAAAAGGTATTTTGTGCCATTTATCTTCACACGCTGCATAAACATTAGATTTCCAGTTCGTAATCCACCTGTGTCTCTCTGACATAAATAAAAGGAAACTAATGAGCTGGGTAAGTTACAAAGAGATATGTTTGGCCTCCAGTACCTTACATCTCTTCAAAAGAGGCAATATTGATGTCTAAGATTTGTTGCATGTACTGAACATTAAGAAATAAGCTATAACCATGTGCTCGTGTCATGAGGTGCGGTGGTTTTAAAGGTGGAGATTTGCAAATGAATAAGGGGTGATCTATTTCTAAGTGAACAGGCAATAATAGAGATTGTACTTATTCATAACAGGCCTGAAAAGGGTTATTGTGTGCTGTTGGACTTTATTGCACCTGGATGGAAGAGGCAAAGAGAGATGGTTTGTGGCAAGGAGCCAGTGACAACTGCAAAATGAACATTTTGGATGCTCAGTACAGCCACCTGAAGTGGGTGTGCTGATGTTAACTTAATGCTTAATCTCCAAGATCTCAGATTGGTTCTCTTTGGTGGCACCTACAGCAATAAACGGTGATAGCAGGAGCACACTTCCCAGATATCCAGACAGTGTTGCATGTGTGACTTCCACGGCTGGCTCCGGTTGTAACTCTTGATTTTCCTCGCTGACGGTCGTTTTCCTTTTCAGACTGTTTGTCTTCATCTGAGCGTCGAATTTGTTTCTTTTTCTTTGGATTTTCACTTATTTTTGAAGTTGTATCTGTAGTCATCGATCTTTTCTTTGTTTGTTCAGCCATAGTAGATTACTGTTTACTCGCAACACTTGCAGACACAAAAAGCAGCCACTTAGCTCCGCCTACCCTCTCTGGCAGACCAACCACTGCTGGGTGATGGAAAACGCGTCACTAACTGGGCGCTGCTTGGAATTTGCGAATGTCCCCACAGACACCCAGTCTGTAATATTGCAAATGCAAAGGCTTTCATCAGTGGGCCATAGGCTTAAACACAATTGTGTTACCTCATTCGGTGATAGATAGAGACTTAACAGACATTTAATGAAATGAAAATCTTCAATATTAATACTTTAACGCTTACAGTGATCAAACCTTTGATACATTTGATACCTGTGTGAAGTAGAAATGTCTCTGTGGTAGTGTTTTCTTACACTGTAGGCTTTCTGTCTGTGTCACTGTGTTGGAGTTTAGGGATTTGGGCGGGTTTGGACAGAATACAGGTCATTAGTGGTGACAGATGAAGATAAGAAAACTGGTATGCTCAAAGTAGAACACAGTTGGAGGTGATGAGCCAAAGTCAATCTATATAATGATGTCATTCAAAATCCTGGTTAGGACGTTGTGGGCCTTTCTGTGTGGCGTTTGCATGTTGTCCCCATGCATGCGTGGGTTCCCTCCAGGGACTCCGGCTTCCTCCCACAGTCCAAAGACATGCTGTGAGGTTCATTGGTGACTCTAAATTTCCCTGTAGGTGTGAGTGTGAAAGGTTGTCTGTCTCTATGTGTCAGCCCTGTGATTGACTGGCGATCAGTCCAGGGTGTACCCCACCTCTCGCCCCCAATGACAGCTGGGATAGGCTCCAGCTCCCCCGCAACCCTGAACAGGATAAGCGGTATAGATAATGGATGGATGCTAACTAACTTAATGCTGCACCAGCACCATCATAACAACCTTTTATACTAATGTCCTAAAGTTTTACACCACAACCTGCAGAAAACAACGCACACTGTCAGATACAGATTGAATTTTGGAGTCTAGGGAGACAAAAGAAACACATGAATATAATGGAGCTGGTTTAAAATGCTGCTGATGTCTACAAATGATTGGACGATATCAGTCGGATTTCAAAGCGTCTTTTGTGTCACAAAGAACTCGACAAGGAGGTGTGCAAAGGAGGAGTTCTGTACTGTGACTTGATAGCGCCTTTGTTTGGAGGGTGAGATGATTTTTCATTGTGAGGGTTGGATGCAGATCGGTTGGTGATGTCTGGGCACTGTAATCCTATTTGATATCTTGCAGTATAACAGTATGGAACCTCTGTCTCTGTCTTTTCCTACTGTTGAACAACCTCTGTGGTAACTATAGCTGCAGCTGACTGAAAGTGGCCAAACACTGTCTCACCTCTGCTACCACAAGGGATGATATAGCCACTCTAATTATACAAGAAACACAGTATAGAAAAGAAAATGCAGCGAGGTGTGCATTCATCACAGGTGAAACCGACCCTCGAACAATCATCGTCACATTTCTAGGCTGCGAAGTCCAACAGAAGAACGTAGGTGTGTGTGACCTGCAGGATGAAATAATGAGCATCAAGTCGTGATATTTCACCCTTCTGACATTAAAGGGTGACAAACAGGATATCACACAGATATATTAGGAAAGCTTTAAACAGAGCAGCAGCAATATTTTCCCAAAATAGAGATTAGACCTTCTAAGGAATAATTCAGCCGGATTCAGATCAGAGGTCTCAGAACTTTAAGCTCCGCAGCCTAAGAGGCTTTAAGCGCTTTATTCATGGCGGTGTCGGGGAAGATGCACACATGTCTGCATATCTATCGGTTTGTAAATGCACATACAAATTGCACAAACTAATGTAGACATGCACAGACCTTTAAATACAGGCACCATGATTATGTCAGGTGTCTGTACCTTTGTCTCACCGCACACACCACTGACAGTCTGCCAGGGAGCTTTACATGGAGACTTATAGTTGTGCGCATCCTCGAATATGATAGCGTGAGAAGGAGACTGCAAGTTGTCTGTTTTCCTGCTTGTGTTGTGATGCCTTTGGACACTGTTGACAGAGACGACAACATTAATCAAGTTGAAGAAAGACTTGGATGTTTTTCAGTAGCATACATCAAGCAAAGCCAGCTGTACTGCAAAATGTATCCTCACCTTCACTCTCTCAGCAATGGGTCACAAAGCCTTAACAAGGAGGTATCATGGCAGCAATCTTTAACTTAGTAATGAGAGAAAAGGGCGAAAAGTGTTTAGCGCTGTCGCCTCACAGCTAGAAGGTTCCTGGTTCGGATGTAGGGGGCCTTTCGGTGTGGAGTTTGCATGTTCTCCCCGTGCATTTGTGGGTTCTCTCCAGGTACTCCAGCTTCCTCCCACAGTCCAATGACATGCTCTTTAGGCTCATTGGTGACTCAAAATTGCCCCAAGTTGTGAATGTGAGCATGAAAGCTTGTTTGTTTCTATTTGTCAGTGCTGTGATTGACTGGCGACCTGTCCGAGGTGTACCCCGCCTCTTGCCCAATGACAGCCAGGATAGGCTGCAGCCCCCGGGACCCTGAAAAGGGTAAGCGGTATAGATAATGGATGGATGGAGAAAAGGAAAAAGAAGTTACCTTGATGTGTAGACTTTTTGCACAGTTGCTGTATTTCACAAAGTCACTGAAACAATGTGGAGAATTTGATTAATGTACGATGTGGCCTTATCAAGTATGATTGATCAGCTTTACCCACTGTGCTGCAGTTCTGCTTTACAGGTGACTTCAAGACCAGCTCCAGTTGTGCTTTAAGACATGTAAAATGCTCTGCTTGAAATAATTAATTGTGTCTGATATGTTTTTTCTGCAAAATACGTTTAATTACCTTGTAAAAATCCTCCCAAGGTATCTCGTCCTTCTCACTCATTAAAAATTCCTGAATCTGCATAGGCCCCGCCCACTATGCAAATTTCCAACCGCCCCCCACCGTCGCGAAAACAAAACACGTCTCTGCCACCGTTTAGTTGTTGAAACTTAGCTAGCTTGAAATGTAGTAATCAGTAGTAGTTGAAGTGGTTGCCATAGGTTACACATAATGATATGCATAGCGTCACCCCGTCCATTAACAGGATTGGCTCCTTAGGTTTGTGACTTCTCAAACCTGCCAATCTGAAAACGTGTTGTTCAGCCTGTCCTTGGTACACTGCAGTTTAAAAGCAGACAGGCCCAGCCATGGAGATGACTGCTGATGTTGTCCCTGATATGTCTTGTAGCACATGAGAAACACCACATGCAGATGTTTACAAGGTTAAACACTGGATTTTCACTGGAGGGGGGGTTGAAAGAAAACACTGCAGACTGCTTAAACATATCCAGCACAAATTCCCTGTAAAACCACCACACACCATCTTTTTATTTGTTGGTAAACTGATAAAGTAAAGAATTTGACATGTTACTCAGCTTTAAAAGAGTTCGGCAGATTTTGTAGCTGAAGGAAGCTGTTTCCTCTTGCTTCCAGTCCAAATCTAAGCTATGCAAACCGCCTGCTGGCTCTAGCTTGATATTTTATTGCACAGACATGCCAGCGCACTTAATCTTGTCATATACTCCTAGTAAGGGTGTATAAGTGCATTTCCCAGCATGTAAATTTGTTCTATACCTACAATAGGTATGAATTTTGTGTTGTAAAAACCTTTAATTTCCCTTCATATCACATAAACCAACACATTTCTCTTCACCTTTACTACCCGTTTAATATTCGGTCCATATTTTACTACCCTTAAGACCACACTGGGAGCCTCCTCTCTTGCACACCACAGCGGGTAATAATCATGTCGGCTTGTCCCCCCTTTACATGCTCTGTCCTTTTAAACAGCAGTAAGATGAAATAGGCTAAGAGTTGATATCCATCAGGGGACGGGACCTACAGTGACTTTACTAGACACTGTGGGATCATTAGGGCCTTTAGACTTGATGGGATATTGTGTTTTTATGAGCTCTGTGCAGTAATCCATTAATAGAGCTGACACGCCATTAGCCTTTATTGATGTCCGATGCGTGGGCTCACATGAAAACACCATTATTTGTCATGATCAAAGTTTAACGCTGACACACAGTGATTTAATGGCGCCACAGGCTGCTGGGACCCCCGTCTTTAACCTTCAAGGACATCCAGGTTGATGAGAAATACAAGTTGTACAGTTTAAAAGACCACTTTTTTAGGTTATGTCCTTCAGCTATGTTCGTAGATTTGGTACTTTTTCTTTTAGTCTTCTTTTAGTGGGGCACTTAAAGGGAAACGTGTGCTTTTGGATAAAAATCAAGATGGAAAAATTAGACTTCCTTCTTAAATACTACAAAACAGCACATTCTGGCTCCTGCCTGAAGTACTGCCTCTGCTTCTCCTCAGGTCTCTCTCTGCTGAAGCCTCATTTATTAAAAGGAGGGTACATCTCTTATTTGTTTAGCGTTTTTTGTAATGCTGAGTTAATACATTTTTCACCGTGGTGCAGTGTTCCTGCAGAGCAGCGTGCTTGTGCAGACTTTCTTCACTGCCCTCGAGGGAAATCGAATATGTATTTGCCATTCTCTTAGGATTTTAAAAGGGTTTAGCAACATTAATAATTTCTAAAAACATAAAAGAGGAAATGTGGCTTTGTGATGTGTCGTGCTTCTGCCAGATAAGCATTTGGATGAGTTAAGGAGTGTGGGTGCTCGCTGGAGGAGGCTGAAGAGAGGTAGCTGGTTTGCAGTGAGAAATCATGATGGGTACCTGAGCCAATGATAGGAAACAAAGCAGAGAAACAAAAGACATGGGAAGATGTCCAAAGTATTTCTAAACACTTGTAAAGGTAAAATTATTTGCTAACCTTCAAAAGTAATCCATTGAAGATTTTGCCTGTATTCAGAGGGGAAGCAATGTTCTGACATTTGTAAGATTCTCTTTGTGATTTAGTTTTCTCCTAAACACTTGTGGTGAGTCAGAAAAGATAATTATTCATGTAATTAATTGAGAGCTACTCGGGACAAAAGACAAGGAATGTAAAAAAGTGAAACAACATGTAAAAAAAAGAATGAGATGTGGTAAATATCATCTCAGTGCTCAGCATGCTCATTGTGATTATAAAGCTAAGGAGGAGTTTAATCACACTATTTGCGTAGGACTGACACCAAGCAATGTGTGAACAGCTGCTACCACTTATACCTTATTTTGGCCAGCCCTACACACAGGTCTGTATGTGACTGACTGACTGACTGACTGTCTGAGTGACGGTACTTTCACAGCAGTATAGAGAGAGAGGTGCGACATCACAATGGCGGATCATGGAGTATATTTGACCTCCACTGACACGACTCTCTCTCTACATGGCTCTGGGTACTTTGTTCGGGGAGTAGGTGGGGCTGCTCCTCCGCTGTCCTCACCTACGTCCGCAGCGTGCACATGCTTTCAAACACGTTGCCATTGGCCTCATAAGGACAGTTCTTGTAACACATTGCCCACAAAAGCGCACATTGACCTGATGCGGTCAGCCACAAACGAGGTTTTGACCTAGTCTTGTTTTTACAATGAAACCCATAGCAATCCATTTGTTAAATATTTGCATGAAAAAGTACCTGAAAGTAATAAACTCGAAGATGAGGTAACAGAATGGTGATAGAGCCTATGGCCCACTGATGGAAGACTTTGCATTTGCAGTATTACAGACTGGGTGTCTGTGGTGACTTTCGCAGAATAAATCTCCAGCGGCGTCCAGTTAGTGATGCATTTTCCATCCGGCTGCTTTTCTGGTCTCTGCAAGTGTTGTGAGTAAACAGTAATCTACTATGGCTGAACAAACAAAGAAAAGATCGATGACTACAGATACAACTTCAAGAAAAAGAAACAAATTGGACGCTCAGATGGAGGCAAACAGTCTAAAAAGGTAAGCAAGCGTCGGCGAGGAAAATCAAGAGTTACAACCGGAGCCAACTGTGAACATCACACATGCAACACTGTCTGGATATCTGGGAAGTGTGCTCCCGCAAGTACGGTTTATCTGAAATTACCTGAGGTGACCAGTTTGTCAATCAAAACTATCACACCACTAATTATACTTAACTTTATCTTTATTGTAGTTTAAACAGGTATATGTTTTGTACAAATTCAACCACCGTGTACTTGTCATGAACTTGGAAATTTGCTATAATGACCAAAACATTTTTGTACCAAGCTGTTTAATCAGTTTTAACATGTTAAATTGTGCTATAAAGTTGGACATTTTAACATGGGTCCAAAAGGTGAATAGCTCGCTTTTGGAGCCAGCCTCCATTGGCCATTCCAGGAACTGCAGTTGTTCAGCTCTTCTGCACCAGCTTCATTTTTCAGCCCTGAAGGTCGCCACTTAACCTCCTTTTTTTTTATTTGTAAAAGTGCTCCATTGACATGTCATTGACCAGAAGGATATATAAAGGACAAAAAAAAAGCCTTGCAATCATTTAATGTCAGTCGTTCCTGAATGACAGGACCGCTCTCACATATATCACCTGCTCAGATGAATGAATCACTTGAATTCAGGCAATATGTCGTTTTTATTTGATTTCTTTCTCCTTGTGTTGTCCATGATGTAATCTATTTCATCACATAAAGAGATCATCACAAAGAGGAAACCTGGTATCAATCACCAGCCTGCTATCATGCCAGGTTGCTAAGGGCGTCCAAATGACACTGAAGCATGCTGGGACTTGTATGCTCCGCGGCTGCTGTGTGTGGCTAAGCCCTGTTGGTCAGGGTTAACTTCCAGGCGCCCCGATGACGAATGACAGTTATCTATTTTTACGGCTTGATATAGATCCATCAGCTTCCTCTGGAGAGTCCTCCTCGGCGTCTCGCTGCCCTTTGGAGGAGATTTTCCAGGTCACAGAGCCAAGGTGAAAAACAAAACAATGCACTTGAGCGCTCACACATTAAGGAGAAAAAACACACCCTCGCAGACATGCATGCTTGCAGACGAACTCTGCCACACACTTCCCTCTTTCCTACCGGACATATGGAAATGTCAGCGCCTCCCAAGAGATGTTGGCTAATGTCAGGACATGTGGCTGGCATGGACCCGGGCCACACGTATACTCAGTCCAGCTGTGTCAGGGACTGCTGGCCAACCCCTGCACCCCCCTCCCGTGTACCTCCCTCTGCCTGCACCCCCAGGAGGGAAACTAATTGTGAGCGTTATTGATTGCCACGGCAGATCTGCGCTGTCCAGCGGGTAAATAAGATGGATGGAGTTGTCAGGTTGTCATCAGGCGAGGTTTTTTGACAGCATGCCTCAGGGCGTGTACAACACAGTCCAGGTTAACTGAGGCGTACACTGAGCAGTGAGGCGGGGCCGGGTACAGCTTTGACTTTGGACAGAAACACAGGGAATGAAAGGCGTCCTACTTTACAACATAACTTAGCCTTATAGTGGAAAAACTGTGATACAAAGAGGGAACTCTATCACATATTGATGTTGCTCTGTTTTTGTCTCGAGAATGAATGTCGCTGTTAATCTGGGGCCCATTTCACAGAATGATTTGCAAGCACTGCTTACATGCAGATTGTAAATTTTAACAAATAATTGTTACTGGCAGTTTGCAGATAAGTTTGGGATTAGTGTTCAGAACAATTAGCTGAATGTGTCGAAATTAACTAATTTCGACACATTCAGCTAATTGTTTGAGTCCCTGTATAAACAACAGAAAACCCTGTCAGTTTTAAAAGGCACTATTTCTTATGTATAAAGTAGTTACAATCTTTTAAAGCTCCTGTGAGGAACTTTCAGTTTGTGTTGATCTTGGTGCCCCCGTGGACAAAACCGTACCTCTTATCTCTTTGCTGATTTTGTCCGATACATGCTTACTGTTTACAAAATCTCCTCCTGCTTTCTTTAACAGTCATATGTTTCACTCACTTTGAATTTCTGCCCTGGAAAATGTAAACAAAGGCTGCATGCAGTTAATCGCTTCATCTGACACCTACCCTGTCAGAGTTTTCAGGCATTTAAAATAACTATATATAAAAAAAATCAATCTTGTCACTGATGGTCTGGTTGCCATTTGTTGATCATATAGAGTCATCAGAATTCATTTCAGTCTGTTTCATAACCAGGAGCTTTAAAGATACAATCTTGAAGATTTCAGTTTTTATGCTTGAGCACCTCCCACTGGCGATAATCGGTAATAATAGGAGCACTCTTCCCAATTTAACCAGTCGTCTACGGCTGGCTCCCTTTGTCATGGTTGTAACTCTTGATTTTCCTCGCTTTCCTTTGTAGACCATTTGCCTTCATCTGCGCGTCAAATTTGATTCTTTTTCTTTGGATTTTCACTTATTACCGTTTCCTCACAATGCTTACAGAAACCAGAAGTGCAGCCGCTTAGCTCCGCCTACCCTCTCTGGCAGACCAACCACTGCTGGGTGATGGAAGACATACAATATTTTGCATTTTAGATGTTTCAATTGCATTTTATTCAGTTCATGGGCATGTCTTTGTTTTAGGGTTCCAGTCAATAAAGCTAGCTTCCATTTCCTTGCAATTTCTAATTTTCAAGTTTTTAAGAGATCTGCATATGCACACAAAAATGTTTATTGTACTTTTTATCTAAAGAAAGCATACTAAGTTCCTTCTATTAAAAGACAAAAGACAGTGAAGACAAAACCTTCCTGCAGTACTTCTGTTGCTGCAAAATAGAACAGGGAAGTACTACTGTGTGCATGATCACACATTTTAACTCAGTATTGCTTTACTGATGAATTCTACATTATGTTAACTATGTATGGCTCACGACCTCACACATTCTCAGTGGTATTTTATCACCTAAATTATCCACTTCAGAATGTGAAGCCTCAACAAATGACTCCATAGAGCCACTAACCCCATGTGGACTTTATTAGCATTTTATGGATCAATACATACATTACTGACCAAACACCTTCTCTGTATCAGGATTCATAACGCCTCTGCAAAGGCAGGACAGAGATCTGAATATGCAGCAGGCCGTCAGTATTCCTGTGGCTCCTCTCTGCTCACCAGACTTTCTAGATTGTGTGCAAAGTAAACACAGCTCTGGGCGAGGATTGCTTTCTAAATGCTGTTGAGGATTTGAGTGATTATAAAGAAAATGAATATAGAGGAACCAGAGATTAACCAGAGCCTTAGTTGACCCTCTCCCACTGCAAGCATCCTCTCAACACAAGGCTGATGAATTTCAATGATTCTGCAGATGATTTGCATTTTGAGTAATGAGTTGAACAGGATCCAGTTATATATTACATGATTGAAAGGCACAACAATTAATGTTTGGCCTCAGTGAAGAACCCCCATCAAAAGTTTTAATTTTATATCCAGTATACTGATAGCAGTATGGAATACATGATTAAAACTATCTGCCCCAAAAGTAATGTGGTCAGAGCTGCATGACCTCAATTCTCACTGACCAAACTAGACGATTTTTAATAACACATAACCATTAATTTTTCAGGGTAGAATGGTAGAAGAGCTGTACTCTTTCAGGCAGTACTCTGACTCCTTCAGTTATGCACATGTGTACCATTAAGTGGCACTGTACTGCTATGCAGTAGTGTGATACTGCTGTTTACTTATCATAAGCTGGGTATTTGTCTTGCTCAAGGAGACATGAGAATGGAATTTGACTCAGCCTGTAGACATTAGGGCTGGGGCAAAATATCAGTACAGTAGTATATCCAAATCCTGACTCATGCAATACAATAATCGATAGGCTGGTGCCAAATATCACTGTTTCAATTTACAAATATATGGCGGGATAATATCGGACAGTAGTGAAAAGAAGTTAAGAGATGCACCAACCACTTTCAAACCCAAAGTCCTAATTAGTTTTTACAGTTGTTCTATAGTTGTGTAAATTTAATTTGCAGACTGAAACATCAACGTCAAATTCAGTGAAACTGACACCAAATTGCAAAATATCAAATACATGAATCCTGCATTTTACCTTTTAAGCTGCATTTTGTATTCTTCAGTTAATCAGATATTGTGATGTGTTGTTATATGATTATACTGCAATATATCAATTATCACAGAGTCCCGGTATCATGATATTATTGTTATCATGGGCCCTGTAAAGTGGATCTTATCTTATCGCTAGTTACCCTGTGACTCCCACCCCTAGTAGACATAGCCTCAGGCCTCAGCCAATAAGGAACCTGCATTAATTGTATGGCCAGCAGGGGGTGTGATGGAATTTGTGTAGCTTGACAAACCAGAAATGGAAGAAGACTCATTTAACCCTTCGGATGACGTGGTGTATATCTACTATCTACCATATAAGGACCCCATTAGTGCCAATAGTCCGAATATTAGAATTACATTGTAAGCAATCTTACCTACAGTTCAATAAGACAGACAGTCTCTAGTGTGCGGAGAGATGGGAACCTGTGTGAAGAGAAGTGAAGTGAGGTTGGAGCCACTCTGTCCATAACAACAGATAACTCGAAGGCCAACTCGCGGATGGTGAAGATCTTCATCAACACACAGTAGGATTAACGATATACAGCGTTATAAGGCCTCCATACGACTCCATTCATCCAAAATATGTTAAATTGTACACAAGTGTATGGCACATGACCCTACTTCTAATTTGACTTATTCCTTTTCATAAAAATGTTCCTTTTAAATTGGTAATCACAAAGATCTCAGTTTCGTTCTCTTTGGCGGCACCTATGGCGATAAACGGTAATTGTGGGAGCACACTTCCCAGATATCCAGACAGTGTTGCATGTGTGACGTCCACGGTTGGCTCCGATTGTAACTCTTGATTTTCCTCACTGACGGTTGCTTTCGTTTTTAGACTGTTTGCTTCATCTGAGCGTCAAATTTGTTTCTTTTTCTTTGGATTTTCACTTATTTTTGAAGTCGTATCTGTAGTCATCGATCTTTTCTTTGTTTGTTCAGCCATAGTAGATTACTGTTTACTCGCAACACTTGCAGAGACCGGAACAGCAGCCATTTAGCTCCGCCTACCCTCTCTGGCAGACCAACCACTGCTGGGTGATGGAAAATGCGTCACTTACTGGGCGCTGCTTGTAATCTTTTCCAGTCGGCCATAGGCTAACCATTGTGTTACCTCATTCAGCGATAGATAGTGACTTAACAGACACTAATTAAAATTAAAATCTTTGAGATTATTACTTCAAGTCCTCTTCAAGTATCGTCCTATTTGGAGAAAAGTGTACAGTGAAGCAGGGAATGCTTAAGGGCGTGGTTCCCTTGTGATTGACAATCGCTATCATGGTGACCTCTCAATAAGGACAGAGTAGTAGCCAAGCTAAGATTTAGCAATGCTCACCCTCTCGCCCAAACATGGTCACTGCTGTCTCCAACAACATAAAGATGGCAACAGCAAAAGTGCCAGATTTGAGACTTCAAACCAGCAGTCCACAGATCAGATGGGTGCTTAAAGTTGGCTCTGTCCACATCTTTTATACAGTCTATGGTTCCACTTAGAAATAAATGGTAATAAAATCCAGTGTGACTTCACAACAACACTGCTGGGGCAGCATCTGGGTCTGTTCCTTTGTTATAGAAAAAAGGTGATTAAATATTGTTCAGTATTGATATATATTTTTTAGGGTTTTTGTTATTAAATGTGAATTGAGCCTAGAAAGAGACGTCTTCTTATTTAGCTGCTTGTCGTTGGTTTATTTACCTGTTTGGACATGGGAGAAGCTCCTGTGGACCCTCTAGTCCTTTACCAAACTGTCTGTATACCAAAACATTTCAATATAGTGGCAATGTTCCAACTCCTAACACGTACACAGATGTATGATGTCTGGAAATGAACAGTAGTTAATGGTGTTGAGCGCATCCAGCCACTATTGCCAAAGTGCAGCTCTTTAGTTCTTGTTAGCTTATTACGAAAGATAACTGTAAGTAAATGTTTTCACAGTAGGTGAATGTTTGACCTTCTTAATCCTACACAGGTGTTGTATTTACAGAAATGTAGGGTGGTATTGAAGATGTTAAAACAGAAGTGCCGTATTTAACCATGCTCAGATAAATGTGTCTTGAAAGCCCTGACTTTGACTTTGCATCTTCGGTCTTAATGGGCCTTTCTGTGGTGTTTTATGCCTCGTAGGAAGAGGGGGTTTTCTGTCAGCATCTCTGTAATGCAGCATTAATTCGCAGGTGTCTGTAAATTCTGAGCGGTAAATACTGTCGGCACTGCCAGAAGGCGTTATGAGTCACAGCGACTCAGTGATCAACAGTAATGGAAAGGCAGCAAGACGGCAGGCGTTTATGTCAGGCCGGATGAGAAGCAGCTGTAGACACTTGGCCGGGGTTCATCGTCTAAAAAAGCGCTACATAAAAAAAAAAGTATTTACATGTTGATTTTTCATCCCCACCAGCAGTTATTTCCTCCAAGATGGTCCCACATTCCCTCACTCCGCACGCCAGCAGCCCATTCACAGCAGAACGCTCCATTCTGCTCCAGCTATCATTGGTGGTGTGACAAAAGAATTGAAAGTCAACAGATTATGTTTACTTCCAGGACAGAGCTTATCAAAGCGTCATTAGGCTGCTGTGATGCTCCCTTTTATATTTGAGGCTAATGATCCGTGTAATATCTGTCCTTTCCCCCCGGATGTGCTGGTTTCCATCAACGCAAGGCTATTTGGAATATGGTGTGTGTGTATGTGTGTGTGTGATCTATTTTTCAAATGATATGAATGACCCTTTCTAACAACTGCACCATCTTGGGACAGAAGGACACCGCATTTTGGTTTCAGGATTAATTAACGTGCTCAGCTGTTAAAAAGTCAAGTTGCAACATTATCTTTGGAGGCATCAAGGTGAAAACTCTGATATTACGTTGATGTATTAAAATTAATATGTGTGGGAGATTCAAATAAAAAAATGAAAGGGAAGGACACAGGTTAGAAGCTAATTTATCCTTGGCGGTATGAAGACGGTAAGTTATTAAAACTGAGATCATCCTGAACTTTTGCAGCTTTTAAAAACTTTTCTGCATGCAGTTTACTCAGTTTAATACTCTCAAACTTGTCATGTATTTTAACCGTGTTTTTAAATATATAAAGCTGCTTCAATCAATATTTGAATATAAACAATCCATGGATGTACTCCTATTGATAAATCCACAGAGTTCTCCCCTGACGTCTCAGCTCCTCTCATTAATACGCTGTTTCATTTTTACACCCGGCAACTTTTCTGATTCACTCTCGCTGCTCTAATTAGAGTTATTTCAGTCAGATAAACCTCAGCCGAGGTAAACTGAACACTTTCTGAAAAACAAACTAACTGTTGAACTTGTTGGAGCCTTTAGCAGCTAAAAGGGGTGGACATTTCCCTCATTAGTTGATGGAAATCAAAACTGATTAATTAATCATGAATTAATTAATCTCTATAAACAGGTATCTTTATATAAATGCAGAATCTGGAGGAAAGGAACAAGAATTTTGGTGTCAGAATCGTTCAGGTTTCCATTTGTGTAGTGTTGTCTAAGGCCCCGTGTCCACATAACTCCTTTTTGTGAGCGCCAGTGTATTTTTTCAATTTTTCCCGATAACGACAGAGCGTATGCGGCCACCTAGAGAAGAGCGCCGCACCCAGCGTCTTCTTTCAGAGCGCTGCACCATTTTTGAGCGGCCGCTCTGAGCGCTTCAAGTTGAAAATATCTTTTCAGAAAGGCGCTGGAGTCGTCGCCGCCGTTCTTTTTCAGGCAACCAATCAGACAGGGCGCCACTCGTCACCCTGGTTACCACCAAACATGGAGGAGTAACTTGTTTTGGCCGTTCTGTTTACCTGGAGCTGCACATATGACAAACAAACAGTATCAGAATGGAAACTGAAGAGCCCTTTTGTGGGAGCAGATCGGCTGGACACTAAACGTTGCTGGTAAGTGTTGTGTTTTTATCGACCTACGCGTTGTAAGCATGTTGTTAACTCTGTAGTAAGGAAAACGTATTGTTGTCATAGAAACAAAACCCGGGTGCAGCGTTTTTTCCTCTCACCGCACAAGCGCTTCATCCCAGCGCCCTGCCAGCGCTTTTCTGCCAGAAAAAGGTGCAATATGGACACGGGGCCTAATCGAGTTATAGCCTGCTTTGGTTGTATGCCGAAAAATCTGTCCACATGGATAACAAAAGAGAGGATGAGCTGCTGTAATGCAATCCCAGACCCGTGGGCTTTTGGCTGATGACCATTTAGCTTTTTATTTACCCCTTCTACAGATATCCACTCATAAGTCCAGATGACAATCCAGTTGTAGATGTCTTTTCTTCCCTCCAACTCCATGCTCGTATGTCCAATTGGTAGACGCACCAGGAAAAGTCAGTCTTGGCCTCCATATCTTTATGACTTATCTGGATTTACACCGGTTGTACTGGAGCCTTATGTATTATATATTTATATCGTTGTAAGACAATATCTGATGCATTCAGAGATTGGAGTTACATTGGCCAACGGAACTAGCACGCAATTGCAATTGTTAAAAGCAATTGTTCACTACCAAATTTAGCATACTAACTTTGAAAGGTCATAATAGGTCAGGGTTGTTTCGACAGCTTGGTTTCATTGCCCATGACTGGCAAAAAAAATCGCTTAATCCAGAAAACGTTTGTTTGAACGTCCCAGTTTGTTGCTCAAAATGTGTGTTCAAGCTCATCATTAGGGTCGGATAGCTTCTTTGTTTTTCGAGTACTTTCCCTTTGTTAATCAGGAAAGTCCATGTCTACAGCCAATAAGATGGAGCTTCATTTCTGGTCACATGTACACAAAAATAAATCAATAAACCTGCAGAACATTCTTAAAATTATTTCAATTTATTTCTTGACAAACTTCGACACGTTACACACTTTTCCCTGCAAAAGAAAAAGTAGCTGATTCCTCTTCACTTTGCATCTTCACTCACCTTGACACACTTCTCTGCTCCGTACCGACACAGACCGCTTCTTGGTCAATGCGTGAGGCTGCGTAGCGTGGATTAACATGACGGCAGGCTGTACATATGGCAGAGATCAAACAATTAACCTGCTAGTGATTGGCCGTGCCATTAGGGTGCAGTAATTAGAGCTAAGTGGCCCTGAGACCAGACTGCAGTAATAGGAAAGCTCACTGCTGGGAGGAGCCAAGACTCTGAACGTCTGTGCGGGTCTGTGTGACCTCAGGCTTCATTCATCTTGACACTTTTCAGGCTCTGGAATGGTTTTATTCGCTGCTTGGAATTTCATGTTTACTCAATGTTTTGATTTAGTATAAGACCAATGAACCAATGGATCTCTCTCTGCTGCTGCGGTCGTTTAATATGCTGCCTGGCTGCAAGAAAATATTGAATGGAGCAAATATTTTAATAGCTGTACATAGTTGATGGTCTGTATATGTATTTTTTGCCCCTTTGCACTCAATATATGCCCTCATATCTGCTTTGTGTGTGTGTGTATTTATCTTCCCGCGCAAGTCTTCCTGCGCTTATTTTACAAAGACAAATCCATCCTGCTCTCCTGCTCTCCTGCACTCTGCGAATAAAGTGATTCTTCATCTGATTCACATATCGATCCTTTTTGGAGAGCGCTACAAGTGTAGCTGTTTTGTTCAAAGTCCTGCATTAGAAAGTCAGCCAGTGAGTTGTTTAATCTTACCTAACCCCTGGGACTGTAATTGATGAAAGAGCGGCCTTAAGCCTTCAGTGCTGCATGAAGGCTGCACATTATGAGTCTGCTCTGGACCATGTTGTACATGGTACATGTTACCTACTGGAAGTAATAGTAGCTGTAAACAGGGGTGGGGGTTCTAACGGTAGGACATGAGCAGGGCTGGCTCTGGCTACTTTGGGGCACTAGGCGACTTTCTTGGCAAGAGTTGGAAAAAGGTGAAACTCATTTGTTACTATAGTTTATTGTGATATTAAAAGGGTTTTCTATGTCATAAACACATTGCACATTCTCAGAGAGAGCGCCACAGTGAAAGTAAATGCGAGCAGAGAGAAAGGTAGAGAGTGAAGGTGTCAGTCTGGCAGTGGGCTTATATTTAACACCGTACTTGGTGCTACATTCTAAAGGTTTGAGGCTAAAATGGTGCGCCCTATAAGACCGTATAAAACCCTATGCACTGTGACGGACCATGCCTTACTCCTACAGTGACAGCCAGCGTTGAGTGACTAGATCTGTTTCTGCATGCAAGCAACTTTACTGTGCTCCAGCTCTTGACTCTTTGCTGGCCTGGTTGGATAGTCAGATAGCTGTGATTGGCTGGATCGCCATTCAACCAATCTGACTTGACCGTTTTCATCAATGACTTCTTCAGTAAAAAGGGTGTGGGGGGGATTATGTTTTATTGAAAGTGGTGTGTCACAACAACCACAAAACCAATGGGTGCGATGCACCTGGCTGTAAAGTGTATATTTAAAGGTAGAATCGTTACTTTTTCATTTAAATAAATGTCTGGTAAGTCACTATCTATCGCTGAATGAGCTAACAAAATGGTGACCGAGCCTATAGCCCACTGATGAAAGCCTTTGCATTTGCAGTCAATCATATTTCAATGGACTGGGTGTCTGTGTTGACATTTGCGGAAAAAAATCTCAAGCGTCGACCAGTAAGTGACGCATTTTCCATCACCCAGCAGTGGTTGGTCTGCCAGAGAGGGTAGGTGGAGCTAAGCGGCTGCACTTCCGGTTGCTGTAAACATTGTGAGTAAACAGTAATCTACTATGGCTGAACAAACAAAGAAAAGATCGATGACTACAGATACAACTTCAAAAATAAGTGAAAATCCAAAGAAAAAGACAAAGGGAGCCAACCGTAGAAGTCTGGTTAAATTGGGAAGTGTGCTACCGTAATTACCGATTATCGCCAGTGGGTGGCGCTCAAGAGCACACAACTGAAATAATATGATCAAATCTTTCCTGCAAATCAAGTTCATACGCTGTTTTTATATTATCATAATTATATATTCCTCTTTTTTAAATAGGGCTACACTATCAGTGTTTTTTTTAATACTAATAGATAAAAGTTTCCAACTTTTTTGTAGTTAAAAAACCTCAAACCGTCTATAAGTTAATGCCAGGTTGTGTCCATCTATAGTTGGAAGGTTGAGTGTTAACCAGAGGGGGATATGCAATATGTTTAAATATTTGTATGATGGTGCCCATTTCCGAGAAAGGATTGGATTTTGAAATAAAATTCAGAACCTCGATCCTTTTTCAGATCCGAATTCTGACATTTGGACTTGTTTGTTGACAACATAGAGGCAGTTGGATGGGATTTACTGGCAGCTTGCAATCAAATCAACTGCAGAAGGAAAATGATGCTAATTACTTGGAACATTGGAGAGTAGGCCAAACAGAATTTGTCACATAACTTGTGCTAAATTAAAGTTGTATTTTATGGTATGTGCAACCATTGCATCTAAGTTGTCCACTCACTGGGCTTCTGAGCTTGCAGTTAAATCTCATGGTCTTTATTCACCCACCTTCCCTCCACCTTAGATCATGTTGTCAGGTGGCAGCATTACGAGGTAAAAGTAAACCCTGTCTGCGTTGGCTTATGCTGTCCTCCTTGATGTGTCTCCCTATATTTCTCAGTCTATGGTATGACAGCAATTGTTCTGGCGTTCCCAGGCAGCTGCTGTTGTTTGTTTCCAGCTTTCATTCAGTCTCTTGTCCCATGTCATTGCGATTTTTACAATGTAGTGTTCACCAAAGCTGTTGTATCTCGGCATGTACAGCCACTTGTTTTCACTTTACCACAACCCCCGCACTCGGGTAATGCAACGACTCCTGAGCTCAGACAATGTTGTGACATATGCTCCTCCCAAAGGTCAGGAGCTAATTTACCCTCTCTATATTTATAAGGCAGGTTTAGTTTTGTTGGATTGTGTGTGTTTTTCCTCAACTCACTTTAACCAGACAGATCGCTGTATGAGCTGAAAGACTTTGAAAGCACCCTGACTGTGAATTAATTTAAAGACTGAATGCAGCGTGATTAAAATGGGTGATGCTTTACGGTAAAGACTCAAACATAATGAATGGATGCACCCAGTGGTGTGACGCAAACACGTATAAGCTTCACCGGCCTCCAGAATAAAAATCTTGTTTTTTTGGTTCCAAACAAAACTATTTACCTTAACTTGTGCTGCTTGACAGCAAAAGTTGTACTTGTTGCTCCTTCACTGTCTGGAAGTTAATTAGATTTTTTTTGTATGTTACTGAATACAAACCTCCTTTGAGAATCAGAAACTAAAAGGGAGAAACTTCTATGATTATTTTAAAATGAACACACGTCTTGTCTTGCAACCTTGGCTTTTTGCAAAAGTGTGATCAGATATTTTTGTTTGAAAAAAAATCAGTGAGTGGGCGAGAGGATATCTGTCTGGTGTTTGCATTAGAAAAATTCCAACACCAGACCCACCAGCAGAACTGTGGGATTAAGTTCAGTGTACTTAATCAGTGAAGATGACAGCTAGCAGACAGCTAGCAGCACCCATCTGTCAAAGCGACCACTCCCCTAATCATGCATAACTTTAATGTATTTTAAATGAGTAGGTTCTAAAAGAAAATCTACTCCTGTTCAGTCGTCATCAACAGGGAAGAAATCTACAGAGACCAAATTGTTTTTGTATCAGACTGTAAACTTATATAATCCTACTGTAAAGTTATTTAACATGGTTATGGGGAGTCAGTCCCCATAGAGCCCCATGCTACTGACTGGCTTTTGGAGCCATCCTCAAGTGGCCAATTGAGGAACTGCAGTTTTTTTCCACTTTATGACTGAGACTGAGACTCAGACAAAAATGCTGATTAGTTTTAGTCACATTTTAGTCATTTTCACCCTTTACAGTTTTAGTCCAGTTTTAGTAAATGAAAGGTCATCACATTTTAGTCATTACTTTCAGTCAAAACGTTTTCTCTCTTGAGAAAATTTGACCCCCGCCCCCTCCATTCTCCATCTTCTCGTTTTTTACCCGTCTGCTTCAGGTAAAATCAAGACTTTAAATTTCAGCAGACCATCCATACAGTCTCATTTAAACAGTCTGACTGAAGCAGACAGCAGATGATCGCTCTTTTTGTGCAGAAGAAATGTCAGAAGTGACGTGTAAAAACGCCTCTTTTTCTGTGAGTGCGCACAGAGCCTGAGGCAGAAAGCCTGGGTTAACGGAGAAAGTTCATAACCACCTTCATGATACCCGTTATCTTCAACGGGGTTACCCGGCTACGGACATGAATTGCTTGTATTTTGACTGACAGGTTAGATGCACAGTAGGGGAAAATATGCATTTTAATTATCCAACAGCACACCACTAACATTTAGTCCTGTCTCACCTCACATTCATGTCCTCAGAGTTTTTTTTATTCAACTATCTATTTTTAGCTCGTCAACGTCTCGTCTTCGTCATGAAAAAAAAACGTTGACGAACATTTTTCGTCATTCTTTTTGTTAACGAAATTAACACTGTCATATATATCAGCACATAGTGTGAATATTTGTCGTAGTTAAATTAGTTATTTTTGTGTTATCTCTCTCTCTATAAATTACCTCAAGATTACCTACAGTCGAGCCCATGTTGCCCTGCAGAATTAAGTACAACCTTATCTGTATTATCCACGCAATAGCAGCATCACCAATTTGCCCCAGAGGCTTCATGTCATCAAGCATCCATTAAAAAACATGATCTGAAACATAGGAGATAATCTTCTACAACAGGACAATAAGAGAGGTCAATCTGCCTTGACCTCTGTGACCTTTCAGCAGGATGTCCTCTCATAAATATTCAGGTGAGGGAGATTTTATTGTAGCAGCTGGAGCCTGAAAGAATCCACTGAATGTGTTTGGAGACACGACGATATCGCGCTGCCAAACAGGATGGAAGGTCAGGTGGACCGCCAAATATCAAGTGTTTGTGGGAGTTTCTCCTAGAAGAGGAGAGAGGGTGCTTAAGGACACCAGCTGAGCTTAGGTGGGCACCATCTCATCTCATTGTTGTGGAGGAAATGATGCGATACCTCCCCATCCCAAGGTCATCCCATGCTACAGTGATTCCCACAAACACTTTCCAGCATCAGAAATACCCCGCTGGATGAGAGCTGGATGATTTCCGAGCCAAGCGGTGGCCATCTGAGGTTATAATTCCATCATTTGTTGGCTGGAGGAAGTCATTTGTGGTTATATGTTTGGATGTTGCGATGTTAAATTACTTTCTACGTAAATGACTTGCTACCTGAACTCACCTCCTGTGTGTGCGTATACAGTGAAGTGATCCACAGTACTTTGTTTGCCTCAACCTCTCATACTTACCCTTTGGTTGCATGTCTCCTTCAACCAATCAATAAAGGATTGTTGCTTACATCAAAATTCAACTGTGTGTCTGCAGCCTGAAACCAGGAACTGTCCCTCATAAACTTTCCGCTTATTGAGTCTCACACTGCAGGCGAAAGTTTTTCTTTAAACTGATTAATGTTCCTCTGCACACACACACACACACACACACACACACACACACACACACACACACACACATACACACAATTGAAGCAGGGACATACTCAATCCTCTTTCACTTTTACTGCATCTGTATATATTCTGTATGCTCTGTATGTGGATGTCAAACGTTTGCCTTGTTTTAAAGTGGAAATCTCAGAAGATCTCAGTGTCGTTTGGCGGCACCTATGGCGATAAACGGTAATAGCGGGAGCAACGCTCCAGTTGTAACTCTTGATTTTCCTCGCTGACGGTCGCTTTCCTTTTTAGACTGTTTGCCTTCATCTGAGCGTCGAGTTTGTTTCTTTTTATTTGGATTTTCACTTATTTTTGAAGGTGTATCTGTAGTCATCCATCTTTTCTTTGTTTGTTCAGCCATAGTAGATTACTGTTTACTCGCAACACTTGCAAAAAACCGGAAAAGCAGCCGCTTAGCTTCGCCTACCCTCTCTGGCAGACCAACCACTGCTGGCTGATGGAAAACGCGTCACTAACTGGGCGACACCCAGTCCATAATACTGCAAATGCAAAGGCTTTCATCAGTGGGCCATAGGCTTCATCACGATTGTGTTACCTCATTCGGCGATAGCGACTTAACAGACATTTATTTAAATGAAAATCTTGGAGATTATTACTTTAACTTCCCTCTTTGGACACAGAAACACTTAACCTTAACCACAAACCACTTAACCTTAACTTTTCTGAGACCATTTAACATTTTGGCCTTACTACAGCAGGTTGACCACTTTGGCTCATACCAAAACATCTCTTCAGTTACTTATTAGATTGCGATAGAACAGATTACTACGGTGGCCAACAAGGGCAACCGCACTGCAACTGCCCAAACAGTTTCCATTGGAACAAACAGGTTGCAAATTCAGAAATGATGCCAATTCAAAAACACATGCAAAAGTCCAAAATGCAACAACAGAAAACTGCTGCAAAAGAAAAACACGTGCTGCTAAAGGCCAAAACAAATGCATTAACATCAAAAGTGCTGCAAATACAGGAACAATGCAAAGTCCAAAACACACAAACACAGAAAACACATGCAAAAGAAAAACGCTGCATCCTGCAGTCAACACAGTGGAAGTGCTCCAGGCCTTTATGGGGCCTTTGGTCAGTTTGGTCACAAAAGGACAAATAGGAAAATAAAAACAATGCAAGCTGATAGATATTTTACTGAAATGAGATTATCAATAACACATACGTTTCCGGTGTTGTTTAAATGTTAAAATAGTTGTACCCTGAACTGCCAATTTAAACATTTCCCCCCCTGGCCTCAAACGCACCATACCCCTGACAAAACAGTTGGAGATCTACTCATGTGTTGAGTACTACTCATGTCTCTTTTAAAGGGGGGGGGGGGGGGGGGGGTATTATGCTAATCTCAAGCTTCATATTTCACTCTGTGCAGTAGCTTAGCGACATCTCAAATTGCAGTGTGGAGAAAAAACTGTGTGAAACCTGGAGTTCACAGCAGCCTGCAGACTGAGCTGAGAAGCCTGGGGATTACTCCAACATACTTTTACCTACAGATTTGAAACATCCAATAATGTAACATTATATATACGTCTCAAAATCTGAAACAGCATAATACCCCCTCTTTAAGGAGTTTATGCATTTATAAAAAAAGTAGTTATTGTCTACAAAAAAGAATCTGTATGGGTACATGGCTTTAACCTTTCACTGTGTGGGTGTCCCTCAGTACTGTTGCTGTATCTCTGTGTATCTACAGGCCAATCCAAAATGACGACGCCTTTAATCCAACCAGGGTGTCACAGTTACAGTGTTATTGTATAAACTCACTCAGGACACACTTAACATCCAATCAGGAGGCGATCAGTACAATTTAACAACAAAGAGTGAATCCCTCTGTGTCCAATAAGAGTCTCCTTTATAGATCTAACAGGATCTCACACCTCAAACAGACAGCGTGCAGTCGGGATTAGCAGGGAGCTGGCAGATGGGGAATAAGCGAGACAAGATGTTTACTGTCAATCTTAAAGGATGTAAATATTATGTGTAGGTAATGTGCATGACAGTCGAGGGAATGGGAAATCAGATTTCAGAGCGCACGGCAGAGCTGTGTAGTGTCAGTAAACCTGTCTAAAATTCATATCTGTTCTCTTTATGATATAACTCGCCTTTATTGGATCATGTCTATCAGAACAGATATAAAACACTTCAGTTTTATTTATCTTCTTTGTAGCTACAGAAACACCTCCACATCTTTACTGCAATGTCACTTTTTTATTTCCTTTTAGTTTTGAAACACTTCTAAAAACTGGTGAGCAGCGGAAGGTTTGGTGCTCTGATAGCTATGTATTAACAACATCAACTCTCAAGTGTCTTTCACTGTGACCATGACGTCTCCCATTGGTTTCTCGACTGTAAAAATGAAGCCGAAATATGGCCGCCGCTATGTTTGTTTACTGGAGCCTGAAGTGACCAAATTTGGATGAGAGGGTGGCGCTGTAGAAAAGCGAGCGGTTAAAAAACGGCAAGTTATCAAAGCTAAGCAGTCTGTGGCTAATCCAGTAGCATACTGAGCTAGCTTAAGTTTCCCAGGAGGAGATTCTGTTGGTGGTGACTGACAGCAGGTGTTTATTTATCAGATTAAAGAGGTAGTGGACTTGCTGCTCGCTCACTATGACATTTAACAATCAATCATTCAATCATCCATTCATTCATTCAATCTCATCACGACAGTCCACTGTAATCTCTCCGGGGAAAAGCCAACAACTCCTGACTCCTATTTACTGGCTAATGATTAAATACATGTTTGATAAACACTGTACAGGCTAACAAGCCAGCTATAGCGAGCACAGTATACCTGCTACTTAGTGCTAAAAATAGCTGTACGGACAGAAAGTTCCATAAATCCCACAGCAACACAAACAGGTGAAGTTAAGCTCAGTGTCTGTGTGTCTGTGTGAACGTCTAGCAGACAGCCAGCAGCTCCCACCTGTCACTCAAGTGACCCGGCTCCTATGATTTAAGGCTTAACTATAATAATTAAACGGGTGTGTTGTAAAAAAAAAAATTCACCCCCCATCTTGAACAATAAAATTAGCTTTTTATAACAAAACCGTTTTTTGTACCAGGCTGTGAACATGTTTATTTCAGCTGTAAAAATTGGCATTTTCCTATCTGCTGTAATGTTATTTCTTTGCTTCTGGAGCCAGCCTCAAGTGGACACTCGAGGAACTGCAGTTTTTTGCACTTCCACATCAGCTTCATTTTTCAACACCGGAGGTTGCCGCTCGGTCTATGCATGTCCTGTCCTATTATTGCACATTACGACAGAGCTGTAATGACTGAAACCCACAAAGAGACAGTAATCCAGAGGGAAAGAGGACGCTTAAAGTAAATGGACAAGAAAAAAAATGAATCTGAGCACCTCCTGCCTCTGCTGTCCACCTCTCTGCCTAAGGTAGATGAGTTTGATTGCTAAAGGAGGAAAGGATTTCCTTTGGCATTCATCTCTGAAGAATCAAGCTCCGCCCCCAGGACAGAGTCAGCCTGATGAGCTTATTGATCCTGTTGGCATCCACTGCCCTCAGCCTGCTAACTTGAACACTAAGACAAAGAAATTAGCACCTGAGAGATTATCTTCTGCACGGTACCTCTGCAGGATGTAAAGATGGCTCAGAGTCTCGCGGTTCTTCGCCCAGTACAGCATGTTGGTCAGGTGTACTTCATGGTACTTGTTGCACCGTTTCAATTACCACCAAATGGATACATTTTGGGGAAGAGGTGTTTAATGCTGGTTTAAGTCAATCCACTCCCAACTCCTTCCATCTGTAGCACTTAAAGGAGTCCACTACGCCCATGTACTCAGCATCCAGCACGTCGCTTATGCTCCAACCATTTCTCTCCCTCTATTCATATCTCTTATTTTCTCTCTGGTAGAGAACTTACTAACCTTTTTAATAAACTGGACAAAATGCTAATCTGTATACCCACCCTCTTTTTAGCCTCCACTTCCCCTCTCGCACTTTGTCTCCCTTTCATCCACCCATCCCTCCTCCTTCTCCCCTTCTCAGGTCATGAACACTTTTGTTATCTCCCCTCCCTCATCCCCCGTGTGTCAATGTTTACTGCCAGCTAAAAAAAAAAGAAACAGCTCCCCATGGATCAGTCTCTCACCGGTGATGCTTCACCTGTGGGACTCGTCTCTGGCTCCTATTACCTCAAAGAGCAGCCGCAGAGATTTATGTCGACTGTGCAGCTGACACAGGTTTAGAGCCGTATCAAGAGAGCCAGCTGGATGCTTTACTCTGCAAATAAACCCGAGTGCAGGCGTTGGAGGAAGGAGAGCTGGCACGTGAACGCCTTCCTGAGCTCCACGCTGTCTCGTCATTTATCACAACTTAACGACTTTAGTTTTAATGTTATTGCCTTCTGGAGATGAGAGTTTCCTCTCTCACTCAGGTGATCCATCAGCAGAGTGACATTGATTGCTGTCATATAATTTAGTATAAAGCAATCATGATTCATGACGTCTTAAAGAGAAATTGGTATGAGTTATTTCTTTTTTTTCTCAACACGTCTAAATAGCGATTACATTTGTTCTCTGTGCTTCAGGGGATACACTGCATCTCCATGTGTGAACATTTGTCAGAATTCATCCAAGTCCAAAGTGTTTTTGCAGACAAAGCCGTGTGTGGTTTTATTATTTTGCAGCGGCATATATGCTTATAAACTAAAAGTAACTTTTGCATGGGCGTTATAAATCTTCACCAGTTAAAATGTCTTCAGCAATAATTCGCCTGCCGATTTAAGTTCGTCCTTAATCATACTACAGAATAGTAACATCCCAAAATCCACTTACTTGCATTTCACTGGAGCTTTCATCCTTATCATCCCCCATCCTTATCAGCCTTTCATCATGCTGTTGCTAATCTTTACACTTGTACACAACTATTATTAGCATCATAACCATAAGTATGTATTATCTGTTGTTGTTGTAACCAGGACATATGTTGTTGTTGCCTGTCTCTATCACTGCATCTCCTTCTGTCACACTTGTCGCCCATCCAGTCAAGACAGCTGTTTAACATGAGTCTGGTTCTTTTATTATATTACATATGAATGTAATATGATGTAACCTATGAAATAATGGCTTTCTCAAAGGATTGTATGTCAGTGTTTCCTCCACCATCAGCTGGCCAAAAGCGTATTACTGTAGCTTAAAGTTTGAAAACAATCCAGGAAGAAGTGTGAGCGTGTGTCGCTGCAAAGATGTGACGTGAAGTTGAAGGTGAGGAAGTTCAGGCAAAATAGGATTTACATTTTTTAATCTTAACCATACCTTTTTTTAAAATTATTTGATAGGACAGCTGAAGAGAGACGGGAAATGTGGGGAGTAGTGAGCAGGGGATGACATGCACCGAATGACCAGCAGACCGGGAGGACGAGGACTGTAGCCTCTGTACATGGGGCTCCTGCTCTACCCACTGAGCTAATCCAGTGCCCCTTAACTTCACCATACCTTAACCACTGAATGTACCATGTGATATAATCTGACAGGGAGTTGTCTGACATCATAATGACACATTTTCACAATGATCCCAAATCAGCCTTAATAAGAATCTATGAGCTATAGTTACTTAACTCTACCTGTTGTTGGTGAAACACAGAGAGCAAGTTGAGTCCAGGTAACAGTCATGATGTAATGTTCTTAATGCACTTTATGTTTTTTCTTAACAGAAATGCTCCCTCACATTTTCCCTCCTTGTCATTTTCAGGACAATGTGCGAGTAATAACACATACTTTTATCACTGCCTCCACAAAATGTGCTAGAATTTCAGTCCTACTTACAAGGAACTATTTCCTTCCACAGCTCCTGCATTTTGTCACATACTCTCAAAGCCTGCTCCTTTTATATGACACAGTGTGGAGCATTCTGCAGAGCATGGTGTACAGCTACAACACAGCGGTGTGTAACAGCCGGACAGGGGGATGGAAAAACCTCTCACACACGCCTCAGTCCAATCTCCAATAAAGCCAGAGTAACCTGTGTGAGATTTAAAGAGCTGCTCTGCCTTACTCCCCTGATACGGGGAAGATGTGAGACATGCAGCTGATATATAGGCGCTGCTGACTCCGTCTGTGTGTGGTATAAACCTGTAGCCCCCCAACACCCCCACCATCCCTCCACCTCTTGATGGGATTGTACACTTTGAATGATGGAGGGAGACACGACGCAATAGATGGCTTCTCATCTGTCTCTCCGCTGTGAATACACTGCACTGTGTCACTGCTTGGAGGGGCCTCAGAGTGCGTGTCTGTGGAGAGATTTAAGGCTCATTTTTTTCATGTGTTACCAATTTTCTTAAAAAATAAAAACCTCAGTTTTTGATCGAGACAAATCATTTCAAAGAACAAGGTGCTCCTGGAAATCTTCAGTTAAAAGAAAGTGAAAAGTGAAAGAAAATGAAAAGAAAAAAGCAATTAAGATGCCGTCAATCCAGCTTCCACTCATTTTCTTAACATTTAAATGAAATATTTAAATGAATAATTATGCAAACGTTAAATTAAAATGCTTTATTGTGTCTGTTTCATGTGACCAGTGAACATTTTTTGTATAATTATCTTTATTTTAATGTAGTACTTCTCTCTAAAAATCTTTGATAACAATCTTTTTCAATCACTTTTTTAGGATACGATACAATACGATACGATACACTTTATTGTACCCTTAAGGAAATTTGTCTTGGACTCCAATGCTGCACACACTTCGCTGCCAATACGGTAGGATCAGTAAATTAAAGACAATAGAAACCAACACAATCCACATGTAGACAAGAGTACATGCCAGTGAAAGACCACAAACATATATTGCACGTAACCCATATTGCACGGATCCATATAAAGGAAAGCATGAAGAGGAAAAAAAAAAAGATAAAGAAATAAATAAAAATACAAAATAGAAATATAGGAATAAAAATATAAATATATATTTATTTTTCAGCTTTATAGGCCAAGAATTTGACTAAATTGTGCACAAATAGACATGCACTTACAAACAGGACAACTAGCTTTACACTGGTAATCAAGGCAATGCAGCTTTAGCAGATTTCATACACTGAGGCAATTCAAAGTGCTTTACAGAGTAATGAAACAGTAAAGGACGCAGATGTACAATTATAAAGAGCAGGAGTAAAAGATTTAAAATGCATTAAAATTCATCAAAATAGTAAAAGTGTAGACAAGACAACAAAAAATACAATTTACAGAGGATAAACATATATATTAAAAGTATTAAAACATACAGTATATACATTGTGATATGAGACAACAGCAACAATAGCAGACAATAAGACAACAGTGCAAGAAAAAACATGTGTAAGGTAGTAATCTCGTATGATGGTGTCAATTTAATATGAAACATTAACACATTCATTTACAGCTCCAGAAAAATATAAGAGACCACTCCAGATGTTCCTTAAATCAGCGTCTCTCTCTACATGTCATCCAGAGCTGAGTCCCATTTAAACCTCCCGAATGTAACAAGAGGATTTACAAGCCACCGAACAAAGAGCGGCATAACATCACCCAACAGCAATGTGAACCAGGTTATTCCACCAGATATTGATGTCTGAACTCTTCCTGAGTATTCTGTTGTTTACGCATTTACTTGTTTTCTTTTCTGTTTTCTGCATTATTCAAGGTCTGAAAAACATCTTTTTTGCATCTTTTATCGTCATTTTCTGCAAATAAAAGACCTCATTGAGAATATTTTATTTGGAAGTAGTGAGAAATGTTGAATACAATAAAACAAAAGTTAATTTTACACAAACACAAACCTATAAATAGTAGAACTAGCAATGGTCTATTATTTTTAGCTGTACATAAGACATGAGACACAAGATGCATGACAAACGTACATTCATTTTAAATTCATTCATATCAACGTGTAAAGCATATAGGCCTACCTCTCTTTCCAACCCTCTACTCTAGCCAACATGTCCCATGTTCCCTCCTTTTCTATCCCCGTCTTGCTATTTCAGTACATTTTTGTGTCTTTGAGGAAAATATTCTTTCACGCCTCATTAAATTGCTTCATTTTATTATTACATTCAGACTCCATGGTCAAATATAGTATCAGTTCGTTCCAAATCCATAGAGTAAGGGACTGTTTTTTACAGTGTTTTAAAATGATCTTAATCCACATAGTCTGCTATACCGTATATTTATTTTTTCTGCATTAGAACAGATTCATGAGAGCGACACGTGCGGGTTTCTGTGCAGCCATGTTTTACATTCATGCATGATATGTTAAAGGGATCTGTGCAGCTATTGAGATCATGTCAGGAGCATATAGGCAGGCTTCACACATGCTCATGGAGTCACTGCTGCTGGTCTCAGTGTATGTGGAGTGTATGTATTTGTGTGTATGTGCTGAAGATGTCGTTAGACTCTCGCTCCATCAGATGTCCGGCCACCCATGGAGGGAGAAAGGGTCATTTTCAGAGAGCGACCAACCACTGACTGTTTGATGTAATCCTTCATTTTACAGCACAGTGGATAACACACTGGCTGCACAGCTCCTCGTAGCACACTGACCGTTTCAATATGAGGAAAAGTGCTGATCCTTTATTAAATTAACCTATTAAATGTGCTTCATTAATGAAGGGAGGGATATAAATGAAGCAGAGGAAGGAGTGATTAAAGAAGGGATATTTTGACCATGAAATGGACTTTTTAAAAGATGGAGTGTTTTTTCTTCTTACATTTGCAGGAATTCTTCAGTTTTTCACATTTATTCAGAGGCCCAGAAGCTCAAGGACACTTTTGACAAGACGCCGGCTGCTGATGGATACATAAGGTTAGATTTACTGATTGCTGCAGGGCCTGAACGTGTCAACATAAAGTTAATGGGAGGGACTTTAACTGCCCATCAATCCTGGGGAAAGATTCCTAAAATGTTGCACATAAAGTGAATCCTGAGATTATTGCTTATCAGAAGTCAGAGTGAAACGATCATAAACAGTTTCCGGGTGCACGGCACTTCTTCAGAGGTTACTTAGGATGTATCACAGCAAGCAGCGAGCATGATAGATGAGCTGGGACAGACGTTGTGACGTTATACCCAAATGTGAAGGGTGAAAGTGCTGAAGGCCTTTTTTACAGGCTCACGAGCTATGACTAACACATAACCTTGTTCAAAAATTCAAGACGAGAGGAGAAAACACAAACAAGACCGTGCGCGAGCGGGGACACAAGGGCGTGATGTACGTATTCACACTCTTTGTGCCTCTCTCGCTTTCTCTTTCTACGCCACTCCCTCCTCTTCTTCTTCTTTCATGGAGGTCTGCCTTTGTTCCTGAAATAGAGACCGAGAACAGACAGCGTGGTGCAACCGAAAATCTGAGAACCTGACAGAGATGATGACATCGGACTTGTTTACCTGCACAAAATATTCCACATAAAAGCACGTATCAGTTAAGGTGATATTCAGGATGAGTTGTTTACGTGCCTCTTCCTGCTCTTATCACAAACAGCAGGAACGCCTAACCAGATTATTCATTATTCAGAATGTTATAATGGAAAAAGTACTTACACACACATGAAACCTTTAAGCACATGATGTGTCAGGCCTCAGTTTCTGCTCTAAAATTTCCATATTCCATCCATGAAATGTGATATTATTCTAACTTATGTAGATGACATATGACATTTACATGAAACTGTTAATGGTTAAATTTGTTTGGTAGAAGATGGAGTACTGTCTTTCTACCTGCAGCATCAAGTGTAGATAGAAACAAAGAATATATGCTCTATCAGGAAAAGTGTGATAGTTTCAGAGTGAAACATGTTTAAAGGTTGCCACTTTTTAAGTATAAATTTGCTAAGAATGTATATATGTATATTTTCTGCATTACTTGTAAGACAAGTAGCTCGCATTATATTAAAGTGGTAACCTCGAAGATCTGTTTCGTTCTCTTTGGCGGCACCTATGGCGATAAACGGTAACTTGATATCCAGACAGTGTCGCATGTGTGACGTCCACGGCTGGCTCCGGTTGTAACTCTTGATTTTTGATCTGAACGTCGAATTTGTTTCTTTTTCTTTGGATTTTCAGTTATTTTTGAAGTTGTATCTGTAGTCATCAGCCATAGTAGATTACTGTTTACTTGCAACACTTGCAGAGACCGGAAAAGCAGCCGCTTAGCTCCGCCTACCCTCTCTGGCAGATCTTTGAGATTATTACTTTCAGACATTTAAAACTCCAGAGTTTTGGTAATGTGCATTACAACCTACCCTGTTATCATTCTTAGTAGTACATATCATTTTAAACACCAATAATGCACAAACTCTGAAGCCTAACAGCTGCCAAATTCTCTTTGGAGAAAAAGAGCCCTTCTCTTCATCTTTGTCCACTACTTTCATAGGTGTAGGTGGCAGTGTCACTCTCAGTCCAGAGCTGTAAATCGTAAAGCTTCATGAAGACTGTTTTAAAAAACAGTATAAAGAGGCTTTCAACAAGTCATTTCCTTTGCAGACATTTTGACTTTAATAGTATTAAAAGCAGTTGTTACTGATAACCCTTACAAAGGCTCCTTTGTATTCAAGTACCCTAGAAAGCCAGGGCAGTGAGTCAGCATGAACAAAAAGAAGGAGCTAGCTCAAAAAAATCAGCTACCATCAATCTTATTATTAAACCTATGATTTTCCTACAGTGAAATGTCAAAATGTTTCCATGAAAAAGGCCTCCAAACCAATTTTATTTTATCAGCAGTGCTGGCACCTGAATCCCAAGAAAGAGAGTTGCTTTGAGCAGCTGGCTAGCTAGCTCCAGTAGCTAGCTTAAGTAACTAGCGTCTTAGCTTGAAAGCATGTTTTCTATCATTTTAGGTCACGACCACCTAGCTAGTTAGCTAACTTGGAACAATTTGTTTCCTAAAGACAGGTTTAAATTTTCCACTGTTAAGTTCAGCCTTCACAATGCAGCAGTATCTTTATTCCACTACTGTCACCGGTTAGCTTGCTAGCGCCCTTTAGCCATGAGAATATGCATCAACAAGAAACGCACACAGTGGCCACCATTCCTTTCAGGCTGATAAGAGTGGGCCAAATGCACTTCACTGAGGTATGGCTCTGGAATTTAATGTAATCCAGATAATATCAAATTGTTTTATTTATCTGATATTGTGTCTTCTTCACATTTTCAACTCTTATTGAACCTCCATAACACTCAAAGCCTTTTTCATGAACCACAAATGTCAAATCCATCTCATTGATTTGCCTAAAATAAAACAGGCCACACATGGATATCAGAGGTGTCTGAGCGTTACACCACACTGACGGCATCTAATGTCCTTTGGCTCCTTTTAATTGGATCTTGCAAATGATATTAAAATAACGAGTGAAGGCGGAAGACTTGCTTTTCATTTTAGCATATTAATTACGATGAGGGAGCGACTGGATACAATCCCTCTGTGCAGAGCTGGCTCTGTGTCAACCATAATGACGAAGATTCACATCTACAGTATTGATCGGGCTCTTGCTTCGGCCGGGCCAACAGTCGTTTATAATCCCTCCCTGACACTGCTCCTGATCTCTCCCTCCCCTCTGTAAAACCGTTTGGGTCTCTCCTCAATCTAAAGAAAATAAAACACAATTGTATACTCATACTGTAAACAGCATAGGCTGTGGCTGCAGTTAGAAGTGGTTTATCTTTACAAAGAAAACTCCTGTTCTCCAGTGAATCATGGAGGAATATAGTAAGACACCACGAAGTCTTAATGTGTGTAGGAGTGAAAGAACAGAACATCCACTTCCTGTTTAGTCTTCGTACAATCTGCAGTCTGATGTGAAAGTCAGAGCGACAGTTTTCAGCACAAAGTTTTTACCACAAAACAAAAAGCACTACGCTTAAGAGCAGAGCCTTGCGTGTCTTTTGGAAGAACACCAGCCACTTGTACTCACACATTACGCTTTAATCAAAATGTTCCGAACACCATCCTGTCTTTGTTGTGTCACAAGTTGTCTTTAACCACTACCAGACTTCTTGTGTAGGTCATCATATCTGCCTTTTTTACTTAGGCCGGAGATATATTTTTGTAATTTTTTTGGCCTGTGCCTTTAATTGATAGGACAGCTGAAGAGAGACGGAAATGTGGGGAAAGTGGCCGATGACATGCACCAAATGATCGGCAGATCAGTCGAGCCTCTCTACCAACTGAGCTAAACAACCTCTTTTTAACCTTGTGTTCACGTACACAACCAGCTGCGTCATCAATATCATTGTTCACATACTTGGCTATGCACTACAGGTTACTAGAGAATACCTCCGCAGGGCTCACCAGAGAGCTCAGGCCATATGCACCTACCGTATGTGCAGGATGTAAACAACAGACATGGCGACACTCGAGAAGGTTACTGTTATGTTCATTCTGAATTCTCAGTGGCTCAGTGACTAACAAAAGTCCGTAGCCACCTCAGGCGCCTGATGATCGGTGGACACAACACACCATTGGCACCGTCCCCACTCTGTGTCTCCGACATTTTCCTCCGTGTTCCTCCGACTTGTTTCCATTTAGTTCTGCAGGTTTCCATGTCGACTTCTAACATGTCACCAGCTATTTTAACAGGCATGTTTGCTGCTCTGCAGTGGTAATGACTCATCATACAGATAATGGATAATTGTGGTCTTTCGGCTTGCCTTGAAAACATTCTGCCCTTGTTGTCCCTGCTGCTGTGTTGACCCTGTCACACCCACTCTGCCTCTACACTGCCCCTACTGTTCAGTGCATACTGCATCTTGCGTCCGTGTAGCGTTAAGTTTTGAGGACGTGCACAGCCAACGCATGACGACACAAGCCAGCATGCCTGCAAACATCTCCGGCCTTATTGTGATTTTTGATATTTCTCAGATAATTTATGGAACTTGTTATCTTTTACCATCGTTCACTGTCTCTGTGTGTGTGCAAGCCAGCTAGAGTGATAGATATTCAAGTTCATTCCTCTCAAGCTCTTCATATCTCTTGGAAATCCTCCTAAAGCTCAAGTTTTTAAAGATATTATTTAACAGGATCACTTTTTCACAACAATTTGTACTTTTGTTTCACACATCAGAAGTTTTAAACTAGCATTAAGTAAACCGCAGCTGTTGCTACAAACTGCTTCTGTTGATGGATTCATTTGCAGCCTTTAAAGGGAAACTGAAGGGTTTCATTGTATAAATGTTTGCTACATCTAAGTCATGTATCATGAACTTGGTCTCGATTCAGTTCTCGAAAGATTTTCTGCCAACGTTGCCGCTGGTTTGCGCTGCAGCTGGAGCCCCTGGCCCGGAGCCGGATGTTGGCAGGAGTATTCTGGCTTTGAGCTGACCCTGATCTCTGGCTGTTTCTGCAGTACAGTGAATAAGCTATTACATTAACATTATATTAAACCTCATTATTTTAGAAATGGAGGTCCAACTTTTAGTATCATACATCATTCCAATGAGCTCCCTAAACATTGGAAAGGAGACAAAAAGAGGCGGCAGAGCCACTCCAAAGCATGTGAACCTGGTTGCCTGCCAGTTTTAGAATTGATTTTAGCATTTTATTGATTTTTTCAAAGCTTTGCGAGGGACTGGCCTCTAGTTATCCGTCTGAACTCTTGATCCCTTATGAGCTACGGGGCCCTGTTGACTCTTAGTCTTTCTTAATTCTAATCCTTGTTGTACCACCGGCTTTTCATTCTATTTGTTTTAGCCTGTGGCAGGGATTATTCATTTACTCTTTCATAACTCTTTTACTGTATTGATCATTAGTTCAATTTTGTATTCCCTGCTGACTCCTTACTTTCGGAGGCAGAACTCTCTGCAGTCTATGAATAAGTTATCTTTGGTCTTAGAAAGCCTGCCGTGTCCTCTCTCCTCCCTGTTGTTACATGGTGCTATTAGGACTGAAGCAGATTGATCAGAGAAATTATTAAGAGATCATAGAACTGTCTGTTAGTTACATTAATAGTACTTTGTTTATAAGAGTGAAGCAGTGGTGTGCTGTGAGTTCTGCTCAGATCTCATTAGGACTGAACTTGATCTGACACAAACCCAGACAAGTCACAGACTGACAGACTGCACGGCCACCAGGGACACTTTTTCATCTGCTGCTTCAAGAAGTGAGACACTTTCTGGTGGAAAGTTTTCACTGCATTTTGCTTCCCTTTCAAAAAGGCTGGTATTTAGTGATTTGTGGGCCTGCATCAATAATATGAAACAATAGTACCCTTATATATGCTCCTTACACTTGAAAGAAGATGGCCATTGGTTAGTCCAATAACTTTACAAATCACTGCAGACAAATAAATCTGATTTATATGTAACGTATGGTTTAGTTAAAGCACAGAAATGGTCTAGTAAAGCATAGGGTAGTCTTTTCATCCATGCGACCACAAAGGTCCATCTAGCATTTCCTGAATTAGCTTCACTAATGATGACAGGAAACACATCTTCAAGCTGTGGTAGAATTTTCTTTATTCGGGTCTTAGAGTAGGAAGAAGGTATGTTAGAGCATCTACTGAGGCCCAACGGACTCAGAGGTCAGGCATAGGGGGGTAGTGTTCAACAGACCTTCATACTAAAATACACATGGAAGAAGTGATTTTCAATGTGAATAGCTGTGTTACAGGAGAACAGTCCAGTACTGCTCGACTGAAGTGTCTAGTGTGACCTGGCTGATGCCGTAGTTTGCAATCAATGTTAAATGATGATCGGCGGACAGACCGGATTGCAGTTAAAACATTTCTTTCATTGATTCCTCCATAAATCCAGTTTAATATAGTCCATATCCAATGTACAGCAACAAAAAGGGCAAAGGATGTTATGTTACAAATAAAACCTAAAGAAGTCAACTTTGAATTTTGGTTTCACCTTGGACATTATCTCTGGTGTCCTGGGTGGAAAGTCTTGCCTTTGTCTAACCCATCCGTCACCCTTACTGTAACCTCAAACTGACTTTATGACTCTTATTCTACGTCTCCTTACTTCTGGCCTCTAGAAGTTGCTGAAGTTATAGGGGATATTTAATTGACCTCCAATACAGCTAATTTTATCAATGGGACAGTTTTTTAAAACAACCTTTATTAAGGTTAGCGAAGGCATGTCGTCATGGTTACAATAGTAAATGGACTGTACTTATATGGCGCTTTTCTAGTCTTCCGACCACTCAAAGCGCTTTTACACTACATGACACATTCACCCTTTCATACACTGATGGCAATGACCCAAGTGTGTTTGGGGTCAAGCGTCCTGCCCAAGGACACTGTCAGGGATCGAACCCCCCAACCTTCCGATAGAGAGACGACCGACTCTACCGCTGAGCCACAGCCGCCCCACTGATTAAGGTTAGGAAATGACTGTGGTCATGCTATGCTACATTAGTACGACAACATACAAAAGCATGCCTGCATATGTTCACATACATCCAGTTTAAAACAAAACAGACACATTATGCTACACTGACGCCTCACATTGATTTCCCCTTTACTTCACACCATCACCCTCCGCCCCATATGTCTGTTATTAGCGTTTTCATCCTCTGCCATGCTCTGCTCTCACTGTCTGGGATTATGATCTAACTTTTTTTCATGTGTCAAATCCCCTCAGGCAGATCGTCCCTGACTGGGAATTAAGCTGCTAAATGACGGGAACGCAGTAAGACGCCACTGGGACTCATAATCTTAAAAGTGACCCTGTTATTGCAGCTGTCCACAAGGACTGTGGCGCTTTTTAAAAATATGTTTTACTGGAAAATCCATATTATTAGTCAGTGTTTGTTACAGCGATGGCATTGCTTTTTCCGCTGACAAATGGTGCAATGATTCTCAGGTTTGTTTCTGCTATCATATTCCAGTAACCATCTAAAAATAGCAATGAACAAAAAAAGTGACTGTGAGTCCTGTTTGATTCCTGTGATGATGAAACATGAAAGTCAGGCAGCGGATTGTTCTGGATTCAGCAAGAAGTCAATGAAGAGGCAAAGCATGGAGCAATGTATTTCTGTTTGAGCGATATTGGTTACAAGATACACATCTTCAGTTGGTCTTGTTCTTCTTCCTGCACAAAGTAATGCCCAATAACTAGTATATAACCCATGTATTCCCCTCGCTCCTCACGTATAAAAATACACAAGGAACCACTTAAAGTTTGCATGAGAAGCATTAGGCTTTCTACTAACTCCAATGTTAACCCATCTGCAGCAATATTCTACAGGCAGAGCAACAGAGTCCTATGTGTTTGTAGTCTGAGGAGAATGGACCAATCAGCAGGCTTTGGTTGAATGCGGGAAAAACAGTCTGTGTGGAGAGCAAAAGAGGAGGAACGCAATCTCCCGTGATGTCGTCCCGGCTCCCATTGGCGGTCGTCTGGTGATGATTAAACGTGTTTTAAATCTCTATAAACTCATATCTGCATGCACGTTCAGCTAACAGTCTTTCTTAGTCGTCATATCTCAATTCCGACTTCATTCTCGCTTCTTAAGTTGCCAGTCGGACTGTAAACAATGCAGTACACAGCAAAGAAAGTGTTGGCCAGAAGTCATTTATAGCTAACAGCTGGCTACACCGGAAGCCAGAAGTGGCTTCCAGAGGCTATATTGTCATCAGACATTAGCTGATGGGTTCCAAGATTGGGCCTAAACCTAACCAAACCAATGACTGTATATACAGATGGATGATGCGTCTCCATCTGCTCCCATTGTACGAATGAGATGCCAAAATAGCCCCTGTGGTAGGCGCTGCCATCTTGCAATGGTGAGAGATTGGCGGGTGACTGGGTTCCGCTAACCAAAACACACACATCCCGCATGTCAGCGTGTTTACCCGCAGAACAGCTTCTTGTTTTGGTCTGAAGCAGAGGATCAGACATATGTAAACTTTAATGACTGTAGTGATTGTTTCAGTTACGTCTCCTCTCCCCGTTCCTCCTCTACTCTGCAAATCCGGAACTGAACGACTGCAGGAGCTGTATTCGTCAACAGAGCTGTCAATCATCATTTTGACACCATCAAATAACTAATTAAAACTAAACTTGTCTGAAAAATGAACACTTGGATGTAAATCAGCATGATAAGAACTAACTATAATGACAGAAACCATGTTTGAGGAAAATGTATTTGGCGTGTATTTTGATTTTATAGTTTGACTCATGTCCCATCTGTTAACATGGAGGAGGCGGGCTTTATGACCTATACTGCAGCCAGTCAGCAGGGGGCGCTCGAGAGGTTTTGCCTTTACTTTTAGGGTGCTGTCATGTCGTCCATCTTTTTATACAGTCTATGAACAGAACAGGATATTTCATGTCAAAGACGGATTTCAATGCAAAGGGTCGATTTTTGATGACCTGGGGATGAGACATTGTCAGAAATTTGTTGTTTGTTGATTTTTATATCGTACAAATCAGTGATTCTGGGGAGTTGACTTTTTTGCAACTGTGATGACCCCATGTGTTATTTTAACTCGACCTGTACACATACAGCAGATGAAACTATAATTTGCCATTATTGTGTAAAGTAATCATTTGGTCGCACATTTTGAAATCTTAAAGAAAAACATCAATTTAATGAACAGCAGCAAGGTGCTGATTAGTCTTTGGTGGCTTTGGACAAAGAGTAAATCACCTCAAAACAACGAGACAAGCAAGGATGATAAGGATTTTCAGCTTTCTGGGTTAATGGGGGCTGCAAAGTCCAAAATGCCAAAACAGGATATTGTGTGTGATGTGATGGTAAAAGTGTGTCCGCTCTCTGATGAAAGGAGAGATGATAACTGCTCTTCTGGTGCTCCTCTTGCTTTGAAAGATGGAACCACTCTGTCCTTCTTCCTTGTGAAAGATGTTGGCATTTAATGCTGTTGTATATGGACGCACACACAAACAGGGCGTGACCCTGAAAGGAGAGGCGTTTAACCTTGTGTCCTTATGACCTGTGGAGAACGTTTTGTGTCATCATGTACACACATTTGGCTCTCTTCTCCTTACCCTAACCAAAACCTAGTGAAGAAATATACCAAAGTAAATAAATACATTATTTCAGACACATGCTAAAAAAATCAATGAAGACCCTCAAACAGATGCTTCCTCTCCGGCGGCTTCATCGAGAATGAGGCATAGTGTCCGAGAGCTCCCCCTTCTGGTCTATACAGGCATGTCTAATCAATCACAAGCATCATCTCTCAGAAGGCTTAACAAGTAGATCCCAGATGAATGACTCCGGCAGGAAGATTCTCACGTTTTTAAAGAGTTTTAACCTATTAACAGTTTGTAAAGCGTTTTAATCTCTTTTAGAGGACTTTGACATTTAGACATTTTTACCCTTTTATGAAATCACATGTATATTTAACCTTGTAACAATGAATTAACTGTTTTTAAGTCACTTCCTGTTTTTCAGGCTTGTTTATGACTGATTAACTTGTCATATAATTCTATCTATTACACAGTATGTTGTCCTGCTTTCTGTTTTAATGCGGAATGTGATGAAGTTGAGTCGGCGAAGGTCGGTTAAAAAACGACGTGCTCTCTGGGGAGATAACACTCAATCCCTAATGAATCCACTGTTTTTTAGGGATAATATAGATATAAATCTAAGTTATTAAAAAAGTTACCAACTCACTGCCGCTCCTCGTCTGCTCCCCCCAAATAATAGACTTCCAGGAAGAGGAACAAATACATAATCCTGCCTCTTGTCTGAATCCTTTCATGCTAATATGTTGTTGTACGGCCCCATTATGAACATTACCAGACAGACTTATAATCTTCTTCTTTTCTTTCACTCTGATTGGTTCTAGTCTGCAGTTTGCACTTAGTCTCCATTACCATAATTCACGTCCTTCTTTCCAGCTCTGTAAAAGCATATGTGGCCTTATTTGCACCCTCCATATGCCGTACCACATGCACAGTTGCTTTTCGCATAATGAAAACGGGAAACGGCATGAACCCAAAGTGCATCAACTTATTAAACTAATTTATGTCTTTGAAAGCATTTCTGTGTGCATGCTGCAAACAAGCGCCTGTTTCTCTCTCTGTATGTGTCCCTGCCTGTGTAATACTAACAGCTCCTCCCAGCAGCTCACTCCTGCAGGTGTCAGAGGGAGGCCGGGCAGCGGAGTCATCAGGGAGAAATATGGGCTGTAAGCCGGAGCTGTAGCACCATTACCGCCAGCGTCTTACTGCTGCTTTCATCTGTTAGCTCTATCTCAATGGTCATCTGGGGAACCTGGCGGCCTCGCTGCCATCAAATTGGAGCTGGGCAGGAGGAGGAAACAAAGACCATTATACGAGGTGTATGTGAGAGTGTGTGTGCATGTGTGTGTGTGGACATGGGACCAAAAGTGAGAAATGTAGTTCTTTGCAAACATCTGAGTGTATTTCTGCGTATGTGGGACTAGCATGCATTTCTGTGTTCGTACCGCTGTGTGTGCATTACAAGTACAAGAGGGTGAGGGAGAGGAGAGAGTGACAGGAGAAGAGAGAGAGAAGCTGTCTTACAAAGGAAACATACTGGTTGGTCCATAAGAAGCCTTGTGGCTGGAGGCTGTAAAGAGAAGCTAGCGCAACTCTTTCTCCTCTCTCTCTCTCTCTCTCTTTCTCTCTCTCTCTCCGGCAGCAGCTTGTTTCTTTGAACAACAGTACTGCGGCTGATACAGCACAGGCTTCTCTGACAGCTCTATTCAATAAAGTACAGGATGAAGTTACTGTTGTTTATGTCTGCCTGCGTGTGTAAGAGCATGTGTGCTTGCCAGTGTGCATGAGCATACACTTGTTTGTGTGGGTATGTGTGTGTGGTTGGTGGTTTCATACAGTACGTGGGTGAACAAAGTGGTTTCGCAGTGTGTGGCTGCTTGTTTGAGTTTGTGTAACATGAAAAAGAATAAAATCAAGTAAGGGATTTTATAATCTCTATTTACTGATTCTACATAGATATGTGGATCCTGTAGACAGGGACGTGGATTTTAGGGACGGCAAGTGTTCTGGTTTCCGTTTGTACTACGCTTGCAGGCTGCAGCGTATACAGGAAAAACTGTCTGTGTGGAGAGCACAAGCAGGCGGAATGTAATGCTTCATAATGACATACCGGCTCCCATCAGCGTCATCTGATGATGATTTAGCTTCTTATTAATCTCTATAAACAGACATCTGCAGCAAGTTCAGCTAACAATCCATTTTACATCAAAAATTCAACTTGAGAAAAATTCCTTTGATGCTGTGTCACGAAAACCATTCAGCGTTCAGATTTCCCGACTTCCTCAGAAATTACAACTGGAACGCCCCCTGAGGTCGGATTTCCGACTTGGAAAGTCTTAGAAACCTTACAAACCCCGACCTCATAATCTCCGTGCATCAGCAGTAAATGAAAGCTGTAGTATTAACAGTTTATTATCACTTCTGTCATTAAATCAGCCATACGCACAGTACTGTCCAACTTCTATCTGTGGACTTGTTGTGGACCTCACATTTGTTCTGTAGTTGTCTGTATTCCAAGAGAGCAAGCACAATAACTGTTTTACTGGCGGCATACTTGGTCTTTCCGACTTTTATGTTGTACTGGAACGCGGTCAACTCGAATTTGACGTCATTCCCAGTTCTGAATTCCGACTTCCGAGGTAAATGGAACGCACCGTTAGACCCGTTAATAAAAGTCAATCACAAGAAAGACGGGTTCTTTTTCTGTAAACAATGCAGCACGCGGAAAAGGAAGTCTTGGCTGGAAGTCGTTTATCGCTAACCGCTGGCTACACGCATGGCATGTTCACCGCTGTCCCCAGAGGCTACATCATCCAGACTATAGCCGATGGTATCCGAGATTAATCACGTTAATGATTTTTGCACGTCCAAAAGTGCTGTAATGTGAATCCTTTCATGCTAATATGTTCAGCCCCATTATTACCAGACAGACTTATAATCTTCTTTTCTTTCTCTCTGATTGGTTCTAGTCTGCAGTTTGCACTTAGTCTACTATTACCATTATTCACTTCTTTTTTTCCAGCTCTGTAAAAGCATATGTGACCTAATTTGCACCCTCCATATGCTGTACTACATGCACAGCTGCTTTTCACATAATGAAAATGGCAAGTGGACTTATCTGCTTCTCTCTCTATATGTAACATATATACGTTGGTTATGTCAAATACGGTAAGTTACCTGTGTAACACAACTAAGCTGGGAAACTACTGTATGGATTTTTGTCAGCAAGCTTTATTTTGAAAATCTAACCGGATATTTCTAATTTGTTGTTGCTAATTCGACTGCTTTATCTTGTGAGTTAACCCACACGTTGCATTTTTATAACTGCCACCTTGAATGTGGAGCCCTGCAAGTGCCAAACCGACACTAGAGTGGTACCTAGATCATCATTGTTTAACCAAGGATCACAGACTAACCCTAAAGTATGTGGCTTGGTCTGTAGCTTACAATCCGTACTAGAGATCGGAGGTTTGACTCTTTTTAGTAACTCGAGTTTGTATAAGTCACTCACTAAAGGGTCGGGTTTTCGAGTCACTGGAGTCAATTAGTCAGAGCTTGAATCCTCCACCGGCCCTAGCGCCAATAGAGCATGCGGACTAGAGACTTCCAACAAGCGGCAAAGTGGAGGGGTGGGTCAGTGAGCTAGTTAGTGGAGATGAAGACTCGTGACTCCCGAGTCAGTAAAAAGAGTAGTTTCTTTTGAACCATTAACGCATGACTCGCACATGGACTAATCATACTTTGTGAGCTTGGAATGAGAACATGTTGGATTCTGCTGTGGTGCGTGCCATATTTTTAAGAAACATTTAGAAATGGATCTTCATAAAATATCAGTATTTCAGTTCAGAAAAGGTCAGGCATGAGAGCCCATTCTACTGTAAGTGATGTAGACGTGTACGAGTGTGAATCACATCAATACTCGTCGTTGTGAGCGGGAGGAGAAGGACATAAAGAAGAGTTATGGCTCTGTCTCCTGGTGTTTCTGTCTCTGAGGGAGCAGCTACGTAAGAAAGACCTTTTAGTGGCGACACATGCCTGAGTGCCTTTAAGGTTGCAGGGGAGAAGGTGTTATGTTTCTGACATATGAATGCGAGTATAAACTCTCCTGAGCAAATGATGGCACAGATAACGGTGACTGCTGTCGCTGCTTGATCCCCACATGCTGCTCTGAAAGTTTGTCCACCCATAGGAGAGGCTGTGAGGGTGAAAAGCTGATGACGTTCTTCTTAAAATGCCATGCACGGGCCGTCGGCGAGATGAGCCCCTGGAGGGTCGATTCATATTTGCACCATTTAGGTGAGATTGATTTGCCACTCAGGGAACACCTACAGCAGTCTGAGAACGTCTGTGCTGTGCAGAGAGAGCTGTTGGGTTTATGAACAGCTCAGATATGCATTTGTCAATAACCGTGATCCAAACATTTCCACTGCTATGGCAGATACAGCGAAGGAATGTGTGTGTGCGCCTTGTAAATGTATGTGTGTGTGTGTTCTCGGGGTGTCCTTGAAAAGAGTAAGAAGGCGTAGATAAATCTGCTATTGTGCAAAATATTTAAGTCTAAATGATAAATGTTATGTCCAACAATTGCATTAAGCTTCTACTGTAATATTGTGCATCACAGTTGATACAAATGTAAACAATATAGTTATGGCTGACTCAGGCTTGGGCCCTGCTGCTGCTATAGGCTTGGGGGACTTGACACACCAAGGTCCTATCTCTTTCTCTCCCTCTATCTGTTTGCATTCAGTATCCATCTCTCTCTTTCTGCATCCCCTTCTGTTCCACCCTCTAACCCCTCGATCCCACAGGATCCGTCTCCGACCTCCAGAGTCGATCGCGACCATTCAAGTCATGGATCGTGATTCCACAGCACGCGCTGTGGTCCGTCTCCGGCGCGTCCCAGAAGCGTGTCTCCACTCTGCTCCCCTGAAGATACATGCCGGGTCTATTTTTCACGCGGCAAGCTCAACAGACCAGATCGTTCCAAACAGGATGTCACACACGAAAGCAGCATACAGCATCAGGTCATTTCAAAATAAAACACCATGTATAGACCGGTACAGACTTTTTTTCCGTTTATTTGAAGATCAACACACTGAAATCTCGAAAAAAGAACACTTTTTATTAAGTAGTGTACTCCTCCATGGTAGAAGCACAAAAATCATGGAATGATTTCCAAATGAGCAGATAATCAACCTCGGATGTACAAACTGAACTGTAGTTTGTGTGTTGCTCTGTTAACATTGATGTTATTGCATGATTTCTTAATTCTCGCGCGACAATGTAGTTCTCCCACGATCTTGTGATCTCGCGAATCCAGCTGCTTGGGCCAGCGCTCCGCTGCGCTGACCAGACACGTTTCCTGTGGGCGAGGGCTTGCAACGTTGACGGACCAGAAACGTGGCGCAAATGGAACGCGCCGGAGACGGATCCTGTGGGATCCAGGGGTAAGCCCAACACAGTTGCAGCACATATCTGTTCAGCATTGAGTCTGGTTCTGCTCGAGGTTTCTGCCTGTTAAAGGGAAGTTTTTCTGCCGCTGTTGCGATATGTTGCCAAGTATTGCTCACGGTGGATTCATGTTGAGTCTCTCTCTAAATAATGTAACAAAGACTTATGACAGAAACTTAGTCTAGACTATTATTACCATGGGATTATGCCTGTACCAACCAGCCAAGTTGTAGTAGTGTATGTTCATTGAGAAAAAAAAAGCTTTTTCTTATAGAACACACAGTTGTAGCCATTACACCAGACAATTGTTCAAATATGGATGTTGCTGCAAGGAAGTTACACATTTTAAGACGAGATGCTTTACACACATCTGCAACCCAGAAGCACAGAAGATCTTTACCATCCCCATATTGTAAGGACGAGCGCCCAAGAATTTTTTAGGATTCAATCTACAAACCCTAATTCCAAAAAATTTGGGACGTTGTGTAAAATGTGAATAAAAACAGTGATTTGCAAATCCTTTTCAACCTATATTCAATTCAATTGAATGCAGCACAAAGACAAGATATTTAATGTACAAACTGGAAATTGGAAATATACACACATTTTGAATTTGATGCCTGCAACACGTTCCAAAAAAGTTGGAACAGGAGCATGTTCACCACTGTGTTACACCTTTTTCTTCTAACTACACTCTGTAAGCATCTGGAGTCGAGTGCACCAGCTGGGTGTAAAAAAAATAGGTCTTATCTCTTTCGTCGAACTTCAGCAACTGCAGGGCGGGGACAGCGCCATGTTTGTGTCTGACACATGCTGCAGCTGAGGGGAGAGCTCTTTAATTAATCAAACAGGAACAAGAACTAAACCTTTTGATCAACTTACTGTCCGATCACAGATGACTCTCTCTCGTTTCAAAGCCCTTTTATTTATCCTGTAACACAACAAGATGCGCTGCCATTGTGTTTTTCTTTGAGGTTTTGTGACTGTTACATTTAACGTTTTGTTTTACCGTGGATTTAAGTCTGACTTTCTAAACTTACGCCTGCTCCATCCTAGGCGTAAAACATACACCCGGGTGCAACACAATCAGGGCTTAGTTTATGCTGGTGCACAGGGCATAATTTAAAGTCTGTTGTAACTTTCAGCTCTAAGTCGGACGTAAGGTTACGACCAGGCATACGCCCAGCTGGTGCACTCGGCTCCTGAGGACTGAAGACACTAATCGTTGAAGTATTGAAAGTGGGATTTTTTCCCATTCTTGCTTGATGTACATCTTAAGTTGCTCAACAGTGCAGGGTTTCTGTTTTCGTATTTTGCGCTTCATAATGCAGCATACATTTTCAATGAAAGACAGGTCTGGACTGCATGCAGGCCAGTCTAGTACTTGCACTCTTTTACTGCAAAGCCATGCTGTTGTAAATCATGCAGAATGTTGCTTGGCATTGTCTTGCTGAAATAAGCACGGATGTCCCTGAAAAAGACGTCGTCTGGATGAAAGCATATGTCACTCCAAAACCTGTATGTATCTCTCACTTTTAATGGAGCCTTCGCAGATGTGCAAGTTACCCATGCCACGGGCACGAATACACCCCCATACCATCACAGATGCTGGCTTTTGAACTTTGCGTTGATGACAACCTGGATGCTCCTCTTTAGCCCGGAGGACTTGACGGCCATTATTTCCAAAAACAATTTGAAATGTGGATAGCACACTTTTCCACTTTAGGTCAGTCCATCTCAGAGGAGCTCGGGCCAGAGAAGTCGGCGGTGCTTCTGGGTGTTGTTGATATTTGGCTTTGGCTTTGCATGGTAGCGTCTTAACTTACATTTGTAGATACAGCGACGTGTTGTGTTAACTGACAAAGGTTTTCCGAAGTGTTCCTGAGCCCACGTTGTAATATCCATCACAGAATGAAGAAGATGAAATCTCAAATTCCTTGCAATTGCACATTGAGGAACTTTGTTCATAAACTGTTGGACTTATTGCCCACGCAGTCTTTCACCATCGTTGATTGTGAACGACTGAGCCTTTTAGGAGTGCTCCTTTTATACCCAATCATGTTACTATCACCTGTTACCAATTCACCTACTTACCTGTGGAATGTGGTGTTTTTTGAGCATTCCACAACTTTCCCCGTCTTTTCTCGCTCCTGTCCCAACTTTTTTGCAACGTGTTGCATATTCTGTTTTTATTTACATAATTGGGGTTTGTACACTTGTCTTGAGTTATTGCCGTGAGTATTGGACAAAAACGGTTAAAGTTATGATGATACAATAACGTTGACCTTTGGTAAAAAAAAATCCTCATTTTATCCTATTTGACTTTTGTCTGAACCTTTTTTATAATAAGCGTGATCGTTTTACTTTTCTGCTAAAGCCTGTTCTGAGAGATCACAGTGACCTTGACCTTTGACCTTTGACCTGAGCAGGTCATCCTTGATTTTGATGAGACATGTCAGCAAAAATAGAAGAAATGTAATCAAGGAAGGCTTCGATGAAACTAAGGGTTTGAGAAAAGGGGGCACACAGAGGTGGCATTAGGCATTTAAGAATATGTAACAATGTGTGTGGGGGAATTAAATATTGTAGCTTTGCCTCATCCCTTTAAAAGCTTCAGCGTGTTGATGTGAAGTCGTGAGTCTTATTCTGTAAAAAAAGGCCAGCTTGTCGGTGTGCTTGCTTGGCAACAAAAGTCTGTTATCTTGAATTGTTAATATCCATTTCACTTTTCATTTCCATTACACTTCTGTGGTGCAAAGACAGAATCAGCACCACATGAACGACACACACTGTGGATCGTTCTCTGGTGGTATAGTAGAACTCTTGTTAGCAATAAAACATATTTTTTAGACTCATGGGGAAAAAAAGGAGAGGGTCAGAGTGAATAAAAGTCAAACCCACTCCTTTTGATGGCCTGCAACGATGTCACACTTACGTTTCAAACTTAATTAAACTGATCTTTTATTGAAAAGGGTCATAATAGAAATACTATTCATTGATAACGTTATAAAGAAAAACTAAATAAATTGTGACCTTGTTCTCAGTGATCCTTGTTAACATGACTGATATTTTGCAGGACTAATGAAGCTGAAACTCCAGGATGAATACAATTATGTCTACATCATTCCTTTCATTGCTTCGTTTAACCTCTGGAGAGTGAGGCTGATAAGCAAACAGGCCCCGTCCATTGTGTGGAAGTATTCAAACATAGTGCCTCTCTGACCTGCTGAAACTTTCAAACGTATGCTCTGAAACAGCACCACAGATACTCATTCTGACATGGATTTGAACATGTTTTCAGTTCGCTCAGAGATATGAGTTAGACTTCTGAGTTTAAATGATTGAGCTCTCCATGGACAGAATTGACAAACCATCCATTGTCAGTAGAAAAAGAAGAGCAACTCAAGGCTGAAAAAATACATGTTTTCTTTTTCCAGTTCTTTTCTTTCAGCAATGTGCATGCTGCTTGCTGCTTATGCCATGTTGGGGGCTGCACGGTGGTGCAGTGGTTAGGGCTGTTGGTTGGCTGTTCAGATGTAGTGGGCCTTTCTGTGTGGAGTCTGCATGTTCTCCCCGTGCATACATTGGTTCACTCTGGGTATTCCGGCTTCCTCCCACAGTCCAAAGACATGCTTGTTAGGTTCAATGGTGACTCTAAAATTTGGTGTGAGATTGACTGGCGATCAGTCCATGGTGTAACCAGCCTCTCGCCCAATGACAGCTGGGATAGGTTCCAGCCCTCCAACAGGATAAGCAATGTAGATAATGGATGTATGGATGAAAAGAGGTTAATATGCATTTAAATTCAGATCAAACCAGCTTGATTTTTTTTGTTCTAAGAACGTTCTCAGAATGTTATGTGCGATGTTCTGGTAAAGTTTTGAACGGGACGTTTTTATTTGGTTCCCATGTTCTCTGAAAACATTTTCGGAAAGTTGCAGTGAGAATGTTCACATCACGTTTCAGGAACGTTTTATAAATCACGTCCTGATAGTTGAGGCCATACTGACATCCTGAAAAGATCCTCGGAATGTTGCAGTAAGCGTGTTCTACCTTTGTTTTTATGTAACATTGAGCAAATGTTTTATAAAAGGTGTTCTGACATCCCAGTCCTCAATAACATCCTGAAAAGATCCTCAGAATGTTGAAGTGAGTGTGTTCCACCTTTGTTTTTATGTAACATTGAGCAAAAGGTGTTCTAACATCCCAGGCCTCAATAACATCCTGAAAATATCTTCAGGATGTCGCAGTTAAAACGTCTTGTCTTAGTTTAAGTTTTACAATACAAGAACTTTATTTGAAATGATAAACATCCTTTAAACGTTCTCTGTAGTCTCTCTTGTAGGTAATGTTAGCTAACGTTACGGGAACGTTCCCTGGTAGCTGGGAAGGTTGCATCACATTTCAAATCATTTAATTGTTAAAGACAGCATTGCGAGCTCGAAATGTATAAAATGTCCTTGTGTATGTTCTTTCCTACGTTCTCCTTTTCTTTTCTTTCTTTAGCTTGAGGCTTTCAGCATTGTAAGGAATCAAATATTGCAAATTCATGACTAAAGTTCCTTTCTTTACTTTCCTCCTCTCCCCTTTCCCTTCTTTTCCTTGCTTCTTATTTGTTCCAACCTTCTTTTTTCCCCTCCATTGTCTTGATAAATGTTACATCGAGTATAAATGTTTTAGTGCCACATGCAATTTTGATGTGGACGCCACCATTCTCGTGTCTTTTAGGAGATACAGTATGTGGGCCTAATTATGCCATGCGCAGTTAAACCTCTTCCCTCTTTAATACGTGCTAAGGGGCAAAGAGAAGAATAGATGCAGCTCTGTGCCCGTTCCTTTGTCACTTGGTGTGTACTGCGTTACTAACAAGTAACTGATGCTTTAAATGTCAGAGCCCCACAGGGTCTGAGTTGAAAACATTCAGTGCAAAACAAAATAAAATATGCATATGATACTTTTGACAACATCTGACTGTTTGACGCTCGCGCAGGATGAATCCAGCAACGTCCTGAACATCTGTCAGCTTGTTCTCCTCTTTGACTCTCAGCTGCATTTTCACCTTTCTGTTGGCAGTTTCAAAACAAACCGCTGGAATATGAACACTAGTGAAAAATAGTACCGAATAAAATACAGTTTTCAGTGTTTATTATCAGCTATTTTTAGTGCGAACAGTTTTTTTCTTTTCAGCGGATCACTGCACTATGAAAGATGACATTGGTTGCATATACATTTTGCATTCTTATTCTTATTACACAAACATTACAAACTTTAACAGTACACGTTTGCGCTTTAAACCAACTCAAATTCATATATAATCAATATATTCCTTCATCAAAATTCCAGGTTACTCCTAATTTCAAGAAGGTACCAACCCTGAAAGGATAAATAAAAAACAAAGCATCACCAAACAACGTTCAGATTTTTTCCCATTTCATGTTCGACACATGCACGGCTGCACACGCAAACACAGGTGTCGCTTTCCAGTGCGATGAATCTGCAGATGCAGCCTCCCCGCAGTCGGCGTGCAGCGGCTGACGTCAGGAGCGGAGAGGAGTGAGAGGAGTTGAAATAGGGCAGAGCAAGGAGCGGAGCGCGGAGAGGAAACCAGCCGGACCAGCCGGAGGATGGCAAACCAACACTGCTGCTGCTGCTGCTGAGAGTTGGGACTCGCTACTGCCTATAACTACTGATTCACCAGCCTGCAATTAATCTGAACCCTTTAAGCCCTGCCGAGCGGAGGAGGAGAGGAGTGGAACTAAAGGAGCGCAGTTTGGACGCGTCGCTGCGAGGAAATCTGTGGCACGTTTGCTCGAATTTCCTTTCTTTTCTGTCCTCTTGCCTCGGAATACCACAGGTAAGGTGGAAGCTGTATTTACTGGTGCGCAGTGAGGGCTCTAATGTTGCTAAAAGGCGTTTTTTATTGCTTTTTGCTCAAGTTTGGTTGTTTTGGGTGCATGACGCTGCTTATCGGTGACTATTTGCATCAGGAGTGTGAGTGAATGGAAACTGTGAGGGGGATTTCAGTGGCGTGCTTTAATTTTGAATTAGTTTGTGAGTAGCTGAGGAGAAATGCATCAATAATAGAGAGAGAGCTCCAGAATTTACAGGCAGAGAGGAATGTGTGAGGTGCAGCCTTATAGCGCATGCAGGGCGATGTCAATGACAATCTGTGACAGTGTTTAACCACACTGGCTGCTGTGTCTGTGCCTATTGTCTGGATGTGATTAATCATTCAATATGACGAGATGCCAGCTTTGGTAACCTCGCATAACAGTGCAGGGACTCAAAACACAACAGGGCAGGGTTTGATTAAAGGTTCAAGTAGGATGCCTCTGCCAGGTTTGCTCCAGCAGCAGAGAGGAACCGAAATGATAACACTGTGAGACACGCACATCCCTCTCCCGGCTCTCTGGCACGGATTCCCGGTCCCAACACCTCCCACCCCTCCTCACCAGGTCCCCCCCTGTACCGCTAGACAATTTATAGTGCAGGATGCTAGGAAGAACTCATCTTTTAACCACCAGTGCGCCATCAAATACCCCCACCAGCATGTAAAAAAAAGTCTCAAGAATGTGGGGGAATCAATTCCTAAACAAGACGAGATTTTCTTGTCTGATTGTGTCTAATGAGCTGCCTCCGCGCGCTCTCATGGGAGAATCCTCTCAGTGTCAGCAGAGAGCAAAGCCTGCGTGACGGCCAGCGGAGTGGGAAATGAGGATTGGTCTGCGCGCACGCTGCCGTGATGTAGCGTTTATATTTATTGCACCGGAGCTCTCCATGGTGCTGAAAACGCTCTCAGCCTCTTCCTCCCCTCTACTCCACTCTCTCGCTCCTTTCTGGGGGTTTATTTTGTTGGATTTCCTCCTCACCTGGAACCAGATACGGAGCAAACATCCAGCAGCAGAATTATGGCCATTCATCACTCTGCTATCTGAGAAAAACTGGTTGTAAATCTCCGGCCCCTTCAGCTTTATGCTGGGCCAACAGACCCCTCCAACTCTCTGCTCTCACAAACACAGAGGCACATGCATACAGCTCATGCAAGCACATGCAGAGACCTGGATCAATATCTTTGCCCTCACTCCTGAATGAGAATATTAATTGCAGCGGTTCTCAGCTGGATCTCTTTGAACTGCTGGCTCTGGTCTCAACTATCTACAGTCACATACAATCTTCAGACACTAGCTTAGTCATTTCATGCAGGAGAAATAAACTGAGCAAGCATATAGACACTTAATATGATAAGATTTCTGACTGAAAGGGCATTTTTCCATTGATTTAATGTGTTTTTAAAGCAGTAAAGCTGTGAAAGAAAGGTATTTAAAGGTATAAAAACGTGTCAAACCACCTCTGAGTTTACTTGACTACAATTTAAAAACAGTTAAACAAAGGATAAAAGCATTAAACTTGCTCTCTACCAAAAATAGATATAACGTAGTGCTCATGGTAATCAGTTTTCAGGCTTTCCTAAATGACTCCAGCAGGTTTTTTCCAGGTGCCACATCATGTCAGAGCAGCTCTGCAGCGCACCCCGGGGTCACAGTCACCGGGTTGAGAAATAATGATTCAGCCCAGAATAGTGACTCAGTCGGGCTTATTGCAGTTTGCAATCTGCTGTGTAACTTATTAGCTGTCTCGCACAGAGCCATTACAGCGCAGTGTCCAGCAGATTACGGCTGCTTGTTGTGCTTCGGAGACAGCCTAATAGTGGGATGAGTCACACACTTACAGATTGACACCGTAGACACACTATCGGCGTATGAACACACACACATGCGCGCGGAAACATCACTGTAACATTCTACTCATTAGAGCCGAGTTAGCCGGCTGAAGTGCTTCCTCCCCGCTAAGTACTTAAACCCTGCAACAGCCAGAACCAGCTTGAAGCAGCGTATGTGCATACATGCATGTGTGCAGACGGTCATGCATGTTACCTCGATAAAGCAAAGAATTTTCAAGGATGGCTACAAAAAGTCTAATCCTGTGTTGTGTAACCAGGCAGGGAAAATAGTACCCACAGGTCTCGCATGATCAGCTATTCTTAGAGCAGTGATCTATTTAACCATGTCTGCAGATGAGGATTTACACATATCAGCATAAGCATGTAATTGACTTTCTGAGTGACACTGGTAAAACATAAGCTGCAGCCAGCTTTGCCTCTCCAATAAGCAGTGTCAATACTGCTGTTGTGTTCTAGTTCTAGTTGATTGGATTTTGACTTTCTTGTTATTTGTGTTGAAGCGGTTTTGCAGTGTTAACAGATGTACATTAAGTTACCCAAATAGTGTGTGCACATACTGAGAAACCATATGAAATCCCTTATGATGAATGTTGCTGTTATTGATCCTTGCATAGAGGAATCTTGTCTGAGAGGTCAGAGGTCAGACTCATTGACAGAACAGCAGACAGTTTAGTGTCATGTTGTGCTTCAGGACGTTTCAGCTGAGCTTCTGCTCGCTGACGTGAGAGGTTGAAAGCAGGTCGTTTTGGTAAAAGCACAGCCTCTCTACTCACTTGACTCTGCTGCTGCTCGCAGATGCTAAATACTGAAATAGAGCGGAGCCTGAGTGCTGGAGGTAGATGCAGAAAAAGATTCACTGCCTGCCTTTCTGCTTCAATACAATACAAGAGCAAGAAAAACATGCGTATGTAGCTATCTGAGATCCAACAAAGGACGGCTTTCTTGCAGCACTGCTGCTGTATATGTGTCCAGGCTGACTGTATTAACGTGTCATTTTAAAGATTTTCTCTGCCACCAAAGGTCCAGCGCGTATGGCAGGAAAGTTGTGTTTTACAGTATGTTCATTCAAGTCTATTAGAGATGAAATTGGCTGCAGACCAGTGTAGGATTCTGCTGGATCCAGCTGCTGCTTCTGCACAAGCCCTTCAGGAAGTAGTTCCTCTGAAAACAGCTTCTTGTGCCAGTTTCAAGTGAATCGTTTTAAAGCAAGAAAGGATAGAACAACATTCAGAACATGTGAGAAAGTTAGAGTTTTTACGCTGGAGCATTTGCATGTAAATGGTCGAACATGGTGCAACAATGCTTCTTTTCTTCCCCATGTACAAAGAGTCGACATGACCGGCCCTGTTTTGTACATTCAAGGGAGGTGCTGCAGGCTCTGACTAACAGACACATTAAGAGCCCTGGATGACAATTCCATGTAACGCTTAAGTAGAATAAATTAAATGTTTCATATCAATTACAATGCCCCGCTTGTGAACAATTTAAATCCTTGGCATCGCAGCGCCTGAACCCCATGCAGAGCTCGTCTAATCAGGAGCAGGATTTATTTCCACACAACAAAGCCGTCCCCTCGGGTGAACCAAACCCACTTCCTTCCCTTCTTTTTTCCCCCTTTTTTTTATGCCTTATGACTTTGATTTGTTTGGCTTTGCAAATTTCCCAAAGAAATATAATTAGTGGTGCTTCAAAACAAAGGTAAAAAATGCATTACAGATGGTGAGTCACGCTCTTACGGGCTGCACACTCACATCGCGATGGGGCTGACGAGATTAGTTTGAAATTGAACTGATGAAAGTCTTTCTCATGGGTTTTAGCGGGGGCACGCTGACACTCGTACCCAGAGATTTTTAACATGATTAACATCAGGCCTCTGACAACGAGAAGTACTTAATATGAATGACACTGAAATTGAGGAGGGCGAATATTTTGAACCATTAGAATGTGAATCCTTTTTATTCCAGAGATACATTAGTGTGCCCGTCGGCTCACCAGATCAGTCCTCTGAACTCCCAGCAGAGCGCCGGGCCACAAAATGTTGGCAACACGGTTCACTTGAAATTCCGATCACTAATGTTGAACTTCTGAAAATGACCTTTTCCGCTGCCTCCCATATGAACACAGCAGCTGAGCTCGGAGAATCAGTAGCGCAGCTCTGAGCAAACAGAGCTCTCTTCCTCCTCTGCCTGAATGGAGGAAACTGACGAAAGAGTCAGCGGAGAGGGAGAAATGCGTAGAGGGGTTACGGAAAGGTCACCTGGTGTATCTGTTTTTTCTGCAGTGAGTTTAGTCAGCCAGCTGCCTGTCCCTTTTATGCAGTCACTCCTCTCTCCACTGCTGCGTCTTTTGTTCTGATGTTTTTTTACTTGTTATGTCACATTCGGAAAGTTAGTGTGATTCAAGGTTGTCTTGAACTGTCATTCGTCAGTTCTATTTCCCCTGTTCAAAGAAAACATTCAACACGTTGAGTGGAGAAAATAAGTCGTTAGTGATTGACTTGCTTTTTAAATGACATTGCTTTGTTGTTGAGGAGGATGAAATATCTGAGAGGCGTCGAATCTACAGAAAGAAACTTCATTCAATTAAAAACACATTAGCTCCAATGTGGAATTTAAAAAAGTTCTTTAAATGCTGGTAAATTAAACTTTGAGTTCAGATTGTATGTTACACATGAACCTCCCAAGGTCGCCAGTGAACTCTCATGCTCAAGTCTTTAACTTGATATCAATAGCATTACATAACAAAGGTCTACAGCAGACAGTGCTGAGAGTAGTACAAACAATGGAGTCAGAGTGCAGTTTTCTGGTCAAAATACTAATGGCATAACTTCAAAATTCCAAGCATTGTTTTCAGCATTATATGTTGTGTGGTAAGTGGTAATCTCAAAAATCTCAGTTTTGTTCTAGTGTTCTGACTACTGGTGCAACAAGTAGCGCTTAAAAAGTTCCCTTTTTATGAGCATATTTGGGATTACACCTTTATAACTTTGCTGTTATTTGAAGTAGAAAATCTCATTTCTGAATCAATTTGTCGTTTAGGAGCTCGGTGACAAACAAACCCGTCTGTGAGCCTGTGAGCTGGCTTCTAAAGGTCTAAGTACTTGACAACTGGAGTTTTCCTGGCGTGAGCACTCAGGGCAAACGGACAAGGTAAAGAATGTATTTAAAGGTTAATTTCAGAGTGATATCACAGATGAATCATTCTCCTCTTCATGTGCACTGGTGTCTTTCTGATGAATGAAGCTCTAAATAGAAGCTCACACCTATAAATGGCTTCTAGTGGCTTTTGAGTCGGTGGTGATTATACATACAAACCACATTTTCCTCCACAGATTGCTTCTGAAGAGCCGTTTACGCTCTGGAAGATGTTTCTGTGTTCGTTACAAAATCAGACCGCTTTTGTGTTTGCTGCGAACACTTCACCGCTGCTCTATAATTAGCTCACGCAGTCCCGTTAGCCCGGCAGACCACCCTGTTGTGGCACCGCAGATCCTCCTGATATCCTTTGCGCTCCTACAGCTGTATCATGCAGCCTGCGGGGGATTTCTGGATTTAACAATTCACCGGCTGTTTGTGTGTCTGACAAGTAGGATGTGGGCTTAAAAACCCAAAGGGGCTGCCGATGCGGTCATGGAAACTTGACAGAGCAAAAGCCGATATCAGCGCTGAGTAAGAAAGGTAAAGAGGAAGGTGCAGAAAGAAGGAGCCTCTTATTTTTTTACTCTTCCTCTCTCCTGTCTTGAGACGGGTCTTATTACTCCCGAAACAGCCCGAAGCTCCGTCTCTTCTACACAGAGGCAGAGCGGCAAAGAGAGAATGTCAGACTATAATTAATTCTGAGGTAACGCAGGCTGATAGGGATCTGTGGTTTCGCTAAAGCACCACAAACCTGCATTGTGTTCTTTCCCTGTTCCTGTTCAGGGAGGCCGACTCATTCTTCTTCTCTTTAGGGTCACGTTTTAACACAATCTGAAAAGGCACATGTGCAGTTTCTTCTCTGCCAAATGAATACATTAACTTTTCTATCACTGCTGCCATATGTTTTTCTGTAGCGTATTTTAATTGCTTTAATGGCGTCCTTGTTGTTGCTCACATTATGTGCTCTGCTGTTTGCTCTTTGTGTGAGTCCTTCTGGCTTCTGCCTTGTTTAGGGTTTAACTGTGTCTCTTCTTCTACTACAAATTGCTTCTAAAAGTTCCAGCTTTTTGCATGTTTCAGCCCAATTACTATAAATCAGAAATACTTACAATCACAGCATACTATTTTGCAAACCACAATGCTTTTAGATGTATTTTTAATGCCATTCCAGACCGCTATTGATTTCTATACTTTTCTATACAGCACAAAACTAGCTAATAGCTAACCCTAAGAACTATTTAATATTTCTCTTACTGTCAGACCAAACCCAACTCTGAATTGATCTACCAACAGGTTGATAGATGAGCTCAGTGGTAGAGTCGGTCGTCTCTCAATCGGAAGGTTGGCCGTTTGATCCCTGACTGCTACAGTCACATGTCGAAGTGTCCTTGGGCAAGACACTGAACCCTAAATTTCTCCTGGTGACATAGCCATCGGGTATGAATGCATAGATCCTGATTTAAAAATTGGCACTTAGGTCATTGCGATGAGTGTGTGAATGGGTGAATGTGACATGTAGTGTAAAAGCAGCTGTGAGTGGTCAGAAGACTAGAGAAGCGTTTTAAGTACAGTCCACTTATCATTTATTGTCTTCCTCTGTGCCATAGAGCTCCATTGCTGCAGCTGAAATACTCAGTAGCCTAAAAATGTAACATATAGTCTCCTAAGGATGCACAATTTAATCCTCTTTGATTAATCTTTTTTTGAAACTACAGTACCTCTTCTGTTTTATGAATGTTTAGCATATTTAAAACTGGAAGTTTAGATGAAGGACAGAGGTCAGGCAGCAGTGAGAGCTGACCTCACACTTTGCTCTTTTCATGGAATTTATTGACAACAACAAACACTTAGTACTTCTAGCCTTATCCTATAACTCGTGTAATCATTAGACACATTTCAGGAGCCTGTTAATTGGTTTTCATATCACTAAGATTTAGACATTGCATTTATTGATTTTTTGCCCTCTAAGACAAGCAGAACAGGCTGAAAACACAACACACTATCACTTTATTTTGTTAGCAATAATTTGCTTTTATACATCCTGCAAATATGTTGCAACATTGGCATTAATTTCAATTTGTATATATAGTGGAATAACCACTGAATCCAATATTCATTCTTCTGTTAGCTCTGTATGTCGCTACCAGCTAGTAGCTAACTTTGTCTGTGGTTTGCTGTTGGAGAGGTAAAGTTAGTTTTTGCTGAAAAAGATAAAAAACTGGAACACACTAAAACAATGAGCTGAAAGGCTCAAGAGGGCTCTTGAATCTTGGTACCTCGCTACAATGACCCTTTGTTAATCTGAAAATATTGAGTAATGCAACTGAAAGAGCTAAAATGTGCAAAAACACTGGCATGATCATTTAAGAATTGGATTATAAGGGAACTAGGCTGCACAGTGGTGCAGTGGTTAGCACTGTTGCCTCACAGCCAGAAGGTTCCGATCCCGTTTTGGACGAAGTGGGCCTTTCTGTGTGGAGTTTGCATGTTCTCTCCGTGCATGCGTGGGTTCTCTCTGGGTACTCCTGCTGTCTCCCACAGTCCAAAGACATGCACGTTAGGTTCATTGGTGACTCTGAATTGCCTGTTGGTGGGAAAGGTTGTCTGTCTCTGTGTGTCAGCCATGTGATTGACCGGCGATCAGTCCAGGGTGTACCCCGCCTCTCGCACAGTGACAAACAGTGGCAAACAACATTGCCGTTAATTTCGAATTGTATTTCTGGTGAAATAACCGATGACTTTAATATCCTTTCTCCTATTCGCTCTGTTTTTGTCTCTACCAGCAGCTGCTTTGTGCTTTATTATGTCCCCCAGCTAGTAGCTAACTTTGTCTGTCTGCGGTTTGTTACAGGACAGGTAGAGGAGAGTTGGTTTATCAGGTTTTTCTGAACATAGCTGCCTTTTACTGAAAAGATGATGATCAAAGGTAAAAACACAGCGAAGTCGTGGGCTGTAAAACCAAAACAATGAGCTAAGAGACTTTTGGTACGTCTTTCACCTTAATGATCCTTTGTTAATGTGAAAATATTGACCTGTGGGCCAGTCAGGAAGTGGACGGGAGGATTGTTGAAAAAAAGCGTTACCAGTCAGATAAAGGGTCAAAATGTCTGCATATCCTCTTTTTAGTCCCACATGCTGCAGTCATCATTAATGAGATCTTTTCTTTCTTAATTAGCTCCAGCCCGTCTGAGCTAAACCTGTGTAACTCCTGGATGGTGGTCCTATAAGACCTGTCAGCCTTTAACCGCTGGGCTGTCAGCCCCCTGTCTCGCTTCCAAAGGGGCAGTGCTTATGAGCCTTTTGCTTTACAGTGAATGACAGTTCATAACCTTATCTTTCTGGGTGCCGCGCTGTATAAATTCTCTTCAGGAAACACCACTCCAGAGCATCCTGGAATTTATCACATTTCTTGTCATGATATAAATAAATAAAAGGGAAAGAAAGCTGAAAGGATGCGTATCCTGTTCACCTGGAGTGTCTGGAAGATAACCAGGGTTAGAGCGTGTGATCCTGATGCGCGGCTGACAGACAGATTGACACCCCTGGTTTCTTCAGTATCTTACCCAAGCACACAGGAACAAGAATGAAATGTAGACGCTGCTGCATCCAAGCGTTGTGAAAACATTTTGGGCAAAGGCGATTCCCCTTGGTGGCTCTATTTCATGCTACATAGACATCTGTCTGCAGAAGGGGCTGTTTGAAACCTGAGTGCAGGCTGATAGGCCGAGAGACGTGGGATGATAGCAGAGATTTTGCTGAAGAGGAGCGGCAGTTTGGGGCAGCACTCAGAGAAACGGCATGTAGAGCGGTTTGTTCTAAAATGGGGCATGCACCGTTTGGGGAAAGAATCTGACACCCACTTCTACAGGATGATTGGCAGCAGCAAATCTTTACTTTCTGCTTTTTAAAGGTAGCACGTTAGGCAAGCTGACAAAATGCATAAACAATCTTTGTCTCATTATTTGAGGAATCTTTGTCAAAATACGCAGCTTTCCAAGTTAAAATGTTATCCTGCTGGGCCATTTCTTTTTAAAAACTCAGCAACTTACATGTTAGAAGCAAGCTGAGTGGGGACTGATTGTCGTACTGGAACTGCATGTGTCATTTGTAACAGTGACAGCAAACCTACCTGGAGCTCAGAGCTTGGACAGGAAGCAGAGCTCGGTCTGATTTGAGTGTGTCTTAGAGCCCAGCTAAAGGCCTTCCCCTGGCTGCAGGGCCGCACGCAATCTTCATTTAGCTGCCAGCTCTCCTCGTACACTCGGTCTCTTGATAAAAAATGTTCTTTTAGTGAAGCTAATCTATTCTGATTCCAGCACAGTCCTTTCAGTTCATTGTTGTGAATTAAACTGTACTCGCTTTAATCATGGATTATTTTATGACTTTGTACCAAACTTTGTTATAGCAGAGAAGCGCAGTAACTAGTCAAGGTCAGCATGGCTGCTGAAGTTCACTGTCACTCAACCAGTCCTCCAAGTAAGTCAATTCTCTCCCTTTAAAATGTTCCACAGAAACTTTTTGTGGACTACTTTGTTGTGGAGCTTCTCAACCATGATTACAGCAGTGAACATTTGGTTGAGGTTAAGGAACACTCAAGGTCGTGCTTTACAAACATACAATGTTAACGGGTGGTCAAACAGGAAACAGGAAGCAATCAGCTGTGTTAAAGTGGGATGTGTTGTTTATCAGTCCATCCGCCAGGGAAAGGTTTTTTATTTTTGGCTTTTTGCCTTTAGTGGAGAGGATGGTGGACAGAGAGAGAGAGTGGGGATGACCTGCAGCAAGGGGCCAAGGGTCAGAGGCCAACCCAGAGCCGCTGCGTTAAGGGCTGTGCCTCTACACATGAGGCACTTTAACCACTAAACTAAACCGGCACCCTCCATGAAAAGATTAAAATGGCTTCAACAAAGAACCTGAATAATATATGTCAAAATGTCACACTACATAGTAATTGACATAGTTTGACTGTAGTTTGCTCACATGTGACTTGGATTTGGTATGTTAAAGTTCCTGTGACACAGACTTTCAGTTTGTGTTGATTTTGGCGCCCCTTGTGGACAAATCTCTTTGCTGACTTTGTCCCCCCCCCAGCAGCTTCATAAGCTTCATAACTATATAGAAATAATCAATCTTGCCGCTGATGGTCTGGTTTGCTTTTGTAGGTCATATAGAGTCATCAGAATTAATTTCAGTCTGTTTCATATCCAGTGAAAAACTCCTCACAGGAGCTTTAAATGTTTTAATGTGTTGTTAAAGGACCCATGTCCTCCAAATCAATGCAAGTGCATTAGATCAGTGGTTCTCAACTGGTCTAGCCTCAGGACCCATTACCACCTCCTTAATGACAAATCGCCACCCAAATTTATGAACATTTTTGACTACTCAAATTAATTTACTTTATCATTATTATTATTGAATTCTTTTCAACAGAAATAAACTAAAAAAGTGCAACATAAATGCAAGTACTGTCGGGCTCGTCAAGTTTCAAGAATGTTAATGTAGCTCGGATACATGGAGTGTGAACTACTACTGTGCACACATCATAGGAAACCCATGTCCCTAAAATAAAAGCTCATCGTAGACTTTTTTTTTTCAAGCAAACATCCACGACCCACTGAAAACAGCTCCGCGACCCACTTTTGGGTCCCGACCCACCAGTTGAGAACCACTGCATTAGAACACATAAAAAAAAAACATGTGCGTGGGTGTAGTAGTTGTAGTAGAATTAGAAGTGGTAAAAGTAATTGTGGATAGTTCTGAATTGAACATAAGCAGCTCACAGTTGTATTGATTTGTATTATTTCCTTATTATTATTCCCTATTATTTCCAAACAGCACAGTAAACCGGTAGTAATCGGAGAAGTAAAGTGTTAGGGCATGACATGAGGCAAAATCCCACCTTGTATCTTGTAACAGCTGGCAGAGGGCGGTCCAGCCCACAGATTAGGATCAGTTTAATCAATAGATGATTTGATCTACACCTTAGAAAAACATGGAAAACTCTAAATGAGAAAATGCTCGCAGCAAAAGAGAGAGAAACATTCGTTACCATCACTGCAGTAGAACGTTGTATGCGCTCCAGGATCCATACATGATTTTGCCGACACAGATTACCAGAAGCTTCAGCCTGACAGTTTGTGTGTGCGCTCCAGAACAGGGTCACGTGTTTCAGCTGTTTCTCACGCTGAGCAGGAAAGAGGTTTTCATTTGGAATTGAAAGACAGCCCTGTGGATCAAAGTCAGAAATTGTTCTTATGTAGTCCAAATTGGTGTCTTGCTGTTTGTTTTGCGAACATTGAAAGGAAAAGTGATTTTTGTGTTTTGAGAAAACAGCCGGTCATATGACCAACAAAAGATGAAAGCTGTCAAGGGGATTACTACTAAATGTGTTCTTTATACTTAAATGGTTAGTTTGTCCTGGTGAATATTATGGATAGTATACAGACAACCTTTCACACCTACAAACATTTCAGATTCACCAATGAACCTAACCAGCATGTCTTTGGACTGTGGGAGGCAGCCAGAGTACCCGGAGGGAACCCACGCATGCACAGGGAGAACATGCAGAAAGGCCCACTTCCTCCAAACCAGGACTCGAACTAGGAAGGCTTCTAAAGCAGTTCTTCGACATGTGGCAGCTTTAGCAATCCCGCTCTGGCTTCATACGACCAGATGATGTAGGCAGTGATCTTCCTGCTTTCCCTGTGTCCATCCATGCGTCCATTAGGAAGTCTTTGCAGCCATTTAAAATTAAGCAGTAGGTGAAAATGAATATTTTACCTCGACCTAGAAACAAAGCAGCTCCTGGCTGAACAAAGCTGATGCATCTCAAAGACGCGTGAGACGCTGCCTTCCTCAGAATCCTTTTTTAAATGAATTTGGCTCCTTATTTTGGCTCAGCACAACAAATTAAAGACATTTAGCTGATGATTTTCTTCAAAGTTATAGCAGCAATAATCTATCAATCTGTTTTCATACTTAAAAGTAACATGATAATATGTACATTGCTGTATATTTAAGAATCTGTCGTATTGCATGAGTAGTCCATCTTTTGTCTGATATTTTCCCCTTCTTTCATTTAAAAACAATCTATTATTGCAAGCTCTTGAATCAACTAACAACTGTCTGGTTCAGTTCATGGTGTAAAAAGGCTTCAAACCAATTTCTCTGTAACGTATATGAAGAAAGTGAGAATGAAATTTCCGTCCAAAATGTAAGTGACAGACCGGCTGCAGGCAGCCAGCTAACAATACTTTTTGTGTCCTAAAAATTGGACGATCTGGTGAAAGAGACATGAAAATGAAAGATATGAAGCATGGTTAACTGTACTGTGAGTAGACTTTCAGCACATTGACTGTTTATAAAGCAGGTTTCTTATTTAACAAGTCTGATCGGAGCAAAGCCGCACAATATGCACGGGGTTGTAAAGAGTCTGTCCCTTTAAGCTTTTTAATATGCTGGTCAAATAAAAGCTTCCTCATAGACTTTCTCCCTCCTGATGAATTCCAAAATGGACCATTCAATCCAGCACACCACCAGCACTCTGTTTGTGTCAGTGTGTGTGTGTTAGCGTGTGCTCATGTATGAGTGTGTGTAGCTGTGTGTGGGCCAATGCCAGGGGGCTAGGCAGCACATTAAGACAGTGACTGGCAGATCTCATTTGGTGTTTAATTTCACAAGGGTGAGCTCTCATCAGTGAGGGCCCATTAGCCTCGGGCTCGCTGGCTGAATGATGCTGGTGGTTCCTCGATGAGTGATGTTTACATTGACAGGACCTATGTGATTCTATGTGTGGTCAGTGGTTAGGTACAATCTCAGGGTTGTTAGTATTGCATATCTATGCCGCTTTAGTCATCACATTTCACAGGCAAATACTGCACTTTTTCTTAGATAGTTACTTTCAAACCCTTTTCTAAAGGACAAAACAATCTCTACTCAAAGGTCCAAAGTTCGAAGGTTACACACTTTTTTAACCACATCCCACAGTCTGACATTTTCGTCTGCTCTATCTGTGAAAAAAAGATCGCTAGATGCTGTTATTTACTCAGATTAAGTCGACTATTTCAGTTGAAATTTCCTCACACTGGTAATGAGAATCTAAGACAGGATGGATTATTATACAGTAAAAGAAAATATTCTAACATTTGCTGGGAACATGCTTCATGCATGTACTGTTACTTTTGATACTTTATGTACATTTTTCTGGCAACAAATATATATTTACTTTAACCCACACTAATCAGTCCCTCCAGGAAGTCGCAATGTGCAAAAACTCACGCAAATTCAACCAATTGCCGCAAAGTTTTCTCAGCCTTGCAATTTTGGCCATTTGCTGCAACTTTTTCCGCAAACTTGACCAATCATCCTGATTCACGTCACCGGACTCACATCAGAATATTGATCCACTGATGTCTGCAATGCTGTATACATATCAGAGGGGATCTTCTACTGTGTGACTTATTTGTTTCTGATGTTTGTGTCAGCGCTGATTTTAAATAGTCATTGTACAGTGAGGAAGTAATCCCCCTGTCTCTTATCAGTTTTTTTATACTGCCGCAGCAGCTGAAATATAGAGTAGGATTTCCAGTGTAACACATAACACATCCACTTTGACCCAGCTGGTCACCAAATGATGGATCAACAAAATGTGCAACTAGCTGGTGAACAGAGTGGACCATTTCCCATAAACATCTCCAACACTGTAAATGTTACTGTGTAGCTTCAGCTGTGTAAATGGCAACTGTTTGCCATGTATATAATAAGTATGGCAAACATGAATCACAAGATGTCAGTGGTATGAACGTACATGGCTGCACAGTGGTGCAGTGGTTAGCTCTGTCGCCTCACAGGTAGAAGGTTCCTAGTTTGAGTCCCTGCTCGGACGAAGGGGGACTTTCGTTGTGGAGTTTGTGTGGAGTCCAGAGACATGCTGGTTCGGTTAATTGGTGACTCTAAAATGGCCCGTGGATGTTTATGTGAGCATGAAAGGTTGTCTGTCCCTAGGTGTCAGTCCTGTGATTGACTGACGATCAGTCCGGGGTTTACCCCGCCTCTGGCCCAATGATGGCTGGGATAGGCTCCAGCACCCTGTTACCCTGAGCAGGATAAGCAATGGATAGATGAATGAATGTTTACAACATATTTCACAAGCAAAAAGTGGCCTAAAAACACTGCGATAAGTCTGCTACTTCCATGAAAAGAAGCTTGTTTTTTTTAACTGTTCCACCATTCAAAAAGTCCAGAGAAGTTCAACAGATTAGCAAAAAAGCTATGTTAAGCGGAAAATAAAATTTAAGCTAGCATGACCAGGGCATCCCAGGTCAAGGTGATATATTAAACATTCTAGTGAGGAGCTGCTGCCGACATAAACGCCATAAACACCTGCACTGTTTGAGATGCATCATGTGTTTTTGTGCCCTTGTTTCAGTTCAATTGCAAACTTTATGGCCCCCTAAGGGAAATTTGTTCTCCGACAGGTTCTGCAGTAAAACACACAATAAAGCCACATAATAAAGTATGAGACCACAGTAAAAACAATAAACACATTACCTGAAAGTGCAAAAACACATATAACAAACTGCCGTGTCACACAGTACAAACATAAAGACCCGAATCAGCCGATGAGAGCAGACAAAAAGTCAGAGCTGTGATGGCGACTAATAAATATTCCTCATCAGTGCAAAAAAGCCAAGTTCTTCTGGAGGGCATCAGACACTACAGGGGGTGTAAAACACCAGTGCAATGCAATACGAACAGTATGATGCTGCAATAGACACTGTTTTTGTAAAGTGTTTGTTTGTTTGCTTTGCTGTTTCTTAAAGTTGTGTTTCAATGTAATTTGGTTGTATTTTTCCAGTATGAACCTAATTTTGTGATCTCATGCCAGTATGAAATCAATACCTCCATTCAACCCATCTTTAATGTTTATTTAATAATGCCTGCTTGCAAAAATAAGATATAATTTACCAAAGGAAGGAGTCTTTTTTGAAAAAGCTGCAGCTACTTCAGGTGTTTTTTTCTCTCCAGCATCAAACACAACAGTAGTCAGGATGCTTTGTGTAGGTTTTTGTTTTTTTTAAGGTTTTTCAGGAAGGTTTGTGTGTGCGCGCGCGGCGTGCACGTGAGTCAATGAGTTTGTATGTGTCACAGCAGCGAAATTGATCTTTATTCGTTTATATTTTAAGCTCCCACGACACACTCCACCATGTGCGACTTCAGAGGGTTGTCTCTTTGTTGACATCAAAAGATTCTTTGTGTCCTTTGCCATACAGATAATTATCCCCATCAGAGTTGGCTTTGATATTTACATAGCAGTATTATGCTTTGTGCTCATGTGCGTGTGTGCACGATGAGTGTAGGTGAGCGTAGACTGTTTGTTCCATTGTGCGTAACTGTGTGCTTGCATGAATAGAACACAGATGTCTATAGACTTTACAGGATATGTTAACGTAGACGTAACATCAGTTAGAGATGCTATAAACTAGTTTGTGCTGTCATGTTTGAGCCTGGAAACAGCAACTTATACAAGGCTCTCTGATCACTCTGATTTGGTTAAATTTGCTCTCTTTTGTCTCACTTTTATCGCAGACCATTCTGCAAATTAAATTCTGTAACATAACGTAAACTCTGAAACCCGTAATGAGTTTTTTTTTAACATGATTTCAGCTTGTTTGTCTTATCTTCTCTGTAGTAACATTATATTGTCAGTTTGCTTGCTTGGGAGTGATTTAATTGTGCAAACCACAACAGAATTACAAAAGTCATTAAAACACAGTTGTATGCAAATAGGGTCACAGGTCATTAAAATCACAAATAGGGTGTAAAGATGAACAATACACAACTTTGACATGGTTCACTTAGTCATATTGATAACAGAACATATAAAGTACATTATATCTCAAATGAAGAGGGAATTGCAACATTTTTTATAAAAAAAACCCCATCATCAGTGGGTACAGCAAAGTGACTCTAAAAGGGCGCTGTGTTCATTGTGTTTTTACTTTTCCTCGCAGGTGTACACTCATGGGCAGCCTGGGTGTTTGGGCTGTGGCTGTCGCCGCTCTGCTCGTGACCTCAGGGTGGTGGCTGGCTGAAGGGCACAAAAGCAGCAGGTGGAGCAACGTGGATACAGCCAGCATGACACGTACCTCCTCCAAGGAAGCACACTCCATGGTAAATATCCAGTGTTCCAATATACTTTTTTCAACTTGGCCATTTTCCTGTCTCATCCTGTCTGACCTCATATTTCAAATACACTACATGAGTCTTATTGAAATGAGTTATATTAACAATCTGGCTGAAACTTGCATCTGTCCTTCAGCTCTTCTATGATTTATTTGAATGCTGTATTAAATATGCCCAAAATTTAACACAAATTTACAGTTAAACTTGTAAGCCTAAATCCTCAGTTTCATATGTACAAACTCTCCCAATCCTCTTCAAATTAATTAAGTTTAAAATATCTGCCAATAAATGTCTCCCATAGGCTCAGTCACCATCGTGTTACCTCGTTCGGCGATAGTGACTTAACAGACATTTATTTAAAAGAATATCTTCGAGATTACATCTTTAAGCTTCAGATTAGTATATTGTGTGTAACTTTGTCATGCAAATGCAAATTGGAGGTCTTGAAGAGTTCGGGCCCACTCTGTATCAAACTTATAAAAGAACTTCAAAGATGTTGCTGATATTCATCAATGAGAGCAAATTTAATGCTATATCCTCTGTAACAAATTTGAATATAACCCTGAGCCATTGTTTGCCACCTCCGCTCCTCCTCAGCTGTACCTTTCATGTGTGAGGAAGGACCTCTCTTGTGTCTGTGAGGCAGCTGAGAGAATAGTGTTGCTTAGTTACCTTGCAGTGTGATGCAGAAATCTTTAGTTCTTATCTATCACTTCCTTTTGTCTCTTCTCACTTTTGGAAAGAAAAGGAAAAGCAGACTTTGAGAGTGAAAGGTTAACAATTACTCTGCGAATGTCATCAGGACTGTTTGGTCGTGCTATCTGAAAGACAGAATCTACAAGTACACCGTGTTCAATAGTCCCCTCAAATGTCTTATTTTTTCTTCATTGCTTTACTGATGGTTTTGATGAGGGAGAACGGCCATGATGAAGTTGTCTTTTACCTCTTTAATTATGTTTACCAGTCTATGTGCTCTCTATATAAATATGGATTGCTATTTTCATTCAGTGTTGTTCTTAATGTTTACTACTATCATCTAGCTGTTTGCAAGCCCAAGTGCCTCTCAGGGACATTAAAGCCACACTAGAAATGGAAGTTCCAATGAATTTGACCTTTGTTCCTTGTTTTCAAATGAGTGTGAAGATTTGTTGTCGATGTAAGACGGCTGCTTTAAACAGATGACCAACAGCTGTATCTTTGTTAGTAACTTCGCCATCTACGGTGCAGAATCCTTAATGCTACCACGCACTGCTCCCTGGATGCTTTGGTGTTGCGATTGTCAGCTCAGGATGGCTTGGCTGGCTAGTAACCTCCATTTTAATAGCAAACAACATAACACTATAGTTTACTGAAGCAGATGGTGAATTTTTAGAGCGCCCTCTCTCTGTTGCTCTTAAAGACTGTTCATTTTGTATTCATCAGGTCATAACAGTGTAAATATGTTTTCCAACCACGGTTAAACAAATGCATTTTGAATGAAATAGACAGAAAAGGTTATAAACTGACAGAGATTGCAGTCAATAGGTGGTAGTACATGGGGCTTGTTGGTGGTGTTAAATAGATTTGTCGCTCTGTTTAACTGTGTTGGTGATTAACAGCATTAGACACACATAATCAGAATGAAAAGTCTTATTTAAAGCGTTTTATTCAACTGAAATTAAGGAGAAAGGCATGGAGGCCAGCAGTGCTTTGGCCTAAGAGTCGCTGTGTGGATACCAGTGAGCTAAATGGGTGTAGCAGTGCAGTTATGAATGGTTAATGTTGCTCTTTGTCAGCCTTAAATATTTAGATATTAGTTATGACTTTTCAGGGCATCCATGTGTTGTATCTACAGCAGAATGGAAATACAGTTCTTGCTCAATTCTTTTTGCTAGTGTCTGTTAAAACTTTAAACAACACTGGCCATTTTATTGTTAAGCGCCTGGCTAAATTAGCTTAGAGCTAAAACCACATCAATAGCAATACAAAACTAATTTAAAGCTGATTAATAATGAATGTAAAACACCAGTTATAAAAACTCACAAGATAACTCTCCTGCTGAAGATCTTATCCCAAATAATACGCCATTCAAAAAGGAGGGCCCATCAAGATCATCATAGTGCTGGGTGGTATGACAAAAAATCTGTATCATAGTATTTTTTTAATATAAAGACGGTTTCACTGTATATCGCTGTATTTTTTTTTTTCGTGTCTGAGTCTTTTATATAGGTTTATAGTAGGGGTGGGTGATATGACCGTGAACTCTGTGAACCGTCTGTTTATTTGGACACAGTGTTAAACAGCACCGGGGCGAGGTTCCGCTAATAACGGGGACATACTCGCTGAAAAGCCGACTTGCACAACTGCACGTCCGACTCAATCAACCCGCCGACATTATATATGACGGCTGCAGTGTCGCGCAAGTGTTTACAGGCAGGTGACACACACACACACACACACACACACACACACAGCATGCAGAGTGTCAGGTCTCTGTGTGCTCTGCGGAAGAGATAGACGGACTATGGATAAGTTATGGAAAGCGTGTACGAAAACCAAAACGTCTGTGTTTATCCAGGTATGGACAGTTTTGCAAAATCCATGTCGTGGCAGAACGTGATACCGGTGACAGTGTGAAACCGGTATACCGCCCACCGCTCGATCATCACACTTGATTGATCTTTGGTTGTACTCCTGATGATGGGTTTTGGTACAGCAATTTCTGTACACGTAATTTTGGATAAAAATTGGATTGTTTTACTCAATGTGACCGAAGTAATGAGTACAAAGGTTTACTATGCTTAAGCTTTGTTGAGCGTAGTTTGATAAACACCTAACTGTGCTCTGTTTAATTACGTCTGTATTCTTTTTGTTTATGATCACAGGAAACCAAAACAAGCAAGTAGCCTTACATGTTCCTGATTTCTTTGTGCGTTGAATTTTTTACTCAGTATTGAGAGTATAGCTTGAACAGGTTTTTTTTTAAAGCCTCTGAATGAGAAGCTTTCCTGGCAGCATCTATCATAATGGCACAAAAGAGCTTCATGGGCTAAAGAGAGGAAAAAAGACTACCCCTATGAAGAAACAAGTCCTTGCCAGCATCAATAAACCCTTTAACAAAAGCATAAAGCCCTAACAGGTTGTCAAAAGACATATGCACAAATAGACAAACGCATACAGCACAGCCCCGCGGTCATCCTAATTCTTTGTGAAATGAAGCATGTACACCCCCTGGTCTGCTATGTGACTCACTTTGGGCTTTGCCAAGTTGGCAGCCCGCTGTGGGATGTTTTTTTTTGCCCTGGTGGTTCAGTTCTTCAAAATCCCTCGGCACAAAAAACAAATTCCCAGGCTTCCCCCTTTCATCCATTTGGCCAGAATAAAACCTTAAAAGCTGCAAATTGGCACCAGAATTTAAAGGTGACCCCTGGGTGAAATCATGCAAATCCACGGAGATGCATTCTCAAAGCCCTTCATGTTGATTTATAGTGCCAGATTTCCTTCTTTTCTACGACTAAAATCCTCTAAATCAATGCAAAACCTGTAAATGGAAACAAAAACAATGATGTCACTTTGGCTGAATAAAGAAGTCCAGATGAAAGCCTTTTGATTTTGACTTCTTAACAACTTCCTGGGTGCCATCTTTGATACCTGCACAGCAGCCAAGATGCCTGCAACAAGCTACAGCACATCACAGCTTTACTACAATTACATAAAGGGCTCTTATTCTAGTGGCACAGTATTTTTTATACTGTTGTAAAAAAATGTATGCATAAACTGTAAAGACGTTTGTACAAAGTAAACTAAACTAAACAACAGCAGCTCAAAAGATTCAACTGAAAAATGTGGGCCAGAAGGACAGAAATCAGGATTAAGTGGCGGTCTTATTTGTTCTCAACCTGTAGCTGCAACTGAAAATGAAATAAGGGATACATTTCAATGTAAATATCAAATTTGTGCCAAAGACGCTTGTTAAAGATACATTTAATCATTGTAGCAGAGGATGTGAAATGTTTGTGTTTCTGGCCCATTGAAGTAATAGTTTTCGCTGACTTTGTCAAGGCCTATTTTTTCAGCTAACCCTTTTAGACCTAATTCAGAAATATTAAGCTGGCAACCAATTATGATATCAATAAATGTCTAAGTGGGAGAATGTAACTTATGAAATTGATGTGATGTAACCAGCTACTTACCGTACACCTGAAGAAAAGGCTCCATATTTCCAAATAAACTTTGGCCCAACTGCACAGTTCCTGTCTGTAGGCTGTTGAACAATAATAAGATGATATGTCTTTAACAGCTGTAGCTTTTTTGGGACACAGTACAAATAGCAGCATGCTTACAGCACTAAACACGCTGATACGAACGTAGGTTTTGTTATATACTGTATATTAAACAGTGAGGTTGTAATTTGGTTCGGGGCTGGTGAGGGAAAGGGGTGGAGTGGTTGAATGATTCTGCAGTAACTACAAAGAAAAGGAGCTAATGCTGTGGATGAATATTGAATAACTGCAGGAACAATCAAAACTAAGACAATGAAAATAGCCCTCTCGCCATAAGGAAAGATCCCTTCCCCTGTGTTTGGATTTTCAGAAGTGGAGTTCCCCCCAGCTACATTTACATTTTCATTATGACTTGAACCCATACAGCTTTGGTTTTATTTTGTTTCTCTCCCAGAGGGTTAGTTCACCACTTTTGTGGCTGTCTCCGGAGCATTCGTACTCAAAGGGAAAGAAAACCTTTCAGGCAGACAGAACATGTGCAATGGTTACCAATATATGTAGCAATAACACTCTTCTCTTTTATAATTGTGGTGGTAGCTTTTCGTGTTCAGCACAGCCCTCTGGTATTTTTTGCACCTGCTTTTCTTTCTACTGAAGAACAGACTGTGTGCGGTAAGAAGCAGTAAGAAATGCATTAAGCATAAGCCAGGGACAAGGAGGGACAAAAGTGTCTAAGTTATTCATTTGTGTAGTTGGTGAAGCAACTTTGAGTATGCTTTGTGTATGATCAGTTCTTAAATCCAGATTTGAAAAGTAAGTGCTGTGGCCATAAATAATAAGCGAGAAGCAGGGTGGTAGTTATAGTGTGCAAGGTGGGTGTTGTTCTTAAATAAATCTTGGAGTACATTTGACTTGACACCTAAGATGTTATCCAAATGGCTATTTGTTAAAGTGGGTGTATGGGAGGAGAATTGCACCTTAATTGGAAAGTGCTGTGTGCGGAATGGTATAAAAATGTAAAACTTAGTGAAGCTGTTGTTTATGACTTTGTTTAGAAGCTAGGGACAAATTTGAATAAATGAAAATGTTTAGAGGACAGATCTTGCCAGCAGTGAGCATCACTGGAAAGATGAAACCGCTCCAGCTAATGATGCAGCGATGCAGGCTGGAATCGTAAGGCTTTGCTTCTATTTTTGGACTCATCAGAGTTATTCTCGTGAAGGTATTACTACTTACAGTAAGTACGTTGCCAGTCCTTTTTTTTTTTTTTTTTTTGGCTTGGCTCCTTTTCATTTAGCTCATTAGGTAGCTTGTTGGTGTACTGATGAATTACTGTTACATAAGACAGGTCCCTTTTCTCTAAGCAACAGACAGCAGGGAATAACTATTGAATGTAGATAGATGAACTCCTGTGAAAACAAAGGCACTGAAGGATTCAGCCCTCCGTCCCGGCTTCTCCTCTGGCTGTCTCTTTGTCCTAATCAGGCTGTATCTAAAAAAGGGTCAAAGTCTAAACATGCTCCATTAATGAAACAATAACTGAAGCTGCTGCTGTACGGATATATTCAAACAGCAGCCCTGTGTTGGCATACAGGCGATTAATTCTAGCTGAGAGTTTTGTTGTTGACTGGAATTAAGAGCCAGAGAGAGACGGAGAGCGAGTAAGTGGGCACATATAAACATATGGGTCCTTGAATGAAGAGTGCCTGCATAGCCACGAACATAAGAGAGAGAGAGGAAAGAGCATATTCAAGCCGACTTCGTAACAGACACAGCTTGGCTTAAATTGCCCTGCTGTTCAAATTGCATACCCTCAAAATGTCAGTCTCTGTGGCAGCAATGTCACATTGTTGTTTTCTGGGGGTGTTTCAATGGCATCCAAGATGGAGGCATGAAGCACTCCCAGATTTGTTTGTACGAGTGTTTGAAGAGGATATAACAATCCTATTAGGTTTGTATACTTAAACTCCGTCGCTACAGCAAACCCCAATAAAGTATGCACTCTTGACACAGTGACTTCAATAACAGTACACTACCATGACAAATACAAGGGTGTTTTTTATTCTAATTCAGCACACAGTATCATAAGTGCTACTAAAGTATGTGAAGCTGTTGTAGAGCTGTTGCTCTTAGCAAGTGAAGCTGCAGCAACAGAATATGATAGTTATAATGGCTGGATTGTTTCTGTTAAAAATGAAACATGAAAAAGGACAACTGTTTAAATCATAGACTGTATAAAAGATGGACGACATGACAGCTCCCTAAAGGTGAAGCCAAAACATTTCGAGCGCCCCCTGCTGACTGGCTGCAGTATAGGTCATAAAGCCCGCCTCCTCCATGTTAACAGATGGGACATGAGTCAAACTATAAAATCAAAATACATGTCAAACACATTTTCCTCAAACATGGTTTCTGTCATTATAGTTTGTTCTTATCATGCTGATTTATGTCCAAGAGTTAATTTTTCTTTTCTAATTTTTTTAATGAGTTATTTGATGCTGTAAAAAGGACTGTTGACAAATACAGCTCTGACAGCCGATCTGTTCCGGATTAGCAGAGTAGAGGAGGAACGGCGAGAGGAGACGTAACTAAAACAATCACTTCAGTCATTGAAGTTTCTATATCTGTGAACGTCTGCTTCAGACCAACACAAGAAGCTGTTCTGCTGTTAAATACACCAACGTGCGGGAAGTGTGTGTTTTGGTTAGCTGGTGTGGCTACGGAGGCGCCACCTGCCGATCTCTACTGCGCAACTCTGGCTCCAAATGACGTCACCATTGCAAGATGGCAGCGCCTATCACGGGGGCTATTTTGGCATCAATTACCTACAATGAGAGCAGATGGAGATGCATTGTCCATCTATGTATACAGTCAATGTTCAAAATGAATACAACAGATACAGACCCACCTTTGACTTAATCCAACAACAAACTATTAAAGAAGATGTCGGCCTAGCTCCCGTGACGTCATCATTGGGTGATTGAGGGATCATTGGTTGACACGTTGCTGTTTTGAAGACATTTAGGTCATCGCCAGTTTGCTTAGTTTTTCTTTTGAGCCAGAAATGACCATATTTTGAAAGAGGGTGCCTCTGCTGTGGAGCAGGGGGTGGCAAGCACTAAGTAAACAAAGCTATGAAGGCCACGCACATGCCTAATTTATTTGCTGCACAGGAAGACGCATGTCTTATGTCCTTATGGAAGATATGAACTGATTTTTTATCGACTGTCTGTGAATGTTATCATCTTACTTACCTTATCAAGTCACACTGCTTTAGTTGCGTTGAATTTGTACAAAACTATTATTTTAATGCCTTTAAAATCCCCTTAAGCTGAATGGAGAGGGAAAGAGGAAAGTGACAAAAAGATCTGTGGAGAGTCATGGTTAAGAGAGGACAGTATTTTTAGAAAGAAGCACATAGCCCTTCTTTCACCTCCATGCTTGGTTTGATCCTCTAATCAATTGATCAAACAGTGGCACTTGAGATGATGGAAGGCGGTGCTAATGAGCACACTCAATTTTATCCTGCCATCATGAGGAAGCACGTCTGCAATTAAGATGGACAGATGGCAGAAAGAGAGAGGGATAGAGATGAAGAGACAAAGGAGGAGGCAGTGACAGGAGGCACTAAAACTGCTGTGTTTTTCGTGAAGCCTTCAGTCTCCTGGGAAGCCAAGAGGGCCTCGCAGACGCACACATGTTTTATCACTGAGCCTCATTACCGGCGACATCCACACTGAGGGACAAGAATGCAAAATGTCACAACACTTCAAATGCTGCCACATATTGGATTCTTCAGAAGGCCCTCTTGTGTTCTATTTTTAAACACCATGTCGCTCCTTTGTTTTTCCCGTGTACGTTAAATTGCATCTCAAGTTCAGATACATTTATGCAGAGCCACATTCCTCATGCAATAACAAGCACAAGGGATAAGTAGCTTCATGCACAGAAAGCACTCTGTAATGCAAGTTAGTGCAAACATGCACAGATCAGATGGACTCCTACTGAAGGCAACAACAAAGATAAAAGCGGATGTCCTCATCCAAAAATGTGAAGAGGACAGTAGATATTTAGATTTCTAATTTAACACTAAATATAAGAGAACATTTACCATCCCTAAAACACATTAACATTACATTTAGCTCTTGTAAACTTGTTTTCTAATAACTTTCGCTTATTTATTTATATGTAGACTAATTAATCCCCGACCTTATCTCCTATTTGTCAAGTGTGTATGGGCTGAAAAAATTTAAATAATTTTACATAGCGTTTGACTAATTAATGTTTGCCTAAAGCCCTTGACTAGTGTTTAGAAGGCTTTAAGCATTTTAAAATAAACAATACACAGTGCTGTGGCCTCATCCATCCTCTCCTTTGTCATCCTCCCTCTAATGCTAATGTGAAGAAACTAACTGTAGGCTGCAGGTACGGCTGCTAAAGAGGGGTAAGCTGGTTAGTCTCAGCCTCAAAGTAAATATTAATTCAACTATTTTTTAGATATAGAGCTAATTAGGCTCAACCGTTACCTGCAATTAGCATTGTTTTTTAACAATTCTGAAGCATAACAAGCTCTGTATGGCTGCGTGAAACAAACCAGGTGTAGATTCAGATTAGGTAGCAAGTTGTTGAAGACGAGCAAAACTGCATCTGCATTGTGTTGTACCCCCTTAAACAGATGTTAGATTGCTTACCTGTCTCCCTTACTGCCAGACCTAGAGACTCTTATAGATAAAAAGTATTGTTGTTGTTAACTCTTGTAAAATATATACTCAAGTCTGTTTGATCGGAGTCACAAAACCAGCCAAATGGCCAATAAAACCCACACCTTTACCCAGGCAGTTACTAGGAAACAAAATATGCCTCTGCTATTATGTATACTTTTGAAGTCCAACAGCACTGCTACAATTAACAAATCCATTGTAGTGCCTTCAAACACCATAATGTTTATTGTGCCACAGGGCTACACAATTAATCAAGATATACTCCAAATGGCTGTTAAATGTAGTAGTCAATGCTCTGGCCCACATGTTTTTCTCCAAGTGTAAGAAACGATAGATGTTGAGCACAGCCCGACACTTCTTCAAGATTTTAATGTTTTTCAGCCAATGTGAAAAATGTGAAGCACAATATTTAGGTATCTGTATCATGCAGCCCTAGCGTGTTAGCTAAATCACTCGCCTGTAAACAGCTCTCCTTCAGGTGTTGTTGTGCGTTTCTAAAGTGTTAGCTCTTCATTGTTTGACTTACTGGAACAGCCCTTTGATATCGGTGCTGAAGGGCAGGTTGGCATAGTTGGCTTGGTTGTTAACTTGTTTACTTGAACTGTCTGGTGTGTTGGTCACAATAATGGGCCCTGCCACTACTGCTGCAGGGTGTATCTGGCTAGCTGTCAAGGTTAGTTTCCCTTACTTGTCCCACTCACTGTCTGTAGATGAACTTTCTGCTCCTCGCCAAGATGAGGTGAAATGATGCTGCTGCAATTAAACAGCACAACATGGTTGCTCATATTCATAAAGGGAGGACTGCCCGTGTGCTGCTTCAGTGCTTTGCTAACTAGTACAGTCGCAACAGATGTGTGTCCCATGTAGAAGTGTGTACATAGTGAATGACCTGGAGGCAAATAATCAAATATAGATTTTTTATTTATAGATAATATTCATGTAATTTGCATGCAAACCAGATCTGCTCAAACTGTGCACTAAAAATTCAACCCGTGGCCACACTTCAAAAGTAGCCCAATTCCACAGGAAAACCACCAACCAGGCAACCCAGCTCCCTGCTGTGGCCTCCGCTCTGAAGTTATGCTGATGTCCAAACACTACTGAAGCCATTATTAAGCCCTAAATTAAAGTGAAATGTGATTTGATACATTTGAAAATACATGTCAACATCATACTCACAGTTTAGACTGACACTTAAATCAGTGTTTATCCCTGTGGTATCAGATGTCTGACATCCTGATAAATATTCTGGTACAACAGGGTGACACCTGCAATCTTGCAGCCTGTTTGTATTTCAATTAGGGTGATTGAATTGATTCTGGGATTCGCCTTTGTAAAGGTCCTGTTGTTACTGTGCTGCCATTCAACATATTTCTCTCTCACTCTTCTCTGTGTCTCTTCTCCTTTCTGTCATTGTCTCTCCGTCTGTTCACCTTTGTTTTCCGTCACTGTCTTTCTCTGAATCCAGAGAAGAGGAAATGGCACGATAACGAATGGTGCGCGAAAAAGCTGCAGAAAGGGCTGTTTTTGTCTCACTCTTTCAAGCCTGTAATAACCACTTTTGTGTGTGCTCTGTGTTTGCAGGAGAAGGGGAAAGCAGACGGCAACATCGATCAATGTGAGTACACTCACTGTGTTCAAACCAAACAGCATTTTTCAAAATATGCCATGTTGTGCTCCATGACAAAATCTTTTTTTTTTTCCTTCTGTTATTCTGGCGTGCGCTTTGCTGATTGCTGGGAAATACTGCTGGGAAGTAATTCAAATCTAAATAGTTCCCATTAAACAGACCATGCAGCCTGTTATGGAAAAACTCTGATGATGAAATGAATGTGACAATCTGAAAAATCACCCTCATTACTGCATCACGTTTATTGCTCTGCTGTCTTCAGAGGAAGTGTTCGAAAGTATTTCAGATGTAATTTTCAAATAATTTGAGTTGTAAGTAGTTGCCATCATATAATCTACCACCCAGTTGTGGTACAATCAGTCATCAGTTTGCTTATTCAGCTGTTCAGCCAAGAGAAAATCACAAGGTGAAAAAGTTTTAATGTCCCTCCATCCTCCCCCAGCTCAACAAAACATAGACAGAAAAGTAGAGGCATCTTAAACTACTCATTCCAAGTGTCAAGCCGTCTATAAGCTGAAAAGTTTATTTGTCAGGTGAATAATTATTCAGCTGTCAATGTTCTTCAGTTCCCAGTCAAAAATGATTAAGTGGTGTTTGTTTGGCTCAGGCCTCATAGGTTGTTTTAGACTGCAGTGATTGCTCAGGCAGTTGATGCCCTGTAAAGAAGATGAGGTACATTCGGACTCTAAACCCCCCATATAGCTCCGACAGGGACATAGCATCATTATTTTAGCTTATCTGTGAGTATCAGAAATATGATACAGTATCATTCCTAAGTTGAATAAATGTAGTTTTGATACTACTAATTCTGCCAAGATTTAATATCAAGACGACCAATCAAGCAGGTTGATTGCACTTTACATTTTTACAGTGACTTAGACTGAGGGATGTTAAAGTTTACATTTTTGGTTTTCTCTGTGAACAAACCCTGCATTTGGAAGCTGTATTAACTAGTACCCTGGAAATAAAGAGGGGGTATCAATTAATTAAGACATATATAATGATACAATGTTGGATGTCCAGACTAAACGTGGGTGAAGTTTCAAATCTGTAAGTAAAAGTATCTTGGAGTAATCCCCAGGCTCCTCAGCTCAGTCGGCAGGCTGCTGTGAACGTCAGGTTTCAGAAAGGTTTTTCTGTCACTTTGTGACATCATAAAGTGCAGCTTCAGCAGGCTTTGGGAACTGGCCAATTAGAACAAAGTGGGCTTGTAGGGATGGGGTTTCTTAAAGGGACAGAGCTGACTGAGTCGTTTCAGGCAGAGGCTGTATGAGGGCCTGCACAGAGCACCAGTGTGATAACAAGACTAGGTCAAAACCTAGTATGTGGCCAATGTGCACTTCTGTGGGCAATGTGTTACAAGGACTGTCCTTATGAGGCTGATGACAACGTGTTTGAAAGCAGGTGTGCGCTGCAGACATAGGTGAGGACAGCGGAGGAGCAGCCCCGCCTACTCCCCGAACAATGTATCGAGAGCCGTATAGACAGAGAGTCGCATCAGTGGAGGTCCAATATGCTCCATGATCCGCCATTGGGATGTCGCAACTCTCTCTCTGCGGCTGTGAAAGTACAGTCAGTCAGTTACTCAGTCAGTCACATACAGACCCATGTGTAGGGCTGACCCCAGCTGTAAGTGTAAATTATGCTAAGCTACTCCACAGGTATAACAGAGTAAAATATGAAGCTTGAAACTAGCATAATACCCCCCTCTAAGGTCAAAACAGTGTGTTGGAATGTGGGGACACTCTTGCTGTTCTGTTTAGTTATTTTCAACCTGACTTAGCTAGAGCTTGATGATAAATCAATTTTATCAATTATTTTACATTTATGGTTCAGGACAATATTTTAAAAAAAAAAGGTAAAGGCAAAAAAAAGGCATTTGAGAATGATTGCTATGCTTTGTTGCCTAGCCTTAGTCTCAATTGTTGATTTTTATAAGTTAAGCAGCTACACCAATCCTGAAATGTTTGTCGTTATTGCAACCAAGGACTTTGGGTGTTGATATAGATTCAGTCCTTGGTTGCTGAGAAGATGGTCCCAACTGTGAGGCTACATTATATTTCTGGTTGACAGCAATGTTTGTTCCATATCCTGCAGTTTCATTCCCCTGGTGGATTTTCCATCCAGCATTTCAGTTGTTAGTATCAGTTTGAGTTGCTGGCTGAGCTGTTGGGAAATGTGTTGTCATGTATCTGCACTGGATGAAGTCTCTTACTTTCTCTCCATTTTGTGTAAGGCCTAAACATTCACATCAGGCTATTGTTTGCGTATTTTTGTTGTATTGTAGTGCGTGACATTGAGATTGAGTGGATGTGTGTAAGTTACTGTAACAGCATTATTTCCAGGGCTCACTGCTTCCTATTTGACAAGTGACTACCTCTGTAAGCATTAGGCCCCATTATGATGTGTTGTTTTCATCTCCACAGTAAAGTGCTGTTCCTCAGCTTGCAGAGCAGAGTTCTCTGTGCCTGCTTCTATTCGACCTAAACATGACCCAGAGGATTTCTTTTCTTCATGTTTATTATTCAGCATCAGCCGTATGTGCTTTCTTTCCACCTCAGGATGTTTGCTAGTTGATTTCTTACATTGTATTATGAGCAGAAAGTTGGCTTTCTAGGTGATAATTGCTTTTCTTGCTATGTGAGCTTTCCTCACCTGCCTCTTACAATTCTGCTGCAGTAACACATGCTGATGGGAGAAACGCTGGCAGGTGTTTCTGGGACAGGCATTTCCATCATACTCTACCTCTACTCACAGATGTTAATGCTGAAATATGTGCTTGTAGAAAAAAAAAAAAAGGACATCAACATGGAAGGGGTCGGCTGATGAAAACAAACATTAGAGAGAGAGAGAGAGAGAGAGAGAGAGAGAGAGAGAGAGAGAGAGAGAGAGAGAGCTCTGCACCAAAAGGAAAATGCAAAAACACATTTCTAAAAGCTGCAAGCATTTGGCAGAAGCTTAGTGAATGTGGGGGCTCTTTTGTTGAACAGTAGCATACAAACACGTGTTGGAAGAAGCATATTTAGTATGCAGTCACAGGAAGTTTATGGGAACACCAGAAGAGGGAAAACAATGGATTGAAGGTCACGCCTTTGGATTTACATACACTTTGCCCATGTAATTTTAATATTTGTCTCCAGAGCTTAAAGTCCAAGTGACAAAGTCAGTTTTATCTTCTGCAAAGTTGCAATGCCCCAGTGTCAACTGGGGTCTCCTTGTGTTTACACTGATTTTTTTGGTTTTCCCTGTTGCCGTGTGAGTTTTCTTCTGGGTTGTGAATGTGAACGTTTGTCTATATAGGACCTCGATCTGTACAATCATCCATTTAACAACAATATCAAGTGCCCAGGTGCCATTCCCTGAAGCCCTTTGTTTGCTGTCAAGGACGGAGTCTTATTTTCTGTCACCATCTAGACCATGATAGGTACTTAAAGCAACAACTTCCCACCTCATTTCTCTCTGTTAGCACTCTTTACTTCCTTCTCACTGATGTGAGTCAGTTCTCGGAGTGAGTCATTACAAAGGACAAGGTGATAACAAGACATGAAGTGACTGACAGTCACTTCTTAACATCGGCAGTGTGTTTGACTCTGTTAATGAAGTGAGTGTTGGAGGCGTCAGCATGGAACAAAACCGATGCTTTGTGCCATACTGTGACTTAGAGAACAGTGAGAAATGCAGTCAGAAACACTTGCTGAATAACTGACAGAGCTCCACTATTATGACATACAATGTAAGTAGTAGTGCTGTCAAAATTGGCCAAAAATGACGTTCGATTATTCCTTAAAAAAAAATGGTTTGAACTATTCGGATATCTATTTTTGTGCAATATGTCTAAAAGAGGGGCGACCAATACAACGAGAGACACACTGACTTCCAAAGATATATTTATTTAAACATTAACATGCCTTTAAGAAGGTCAACATAGGCTTCCTACACCTAGCAAAGTAATTAGGTTATGGTAGAATGGACATTCAGCGCTCGGAGCGTGCTGTGCTGTGACAGGTATACCTATATAAACATTAACATGCCCTTTAAAAAAATCAACATACCGAACCTGTCTGTTGTGCTGCATGTGAGAATCTCTCTGTCTTTGGCCAGGGTGTGATTTAAACTCTCTAGCATCATGACCACACGCCACATGGTTGTTGTATTAACTTGTTTCAGCTACACTAAAGTTAATTATTAATGTATCATAGTATATAGTGATGTGTGCATTCAAAGGTGCTCTGTAACCAAGAGAGTACGCGCGATGGCGTATGAGAACACGTGAGAGCTCGCAAGAAACCACGTTGAAATTTCCCCCAGAATATCGTCGTTTGAATATTCTTTATGTAAACAGATTTTTATTGGCTGTAATGTAATGTTTGTGTAATGGTGCGTAAGCTTTGACTCTATATTATTGTAAACATGGATAGGAAAGCGTGTGTAATGTGTATGCATGAGCAGTGTTTGTTGCGCAGATCAGTGGTATCATTCCATTTATTGCATTTCACTGCGATTGAATCTTACATGACTGTATGTGACAAATCCAACATGACTGATTGTCATGTGTTTCAACATATTTGCTTCCCTCCTATCCATCATGACTTCCTCTTTTTGTGTATGACTGAATAGCAGCATAAGTACCGAGTTAAGGTGTATTGCTTAGCGAAAGGCTCTGCAGCGCTGCTGACAAGATGCCTTATTACTCACAAGAGAAATATTCACAGCTGGGGAATCAGCAAAATGCAGGGCTATATCTCACTACTACCAGGCATTTAATAGCTTCAGTCTGAGGACCCTCTCACCAGCAAGTGTTACCAACCAGCGGTATTATTGTCAGTAGTCCATCATAGCTACTACCTGAGGAGTATAGGGAAATATTAACCTGGATTTAAATCTGCTGTTAGTGTTGCACACATCTATAGAAAACTTTTTATGTAAATATATATCATAGCATATAAAATTGATGGAGGTGGTGAGGGTAGGCTCAAAACTCCACCAGCTGACATTTGGTGAAATATGTCCGCCCGTCATCTGAGGACAGCCGCTTTAATATCATGAGCTTTTCTTCCCACTTAGCGAGTGCTGATTTACCTCTCGAGACTAATTATCTGCTGCCTGTTTGTATACTGAACTAGATCCACCGTCAAATCGGGCAATTGCATTTGGTTTTCTCATTTTGCTCAGCTCTCTCTTGGATGATGATCAGTGTAGCTCTTCAGGATTCTCTCGTTCCACTGCCAGTTGCTGCTTGCTTTTCTTAACTCCTTTATTACCGCTTCATCTTTTGGTCTACCTCAAATGACTTTCCCCTCCATATTTTCCAGCCTTATTTTAAATCATACTCTCCCTCTTTGGGAAACATTATTTTGTGGTGTCTAAACTCCTCATGTTGAGACCGTGACATAAATTAAATCGGCCCACTTTTACCCCTGGAAGGCAGATGGTACGTGAAAGTGCAAACATTGCATATGAAGGATTTTAGCTGAGACAGAAATAAAAGTGACATTTAACTGGCCGGTCAAAATGCTACAGCATGTATAATTTGCAGTTTTAACTGTGCATTATTGTTGCAAGTAGGATCCATATGGAAAAATTGAATATTGCCCATTTATCTTCCTTGCAAATGGTGATTAATTCAGCCTTGAGTGCTTAATTTATGAACCTTTGCGAAGCCCTAATCAGAGTTTGTTACCGTCACAAATTAAACAATGGGAAGAGGCAAAAGCAAGTTAAGCAGTCCTGTGGTTCATTTAGATTGTAATTGGGTGAGAATTAGACGGGACAAGGTTGACAGGGAGACTCTCTAATAAGCAGCAAATGACGGGGGAGGAAACTGGGAGGAGGAGAGAAGATGGAGAAAGCTCAGAGAAGCTGGAGTAAACGGGGGGTGTGGCAGGAAAATATGCTAGCTAGATTGGAAGTAATCTCCTGGCTTAATTACTCAATCAAGTAGGATGCTTCAATTTATCATTTGTTAGTATGCTGTGACCTACAGCAACTGACTGTGACACATTCTGCCTCTCTGCTTCACTGTCAATAATGAGAATTCTTTTTAATCCTAACTAAAATCAACAGATGGTTATGGCTTCTTGATATTTTTTGTACCATAAAAACAGTCACCAGGTGAGTGTTTTTAAAAGGTGTACCTGGAAAAAAGTAATAAATTCAATAGTAAAAAATGAAAAAAAGAAGCAGGGAAGTCACCTTGTTTCAGCTTGTTGAATGAGCATTTTTTTTTATTTTAATAAGTTTGAGATTCACGATACCAATTCAAAGTGGTCTTTTGGAACATTTATTTCCTGGAACAATAGGATGGGACTAAAACAGAGAGATACAAGCCACTGTACTGTGCAGGTGCCAAAAACAATCGTTATTTATTTCCCCCCCCTTTGTGCTAGTTTCTACCGCTGCCACAGTGCAGGTGTTTACCTGCCACATCCCAACTAAACATAGAATAGTTGAGAAAACAACCTTGTGAATTTTCCATGAACGTTAACATTTTCTAAAAGTGTTAATGGCTTGTTAAGTTTGTGTGAGGGAAATCCTTCTTGATGTGATGCCGACACCTGCTGATGTTGATAAACGCTCCTGTGAAGAAAAAAAAAAAGATGGCTGTCGGTCAAAAGCTAATAAAAAGCAGACTTCAGCAGTCTACAAGAGGAATGTGTTGTATGACAACTGATGTAAGTGGTAATGTAGTGTTGTATGTGACTTTGTTGAAAAGATAGGGAAGAAAATAAGAAAGCAAACTTATTTATAAAGAATAAGGCAAATTAAAGTGCTATAAATCTGACATAACAGAAAGAGAGGTATTAATATGCAAGAGATAAAAACTATAATATACTAAAGATATCATTAAAATGCCATAATGTTATAAAATACAAAATAAACTGGAGAGTTGGACAATAAAACAATAGATTTTCTTTGCAAGATAATGCTTCTTGCGCACCCATTATCCTTTCATCGACTTGCCAAATAAATGCTCTAATTACGCCATCGTTGTTTCTCTACTCACTTTTGGTGACACTGCTATAATTCAGATAATATACATTTTATGTTTTTGAATGAACATCATTAATCCTATAGGAAAAAAAAGTTCTGCTTGAGAGAAAACTCCCCAAATTAAAAATACCTGACAACACCTCACAGATGCCACACACTTCATAAGTAGTTAAAGGCTCAGGAAGTCAAACCCATTCTTACTTGATGACCAAGATTAAAGACGTAGTTCTTACACAACAAAAGGACGATGCTCCAATTGCAATTCCAATTGCAAACCAACAAGAGCTACATCAGCTTTGGGTTGAGTTGTACACCTCGGATGGGAAGCACTCAGATCATTAGATACTTTTGGGTTGTACAAACAACCCCAAAAAGTTGCTGTCACTAGCATCATCTGCACTAATTTATTGCCAAATCCTGAGAAGAAGCTCATTAATACTGTTTATTTTGGACTGAATTACTTTATAGTTTTTTCACTAGTTTCTCTAGAGAAAAGGGGTTCTTGCCAAGTTGGCAATTATCCAGATGGTCTAAGTTTGTTATAACAAGTTCTGCAAACCAAAGTTAGCTCTAGAAAGTCTATTCCCTCACTGAATTAATCTCTGTTACTCAGTCACTGGGATAATTGTTCTGTATAATATGAGCTGAGAAAGATGAGTTATCAATTGTACTTTTTACAGGTTTGCAGGTTTTTAGAAAGTGAAGGGGACGATGTGATGAGGAAACATGATTGCAGAACAGTTGTTGGGATGATACTGTATAATGCATGGAGGAGGTGGAATGCTATAACCTCTAAGTGTATTCAAGGTTGAGAAGGAAATCATTAAATCACAGGGTGAGAAACAGAAGCCACCCACGTTTACACGCTCACAGAGGCAAGGTAAAGTGAAAGAACACTGGTATGTAATCACAATCTATTATACTCAGCTTCAGGTCTAAATGTTAAATTTGATCTCTTTATTTATCTCTCTCTTTGTGACGCCTAATGAGTCTGAGCTAACTGTATATCAAGTAGCTTTGTGCCCATGCATGTTGTCCTTGTAAACTCCCCTCTTTGTCTCGGATTAGAACCGGTGTAGGGAGCTCTCATGTGTAAAATCTGCAATGTGTATATTACTCTCCCGGAGACAACGTGCATAATTAGAATGTGCAAAAAGAATACATTTTCACTGCTCAAAGTCGTAAGTCACTATCTCAGTCACATCGTAAATCTCTGTGAAATGTGATTTCATTAAGCTTCCGAGCAATAAAGATTACAAAGCGAAAAGTTCATTGAGGACTTAATCAAAAGAGTGAAATGAAGCCGGCTCTGCTGAAATCAAACCCACCTTTTTATAGACCTGGCTACAAAATTAGAATACCTTCAAGTAAAGTTATGATTTGCACCATAAATCTCACAATTTCCACATCGTCATGAACCTAAATTTGATCGAGCCGGGAATTATGTCTCATTTCTTCTCTGATCTAATTCACATTCAGCTGAAGTTTCATGCTGTAATAATTTTGGTCAAAAAGTCTGAAAGTCAAAGACAAAGGGGATTGTAGCGGCAGTGTAAGCTCCGTGTTGAGCGTGCCTGCAGATACCGCTGAAGGGCTTAAGGAGGGCACACAGCCTCTCCAGGGACTAAGAGGGACTGACAGTGGCACTCTGAATAACACTTTACTGTGACTGGAGCAAGCTGCAGCAGTGGGCCTGTTTGGACAAAAACACACACTGGACTGAAGGGAACGAGAAAGGACAGTGGTTATGTAGAGGAAGACATACCAGAGGAACCTGCAGGCGAAGACAACATTTATTGTGAAGGATACTTGCAGCTTTTTTGATCTATTTGGCACAGGAAAACAGCTAATGTCCACGGGTTGTTTTTTCACCCAACATCCATACTCACCTAATATGTTTATCCATCTTAAACCTGTGGTAATGTTTTTTTACTGCTTTTTAAAACTAATTAGTGGTTAATGCTTTGTTTCCTGATAAAGAATACTACTGTATTGCTGCTGCTGGCCCTCTGTCAGTTGTCATGTGTCCCTACAGACCCTGGCGTCAAGCATCAGCATGTACTGAATGAGCTGGTCCTGCCTGTCATTATCTGATTTTGAAAGGGCTGCTCTAATTTTTTTTTAATTCATTGATTTATTCTTTAGTCTCTTAAATATCAAAAGTTTTGTACTCTAGTTTTCTACAGCTCAAGCTGACTTCCTCAGTTGCCCCTTTGCTAAGTCCTGCCCCCCTTGGTTAGTGTTGCTACGCCTGTCAAGCTTTTGCACCGGCATGTAAATATTATGGCGTTTTCAACTGTAACAGTGAGAGATGTTCCAAGGGAAATAATTGCACATTTCTGGAAAAATTGTTCCCAAATATCAGAGAGAAGCAGACAGAAAGGACGACAATACACATTTAAAGAGCTACATCCAGAATATAATGTGTCAGCGGAGTGTTGAGAATTAAGGGGACATAAAAATCGAGGCAAAAGCTCACCGGTCCCAATGCAAGCGTCAGGCACGCCACGTCTTCACAATTCATGATAAGGACAATCATATACAGGAACAACAATGTTCTTGCACAGCAGGGTAAGTCAATATGTTGTTTTATTTTAAGCTAATCTTTAGTTATGACTCCCTATAACTTTCATTATCTCATATGTTTTAGTCCATTGCTAGCAAAACTAAATTATCCCACTTTCATTTCATTTTGTTTAAAGCGTGTCAGGATATTGCTCGCTATTGTGGGCTTGATCCGAACACTGGATCTCCTAAAGGCACAACAGGAAAGCCCAACAAGATCCTGTACACGTTTGCCACAACAACGACTCAAACCAAGGGGTGGTAAAATAAAGGCTGTGCTGTTAGCATCGGTGGTGAGTGAAAAATATGACAACGACCTCTAAACTTTTAGGATATCTGCTGTCGGACTTGCAGATTCTGTATGCACACTTGACAGGCTTCCTGCGCCTAGTTACGGTTGTGTAGGATTGGACATTGGCTGTTAAAGGGAGGGGCTTAACAAAGGTTCAATTGCTTGTTCTATGACATTCATTTTTCATCTTTCAATTGACTAAGTAACATTTTGACTACCACAAATTGTGTCTAATATATCAGTGAAATTACTTTTTATTTGTTGTCTGGTTTTGTTGTCTGAAGTTTTTTCATTGGCAAATATTTTCTCCTTTTCTATAACTTGCATATAATTACTGTAATTCTGCTCGCTATATGTAACAACATATAACTCACTGGAGGTCAACCCCAGGATGATACCAGCTGCTGCTGGGTTAGCAAAGCATCTCTGCAAACCTTCAGATCCATTCTTTACCTTCATCCCCCTGATTTTTACTGCCTTACCCATCACCAGCAGACGGCTTTATGAGCTGAGAACAAAAATGATTGCTTTTGAATTCAGATTATATGCCTCCGCGCTCCGCTCTTTCTTTTCCCTTCGCTTTCTTTTTCCTGCTCCTGCTGACTTCCCCACCTCCAACAAACACACATATAGAAAAGCACACCGGGGTGCACACACAACAACACATTCAAATTTATATACAGTACGTACAGTATATGCCTCCTAAAGTTTGAGGATAAGTTATTGTGATTTGAATCTCAAACGGCAAGGTCCCTCAGAAGCACTTTGCAGAGGACAAGGTGTATTTGCATACACCCAGGGGAGCGGAAATATTAATATGCTGCTGTCAGGTCACATTTCTACGACTGAGTAAACACAGTCACTCTCAAATCCTCTCATATAAATCTGATTTCATAAACATCCTTATCAAGATTACACTGTTTTATCATAGCAAAATGTCTGTTCATGAGTGAATAATGTTCATTTGTTTGTCCTGATTTGGATTTTAGTTGTAGCTGCAAACTTCTAACTACCCCAGAATAATTGATCAGATCCTATTTAAGAGTGGTTTAAACACACTTTGCTCTTCAAGGTGTAAGCTATCATTACTTGCAGGCTTAGGAACTTAGGCAAGCAGAAGAGATAGCCCTTTCATCTCAAATTGGATCTAAGACAGTTTACATTTATAAAAGATACAAAGGTACCCATCCTGATGAATTAGTCTTAAAGCTAAAGTACCCAATTTACACTTGAGTTTGTGATAAAGAGGATATTTACTTGTGATTAGTTTTTTTAAGAGGTTGTTTTCCACTGAACATAAATTAAAAGTAAATGAAAGAAGTGAAGAACATAAATGTCCGTTGCATCATCACAACAGAGAGTAAGAACCTGAACCATGAAGGCGTGGTGTAGCAGCTCCAGCAAGGACAGCATGTCATCGCCATCACCATTTATTGGACTGTAAAGTTTGCAGGCTGCCGGTCATCTGAGGAGACAGTTGCTACCAGGCAGAAAGTAAATGATTGATTGTCCATGCAGGATGCTCAGGGGAAGGGCACAGTAACTACAAATGAACTGTTCACCACTCACTGCGCATGCATGCATTTAAATAACCAGTTTACAATCAGCTTTCTGCAGTTACCTGATCCAGAGATCATTACACGTAATGGACCTAATGGTGCATCTTCATATTTAAAATGAGTTCCACTGTCGAACTCACTCAAAGCCCGTTCGTGTTAGGAAAGGCTGTCTTCTCATTACAGAGTCTCTGCTGTCGGTCCTTTATCACACCAGAGCGTGGTTAGGTACTGACCTGTGTGTTATGAGTTACTATTCTTATACACTAACCTTTTATTTACTTGAGTGATTAGTATTAAAACCACAAAGTGACCTACTGTCTCCCAACAGGATAATAATTTCAGCACACACAGCCTCACATAAATCATATTTGTTTGCAGACCATGCGAGCAGGTCACTGAAGTCGGCTCGGTGTGCATTTGCTTCTCTTCCTGTGCTCCTGACGCTGCTCCTGTCTGTGCAGGCTTGTCCCCACTTACAGCCTCTATCTGCTCTGGTGTCATCTCTGCAGTCTCTCTCTGTTACTTAACCCTCTGGTAAACTGTAGTGGTGACCTAATTGTGACCTAGAATGATTGTGTCTGGTCTTGATGTCACCCATGCATTTCATTTACTAGTCAACCTGTAAAGACATAGATACTCTCTAGCTTGCTCTGTGTATCATTTAATGCAGTGAAAATGTGACTTAAATTATGCAAATAAATACGCAGGAGAAAATGAAAATGACTATTTCCATCTAATGTTAGATGAATATTAGTGTCATCAGTACTTTATCTCTACATATACTATCTAACATCCAAGTTAACAGCCGGATGCCATTATACATACTGTAAAATCTGGAATATAGGTAACGCCTGAATATAAGACGCAGTCTGCTTTGGGGTATGCCAGAGGGAGAAAGGTTTTCTATAACTATTTATTAATAAGAACATGTATCCAAGTCATTTCAACACTATTTCAATTTATTTTCATTTTAAACAAATTCAAAACACACAAATTACAGCCGACTAGCATACCAGTGCTGTAGCTAGCGGTAGCTGGCAGCCTAACGTTGCGTCGATTGTTGTGAGGGTAGCGGCTGAAATGGCGATCATGACAGTGCATGTCCGTGACGTAGCGTTAGCGTTAGGTGTGAAGTCACCTCGACCGAAAGATGATAGCGCCATCGTCTGGGTAAGATACTGTAACACAATAACATACCTCTCACTGCATTTTATACTGGTATATTGGTCGTACCGATATGTAGGACGCAGCCCACTTTTTAGATGTATTAAAAGTGCGTCTTATACACTGAATTTTACGGTAGTAGAAGAAACTGGTGCAACAACATGACGTACTTACATGAGTGCCAGACAATGAAAGACAATTAGAGAAAACATAATGGTGATAAAGCATTTATTTTTGAGACCCAAATTTTGTGGTTGTAATCAAAACATCTCTGCAGCCCTGACAGTTTGCTGCTGCAACTTGTTGTGTCATAAAGAGCAGCTGCCCTAGTCAACTTCATTTAATTCCCATGAACTCATATTGTCAGATGGTCATGTGCTAATGAAAAATTGATAGAGTTTCTCAAATTATTCTTGCAGTATAATTCACTTCTCCTCCTCCATTTCCGTCTGTGTGCTACTCGGGCAGTTTGCTGCTTTAGGGTGCACCGGCAGAGATCTTAAGCTGGTGACTGACATGATAATTCCTTCTGCTGAGAAGAGATGTGGCTGAAAGTGAGAGAGCTGACCTTGTGAATTTGTCAAACTGCTATAGATATTTGGCAAGGTCAAGAGTGAACCTTCAAGCTCAGTATGTGAGTGAACTTCCAACTCTTTTTCTTTTACCTACCAGACGGCCTGCAGTGTGCAGTGTTTTAAAGGTAAAGATTTTGGACGGAGTTAAAAACTGCCTTTTCAGTTTATTTACTTTACAAGATCGTTGTCTCTCTAAGCTATAACTACATGCACATATTGTATGGATATATTAGAAGAAAACACAAAAAGCATGCAGGAGGGAAAGCTGTCTTTGCGACAGGTCTGGCAGATTTCTCAGACGATCTATCGGTGTATTATTTTCAGGCCTTCTGTCAGCTGGAGTCCATCAGTGAAGTGTATTTTCATATTATGCTTTTCACAGCTTTCGAAAGGATGATTTGTCGATTCGGAAAAGAGCTCCACAAAAATGACAAAATTGAATTTGAGACACTCAGGCGCATGGCAGAAAGCAGGGGCTTAGATGAAATAAATGAGGCAACATTAAAAGCAGCGAGTCAGTTAGGGAACCAGACGGCGATCACGCACTGCACCTTGCCAGTATGGAGTGAGAAGAGACTGAATTGAATTTGGCTTTGAGCATAATTTTAAAAAGATTTTAATATGGCATTTGTATTTCCTACATAATTTCCCTAAATATGACAAGCAATTACCATTGTCCGCGCTTTGGCAGCGTGAGCTCGCGGGCTCTGCCAGGATTCTGCCTTTGAGGGTGAGCTTTCAGAATTCAATATGCAATTTGAGATTTCTCAGAAGCTCTTTGTCCGCATCCACTCCTTTTCTGTCAGCGACAAGACAGCACATAAAAGCACCGCGGCTGGCGTCTCAGACATTGTGATCTGAACAAACTACTGTATACCCATATCCCACAGAGAAACAGCTCCAGAAATAGCCTCCTACACTCGCAGGATTGTGTGATCACTGTCATCGCGTATGTACAGGACTCCATTTTTAGAATGTGTTATGATCCCCGAAGCCTTTTGAAATGCATGAAGATTAATGAGACTCCTTTTGCCGATTTAATTTAAAAAACAAGTCGGTGAGGGAATGGCACCCTTGGCTAAGCTAGGTGGGTTTGCTTGTTCTCAGAAATATTTGCCGCTTTTTTAGGAATTAAATCACTGAATAATGTATTATTTAACAAATTTAAATGTAAAATGGCTTGGGCAGCCAGCCACTGGGAGGGGGAGCAGAACAGCACCTGAAACAATAGCAAGTCTAACAGGCAGGCTTTTTTTTTTTACAGTTCTCTTTCTCATAGCGAGCCAGAGAGCAAGTGTCCAAAACAGTGATTAGAATAATGCATGTATAATGTGATCAGGTCATGGATTCTGAGGAAATGGAAGGCAGGTCAAAGGTCATAGGTTATTTATATTCATCAATATCAAAAGATTAATTATTGTGTCAGATCAATAAATCACCTCGTATTATCAAAACTTATCTAATTCCCATCAGGCTGGAGGGGTCGCTTGTCTTGTCAAAGGTCTGGCTGTAGTTCTCCTGTTTGGCTGATAAGTGCTGTAATGAGCAAATGCATTATTAAGCAGATTATTAAGACTCTCTCCTAGTGCAGGTTTTCGGCCTGACTAAGCTGCACTGTTTGGACTGTCACTAAGAAGGAAACTCTGGGGCTTCAGGTCAGGATGGAGATTCATTCTAACACACACATTTGGATTCCTTCACAGTACACATTCATGTTTTCCCAGTTTAACTTGGACACTTTATTATATTTTTATGGTTTTGGTCAGAGCTATCTTTATATTTTCATGTAATAACTAACGAGTACTACAGTTCCTCCAAAAATAACATACAATCCTCTTTGATCGTGCTCCTTGACAATTCTTGGTCTTATTTTTGTACTGGATGCGATCCAATCCAAGTACAAGTGTCGCTGGGAAACACTGAACTCACATTTTATTACAGTATTACCTTACTGCCGTGTCATCACCACCATTGCCTGGAGGTTTGTTGCCAAATACAGTCAGCTGTTCTTTGGTTTAAATGTCGGATTTAGAGTTCTGCATGGTCTTTTTTTCCCCAGGAGCTCTGACATAAAACACTTTTTCCTTTCACAGCTGTCTGATCGAGGTCCAGTGTGAGGTTTCTGTGAGAGGCTTAAGATTTGCTCTCCTTGCCCTTCACTTTATATTTCAATGTCTGCACCACAATATCTATTCTTTACCAGCACATTTTTGACAGACGCTTGGTGTCATGTGTGAGTAGCAATCCCCATTTCTTGATAGAGGTTAGCCTTGTTACATGCAAATACAGGATAATTGTTGTTTTGGTTATGTATTCCCCCATGCTTGACCAGTATATTCTGTATCAATGAACATTTATATCTACAAGTTGTTTATATGCATAGATTTACATTTCTGCTTGCAGACATTTTTCATGCACTTCAACCATGCATCTTGTTCTGACTCCTTTTCATCCCCTTAATCCCCACGTTTAAAAAGTGGTCCTCAAAGATGTCTGCTAATGGAGGCCTGTGATCTTACATCCAAATCAACAACCCTGAACTCTTAAGTGCACTATGCACTCATTTGAGGGTGTACTTATGGTGCTTGAGTAAATGTAGAGAAAAAGGCTGGGATATTAGAGGGTAGAATCAACTGTGTGTTGCCAACAACTGGGGTCAGTTTCTCCAAAATGAAGCTAAAATGATTTTAAAAATAACACAGCAATATATTAATTATAGCAAATATTCAGTTAGGTTAATCATTATTTTTCTCTTAAATAGCCCTTAAAGGGGTCATATCTTTTAATTGGATATTCTCATATTTGCATGGGTTTCACATTTTTGGGTGTTTATTGTTCACAGTGAAAAAGTGAAAACTGCATAATTCTGTTTTTTCCTGAATGACATATTTAAAAAGGTTGCCTCTGAAATGGGCCGTTCAGACCAGCTCTAGGTTTCTACATAGAACCTTGCTTTCGCTGAAATCGACCAATCGTCATTCACCTCAGGCTGCTTTCTTGCACTAGCTTGTAGTCAAGTCGTTGTCAAGATTTCAACTTGCCATCCTGATACCTCCTGGCGATTCTGGCTCGTAAATATAAGGCCGAGTAACCGATCCTAGAGCAGCCATGTTTTCTACAACTTTGAGTGACAGTGCAGTGTGCGATTCCACGTGGGGGAGCGGCTATGCGGTCACTCCAAATACTGTCAGCCAATCGTGACAAAGGTCTGACCTTTGAATGTCAAATTGGCTTGTTTGTTTCAGGAGGAAGGAAAGGCTCCGGAAAATAATTACATTAAAAATATATCCAATTTTTAAAACGAAACAACGTGCTTCAAAAATGCATTCGAATAATAGAAAATTGGTTGCATAGCTAAAATAGGTTCCCTTTAAATATCTTAATATAATACATTGTGGTAATCGTAACAACAGGGTAATAACAGCCACAGAATGACTGAATCAGGCAAGTAACAGGTTTGCAGCATTTGCTGTCATAATATTGACCTGTTTTAAGCACAGCTGTGTTGGGATTTTAAGCATGGAGTCATGACCAATTATTACCACTGTAAGTGAAAGAGCAAAATATTCACAACCAAGCCTTGAGTAGAATTATGCAGATTTTTTAAAAACATCTATTATCGTCAGCCATCCAGGCAGAAACAGGAAACCTGCTGCGCAGCGTGACCGACAGGTGCCCTGCAATTTTCTGCATCAGGTCCCAGCATCAGCACCTTGGGCTGTGATTCTGACAAACAAAGATTCTCCTGTAGCGCAGGAGGCTGGTATTGACTGCTGATGAACAGATACTCTGTAACCTTTCTCACAACCGAATATTATTTAACATTAATAAAGTTTTCAGCTTATTTTAGAATTTTAATTCAGAAGCCTGCAGACAGGTTAAATCACATTAACCTCAGATGGAAGATAAACATTTAGTAGAGAACAGTGGCCGGAAGTTGTCTAGCACACAGTAAGACACAGTTTTCCATTCACAAACAGTAGACTACAACTTTATTTACACTACGTGAACTTTTAAGATTGAACAGAAGGTTTTCTGCAGATGTATCATTCTCTATTCCAGAGAAGAAATCCATCCCTTGAAATATTCCAGTCACGTCATTAACTTGAGTGCTCTGTGTGCACTTTCATGGTATTTAGGGATTTCTTTTTTCCTTTCAATCGCACAAGCCCATTTGAAATCCACTGAACTATAACAATCTTACAGTAGCAATTGGATTTTTAGTTGTTCAATACAAATTCACGCGTGAAATTCCTGAAACTTCCCTCACAGCAATGACAAAGATGAGATGAGCAGCCAATCTGAAATAAAATGTCCCTCACATCTTAATGGCTCTCTTAGGGGATAGATACAGGCTCCAGTCATATTCGGGAACTGCATTTCATATTCAAACACAAATGGAGCAATTTGTGCAAATAGCATGCGTAATAGTGGGGCGGACTCCCAGGTGTGTGAGCGACGGCCGTGCCCCAGAGGAGATGCTCTTCACCCTAAATGCATCAGTAACAAAACCCCGGGCCCACGGAAATAGGGCAGTGAATGAATTAGGGTGTCATTGGTTAAGGACATCAGTGAGAAGAAGGAGAGGGAGATAGAGAGAGAGAGAGATCTGTAATGAAATTGCTACTTGCCATACTAAGCAGGCGCAGCAAGTTCAGTGTGAAATCAGATGGAGCTGGCAGTGGCTAGCATGGTTGTTTTGACGTGTCGGAATGAGCTGTCTCTCAGTGAGCTAAGTGATAATTCAGCTGTCATTCTGAGGGGGAGGCGATAAATAACAAATTTCTCAGATGGCTGGGAGAGTGCAGGGATCAGAGTAATCAACCACACCTTGCTTTCCGATAATTAAAGAACAATTAATGATGGACTCACAACTTGAGGCCAGTTTTCTGCATGTTTTGCTGTTCTTAAAAGCACCTGTGTCTCATTAAAATCCTGTTTATGTTTGAAGAGGTATCACTTTAAAATAAGTTTTTGGAAACACTTAATATCCACCATTAACACTGTGAATATTAGCATGCAATAAGAAGCATTTTGGCTCTTTTATAAACCGTTATGAAGCATTTATTAATGCCTTAAAATGCATGACTATATTCTGGAACCACTATTCCATTATCAAGAGAAATAATAACCTCCTTATAAGATGGTAATATGATAATACCAAGCAAAGCCTGTTAAGATTGTCATTAATGTTCAGCAACTTCCTTACTTATTATCAATCAGCTGTAATTAGGAAGTTATAAGGGGATAACTCTTAGTTAATGTCTACTAATGCAGAATATTTTCAGGCAGAATATGGCATCAATAAATGCTTTCAAATGACTGAAAAGTAGCTATTATTCAACAATATGCAAGTCTACTAATAAGCAAGTAGTTAATAATTAATGTATGTACTTTGAAGTGTTATTAAGTTTTTAAAGACAAATAAATTTGAACAGTATCCTAGCATTTAAGTTAGCTTTTCAACCTATACAATTTTTATTTTCACTTCCTGTAATTATCAGTGTTTAAAGACCCCCTCCTGTGAAAATCAAGTGTTTAACCATGTAAACATCTCCATGTGGTGTTCTTCATGTGCTACAAGACATATCAGGGACAACATCAGCAGTCATCTCCATGGCTGGGCCTGTCTGCTTTTAAACTGCAGTGTACCAAGGACAGGCTGAACAACACGTTTTCAGATTGGCAGGTTTGAGACATCACAAACCTAGGGAGCCAATCCTGTTAATGGACGGGGTGACGCTATGCATATCATTATGTGTAACCTATGGCAACCACTTCAGCGATGCGTGAGTCAGCTGTAACCGTCATCATACTTTTTGCAAACTCGCTACTGACTACTAACGTTAACGTTACTGCTACTAATTACTACATTTCAAGCTAGCTAAGCGCGGCGATTGGAAATTTGCATAGTGGACGGGGACTATGCAGATTCAGGAATTTGGAATGAGGGAGAAGGAGGAGATGCCTTGGGAGGATTTTTACAAGTTGATTAAATGTATTTTGCAGATAAAAAAAGCAGAGCATTTTATATGTCTTAAAACATGACTAGAGCCGCTCTTTAAGGTTTTTTAACTGAACCTTTGACTGAATTCTCTGGACTGTGGTCAGGACCCAGCTGATCCTTGGAGAACATTTAAAACCATCATGTAGCATGTAGTTAAACCATCACCAGCATGTAGTTAAATTTACTATGTGCATTTCTAAATTATGCACTTGAGTTTGTTAGTTTTCTTCTTTGGTCATTGTGCAATTTACTTCCTGTTAACTCAATGATTCCATGACAGCTAGTACTCTGGTACAGGCACTCTAATTTGGATCTATTATAAATGGAGAGCATAATGACCAGCTTTAGGATTAGAAGTAATCCAATAATGGTTTGTACTCAAACCAGACAAAGCCACGTCGCAGTCAATAAAAAGAAAAATGTGTCACACGGGCCTTTATTATTCAGAGTAGGTGTTCCAGAGCCCTGACCTTAATCACAGTTTACCATCATTTTCAGACACCTTAGATGAAAGCATATGCATTCATAGTAGTGGCAGCGACTGTAGACAATCAACCTTTTGCGATGTTTTTCTTTAGCTTGCTCCCAGTCTCATCCTTTCTCCCTTTCTGCCATTACAGCTTCTTTTTCTTCTGCTTTCTGCTGCAATTTCTGATCCTTATGTTTCTCTTTATTAACCCAACCTGAGAGACGATGTCAATGTAATAGTCTTGATGTTGCTGCTTTGTGTAGACTGCCGCATGCTTAGACAATCATTTAATCAAGGTGTGTCTACAATCATATGACAGTATGTAAATTCTAACAACATGACATTTCTATTATATCTTTTAGATAATAATTTCTGAGTCAAAGTTAAAATGACAATATTCTTCATAGAAAACTCTTTATTTTTATATACACAAGCTGTCATACTCTAAGCTCATTACTCTCACCCGTTCTCAAACATATAGAGCTTCAATTCACAGAAAGTCAATATAATTTTTCAGGTCTCGTTAAAAGAAAGAGAGGCTGCCAATAGATGCTCTAAATCTGCTGAGTTTACCAGATGCCCAGAGCGCTCAGCATTTATCCACAGATAATGATGTAACATACAGTACGTTGGAGAATGTGTCTTTTTGAACCAGCTCTTGAAATCTATGTAAAGATGGGTGAGAAATTGAAGACAACCAACATACGTAAGGCTTTGAGCTACCATGAGCTGCCAGAGGATCTTGTGCACAAGTCTCTGAACTCTAATGAAGGATGAATACCAGATATTTGTTCTATTGATCAATTTTGTTGATAATGATGCCTAGAACATTGGCCAAGGCCTCCCGTAGGTGTTCAGTTGGATTAGGATCTGGTTAAAGCAATGGCATGAATCACATTTGAGAACCACACAGTGAGCTCTAGCCCTCAAGACTTGGATTAGAGCACATGTATTCTAAAGTGAGAAAGACACAAGGTTTTTAAAAATGTGCTCAACCTGGTGAACAGGAAAATGTATATATAACATGGGTCAGGTTTTTCTTTTTAAATGTTCTGTCTCTATTCTGTGCTTGTTGAGAGAGGCCGATCCGTACACAGATGCGTTGCTTAGTTTGATCCCTGTAAAGATATTTAGGAGAAATATTAAAGATGTATTAGGTTTACAAGTGCAGTCTTTTTATCCATTGTGTGAGGTGTAATTATTCTTGCATGGAAGAGTCGCTGCCTTATGTGTCTTACATGTATGGAGACAGACAGTTGAGCTGCTGAAAAATATATGAATCCCAGTTAAGTCCTCCCCTGAGATGTGCCGAGCTTAATCAAGAATGATGTCAACAGACTAATGTAGATGGAGGACAGTGACCATAAAGCGTTTCTTACATAATTTATTACCGCACACTCCGTTTGTTTCTAATTTCTCCGTTATGTGCATTCTTCTTAAGACACCCAGTTATACAGTAGTTGGTGCAGCCTTTGTTCTTTTCATTTCTGGAGCCAAAAATTGATTGCTGTTTGAGACTTTTCACCGTTTGTTGAGTCTGTCGGGAACTCTACAACTTTACAGCTGTGTCCATAAACGTGTTAGCTGGACTGCTTGCCTCCCATTATCAGGAATGCAATGCTTTCGGATGATTTAAAAACCTATTTACACTTAATATTTTTCACATTTGTAGCAGATTTTTCTGTCAAGTTGTATGGGCTCGGAAAAAATAGATCATTGCCGGATTTGTTCTCCTCTATGATTCTGAGTCCCTCCACAGATTCCACCTAACATAATGATCTCTCACTGCTATATTGCTGCAATGGAAAAGACACGACCGTATTATGAGTGCTCCATGTTTTCTTTTTTCCCTACAACTCATGCCAATCACCCAGAGACATTGGCCGAGAAATCCAGCTTCAGCAAATGAGGGAGAGAGCAACGTGCACTGCATCACTTTAGGAATCCTAGATAACAAGGGGACTTAGTTCTGCAGCAGTGTGTGTGTGTATTCTCCACAGCTACGGATGAAACATTTGATATAAAAACTACCCTCTGCATTAATAAACACTATGATTTTTTTTCAAGTTTTGATAGAAGGAATTCCAAGCCTCATCTTATTTTCTTTCGGTGTTCAATGATTAATAAAGAATTTACTAGAAGAACATCTCAAATCCCACTTTTTTAGGTACACCCGTACAATCCATTGTAATCCACTACAACTGCACTGCCATTAAGGCAACAAAAGACAGAACACACCTGTCAACATAAGTAAAGGTCTGTCACAACATTCCCTTTAACTATGACCGCAATAATGAGCACAACAAAAAGAAGAAACCTAAATTATTAACTTTAAAAATGGTGGAATTTAGAGGACCAGTTCACTGATTTTCAACCTCAGTCCTATTATGCTCTTATGGGGAGCTAATGCCATTATGGTTGGAAAACTTGCTAAACTACACTTCCTCAATCTAGGATGCCCGCCTCCAATGTCTGCAGTGTTTAGTTAAAACAACCACTTACCATAAAATGTAATCATTTGTTCCGTGAGGTGCCTTGAAACGCTGCATGCTCTCCTGTTTTCCCTCCCACACGTTTCACATTTATAACTGAGTCATGTCTCGTTTAAAATCGTCAGGTTTTAGATGTAGACTGAAGTGAATTATTTTTTTTAGACGATCCACATGTATATTCTCGTCGTATTTCAGATTCTGTACCGCTCTGAGCCATTGCCTGCAGCGAAACGGTAGTATTTCATTTCAGCGTCTCTCACTGGGCCGTTCCTTTTAGAGGGAGGGGCGCAATGCATGCTGGGTGTTGTAGGAATTTAGAATTGGCGAAACCACAAGCCGTTTGTGCAACTTTCTCTACAGCTATCGCGCCAATTTCAAATATTTTTGCTTCTGTCGATTACAGAGAAGACCAGCTTTGACTGACAGTGGCTTTTCCCAGGGGCGAATTTCTCCTTTAAGGCTGAGCTGTTTCATTGCAATGCAGTAGAGTGCACACATCTATTATACAGATCTTTTGACCACTGACTGTATGAGCACTGTCAAACAAGGCATGTGTTTTTTTATTTTTGGATCTGTCCTCCGTTTGAACTGGATTATTTTCGGGTGCAGGTACAGGAAACACTTGACAATTCATATTATAGTGCTCAATTAATGTTATATAGTTCTTCAATGTCATTGCATAATATAAGCCTATTTGATTCATTGTGCCCATTCAATTAGGATATTTGAAATGTGGATAATGAGGTTCCACTTTACTGGTCATTGTGATTTAATTCTTCATTAAAGCGGAAAGAGGAAGGAGGAACTTTAAAATCACGTTGAAACGTTGTGCCGTGTCTCCATCGCCCCATGTGAGCTTTATTCCACCACAGCAGTTTGAGCTGCAGTATGTTGCTCAAGGGCACTTTGGCAGTGATGGTGTATCAGAGTGCAGCTTCCCTGCAGTCAGTGCGGGGAGACTATTTGGCGTTTGTCCAGCCCCTGTGCCAGTAATCCTTCCCTTAACAAGTTAACAGCCGTGCACGTCACAGGATTATGACATTCGATGACCATCGCATGCTGTCATCCCTGACTCGCAGAAACCCTCCAGTTCAATAGCAGGACTCGTTCTGCAGGCCGCTCTCCTCTCAAACTGTGGAGTGTTTGAGTGGTGTGACAGAGAGTTAAATGACTTAATATTCCTCATTTTTCCTGCATTGGAAAGAATCATTAATTTATGACCTCTATTAAATCAGGGAGCCAAAATGCATTTGAAGTCATTTATTTGCACCAGTTTGAACTTGTTTTAACTTGGAGCAATAACATTGCTGCTCTGCAAAATAGAAGCTCTTTTGAGCATTGATGAGTCTAATTAACGCCCGCTGTGTTCTCATCAGTCTCCTTCCCCATTCGTTTGGCTTATTAGGCAAAATGCTCTGAGAAATCTAATTACATTCATGTATCATTAAAAACATATCACAGTATTATTAAGATGAACAAAGAATTATAGGCTTAGGCCACACTGAGTTTTTCGTCGATAAATTGTAAACTTCCACACATAATCTCTCAATAAAGTTAAACACACTTTAAATATTTGCCCAGAGGAGGAAGATAGTGATGTCATGAGCTGTTGAGATAATAGAATAACATTTGTCTTTTTCCTTTATTTGCATTTAGGAAATAGAAAACCTTGTTTTATTCCAGCAAAGCCATTCTTATCAGGGATTATGAAATATGTCTGTATTCTGATCTCTGCTGACTTCATGTTTAGTATTCATAAGGTTTTTTGGCTGGTATCAGTTTTTCATAAATTCGCAAATCGCTATGCAAGCAGAACCCTGTGATAGTATGGAAAAGAGTCTGTCTGAAACAGCACTGCTGTCTCTATTGTGGCGTTTCATTCTTTCTCTTTGGACAGCTGATGAAGACGCACATAAAACATTTCTCTTGTCTCTCTTTGCTGAAGCACATTTTTTAGATTGTTGAATATCCAAGTTTAATGATAAATAAGAAACCCTGCTGTTATATAAAGCTAAACAGCATATTACATTTTCAACTGAGCATGACTTAAAACTTAGCATAGCACTCAGTAGAAGCTTGACTGTTTCATGTGGTGAAGTCTACACTACATATGGCAACACGTTTTTCGTGTATACACTTCATAGAGTGGGAACAGAGAAAAAACAAAAAGACTTTTGGAAGCTTCTTTGCTTGCAAAAATGAACTGAACATGGAACTAGTCGCTTTCCTATCATGCATGCCTTCATGTTTCAGCCACTCTGCTCAGAGTGTGCTTTTGTTGGTCTATCCCAATGACTGTATAGATGGACGACGCGTCTCCATCTGCTCTCACCAAATTGTTGCCAAAATAGCCACCGTGACGAGCGCTGCCATCTTGCGATGGTGATGTTATTTGGAGCCAGAGTCTGCGCAGTTGAGATGGCAGGTGGAGCCGCCGTAGCCACTTTCGCTAACCAAAACACACACTTAACTTAACCTAGCTTCTTTGTGTTGGTCTGAAGCAGACGTTCACAGATATGGAACTTCACTGACTTAAGTGATTGTTGTAGTTACGTCTCCTCTCGCTGATCCTCCTCTACTCTGCTAATCCAGAACAGATCATCTGCAGGAGCCGTATTTGTCAACAGAGCTGTCAATCATCCTTTTTACAGCATCAAATAACTCTTAACATAAGGTTAACATAAAATAAACTTGGACATAAATCAGCATGATAAGAACTAACTATAATGTTTTTGCTTCTATGGTATATCCACATTGGAAACTAATACACATTTTTACTTTAACTAACCAAGGAGCTTCCATTGTACTTCCCATGGCTGACAGTATGCAAACAACTAAACCTTTTACATCTTCTCAAACATTTCCTAAATTCTGCTATAACAGCTTTTACTGTTCTGATGTTGGTTTCTCTGGCATTTTAACAGACACAAGAGTGGAGTCAGTTTCAGATGTTGATTATTTCTGCCTCACAGTCATTGTTCTAATTTGCCCCGAATGTGTTGGATGGGGTTCAGGCCAGGGCTTTTTGCCAGGGCAGTGAAGTTCTTCCATCCTAAACTGAACCTTTTCTGGCTTTTGTCATGTTAAAATGAAAGGCCCGAACTGTTTCCACAAACGCAGCACACTCAAAATACCAATCCAAGACAATTAAGACTATCAATCTACTGCCTAAAATATCCTGTTATGCTGTAGTAATAAGACCAGAAAAAAGACCTACACTAAAGTTTGTGGGCCGACTCCAGGAGAACAAATACTTAACATTTCTGGCAAGAATTGAGCATCATAAAAAGTAGCTCTAAACATTTTTTCATGATTATACATTGCTTTACTATTAGCCCTTAAATAACCCTGCCTTGGTCCAGTGTTGATGGTGGCTGGCTGGCCCTAGATGAGAAAAGAGTACAGCTCACTGCTTGCTCTTGCTTCTATCGCCAAGCTGTATCGATCTCTATTGGATTTGGTCCACAACATACTCTCGCCTAACTCTGAGGTTAACCCCCAAAGGCACCTTAAAGACTCATGGAAGTTCATAGTGACTCTGCCCGGCAAGATGAGTGAATGAGGTTTCGCTCATTCAGTGCCCTTAGGTAACTCCAGCCTTGCTAAATCACAGCGCAGTACATCCAAAGTCTTGACTGCCATTTTTCCATCAGTCTTCATGAGACTTCTTCTTAAGAGGATTTAGAGGTAATAAACCCCCCAAGAAACAGAGATATTGGTCTATGGTGTTTGACTCATTTTATCCATAAGCCTTACAGGGCTTCCATAAAGATCTCTGCCATCGTTTAGTTGCAACTTGTTGAAAGTTTAGTTGAAACTTAGCTAGCTTGAAATGTAGCAATTAGTAACGTTAACGTTAGTAGTCAGTTGTTAGTTAGCAAAAATTATGACGACAGTTCCAGATGGCTCTCCCATCGCGGTTGCCATAGGTTGATTAAAAAAAATTGTCTCGTTAATTACAGGCTTTGTAATTAATTAATCGCATACATCAATGATTTCTGTGAGCTGCACTTTCTAGATGATTATTTCTTACTTCCACCGTTTAATTGTACTCTCTTCTTCACGTTTTAATTCACAAACTTTAATCTGATCACTTTGCTTTGCTTCAGTCCCCCAACACACCTGCACCTCTGCTCTCTGCACAGCTGCTGGCCCCGCCCCCCCTATCTGTCTGTCTCTGTCTGCTGTGTTGGCTGTCTTCATCATCAGTCTGTTTAATGAAGTCACAAAAGTAAAATATTTTCTCTCGCAAGCCGCGTGTGCACGAGGGATGTTATTAATGACGTAGCGATCAAAATGATTGATTGATCGTTACCGAATGACATCTGCACCTTTTATAAGCTTTATAAACAGCGACAATCAATGCATTTACAATAGGGACATACGGAGATACACAATATGATTGTTCACATTGCGTTACAGAACTGCATATGATTGCGTGTCAACGGCATCCGATGTCGGACCCTCTTTTGCTGTTAGAACACTGTGTGAGGAGTAAACTGGTCCCGCTGTTGTTTATTTGGTTGCCATGACTTCACGTGTGATTGACGTCCTGTGACTCCTGTCACTGTTTCAGTGCTCTTCCTCAACGAGGAGAGCGGGCGACCGACTGTTTATCTGGAGCGGAATCGTTTAATTGCAACTTCGGGACACGTTATAGAAATCTTAAGCAGCGGTGGCAATAATTTTGCTGCGACAGGCCGCCACTGCAGAATGTACGTAGCGGAAACACTGCCCCTCTGTAAACTCCACAAAGCCAGTCTTTTCATTTACTGCTTCTGATGAGCCCAGATCTGAGTAAGTTGTTGGAAAAGCACAAAAATGTAATGGAAATAGACATTTTTTTGTTCACTAAATTGCTTATTTTTCATCATTAATAAAACCTAAAACTCAGATTAACTTGTCAGTGAAGCCATCATGGTTCTCCACATCAATTCATTCATAGCCAAAAGATGAAAATGTCTATTCAGTTTGCAACATAGGACTTTGTCTGAACTATTTAATTTATAGATAGCACATTACTGAAAAAGATCCACTATGTTAGTGGAGTGCATTGAAGTAACAGAGCAATCCTGAGCAGCAGATTTAAATATGTTTTTGTGCTGCAGAAGTGTGGACAGCTACAGAAGGGGGGAGGCAGAACCACGGGTGGAGCTCGATCCCCCGCCGATGACCACATGTGAAGCAGAGGCTGAAGCCAGATTTACAGCTGGGTTTATCGCTGGACTCGTGCAGAGGCATGCTTACCTTTAGGGCGCAGCGGCATTGCCAGGTCCTGCTGTGCCATGCCGAGCCACGCTGGGTATGCCGGGGTTGGTGCCTTTGCAGACAGACTTTGTTCTCTCTGGGAGACGAGCCTGAGAGCAGCCTCTGCTCTCTAGCTACAGTTAATAGAGTGACACACAGCACAGAAAACGATGCGCAACTCCTGCAGAACGTTTGTGCTAACACACCCATGCTGCCTTCATGTGTGTTGAAGGGCAAAGCTTCTCTCACCACTCGCATTGATCAGCATAGCAAGGGCTCTGCTAAACAGCAATATCATCAATTTTAATTTGACTTTTGATAGTGTAAAAATGAACACCCTGCCACTGTTTATATCATTCAACATTCATTAGAGCTGTTTAAATGTTTTGAAGTTTTAAAGTAGAAGAAAAACATCCGCCTCCGAGCCGTATGAGTTTAATGAGTTGGAGGACAACTTTCCACTTGACTCCAGTCAGCTAGAAGTGATTCTGACATTAAAATTCACACTAGTCACGTAAAATATGTGCTTTCATAGAATCAAAGAGGGTGGTTCATAGAGTCTGCAGAGCACACATGACCAAGCCAGACCAGCCATCATCTGCCCCACCTCCCTTCCCTCCCTGTATATGCATGGCTGGATTCCAATCGGGGATGAATATGGAGCTCAGCTACAGTTGATGGATGCCATTTGTCTTGGCAAGCAATCACACCTGTGCCTGTATTTTGGGTCCCCTTTATTCTCTCTCTCCCTCCCTCTCAAGAGAGAAGTCAGTTAGTGTGATAAGTGATATTTATAGCCGCGATTGCAGCTGTGGAGAATATATGCGCTGCATAGCAAGGCAGAGACATATCAGGAAAGTGGACGATTCAAAGGCATCAGGGAATTGGGGCTTTGTTTTCATTAATTGCTTTTTTCGTCACTGTTTCAGAGTCTCTCTCTCTCACTCTCCGCCACTGTCTCTCAAACAAGCTACTCTCTGGCTTGAAGGACAAATATGTGGATAACTGCTGTTATCACTTTTTTGTGGAATACATTGTAAGAAAAGCGCTTTTTTGATACATGTCATTGCATCAGTGAGGTATCTTCTCATGGAATGAAGAGGGTGAATTTTTTAAGGTCAAAGGAGGTAAAAGCCATCCAGCTACCTTGATTTCTAAGAGCAGCTGATTGGCTGGCTTCACCCCTAATCAGCAGCAATCATAAGTCATGATTGAAGATGATAGAACATTTGTGATGATGGTCAAATCCTGATTACAGACGGGCTAATAATGATAATGGCTGGGTTTCCCGCGGAGCTGCAGCACTGGTGGCTCACCTTTGATCTCCTGAAATACCTGCAGGCACTAAACGGCTGTAAATGTTTTTACTGGTGTCAGAGCAGCTGATTGAACTTGGAGCCAAAGAGAATGAGGGGTTTTCAAAGAGAGCTGTATGTTGGAGCGGCATGAAGTGCTCGGGTCAAAAGGAAAAAATATAGTAATTGAGGGAATTTGTGTGAGCGCCCTGTGATTTATTAGGGGCGCTTTTATGTGTGAAATGAATCATTTGATACCACATGCTGACTGGCTTCTTCTCTCTCTCGAATCATTTCCTACTCCAATCAAAATTCAGATTACAACATTTATGAAGACACAATGTCTATATTTTGAGCCACTGGGTGATACTTTATATGAGTAGTGCTTTAAAGAATAACAGTGTCCGTTCCTTCGCTGTTAGCCTTCATGTAATCATCATTTTCTTTTCACTGTACACAGACTGTATTTTCCCGTGTCCTACTTTTTCCCCTCAGCCACAGTCTCTAACTCTGTCAATAATTTAGCTTAATAATGTTGGCAATGTTTGGCTTCACTGGTGCCTGAGAGTGGCCCGTTTCCCATTTATAATCAATTTCAGCGCTGATCCTATTTGTATTTCCAGCTCTTCTCTATCTGCTTACACAGCATTACTTATTGCTGGGTTTCATTATCAGGTGTGCAGCTAGCCATGGCGGGGAATGAGAGGAGAAGGCTTTGCTCAGACAAACACTGGAAATGAACACTTGGAGCACTCACTTTATGTTCAAAGTATGCCCAGGCTCACTGAGTATCGATTATTTGAAAAGAGTGCCATGCCCATTAGCTTTGGTAAATCAGCTTGGGGAAAAATTGAGATAAATTAGAAAATGGGTGTTTTTTTTTTTAAAGATGATTTTTGTGGCTTTTTGCCTTTATTCATTGGACAGCTGAAGATAGACAGGAAATGTTGGGAGCAGAGAGGGGGGAATGACATGCTCAAATACACAGCACAAGGTTATTCGTGGGGCTGGATATTGGTACTCTACTGGTATCCTTTTAAGGTACTATTGGTACTGGTATTGTAATGTTGAAATGATACCAAGCCTTGCATGTTACTCAGACCATGTCTACACGTACACAGGTATTTGTCAAAGCTGAGTTTTTTCCCTCCTTTGTTTAAAAAAAAAAACCCGTCAACACAAGCTCGGTTATAGAAGAATCCAAATGGAAACATAAAAATACAACAGAAACGCTCTCATGAGAATGCCACACCAACAGGTGGCGATATAACCCGGTCATGCAGAGAAGAAAAAGAAAATCGCGGCCTATCGATAGTCTACCTGGAAGAAGACTACCTGATGGGCTGCAATGGCGCATCGAAGAAGGGTGATGATATATCAATGTAGTGGACGAATAACTGCACATATATGTGTAAACATGTTAAACGTCCTGCTAGCAAGGTTAGAAGCATCACTGTTTTTGTCATGTCCGTCAGTTTGCAAGGAATGTCGCTTCATTTGTGACGCCTCACAAAGGAGATAACGGCGCATAGCCTGACAACACGAGCAAAAGTGCCGCTTACCCCGCCTACATGTCTCTTCACCCTGCCTGGAGTTTTTAAAAGATACGTTTGTGTGTGGACGAAAGGCAAAAAAAAATACCCGTGTACGTGTAGACATGGCCGCAGCCGCCTGATACCTATTAGGGTGACCTTTCATTTTCATCGTCTTGATCCTGAGACATGCACATATCCAGAGAAACGACTGCAACAGCAGAACAAGCTTTAATGTTTAATTATATGACCCACAATAAAGAACCATTACTTAGCAGTGTGAGGGTTAAAGCTGCAGGGCTCAGACAGCTGATAAAGGAAACCTACAGACTCTGCTGTGCTGTGTATCTTAATTGGCTACGTCAGTTCTTCTACAGTATAGAAAAATGTGATTCCCCCCCCGAGGGGCCTTGGCTTTCAAAGTCAGTGCTCAAGAGACGTTACCTTTATTGGCCTCTATAAGACAGCAGCAGAACAAGATGGAAGTCTTTCCTTCTGATGGTGATGAATATTATGTATATTACAGAGTTTGTAGACGTATATTCTCTTCCAGCTAAAATGTGCAATTTGTGTCTGTCTCAAATTGATATTATTACCATAATTAGTTTCACTCTATTAAATTATTAGTGTGTGCTTAGTTCTTTTCTTGCCAATGAGAAAAAAGCTAGTATTTAGGCAGCTTGAGTTGATTGCAGTGTGTGAAAGTATAGACCCTGCTTTCTGGCCATTGGCACGGCTCGACCCTGTTTGTGTCTTTCAGTGTAAAACAGGTCCAAATGACAGCTTTATCTAAGAACTGCCCATGTATCACTCTTTGGACTCCCTAATTATCATTCAGGTCCAAATATGGATTCCTTTTTTCTGACTGCTTTCCTGTGGTCTAACACATTGGTCTATTTTTGCAGTTAGAGCATGGTTTTGGGTCTTGGTGTCGCTTCTGTTACTGTAGAAACAAAACAGATCTACTCCACATGTTAGGTGAAAAGTATGGAACTCTTTTCATGAGGTAACGCGTACAAAAAGATGAGGCAGTGCTTGATGTCACTTATTTTAACTGTGTAAGAATATGTAACATTTTTGTATGTTTTTATCCATTCCAGCCTTTCATAGAGTGAGAAAAAGACTACGAAAGATGAAAACTGGCTTTTGAATAAAGGTGTCCTTGAGCAACACATTGAGTCTAGCTGCCTCGGGCTCACTGCTCCCGGTTGCCCTCGGTTGTTTTATCCCCGCGGTGACATATGTGAATGTAACCTTCCCAAAGGGGTGGAAATCATATATCTCCCTGAAAAGCTAATTACACTGACGCCTCATAAACACACTCCTTAGCGTCGACTTTTCTTGTGATTTCATCTGTATTTAGATAAAGTCATTAAATCCAGAGGATTTATCTCACATACGGCACCAAAACGTCTTCTCATTTGTAGCTTCAAACTAATTTGTTCTCATTCATACAGTCCTCCAAATCACACAGAGCAAGATCGAGCGCCGTTTATAATATCAACATCATAGTCTGTGAAATGATGTGAGGTATTTTCCTGTCATCATTTGGTTCTGGCTATACTTCAGTGTATGTGGAATTTTCTAAGTCAAAGTGAAACTGCTCTGTCTTTGACATTTCGCCCCATGTCGTCATCATTCAGAAGAAAATTGCTGGGAAACGAGCGAGATTTTCAGGGTGTATAAAAAGCATGTTGAAGGTGGTCTTGGGTGCGAAAAGAGAAGTCAGCACTGTGAAGGTTTGCCCAGGGGAAAAGTCTGGAGGGTGATAACATCAGCTTTTATCACTAGTTGTATGGTTGACTGCATCCTGTATTGTTCAGGGACAGGCGGACCCATCCATCTCCATTGGCTTTCATACAGTAGGCGGCTCTGTGGATCAGGGAAAGAGTAGCAGCATGAAATGTCAAGGTGATTTGGTTGGCCATTTACCTTTTTCAGAATTGCTGCTGTTATTGTAGTTTCTCTCCCTTTTCTCTCCAATGGAACTGTGAAAATAGCACTAGTGAACTTTTTCTACAGAGACAAAAGAAACTACAAAAAAAAAACAACCATTGCAACAAGGAGTTTCTGTTGAAAAATTTGACACACATTTTTGACAGAGAACTCGGAATCAGATCACATAATTTGTCAGAGAACTGAATACATTTTAACCCTGCAATGTGTTACATCTATGGGGCGATGGAACAAAACCTTTGACATTTGTTGAAGACCATCTCGTGGACTGGACACGACACTACTATGCTTCACTTTTTATATTTACAGTGTACACTTTTGGACGGGACCTAGTGATGTAACTCCAGATAGTTCCATATATCTTAAATGATTAATCCAGCGTTACACAGCTGCTGATAATGTTCAGTGTCCTCAGTCAGATGTGGCTTGATCTCATGTGGGAGGCAGAATGGCAACCAGCTGTAACAAGAGTCACGTTGGAAAGACTTTTGACAAAGTAAACAAAGAAGATGTGGTTTAAACGCTTTCTAGATGTAAACATGCGTGATCCTCACACAGCTAGTTGGATGATTAATCAGTTATTAAGCTAAACCAAAATTTGCTAGCAGTGTTTGAACACAGGCAGTTATGATGCTTCGACTCGAGATATGCTCCTGCTAGGCTATGAAGTACTCTGCTTTGGTAAGCTGATGATGTGGGTGACTCGGAATATAGCCTAAGCCACCATTGCTACAAACTATTACAACAGTGAAAAGATGTATAAGTGTTGTGGTTTTAGTTTAAGTTTAAGGTAGGCATGTTGCAACTGATGGCTTCAAAGTTCAGACAAGGTAGCTATAGCTTCAGACTTATTATTACTATTATTATTATTAGTACTTAAAAGTAACTTACAATTGCCATTTGATTCAGAATTGTCTAAGAGCTGCTTCTGAGGTGTGATGGTTGTTTTTGAGTCCTTGTGCCCATGCCAATACAGTGTTGGCAAACCACTTCTCCTTTTTGTGAGCACGCTTCTTTAACAAATTTGTGCAGAATGAAATTACTTTCTATGCCCATCCATGGTGCTTTGAAATAGTTATCTGTCTGCAGTTCAGTGAAGGACAACAGAGCTAACACAGGCACCGCATTATTGAAAGGCCATAAATGTTGCAACAAAAAATAAAGCACATTTATACCAGCGCTAAAAACGAAGGAAGCGGAGGAAAAAGCTGTTTTTCCTTTCTGTGGCTGAAACTCAACCTTGAGGTCTCATAATGTGCCAATGATGATGGCTAACCACGACCTGAAAGCAATTTCCTCCAGCGATGAGATCGTTGACTGGCTGAAATCACACACTCCGACTGTTAACACCAAGCCGGCGTGGACACATGCATGCATGGAGGCACCTCGGCATCAATCACGATCCAGCCAGAATTTTTAATAGGAAGCAGAACAGCATAATAAATAACACAAGTCAAGCGTATACTGTTACTAATGATCTTTAGATTAGCCATTATGAGGAGCAAAAGTGCTGGGAGTCACTTAATTATCCTCCATGGATGCGAGGGCCGTTGTATCGCAAAATACGCCAGCCTGCAAAAGACATGATACTGTTGGAGAAAGAGAAGTTCGAAAAGTCGTGTGTGCATATTCTGTAAATGAACATTCCAATTATATGCTCCGACATATTTGTGGCTTTATGATTTATGTGTAGGTGACTTGATGCAATTATGTAATGACATTTTGTCTGTGGGGAAGCCTCATACAATGATGAAGAGAGAAGAACGCTGTAAATATGTTGAGTTGAGCGTATAGTGTCGACGAATTTATGAATGTTCAGCACAGTTATAAATGAGTTCTCTTTGGATTATGTATATTATACAATATATTTGCGTTGCTGATACGCCACTTGAACGAGCAGATGCTAGGTCTGTGAATATGAGAATTGGTGCATCAGTGGTCTTCTCACATCGATCAGTGAAATTGCGTGTGTCTTCGGTTTCAGGTGCAGACTCCGATTTTTCTACCTTTCTCCATTTGTGCCCTTTTAATTAATTGGGTGGCATGGGTGCATAGGGCAGAGATTGTCCCGTATCTTAAAGGTTACAGGTTTGTCCCTGCTATAGCCAATAAGCAGCTATTGATAGCCATGTGTCCTTGAGCAAGACGATAAACCCGGCTCACTCACCCGTTGTAAGTCAGCCTGAATAAGAACATGATTTAATCTCCAAATTGTAATTTGTGCAGGTTTGCAGAACGGGATGTGTCTGTCTTTATATATCTGCCTTTTTGATTAATGTTTCAATAACCCACCTGTGGGAGGACTCAGACGTGATTCATGGTTATTCTAAAGGCCATGCACTGCATTCAATACTGTCTGAGTCTGAATTTTTAAAGGTGAGGAAGTTTATACATCTCTGCCTTACTTGTAACTGTAAAAACAGGTTGAGGGTGACGGGGTTTGATGTTTCCTGATATTTCTCCACCAGTATGACTTGACTGTGCTCAGTTTTTAGGCACTAAAGAAACAACTGTCTGCCATTAAGCAGGATTTCCTTTGCATAATTCAGATTTGACTAACAGTTACCTGTTTTTCTCTCTTCCCTGGATCTGTCTATCGTGTACTTCATGTCATTTTGCGGTCTTAAAAAACAAAAAACCTCTCCAATCTGAATCAAGCATTAAGAGCACTCTTTCTTTGTAATTGTTCCCTCATGAATCAGACTCTGTCATCTTTGATGCATACCACATCATTTCCCGTTGGCGGTGTGCGCCCCAGGGGAAGCCTGCCTACCAGTTTGAGAACCAATGTGCTGCACTGTCTATAAGATGGCATGAAACTAACTATACTTTTCCAGCCATATTTATGAATTATATATAAAATATAAGTCTTAGGCGATGATAGAGGACACATGTACGTCAGTAGTTTGGGCCTAGGCTAGACCCATTATCCTCCTGAAGAAAGGAATTAGAAAAATAGCAACAAAGGACAAAATCTGTTTATCTGCAGCCTGCTTAACCATCAGGGGAGGGCTGGAAGGGAAGATTGTGTGTGAGACTGAATTGGGCGACTTTCCTCATCCTCTACTTTGTGCATAAGAAGTAATTTCTTCATTGGCTCGCCCAAATGTGTATTGAATAGTAGTTTTAATGGTAAATGTGTGGATTTCTGCATCCTGCAAGGTGGCTTGACAGAACCCAAGTGCAGAAAAATAACACAAGTATTTAAACTTCTCTCCAAAATGAGAAAACCCATACCCTATAACCATTACCAGTGAGTCTGTTTGCAAGCCTCATCTCGTTGTATATATAGAAGCATGTTTGTGCTACCCTAAGGTCCCGATCAGAAAGAACACGTTTTGCAGGCTGTAAAACGCGAGGCGCACCAACCTGCCCTTTTTGTTGAAGCCTACGGTTAAAAAAAGAGGAGCTTGCTGCATTTTTTTTTTTATTGTTGTTGTTAAGGCAACCCCCGAATCATTAGCTGTCATTAACTGAACAGAAGGCCCGCATCTCTTTCATCCGATTGGACATTGAGAAAAAACAGCAATGAGGTCGACCTCTTATATGCTTTGAGTTGAAGTTTTTTTAACTCGAGGGGCTCAGAACGTTTCCCTAAAAATACAAGGCGCTCAGCAACGCAAAAGCAGCGTGCAATAAGCGTCCCTGTCTCCCAAGCCGCCCCCAGCTGCTAAAACACGTTCTGTCTGATCGGGCCTTAAAGGTGTCCACGTTTCGGGCTGCAGAAGTATGATGAAGGCTTCGTGTTTTATTGTTATGCAGTGATATAAGAAAAGCAAACAGAGTATATAATAGACCCAACATTAAGTGGGAGTGGGAAGGTTGATGAGTTGGCAGGTATTTGTAGTTTTATTCATGCTGTGCCAGAATCTTTTCATTGGTTGCACTCCCTGCAAGAGAGTGAATAAAGCTGCCAATGTCAATTAACAGTAAATTGTTCTTTTACCTTCTGATTCCAAACGAGAGTCTCCTCACTTATTTAATTTAAAGTACCGAGTCATTTCTCAACTCTGTGAGCCTTCTCCCTCTCATGCTGTTAGTGATGTCAACTGCTGATGCAGAGAGAGGAAACAATTAATGTCTTTCTGAATGCATGCGTATATTCCAGTATACTCCACTGAGTTCCCATGTATTGTGTCCGTTGTGAGGTCAATTAAAAGATTGCAAAGACATAAAGAAAATGGAAAGCGCCTTTTTAAAAGATGCAAAAATAAAACAGCGCATAAAGGGGCATACAGTGTGAGATGGGAATACGAATAAGACCCCACACACTCTGAGGAGGAGGAGGAGAGAGGGAAAAAGAACATTATTAAAAGTGTCATGTGATGGTGTTGTTGTTTACTCCTGTAATCCTCAGTCTTTTCTGCCTCTATTGTCCTCTGGGACCCCTGTCTGTCTCTGCCAGGGGGCTTAGGGACTCTGTGCTGGTGAGAAATGACAATCTGTGTGTGTTTCCGCATTTCCTATATGGGTGGTTGTGCAGATTCTGTGGCTGCATTTATTTTTTTGCATCATTTGTAGTCTTTTGTTTATGTCTGTTTTGCTGTGTTTAAATATTCATGTGTTCATACATGTATGATGCTCTGTGTGTCTGCACCCCAGGCCTTGAATGCTACACATGCAGTTGAGTCACAGTACAGTGACTGCAAATGATTTCCCTTCCTTCCTCCCTTTTGTCTGCTTGAATTTGACTTCCAGCAGAATATAGAAATGATCATCGTCTGACAACATTTGTGGAAATTAAATGCTTTTCTAATTTGGTGCCTTCAGACTGTCCTCGAACTCATTTGCATTGTTATCGCAGATTTCCTTTGAGGATCCTTTTTACCCTCCAAACGGCAGAAAAAAATGTCCTATAAAAATGAAGGGGAATATTAGATGAAAGCAGTGAACTAAATTGAAGCAGAGAAAAAGATCTATTTGCTGCTCTTGGTTTTGAAGCTTTGCTAAAAAGGTTGCACTAATGAATATGAATAAATGCAACAAATTTGTCAGCTAAATAGAATTTGACTAAACATGTTAGGTGGCTTAAAGGTGTGAAAAACGTTGTGTCTGTTTGAAGTGTTTATACAGATTTTTGATAAGCAAATAGAGAGTTTGTTTATAACATAAGCAAAATAAGGTGGTATTTTGTCTTGTTATAAATCAAGTTTGTGCTGTTTTATATTTATTGCCCATTTGAGAAATGGAAAGGACTAGTTGTTCTCTGTAGAGATAGCTGTTTCCTGTATATTGTATACACTGTATACAGAAGGGAAGGCACTTGTGTATGAGCTCATTAGAGTTTCTAGAATGATATAATGACATATAAACCATTTTTTTTTATTTCAGTAAAATCCAGTTAATTAAATCCACATATTTATTCTACATGACTCTATGCTTCATAACGGCCATGACCTTGACCTCATTGTACAAACAGTTTTCTATGGCACACTCAATGATAATTGAGACTGGGTCGAAAATGATTGCATTGTTGTGAAAAGAAAGCAGACTTTGTCAGTATAATTGATGGGTTTAATTTATTAAAAAAAGGGAACAGCATGTTCAGCGTTCGCCTCCACACTGAACCCACCATCATGTCCATAATTCAATTAAAACCTATCTGGGATAACACAGTAAAGCCATCGAGATCATTCCCATTGTGGTCCACGCGGTCCATAATTAACATCCCTATCTCCTGCCTCGCCTGTTCAAAGAGAGTTAAGGGCAAAAGAAGGCCATGGGAACTCCATAAAAATGCTAATCTGAGTCACCTGTTTAATGCAAATCAGCGCAGAGGTCAACTCAAATCCGGTTTCATTTAAACTCGTTCAAAATCAGCCATTTTTTATTACCGCCTATAGTTTGCCTTGTTCAGAGAAAATACTTAAATATTTACATAGTTGACAAACGGATTTCTGTGTGAAGTCTTTTTTATGATTTGCAGGAAACTCTTGCGTATGTCCCCTGCTGATGGTGTGTCTGCTCAAATGTTTATGCTAACATGTTGGCTTACACTCTTAAGGCATTTCCCCAGTACTCCAGCTTGATATTTTTTCCATGAAACCTACAGTACTACCTTTTGAACTTGAGATCATATTTGATATTTAATCAGAAAACTATCAAACTCATCCAGATAAAAAATGTACGGTTAAGTTTAATGACTTTGTAAAATACAAATGCCTTACATTATTCCTCCCTCAACAACAGAAGTCAGCTGTCAGCGTGAGACGGCAGGGTCACAGAAAAGGAGCCAAAAGTCAATTCCACAACATGGACTTGATTTGACTACTTAGACAGATGTACATGTTAATTACTGGTAGTACTGCTGCAACTAACACTACTACTGCTACTAGTACTACTACTGCACTCTTGCCTTTCTGTTTTTCCCTTGTGTTATCAGTCCATCATTCTCAGACTCTTCTCTCCCCCCTGCACGCCTCCTTCTCTGTCTGGGTTTAAAGTTTGGCTCCGTACTGACATGGCTGACTGTCTTCCAAGCAGTCAGCCAGCTGGGCCGCCAGCCACTGATGGCCTCCTATACCCACAATGGTGGCGTCCAGCTCTATTTTCTCCATGCCAGGCACATCTCAGAAGAGACCCAGAAATGGTTGATGACTCACCACCACTTTCCGCCCCCCAATCTCCTCCTTTTTTTCATCGTAATGGAGCTAATGTTCAGCCCAGTGGACAGCTAACAGGGCGGCTTGGGCCTTATGCAAACTTTATGATGGCGGAGACCGTCGTCTCTTCAGCACGCTGTAGAAATGATGTGTCGTTCAGCGCTGCACTTATTCTAACCCTGATTTTTACTGAATTATTAATGATCAACAGGGTCAGGGTTTGCTTTTAGTGGTCCCCTGTGGGGACTTGCAGGGCTTAACACTGCATCTGCATTCATAATATCATCACCCAGACGGCACAGAACAGACTCAAACAGCCAAACTTCTGTGTTACAAAGTAATGTGCTTGTAAGTGGCTTGGTGGGCAGTGTGTGTGAGGGGGTGCATTTGCTCTATATGTACGTTTTGCGCATATATTGTCTACATTTTGATGAGCATTTGTGTTCGTACAATTTTACATATTTGTTTATGAGAGCAAGGGTTAGTGATGTTTGATCTTCAGATTAAAGAGCAGCTCCAGTCATGTTTTAAGACATAAAATGCTCTGCTTGAAGTAATAAATTGTGTCTGTTTTTTCTGCAAAATACGTTTAAAATCCTCCCGAGGCATCTCCTCCTTCTGCCTCATGAAACAGTCCAGAATCTGCATAGTCCCCGCCCACTATGTACATGTCCAACCGCCCCCTCCATCGCAAAAACCAAAACACGTCTCTGCCATCGTTTAGTGGCAACTTGTTGAAACTTAGCTAGCTTGAAATGTAGTAATTAGTAGTAGTAACGTTAGCAGTCAGTAGTGAGTTTGCAAAAATTTCGATGACGGTTACAGCTGTCCCGCGCATCGCTGAAGTGGTTGCCATGGGTTACACATAATGATATGCATAGCATCACCCCATCCATTAACGGGATTGGCTCCTTAGGTTTGTGACGTCTCAAACCTGCCAATCTGAAAACGTGTTGTTCAGCCTGTCCTTGGTACACTGCAGTTTAAAAGCAGACAGGCCCAGCCATGGAGATGACTGCTGATGGTGTCCCTGATATGTCTTGTAGCACATGAAGAACACCACATGGAGATGTTTACAAGGTTAAACACTTGATTTTTCACTGGAGGGGGGCTTCAAGTGTTTCAGAAAGAAACACAGAGAAAGACATTAATTTGAAGAAAGGAAATACAAGCAGAGCAGAAGGAAACAATTGTTTACAACTTCAGTGACGGAAGATTTGAAGCATAAAGTCGAACCAATCAGCTAATTTTGAAAATCTATGAAGACGGTTTTTGAAGCTGCTCACATCTGACAGAAATTACCAACCTTTTCTGCTCCCTCAACTAATGCATATAAACAATTAATGAAAATGACGTCTCCCACTGTTCAGAGGAAAGTAGTTTATTAAGACAGCTGTGTCTAATTGGCATAAAGATTAATATTTGAAGCAGTTGTCAGATCAGAAATTAGCCTTACATTCCCCCTAGATATTCAATTCCACCTCATGTACATGCACAAAGAAACCTTCTGTGTACAACTCTAGTGCATGTACGTCTGTACTGCCAGCATACATTCATATCCATCTATTTTCAGTATTCAACAAAGTATTTCACAGTTTGCAGACTTCACTTGTGTACGTTTCGTTGCTCTGCTGCCAACAATGTTAACTTTTTAAAACAAACACTGATAAGGGAAAAGATCCATAGAACACTTGTTTATGTATTTTTCATTTTAACAGCAAACTTGGGTCTTTTACAAACACTCCTGTTTCTGTTCAGAAACAGCAAAAACACGCAAAACAAACAACAAAACATCCATTAAGAAATTGCATAAATATTAGATACATACACTCTATTACACTCTGCATGACAGTGAGGGACGACTGCTCAGTGTTGTCCTTCTGTCTGCGCTTGTGGCTCTTTGTGTGCGTGCATACCTGTGTTTGTGTGCGAGTGTGTGTGTGTGTGTGTGTGTGTGTTCCTGAGTACAGAGTCATTTTCTCCATGGCTCCTCCTCATAAGATATTTACATGGCCATCTATTATGGATTGTGATCTGATTGAAGCTGAGTGTTCCCATCATGCCCCCTCTGTGAACTCACCGCACGAGCACCAGGTTTTACAGGAACCCGATTCGGCCTCATTTTGGTGTTGAAGCAAACCGCAGCACGTTTAAAAGGGATGTTGTTTCCTATCTAAACTTGTTTTGTTGTGTTGTTTTTCTTTCAACGTATTTCCTTCGCTGGTGACTATGAGTCATAGGCTGTCAAACGTGGCATAATAACAATCTCAAAATAACTATAGTCTTCTTTACTTTATGGAACATTGCGATCTTGTGTGCAGAATTTTAAGGACAAACAATGCCCTCATACATTCCCACTGATAACAAGTCATGTGGACTTTGCTGCTTGTGTTTAGTCTACACCTCCCTTCATATTTAACTGCTGAATCTAAGTCCAGCTTGCATTCACAGAAAACCCACTTCTCCAGGCTAGAGGCAAAATTCTGGCCTCGTGCAAACACTGTCTGCTCCAACAAACCCTAAATCCCTAATCCACCACACATTGGACCAGCTCCACCTCCCTCTCTGTCTCCTTTCACCTCTATCTCCTCTCTGAAACTCTTGTGTCCCCGCTCACTATCTCTTTCTGTCACCACATTATGCCTCATACCCGCGGCCGTGGTCAAAACGCCCACACAAACACACATGCACACACATTGCCCGCTCAGTGGTGGTCCCTCAGATGCTTGGCCTCCATTCATTTCACCAGCTGCCCTCCAGTCACTCCTCCCCTCATCCACTTTCTCCCTGTCTGATTTTCCCCTCCTCTCTCTCTCCTCGTCGTCCATCCTCCTCTCTGTTTCCCTCACACCTCCCTCCTTCCCGTCTGCCACCCTCTAGTGTTATCTTTCTTCCCCTCCTTCCTCCGCTCTTTGTCTCTTACTTCCCACAGATTTGAAATTCATCTTGTCCTCCCCCTCACTCAAATTTTTTATCCCCCTTTCTCCCACCTCTGACCTGTGCCACTCCTCTATCACCCAGCTCTGTCTTGTCTCTGTCTCATCCTTGTCACCTTTGGTTTCATTTTCTTTTGTTGTCTCTTTTTGTAGTACAGCAAATTCAAAATGGTATTGTCTTCAGCAGTCACATGCAGGTTTCCATTCACAATCTGAAAGTAAGAAAACCCTGAAGATTTTCACAGTGTTGAAGCCAATAACTCTTAATCTTTATTTGTAAATAGCCCACTCAGTGTTCAGGTTATGTAGTAAAATAGACTCGACGTTCACGTTGTAAACTGCTTTAGAGCAGATGTCAGCAGTAAGGTTCAAGTAGGGGCCACTTTTTCCTGCATTGTTCACTGAGGTGTTAATATATTGGATTTATGTAGAGATAAACAGTATAGATACAGTACATTGATTGATCTTCTCATGGGATTGCATTGTTAGATATTAAACAGATCATATTTTTGGTCAAAATTAGCCTTGAAGTTGCATTTTTATGTACAGATCAGAAGGTTTGGCTGTACCATAAAATCCCGAATATAAGTCGCCCCGGAATATAAGATGCAGTCTGTTTTTGGGAGTATCCCAGAGGGAAAAACGTTTTCTATCGCTATTTATTAATAAAATTGTGTATACAACACTATTTCACTTTATTTTCATTAGAAACAAATTCAAAACACACAAATTACAGCCTACCATGTTTTCAACATGTTGAGTTTACAATCCTGCAAGCTACCGGTGCTGTAGCTAGCGGTAGCCGGCAGCCTACGGTTACGTTGATTGTTGCGAAGGCGTATGCTGCAATGGCGATCATGACGAAGCATTAGCAACAATTAAGTTAGTTTGCCTCGCTTAAAACAGTGAGGAAAGCAGCACTGAGGTATATTGTAAATAGCAGATGTTGTAGCGTCTTGGACCCGGGAACAGTTTAATGCGGAGATGTGACGTCACCACTGAACAACCGTAAATTTGAGTAAACTTTGACATACATGGCAAAAAGCTTCAAAAGTCAGATGATTAATTAGCATATAAATTGGTATGCAGATTAGTTGGAGATGAGAACAGGTGTTGCAAAGGTGTTCAGACTTTGCAGTTAAAGTTTTAAATGTAGCCTTTAAATAATAAGAGGTACAGCTGGTATTAGCCTGTATTAAAGGTCCTAACTACAAAGCACTGAAAAGTCCCCTTAACTAAGGTTGTATTCACACTAGCACAATTGTGGCCTCTACGCATCTTATTGTAATAGAAGACAATGTCTCATCTAAGTTTAACTTCAAAATACGTATGGCCTAGTAGGTTAACAGAGACAGTTTACAGAATGTTTTGGAAAATCGTTATAAACTATAACAATAGTGACGTGCCCCTGCAAAAAGTTCTGTAAAGTTCTTAAATATTCAGTGAACTTACAAAGGAATAAAGTAATACCTAAATTAGGACTAGTAGTAGACCACGGAAATGTCAATTGCTTAAATTACGGGAGAAATAAAAGCTGAACTGACAAAAAACCTGATCCAAGCACCTGGGAATGAAGCTATGGTCTAAATCCATCAAGGTCAAAAGGTCACTGTACTTGACATTCCCACCTCCCTTTCTACCTCTTTGTTCCTTCTGCATTTTAACTTGATCGTCCTCAGGCACTTCATCTCCTCCCTCTCCTTCCTCCTCCCTGCGCCTTCCTTTGTTTGCTCTTTCTTCCTCCTGTCCCGCTGTCGGCCCTCACTTCTGGAGTAATGACAGCCAGCTGTCAACACTACAGTGGCTCTCCTGACCACTGAGCGGACTCGACAGCAGCACTGATGAGATCGCTCACAGAGCGTCTCTCTCTGGGCAGAGCTCGCTCAGAGCTATTTCAGATGGCAGTTGTTCACTTTTATTTATTCATTAGGTACTTTTTTTGTTGTGGTTGTGTCTGGTGTGTTTATGTGTGCGTGCCTGACTCCATCTCAGCTCATTCTCTTTTTCTCCTGATGATCTAAATCTAAAAAGAAAAGTATATATCAGACTATTTTTTCCATGATGCCTCTTGGGTACCTTGAGGCGAATCATCATTTAAACATTAGACCTGTCAGTTGTATAAGAGGGGAAAAAGTGTTAATGTATTATTCAGTACTTCTAATTCTGGGCCGTTCGGATTGTGGCTCTCTCTTCACCTGTCTGTTCGGCATTGTCTTTATCAGGTGTTTGCTGACGATACTGCTGGTCTTGCTGGACTTTTAATTAAAAAGAAAAACGCTCATAAATATGGATCCATGGATTTCTGTCAAATAAGGAAACACTGACTCATTGCTTTTAATGCAAGCTGAATAATCATGCATACTGTCATTTATAGTCACTCCCTGAATCCCCATCCTGAGCCAGGAAAAACCTTGCTGGTATTAAAAATGATTCAGAAAACCTTAAAACTGGTAACTACACCATTGTTTTGCGGCATATAATTCCACTACCATAGCACATGTTGTAGTAGTGCTAATGGTGTATCTTCTGGCTGAAGAGAATGCAGTAAGCTCTCGGCTATTTGGGACACTAACTTGAAGTATTTACAGACATTGAATAATGCAGAAAATAGAAATTAAATTCAAAATCAACATGACGAGTGTGAGTCAGTGCTTTGCATTCGACTGAGGGGCTGAACGCCACTCTTCCAAAAGATATTCCCTCATTTGGCGTGATGATGGTGGTGCAGAGTGCTGTCTAACAAGTTGCTCATCTCCCATAAGTGTGCAGCTGGGAATCCATGAAATCTTGTGGCTGTGAAGGCCGCTGCATGTGAGTCACATATTTCATGACTTTGAATACTTCCTGCCCGCACGCAGGACTCTACATGTGATACGGTTCTCTACTCAGTCATTCAGTTTCTTCCTTTTGTGCAGCAAATGCTTTTTGCTGTTTTATGGACCAGCTATTAAATCTATTACATGCTAATGGTGTTTTGATTAGTTTTTTGTTTCCTTATATATCTGTTGTAAATGATTTATCCTTAGTTTACCATTCCAGCTCCATAAAGTGATGACTTTTTCCATAACAAACCCCACGATTCACACAAAGCAGAAACCAGGCCCTTAGTGTTAAAAGACTCAGGAAACCCCGCCTTTTTAAAACTAAGATAAGTGCGACAGAGCTGAGTCCTGTATTGTGGCTCACAGAGTATTTCTTAACTTTATTTTATGCTTCATAGAGATCGTCTTTAAAGGCCAGGCCTATGCAGCCCTCCAGATCCCCCCCAGCTTTCTGAAGGGCTTTTATTCCCTAGTTGAAACCTCGCTTTCTGTCTCATCCTTCGGTTTTTATCTTTATCATCTCTCTCCCTCTGTATCTCTCCGTCTTTCTCTTTCTCTTCTCTCTGGAAATAGTCTGTGTGCCATCTCCAGTGTCATCAGGACCACAAAAGCACACCTCACATCTCTTATTTATTTCAGAGTAAACTCACTCCCTGAACTCTTTCACAAGCCAACTGAATTTATTACATTTCTAGTCTCATAATTCCCAAACAACAGAAAGTTACTTTTTCCTTCTCTCCCTGAAATTAGTCATAGTTGTCTCTTTTGCATCACTTTGCGACACCCTCACCTCAGTTTTACGGAGCCAAATTCATCTGTGTTTAATTAGATCAGTCTGAATAATTCTCCTTGTGGTGTTATGTCTGACTCATCGCTCAGGTAATTTGATTTATTTTCTCTCCGTCTTCTATGTGTCACTAAACCAGGCACAAGGAGCAGACAGATATGGAACGATCAGTTAAATATATTAAGTTATCGCATCACCGTGTGCACAACACAGTGACACCACTCCATGTTATTGACAGCGTTTGTGTGTTTCAGGAAGGCACGATTGGAAAATCGAAGGTTACATTGTTGCTGATGGAGATTTATATTATGACACACAAGCTGTTTCTGCTTAAGAGTGCTCGAGTCCTTAGGACTGTAAAGCTGCAGGCAATTGAATATTCCGCGTCACACCTCAGTAAACATATTTATAACAATATAGTTGCAAGGTAAGTGCAAACAAGCGAGTCCCACTTGTTTTTATATTGTCAGGTTTATTGTGACTACAGTCCAATACCATTACCATCAGAACGCTGCCTCAGTAATTGCGTATGAATTCTCGCCAAGTTCCTCAGCTGTTCTCTCTGCACTTGTTTTTTATCGCCTCTGTTTAGCGCTCGGACAAGGTGTTCAAGTGTTCGCCCAGCAGCTGCATCAACACATTGATCACAATGGTGCTGTAAATTGAAATTCTTTCACTGTGTTGCTATCTCGCTGCACTGCAGTGCATCTCAGAGCACGGTGACAAAACACCACCAACTTACAGAGCGACGTTTGTTTTCTCTGCAAACGTATTTGATGGAAAATAAATAAATATGTAAATCAATAAATAAGAACTCAGCAGGCAGTTGGCAGCAGTAGATGTATTCATTGTATATTTATGCAAGCACAAAGGCATCACAATAATCAAAAGGGGGTGTACTGCATCTTTATCTGCACATCAGCATACTGCGTCTCCTCCTCTCCTTCAGCAGTGTGCATAAGTGCATAGCTAGAGATGAGGCGAAGTGAAAAGCTCCATTCACACAGGACTAATATTACCTTTGGGACGCCCAGTGATTTGTAATAATAGCTCACATCATCTGGGATTTTAATCTTGCGTGAATCTTCCATGTCTGCCAACACTGAATTCCCCTTGATAATACTAATCTTATGCAAATGGTTGTCTGCAACTTGATGTATTCCTCCGCCACAGTGTCTTCATCTTTTTCCATCTTGTAGATGTGAAATTTAGACATTTTTTTTTAATGCCATAGAAGCTTTTGAACCTTCTGGGAAAATATGCAAATTGGCAATTCTGCAGTTCCTGATTTTAGGTCCGGTGCCAATAAAGGAAATAGAATAGTGTTTGTGCAAGAAACCAAGTTGGATTTGTTCTTGGTGTTGATTTAAAGTGTGGAGGTCAGGGTGGTGGAGCAAGCAATGTTTTCTACTTTGACGTCTGTATCTGTGCGCTAATGATTCAACCTCCGTGATCCATCTCTTTCGTGAACCACACAATTGACGTTTTCAAACCTAAACCATACTCTCCCTGCAATTTGCAGATATGTTGAAACATTTACAATTACATCACAAAAATTGTGTGCATAATACCTTGTCATTGCAACAAGTTTCATCATCCCTAATTTTGTAATCGCCGTTACCAGACAAGAAGTAAAGTCCCTTCTAAGAAGGCAGCCTGTCGCCTTTAGGTAAAGTGTTTAGTCAATGCAGAAACAACCTAAACTACTAAGCAAGCGCTAACATACATCTGCAGAGTTTGATTTGAACGTGCAGCACATGAGCTGTGTATTACACTTGAACAAACAGCATGAAAACACCAGAGCCAGCAATGTATTGATCCCACAAACAAGTCTGTAAATCCAAAGCCTGATAAAGCTTATTTCTCTGTGCTTCGCGGCTCTATTGTTGTAGAAAGAATGCATCAGGGACCCACATTGTTGCAATGGCTCTTTCATTACTTTAACATTGTATTTGTTCATGTTGTTATCCCGCATACACTGTCCTTCTACGATAAATACACATCAGAGCACCATGTGTGTATTTATCTGCTGCAGAAAATAGACCCCCCCAAATACACAATTCACTCCGGTGTAATCAGCCTCCTATGATAATTGCTGTGTAATTTTGTGTCCCAATTTTATAGAAAAGCGAGGGCAACATAAAAATATTATAATCATTACACTATAAACCCAATCACTCCATCTCTTGTGCTCAAAATAATCATGTATGGAACATAGTGCAGTCCTTTGGAACACAGCGTAAAGAGCATAATTTGTCTTTATCCGATGGCTCAGTGTTCTTTGATAAGGATCCTGTTGTGCTCCCCTAAATGGACACGAAGGATTTAATTCACATCACTATCTCTGTGTGAATAGAGCATTAAGCAGCCAGAGACCACCCAACAGAGGAAGCTTTTATCAGCCGCGCGAGACGCAGTAGCCCCTTGATCTTCTCTCTCCGTCTTACCTTTGCTCCTCACCTCTGCGGCCTCTCGCCCTGCGGGGGCTATTAGTCATCTCGGCTGTGGGAGCAAGGCCATCGGGGGCGCTTGGTCTCTGTTCTCCCAGAGACCTGCAGGGAGGGAGGTGCAGCTGCGGTGTCAGCAGAAATACAGTATATACTGTAGAGTGATGTATAAATAGAGAGATAAATAGCGAGAGGTGAAAGCAAGACCGTGCTGAAGATGGATCGAAGGGATTAAGATGTTGTTGATAATAAACAGTGATGGTGTGTAGTGGGGCCATAACACGGGAAGCAATGGGTTGTAGCTGTGGGAAAACAATTTTTTAATAAAGGAAAGATTCAGACTGGACAGCCCATTTTTTCCCAACATGCCCGCTTGCAGACACAAAAACCTAGATGAAAATTTAATTCAGGCCTTGAGGATTAAGATCGTATGGCTCCGCAGACTTGCATATAGAAGACATGATTGACGTTTCTTCTTTTCAAACACTCGTTTGAGCACTACAAACTTGTGGGATGTGAAGGGATTTCTTCCTCCAGGAGAGATTATATTCCCCACACTCACATAGTCATCCAAACCTACTGCAGAAAAAAAAAAACATTTGAGAGCTTATTTCATCCTTGGCCGTGCTGGCATTAATGTGAAAATATGAGTGTGGCAGCTGGGGAGGACTGATGCTCAAGCCCTATATTGCTGTAGCCTCAGTTGTAGCTGCAGCGGCGGGAACACTGCAGTAAATAATATAGCAGAAGGTGTGACCAGCTTCTCTGTTTCTTAGAGATCTATCACTGGTGCTTTTTTGGTGCCTTTTCTAAGTGAACCTCTTTACTACAGACACATGTAAGCACTGAGACACCATTGCATACACACCTACACAGAGTCAGGTATAAACGGAGAAGTATACTCGAGAACTTTGATCCCTCTGGAGGAGGAGCAGATGGTGTGCCTCTGCGTACCTGCGTAAAATTGTCTGTAGTTTTCATCAACAAAGCATGACACCCAGGTTAATTTGTATTCCGTGTGAGTGTGGATGACTGTTGTATCTATGAATATAGATGCAAAAACATCTTCTACATACATATTAGCATGTTATTTAATTACGTTTCTAATCCAATTAAATCGCTTCATGAAAAAAAAAAAAGTAAATTTGTCTGCAGGATGAAACTGGTTTGTTTTTCAAAAGTGAAATCAGCTCGATTCAAGTAATGTAGACTTTAGCTCACAGTTTCTCAGACTTTTGTACCAAACAATACATTTTTCCAGCGTTTTCATACTGAATAAATGGGGGGAAAAACCCAGAGGCAGCATCAGGATTTTGTTATTTCACAAGAGGAAGCTCTGCCACCCTCCCAAATCTCATTTAGTCCTCTCGGGGAGGACAGCCCGCAGAGTGAGAAACAGATACCACTCATACCAAATCCAATGTGACCATAAGACTGACGGATGCCTAGTGTGAATTCCAGCTCTCACTGGTCTCTCAGTAGTTTCTCTGCGCTGTCAAAGCTTTGTACTCCCACATGGTTCACCAGCTCTTTTTGCCTTTACGCCTCCTTCGATTTCACTTTGCTTTTATTTTCTGCACTTATTTTCATACCCTGTAGGCAGTGGAACTGCAAGCTACCCTGGGAAAACATGTTGCGTCATGCCAACATCAAACTTAGCTGTTTTCTTGCATTAACTCTTCATTCTTACCGTTTACGAATATAATCAATCTGTACGTTTTGTAAGAATGTCTTTTTTTTGTGCATTTTGCTGAGGGAGTTTGTGGATTTTGCTCCAGCCCCTGTAGCAACCCTAAAATAGACTCATGGCTAAGCATGAGTCATTGCAACAGCACATCTGTCACTTCAAAGTTGCTGTGTGAAAAGAGTGTAGTTGCAAAATGTCACCATGCTTGGAATATAAAGAAACAGCCTTGAGTTTTAGAGTCGATCCAGTTGAAAACAGATACACAGAACAAGTTGGAGTGAGCGGCTGAGAAGTGTCGCATAAGTATCCAGCCTGGTTCAGGGAAACATAAGGATTTCTAAATAAGGTGTTTTGCTTACAATTTATCTTCTGGGCCTTCCCTAACCAATCAAAAACTAAAAATTACCCATAAACCCCGAAAGAAATCCCCACCTGTCTTGCATGCAGTGAATCATGTGAGAGCCCAATGTAGCAGTGACAGGAGCAGCTGCACGGCTCTCCCTGGTCGCTCTTTCAAGAGAGCTTAGCCTCTTGGTGGAGCGGCTTTAGATACACGGGGATCAGAAGATCAATACAGACCTATCAGCTGAAGCAGCCAGATGAGCCCTGTGACATTTAGTCTGAGGCGCACTCCGAATATCCCCAATCTGCAAAGGCCTTTCTCTCTGCCCTGCTCCTTTACTGTGTTTTAAATTACCCAATTAGGCTGCTGAATTCAGATTGTTTGTCCACACATTTAACTTTGTAAATAGATCATACCTTCCACTGTCCTAAATTCAACTCGGAGGTTTATTCTGAAAGAAAGCAACATGCATTAGGAATAAGTTTCTTCACTGCTGCACAATTGGATGATAATCTGCTAGTTTGGTACATTGTCATGGTAGCAAGGAAAGCAAGGAAAATACCTCTTAAACTCTCCTAATTGCTGAAAAATAAACTGCATTACATTTGTCCCAAAACACAGAAAGACCTCATAAACAGCAGCAGCAACCAGCGCCTCCTTTCACTCGATTACTTATTCCATCGGCATCCTTTACAATCAATAATCTGGAAGAAAGGGGGAAGCAGGAGAATCGTCAAGACATGGGAGGAAAACAAAGTCAGCATGTGTTAATAAGGAACTTGACATGTACATTTAACGAGCTATAATTACTTCCTTTAGTCTGATCATCAACCAGGCCTCTTCAGAAATCAGTGAAGATTGAAATCTTTGTTATTCGTGTTTCGACAGTGTCAAAATGAGCAGAGAAGGAGAGACTGTGATTGTTTTCTGGCACCAGCCTGTGAGAACAAATGTTAAATAGTCATTAGGTTTATTATGTCAGTAAACCCAACAAAATTAGGTAATTTTGAGCATCTGCTTCTGTGTGACTGTAGTTTAAAAACAATTAAAGGAGGGCCCCACATGGGTTAGCCCATATGGGTTGACAAAGGGCCCTTGATGGGCTCCATAAAGGGCCCATAGTGGTAGAATGGTATGCCTATATGTCTAGTAGTGTTGTCAAAATTGTCCAATAATGATTATTCCTTCTAAAAAAATGCAGACGTTCAAACTATTTGAATATCAATTTTTGCGCAATATGTCGACAAGAGTCGCTACCAATAAAACAAGAGACAAACTTAGGTGCAAACTTCTATCCAAACATAAACATGCCTTTTAAAAGATCAACATAGCCTTCCTACACTTGCAAAATAAACAAATAAAATATTAGGTTACATTTAAACGGACATTCAGCGCTCTGAGCGAGCTGTGCTGTGACAGGTATATGTGGCGACATACCTATACCAATCTGTTACGCTGGGCGTGAAGTCTGTCCAGGCTGGGATTTGAATTCTCCGCCATCGTGACCACACGCCACACAGTTGTTGTATTAGCCTGTTTTAGCTACACTGAAGGTAATTACTAACATATAAAGTGACGTTGTGATGCATTCAAACATGCTCAGTAACCCTGAGAGTGTGCGCACAGATATACGAGAACATGCGGTAGTACTGACTTTTTTCATGTCGAATATTAATTTTGATATCCGACTATGTGGTTTTTATTTTTACAATTCGATTATATATTCAAATTTAGAATATTCATTGACAGCCCTAATTTCTAGCCCTTGTTAATGCTTATGCGGGCCCCACCAACACACTTCAAAGCCCACTCTGAGGCCATGCCCTGTTGAAGCCCCTTTACACAGGTAACGCCTGTTTAGGCCCCATTTGGATATGTTGTTTAGGCCGAAACTAATGACCATAGGTCCAGGTGTTGGATCATTGATCAACCTTTCCTTCCAGCTTAACTCCCCAAGTTTACATTTATTTAGTTTGTAACACAACCATGTTATGTAGGAGGGTCAGAAGTGCCTGTACACTTTTGCGCTCTGCAATATATACCAAAACCTAGGTGCCCATTTTGAACAGTACATTCTCTGTATTAGCATATATTAAAACAACTACTCAAAGACTTTGCATACTAAAGTGGCTTTTAGGTCCATCCATTCAATCAAATGCAGTGAAACACCAAGGTACTGGCTAACCTGCCATTAAGAAGAGGTCATGGAGGTAATGGGTAATTTGGAGCACTTAATGGAGAAAAATGGCTCCAGTACAAGGTTTATATTAAATATAATTATCTTCTCAAGTTACTTCATGTAAAGGTGCTGCTGTAGTCGTCTCTAGTGTTCAGGGCGAGTCAGGAAAAGGCCAGTTGTTTTATAAACAGGTTTACATCCTGTCCCGGTCATTAGGTTGTTGGTCTTTCAGTCCATGGTGGATATTAGTTATTAATGATGGTCTTTCCAGCCCAATGATTAAGGGGGCAGATATTGTACAAATGACTTTGAATTTAAAAATTTTAGTGCAAGTTTTTGAACATGAAAATCAGCCGGGAAGCGTTGGAAAAACCTAGAATAACATTTTAAAACGTTGCCTCATGTAAAAAAAGGGAGAGCAAAACATTTGTCTGACATGTCTGATAACAAACATAAACTCCGCAGTACTTTCTGTCTCTGGTTCTTTGTATTCCAGTTTGTTTCCTCAGAGGAGTAACATCATTTTGGGTACAATGCAGCAAAAAAAGGGACGGTTTGTTCTTATCTGTGTGTATGCCACGGCATATCTCACCTAGCACCAAGGGCTGCTGTTGTCCATTGATATTCCAGCTCAGCGTGCATGTCAGAAGCGCTTTGTCCAACTGCGCGGCACAGGGGAGACAGTGTTTGACGGCGCGTCTCTGAATTTAATTATCTACAGCTGCTTCAGAGCAAATAGAATTGACTGTGGGATCAGCAGATGTGACAGAGCTTGTCTTGAGCTTCAAAACATATGCATAAACCCAAGTGCTTCATACACATCGAGACTTTGCGTGTGCATAAATGTCTAACAACTGTAGGACAAGTTTAATGAAAAGACATTTTAAGGACATTTTTGGGGCTGTACTGCGATTTACAAAAAAGTCATCTTTGTTTCTGTAAATGTCACTGACTGATCTCCTGAAGGGTTTCTGACTCCGGCTTCATGTTTCCATGGATCACGGCGGTTTATAACATGCTTGTGCTGCAGGCAGCGAGTCCCATATCAGCAGGGTAAATGTTCTTCTAGTCTAATTAGTAAGAAGCTCAGCAGTGTCCCTTCGTGTCTCTGAGGAGAACGTATCAGAAACAACAAACTACCCCTCTGTGGAGCTGGATTACATGCAAAATAAATAAAGTTTGTTGTGATTGCCTTTAAATGTTAAAGGGATTTAAAGAGCTTGAGAGTCTAGCCTCAGGTATAAATATATCGAGGCATATTTTAGATGCTAAATAGAGCAAGGGTTTAGACAGCGCTGTGCTGCTGAAGTGACATATATTGACTCTGTTTCTCTCTGAGTGTGTGCTGTGCTCTTTATGCAAGTTTGCCGTACAATGCACATGTGATTGCATTCTTACAGATTGTACGCCTCTGGATGCTCTGGATTTAAATTACCAGTGGCTTCATAATAATAATACAGCGAGGGCTGAGACTGACAAGATTGTAGCTTTTTCTTCCCGACAAATGAAAAGCCAGCCAGTCAGGCAGGCAGACTGTCGTGCTGTGCCTCCAGTTATGCTCTCATCCACTTAGGGCTTGCATAAAAGGAAATGAAAAGGGAAACTTATCTTTGTCTGTCGAAAAATGTCAGAAAGATAAGGCAGAATGTTCTTAGCACTTTGCACAAATCCCTCATGTTCCCATGCAATTATCAACAGTGTAACTTGCAAAACATGTCCTGAAATCTCTGATTAGAATGGACAATACAAGCTCTCAATTTCCCTGAAGCCCAGCAGAGCGCTGCACCACAGAGGCTCGGACAAAAGACACAGAGTATATGCATGCACAGCAAAATAAACTGGAAAAAGACTGGAGCCCAATGCAGAATTAAAAAGAAAGGACTAGAGTGACAGGATGCGAGGCTCGACACCGGATGGTCAGCCTGGCATTGTCCTGGTACCGCAGAGCCTCTGAACTTCTAAGAACCATTATTCATAAGCACTGTGCCTGCAGCTTAGACAAGGAGGATTATCAAACGACACTTTTAGCCTCTTAAGCAAGCCACAATTGCAGCCAACACGGTCCAAGAGAACACAAAACAAAGGACTTACAGCGAGGATGAATGCGAGCGCTCTGACTTAGCTAAATGTCACACAGCTTGTGTATTGTCGATGTAACTTTTGTGCGCTATTGTCTTCTCTTGTTTGAGTGTCTGCCGTTCTTGTACCCTTTTCTCTGAGCAAAAAGGGAAAGGGCAAAGAAGGGCTGATGGAGTGAAAGAGGGAGGCAGGGAGGGAGAGAACAAGGCGAGGAAGAAGGAAGAAGAGCCACCGGTGGGTAACTGCTGCTGGACGGTTGTTGCTAAGCGTTTAATCTCCCACGCTCGGAGAATACAAACGATCTTGTAATCGTCCCCGACCTTGACATAAACAGCAAGGTCGCAGGGGAGCTGCGCTATTTTGCATTTCCCACAGATGCTTCCGAGACATGCCGAACAATTAGTAAACTGGATAAAAAGGAATTGAGTCTGTCATTACTTTACCACCCCCTACCCCCACCCCCACCACCATCACTTCCACCACTCCCTGCGGGGTATTTACTTGGCCAACCCCTAACCCCACAACTTCCTCTTGCAGATTTTTAATACTTATCGGGTAGCAGGTAATGCTTCAAACACATATCTGTGCCCTGTGTTTATTTATTTGTTTCTGACTATACAGCTGCAGTTACTATCTACACTACTATCACCATTATGTTTTAGTAATTAATTAAAGGGTTTGTCTATAGAAAATGTATTTTAACATGTAAAATGATCATCATATGTCTTTTAATTTCTTGTTTAGTCTGTAGCCTGTGTATACAAAGTGTATGTAGCCTCTGGGACATCTACCATTTGTTTGCAGACTTCTGTTTTGAAGCCTCGAGTTTGGCATTGAGGCCGTGGCCATCTGTATTTTGTGCCAGAAGTGACCATATGTCAACGAGTACGAATACGCACTGTACATCTCAGGTCGCCCAGGTCGCGATTTGTTTCTCACATGTAGCCATGTAGCATACCCTGCTTTATCTTCTATTTTACCCTTAATGTGACCATAATATACAAAATGAACTTCATGCTGTGTTGAAGCCAACTTTAAACTTCATAAACGTCATTTTCTCAGTGACTGTTGCACGATTAGACCTTTTTTGGCCTGCTGTTTGCCATCATAAAGAATGCAGGAGTTAGGCTCAATTGCTTTTTTCGACTTCTTGTATAAAGTCTACAGCCCAGTCAAACCAACACTTTAAAAACCTGTAGAGTTGTAATTGTCGTTATAATTAACAACAGGATAAAACAGAGAAGCAAATGCAGGAACCTTGACTCCGAAAATGTAAATATAAATAACACACAGACGTGTAAATTTGATAATTCATTGTTTATAATGTTTATTAATAGGACTTCGCCTCATTCTCCAAGTGCTCCGGTGCCGTTTGCACGTATTTAAATGAGTTATTATGCAGACATTCGGGGCTAATTTGGCCCCCTTCTATGTAAATGAGCCTCGTGGCAAAAACAAACCGCAGCGCTAACAGCACTGCGCAGTTACAGTAAAAATATAACCTGGTGGTAAATGAGGTGCAGTATTTTAAGGGCTGTCACACTCTGAGTTTACAGTGATCATGACGACAATTATTTCTTTTGTCTGATCAAAAAATGTATTTGTCTGTAAAAACTGTCTGTTAATAATATTTTGTCATTGTTTTTATGATCGGGAGACCAATCATTCTGGGTCTGTGCGAGGCTCAACCCCGGCACACGGGCCCTTTTGGAGCCGTTACGCAGGACAGGGATTATTATTTGGACCAGCTGCTGTTGTGGGCACGTTTAAAAAATGAAGCTGCGTTACAGACAGTTAAACTAGTAAACACCTGTTGAGCCTGGGCTTTACAATAAACTATACAAAGAGCTGCCCCCTCCTCTCCCTGCTCATCATCGATCTGTGGATGGATTTGAGACTCGTCAGTTTGCGATCAAGTGAGAGAGCAGCACCGCGCAGCAGAGAGTGGCGGTGCAGACAGCTACTCTCCACAATTGGACACAAAACAAGAGCAAACTGCAAGGATCTGTGAAACCTTATAGGTGTGTTGAATATCATCAGTGCAATTTGCTTTGTGAATCAGACCTTGAGATGGAGCACATAGTGGGGGCAAATGATGCGCAATTTATGGAGCTATCAGCGGCCGCAATTCATTCTTAGTGTATTCCCCCGAGTGTTTAGTACAGTATGCTTGCCTGCATACTGACACCTAAAGGGAGTAGGAGGGTGCTAGTGTATTAATGTGTTTTTGTGTGCGTGTGTGTGTGTGTTATTGTGAGCCTCTGTGTGTCGGCCCTGGAATCGCCTTTATGTAATTACAGAACTTTTGTCCTCCGACAACAGCGCATTACCTCTATTATTGAATATGCTGAGAGCTGAGATATGATTATACTCCAGGAAAATTCAATTTCAGTTTTCAGCAGTTTGATTATAAAAGGCTGGACCGGGCTCTTTTAAGCTAAGCCAGTATGCTTTTTAGCCTCATCCCACAGAGGGATAATAGGACTGACCCCCTCTCAGCATCTTAACCGACTCAGCCTCACAACAGCATCAACACAATGGCCAGCCAAGTGCCTTTTGGGATATGTATTCATTTCCTTGTAATAGGGAAACAGCCTTCAGAGTGTCCCATAACTGCAGTGTAATGTTACGAGCTGATCCTTTAGAGTTTGTTTTACATGCTTAGTTACTTCTTTAGCTGTTTGACTTGCAATACATTTTATAGTGTTGTTTCCTCTCTACCTTGACATCGAGTTTATTCATGTGCAATTAGTTTGTAAGATTGCTGCGGCCAACAGCCATCTCCTTTATATTTGCTGTGGTTTCCATGGCAAATAAAAAAGCTTGTTAACATCACAGGTAATAAAAGAGACACAGAATGCTTGAGAGGAAAACAGCACTAAAACCCAGCTGGGTCAAAAGAGGCCGAAGCACTGCCTTCACACCCAAATTTATTTGATCTGAGAAAAGTAGACCTTGAAGGATAAACACTAAGCCCAATCCTTCTCTAACAGATTTTAATATTTCTATATATTCAGTAACAGCATGGGCGGTATTGTGTGGGAGTTCAGGGGTTAAAGGGCCAATTTGCAGATTTTAAACCTCAGCCCTATCATGCTATTATGGGGAGCTAATGCCATTATGGTGCAAAAAAAAATGCAATTTCACTCTGTGCCTTTGGAGGACGCTATCCATTCTCCAATGGGCCCTGGAAAACCTCTGTCAGACTACCCTGGCGGAGGCCAGGGAGCTTGCTAAACTACACTACCTCAATCTAGGACGCCCGCATTCGATGTCATGCCTCATTCACAATCGTCAGGTTTGAAATGTAGACTGCAGACCTGAAGATTTTTTAGACGATCCACCGGTATATTCTTGTCGAATTTCGGATTCTGTACCGCTATCAGCCATTGTCTGCAGCAAAAACGGTAGTATTTCACTCCATCGTCTCTCGCTGGGCCGTTCCTTTCAGAGGGAGCAATGCACGCTGGGTGTTGTAGGAATGTAGAATGGGCGAAACCACTAGCCGTTTGTACAACTTTCTCCACAGCTATGGCACCAACTTCACATATTATTGCTTCTATCGATTACAGAGAACAGCAGCTTTGACTGACAGCGGCTTTTTCCAAGGTGAATTGCTCCTTTAAGAAGGATGTGAACTCTAATACTTAGAATTTACTGGTCTATCTAAAGCTGTACATTCTGTATTTGTTATTCTTCAAGTCATTGATTTGCATGTTAAAATGGTTTAATGTGCACATGAACCCCAAAAATATCTTTAATAATCCTTAATCAAATTAACAGTGATTTGGAATTGCTCCTCTGCCAATGATTTCAACACAATGTGGGAGCCTGCGTGGGAGTTTTTCATGTTTGCTAATATTGATTGAGCTTTTCCCACAGCCGTATGAATAATGTGTTCACTCAGGGAAGATTTTCAACCAAAATTTAATGTCTTCTTTATTACCACCAGCATTTACTGGATCAGCTTGAGAGGCACTAAAAGACTTGCTTGTACCTGTTTAAACGTGTTGTTTTCACTGCAATAACCAAGAGGCACATGAGTCCATAAATCCAACCCTCAGATCACAACAAGAGAGGGGGGCTCTGGTCAAGCTCGTGGAGTCAGGAAAGATCAATCCAATGTGGAGGGTCCGGCTGCATCAGCAACTTTTTGACTTGCTTTAAGTGCAAATAGATTAAATCAGGGAGAAGGTATCCTGGGCAGTAAGTGGTGATGATGGGAGTGCTGGCGTGTGCATTTGTGAATGCATGTGTGTGTGTGTTATGAAGACAGTGAACCATGATTGTGTGTTGATAGGGGATAGAGTAGGAAATGCAGAAGGTGTGCAGAAGGTGCACCTTCATGCTCAGGTATGTTTGTATGCGGATGAGTGCTGAGAGGTGTTAATAAGGACAGCTGGCTGTTTGTAGGGAGATCGGTTTTGTTCAAAGAGAAAAGCTTCTCCTGGTTAGCACTGTCTCCAATCAGACGTGGAGGTGTTTGGCTTGAGTTTCTGCTTTTTCTATTTCTGGTGCACACTGGTGTATTCACCTTGTTACTCTGTTAAACTTGATATGTTTCCTTTGTTTTATTGTACTGGCACCTTGTGCATCTCCATTATTAAATATAGGACAATACAATTTTCATATTGTCACTTTTTAGCCCAATTTTAGCCAATTGAAGTGTAATCTGAAATGGTTTTTCAGTACAGTTTTTTAAATAGCTATGACATAGAAGCATTTGAACATCATTTAGGAGAGTGACACTCAAAGTAATGTCATAGTGGGAGAATATTGATAATCAGGACTTCTTCCTGTTCAACATCTTAAAAAGAGGCAAGAGAGGGAGAGGGGAGAGAGTTGGGCCTTGACTGTTTCAGAATGCAGTTGGATTCGAATAGGGGGAATTTAAACTTAAAATTGTCAAGTTTATTTTATAGAGCACAATTAAATAAACAACTCATGTTGACCAAAGTGCGGTACAACCAAGAGAATCCACATACACAATATTACACAAATACTAAAATAGAGGAATAAAACAGATAAGAGCAAAGATAAAACTTTGACAGTATAAGATAAAGTAGGAAGAGTCGAGCTCATTGATGGGTCTTTAGCAGCGACTTAAAAATGTCAACCAACTGCAGAGTTCCTGTGGATAGGTAGGCTGTTCCATGGCTTAGGAGCAGCTCCCGCAAAGGCACGATTCCCTCTGTTTTTCAGTCTTGATCTTGGGACTTCTCAGAGCAAGTGGTTGGTTGACCTAAGTGCTCTAACTGGAATATACTTAGTATGGCAGGACATTGACAAGATACGACTGAGCCATACCATTTAAGGCCTTAAAAACAACAACATTTGTGATCTGTGTTGAGAGACTGGTGATTTTTCCTTGTGCAACTTCTGCTCGTCTCTATCTTGTGCTTTGTGTCATAGTAGTATGAAGAGAAGTTAAATTGTGGTTATACAGATTTTTCATGTCTTGCTCCTTTCCAAAAATAAACCATTTTTCTCCCTCGCTCTTCCAGCCCTCTCTGACCCAGACGGAGGTCCCTGTCGGAGGACCTACTGCGGACGGGGTCGACAGTGTGTGCTGATGGCAGAAACTGGCCGCGCTGAGTGTGTTTGCCAGGAAAAATGCCGGCCCTCCTTCGTGCCGGTGTGCGGCTCGGACGGCAGGTTCTACGAGAACCACTGCGAGGTTTACCGCACCGCCTGCCTGGAGAGGAGACGGATCTATGTGGTGCACAGCAAGGACTGCTTCTTCAAAGGTACCACTTTACTGCGACTTTTTTCATCTTTGTTGCATAAAAACTCTCAAATCATTGCTGTCAGGTTGTATTTGAGGAATGATTGCCTTTGTGGTTTTGGCAAACCAATTTGTTTTCACAGCTGAGCCAGTGAAATTTCAGCCAAATTTGAGTTTTGATGTTTGTTTGTTTACAGTTGTTATTCTGTTGTCTCAATATCAGTGTGGGGGGTATTGATTCAAGTGAAAATATTGAAACTGAATCCAAAGTGTTGCAAAAACATTAATATTAATAGATGGATTTTTGTATTTGCTATCTAAAAAAATAAACCGGTATTTAAGAAAATGATGAAATTTGAGATGAACTGTGAAAAAGTGAATCCATTACATGACTTTTAATCGTTTTCTTGTTTAGCCTCATGGACAAACAGACATTAGGACACATTAGTTAGGTTGCCATACAACTGCTGCTAGACTATAAGAACACTGTGATGCTGCATAGATGCTTTGAAGTCTGTCTGCATCACTGAGTGGGCTACACTTATTAGAAAAATTGCCCTCACTGGTGTTGCGATACCTGCGAGGCACACTTTTGAGCACTTTAGGGCTGCAGTGGGGCTTTGGCTTTGGTTTGATGTTTACACATTTAAACTGAAAAACAGATGTAGAAACAATCAAAGCAATTGTTTTGTACGCTGTTGCTGCTGTCAAGCTTTTGTCACAAGCATCAATCACTTCAGAAATAATGCTGTTTGTGTCAGACGCCTCTCCAATTGACATGAAAGAATGACATCATTTGTAGTTTGGGCGCTGAAGGCTGCAGCTCGGGGTCAGGTTTCTCTTTGAGAGTATAGCTAAGCGCTGACATTGGAACTCTGATAGTAAGCGTTTTAATCAGCTGCTGTATTTATGTCCTCTGTGTGCTCTGCTGCTGTTACGATGAGTCTTACAATTCAAGTCAGCATAGGTACTTAGAATTTGGTCCCAAACATTGGCATTGACATGATCAGTTTCCATTGAGAAGGTAGGCAATGTTAGAGTAAAGTACATATATTATTAACAGGTTGTTCATGCACTGATTACATCCAAGCATTTAAACCTCTTGTGTCATAAACCAGATCTTTAGTGATAAAAAGTTAGTTCATGCGGTTTGTCCATAGACACGTCTCACTTCTGAGACTTTCTTTTTCTCCAATGCTTCAACTACATAAATGTCCTGGCGCTCACAAATCAGCGCTAGGTTACTTTGGATCACCAGTTCTCTATAGAAAATCATTACATTTCCCACACCTTGACTATCAGTCATTAGTAAAAGTGCACCCTCAGCATGAACACTCAGCATTATCATCCAACAAACAGCCCAGTCGTTTCATCACGACTTCGATTTAAAGGTAACGGGGCTCGCTAGGGCTCCTGCTTATTTTAAGTATTCACATACGCAAACATTATTCTTCATGTTTCAAGCCCCCCTCCAGTGAAAATCCAGTATTTAACCTTGTAAACATCTCCATGCCATGTGGTATTCTTCATGTGCTACTAGACATATCAGGGACAACATCAGCAGTCATCTCCATGGCTGGGCCTGTCTGCTTTTAAGCTGCAGTGTACCATAGACAGGCTGAACAACACGTTTTCAGATTGGCAGGTTTGAGACGTCACAAACCTAAGGAGCCAATCCCGTTAATGGACGGGGTGAACTCACGTCTGACTACTAACGTTAACGTTACTACTACTAATTACTACATTTCAAGCTAGCTAAGTTTCAACAGGTTGCCACTAAACGAGGGCAGAGACGTGTTTTGTTTTTGTGACCGAGGGGTGGATGGGGACATTTGCATAGTGGGCGGGGACTATGCAGATTCTGGAATGTTTTATGAGGGAGTAGGAGGAGATGCTTTGGGAGGATTTTTACTTTAATTAAATTGCAGAAAAAACATGTAGACACAATTTATTATTTCAAGCAGAGCATTTTATACGTCTCAAAACATGACTGGAGCTGCTCTTTAAAAGTAGCTTACAGTCATTTTCCAATACTACAAGTATGCATGCACATGTACAGCATACCTGTATCTCTTCCTTTGTAAATTTTGTTTTCCATGCCAGACTAGTTTTAAACATCTTTTAAATTCCCTCGGGGTGTAGGTTTATAAAAAGGAAGTAAGGCTATACTTATTTAGAGTGCATAGTTTCATGTCACTGCAGAGCAAAAACACAAACTCACACGGACACAGACATGGCAGCACTTTGAGTCGTATCACATTGTGGAGGGAAGGATTCCTGGCAGCCACCACCGTGCATCGCTAATCCACATTAAGGATGTTCAGTCGGCACATTAGGCTAAAACTCGAGAGGTCTGAATGTAAAAGCAGCAGGAGATGGAAAATGTTGGAAATCAGTCAGATGTCACGGGAATCGCGTGTGTGTGTGTGTGTGTGTGTGTGTAATTGGGATGTAATTAATGCACCTTACGTGCAAAAACATCTTTTCTCATGCCTTTCTCTTGGTGCTCTACCTGAGTCATTATTCACAATTATTGTTTTTTTTTCTATAAACAGAAGAAGAAAAGGAGAGGAGGTGCAGTGTTTACGTTTTCTCTGGAAAAGCTCACATCCCTACTGGCCATTTTTTGTTGCCTGATTGTTTCCTCAAAACTCATTAAAATTACAACACCTCCTGGTTTGAACCCCGTGTAACTCATCCAAACATTGGTATCTGCTGCTTGGCTGTTATGGATGGAGTTTGTCAGTATTTTACTGAGCAGTTGTGTTGTTATATACCGTAAACTCCGGAATATAAGTCGCACCGGAGTATAAGACGCAGTCTGTTTTTGGGGGTATCCCAAGGGTGAAAGGTTTTCTATCAATATTTATTAATAAAAATGTGTATACAAGTTATTATAACACATTTTCAATTTATTTTCATTTCAGCACACACGAATTATAGCCGGCTATCTGTTTTCGCCATGTCGAGTTTGCAAACCTGCTAGCTACTGGTGTGGTAGCTAGCGGTAGCTGGCAGCCTACGGTTACGTTGATTGTTGTGAGGGTGGCGGCTGCACTGGCGATGATGACGGTGCATGTCCGTGATGAAGCGTTAGCAACAATCTTAGTTAGTTTTACTCGCTTAAAACAGTGCGGAAAACACAAAACAGCACTGCCGCGGCTTTGACCCAGAAACAGTTTAATGCAGAGATGTGACGTCACCACTTAACAACTGGAGAGCGGGTAAAATACCTTAACACAATCACAACCTCCCTCGGCATTTTATTCTGGTATATTGGTCCCACTGTTATGTGGGAAGCAGTCCACTTTTTAGATTAAAAAAAGTATTAAAAGTGCGTCTTATACACTGAATTTTACCGTAATTATCAAATAATTTAACAGAAAAAAAGACTAAAAACCGTGGTGATTTCTTCTTATTGTTGTGCTGTGTTTCTCTTTGAAACAAATGGTTGTAAAGAACAGATTAAGTTACATTTAGTGCCTCTTTTTGAGCACTTTAATTTTTTTCCTCTAATTTTGTTTCTTTTGATTTTATATTTTGAAGCCATTTTTGGATGCCTGGAGCTGGTTCAAAGCTAGATAGCAATAACAGTTTTTCCTCTCGGTCTCAGAACGACCCCCTCACAGATGGAAATTGATCTCTTGGCTCCCTTCAGCTATGCATTAAGCCACATGGCAAAAACCTTTTGGGCTTCTTTTTTGGTTATTTTGCTTTAAAATTTCATAAACCTTAAACCTCTGCTGTGAAAGCCAATTTCCTTCAGCTCAGAGCTATAACCAAAGTCGCAGGGTGGAATTTGGCAAGTGCATATGCAGGCTTTCGTCTCATCATCTCTGGACTCTTGTGATTTACTGTGCACAGCTAGTCCCAAACTCTCCACTTTGGCAAAAGAAAGAAGGACCTTTTTTTCAGTAGTGCTGACCTCCCTTCGCTGTTTGAGTGGTGAGTTGATTGAAGGTTTTGTTTATTCATAAAGCTTTGAATGAGCTGGCACATAATTACAACCTCTTCTGTTACTGTTCCAAACTCCAGGTCGCTTCAGACTCTGATGTAGGAAATCTCACTGTCGCTGCCACAAGTCTGCAGAATAACATTCGTCTTTCACACTTTAATCATCTGAATGATCTGCTCTTTGAGGCTGCTAAAACTTGCCTTGCCTCATTTCAACTAAACCTCACTATAGATGACTGACAAAGTTACCTTTTTTCCACCTGCCTGGTTTGCTAATCTTCTGCTAACAAACGTCTGTTGTGGGCCTGTTCTCAAAGTGTACCCTAAATATCATCAATCAATATTATGTGTTTTAATATTATTGCCACTAGGGCTGTCGAAATTCAATATATCATTCAGACCTGGTGAAATATTAATAGTTCCAAGTGTCGTCATGTAATCGAATTCAAAATTGAAGCACAGCAGAAATCGCGTGTCCACGAACACATTAGTAATCAGCTCTCCAGAGTCCCAGAATGCTCTCACGTTCAAAGTACTGTGCTTTGTATTCCAACAGATGGCGATAATACGCTGCCTGCTACAAAGCAATAGAGGAAACTAACGAGCCAAGCTGTTGTTAACCTTTCCTGCTTCAGCGTCCCGACCGTAGTCAGAAAGCACAGGGCAGACTTATTGTTGTTCTGCTCCAGGGCCGAAGCTGTAGCTAGCTTCGGGGCTAACTCCCGTCACTTTAATACGCCAGCAGCAAGCAGGGCAAGCAGCTTAGGTCTTGAGGAGTCGCAGGCTTTATTATGCATAAACACAGCCTAAACTGTACATTAGTTCTGTTGTTTAAACAGCTACCGATCACTCTTTTCTCTGCTCTTCCGCTGCTCCGGTCCCCAACACTTCACGTGACTCGTGCACACACACTTCCGCTCTCTCAGAGCTATGCTTTTAGGCTACTAGTATAAGACTGTGCTACAGAACTGATCATCTCAACATCAACTTGATGAACTTGATTTTTGGGGAAAGGGACAGCCCTAATCAGCACCATCATCTTATCATCTCATTCCCCAACCAAAGTCCAGCTGCATCTGCCTTCTAGCTGCCTGCCTCAAGTATGTTTTTTATGAGTATGTTTTCTTAAAGCGAAATGCTTGAAGATGAACTGTAATGCATTTCATGTGGTTGTGCTTTTCGACTTTCCTTTTGTTGCCTTTTTGTCTGTGCTGTACGGAGCATGCAACATGGGATGTTTCTAAATGCTTTTGAGAAAAGGTCGACTTTTTTTCAAGGAGAAAATGAAGCTCAGCTTTAGTTTTATGTTTTTAATTAAAATTGTATTTACCTTGTTCCTCAGGCTGTGGAGAGAAACCAAGGAAGGGGTTTAATGTTTTAAACTACTGTAGACTCGTCGAGGTAAACAAGGTGTTTACCACTCGTCTATCTGTAGATGCGAATATTCTCTTTGATGCAGCCTAAAGGAGGCTTTAGCCTGCGTCTGACATGGTAGCATTGGTGTACTGAAAGTGTTTGGATTTGAGGTTTGTGACGGACAGGAGAGATGATTGCATGTATGGTGAAAAGAATGACTTTAAACCTCTGGATGGGGCTCTTTGTTCTGCCCTGTCACTGGCTGCTTTATATTTGCACACAGTCCGTTTAACTGGTACTTTAATCCATATTGACTTAACAATGAGTGCACATATTAGAATAACATTAGAGTAACAATGGGCCACAAAAAAAAGCCACATTCACAAGTCAATTGTGAGCTATTACACACAAGTTAAAGGGCCACAAACAGGATAAAGGGCTTTTTATTGTTGCACCTTTTCAATAAGTTAAAGTCTGTTTTCATGGCAGCACTTTTAGGATTACTCTGAGCTAGCTTAACCAACCCACATGACAAAGGCTGTGGTGAGGAATTTGCTCAGAAACTGCACTTTCTCACACAAGTGAAAGTCATCACGTCTCCACCAGAATGGTAAATTGATAAACAGCTTCAGAGCTAAAAGTAATTTGACCCCACAATGGTTTCAGAATAGGGCACATTGTCAATAAAAAAGATTGATATGCCAGCTGCACTCAAACCCAATTACCCATTTAGACTGTAATTGCCCAATGTCGTAAAACGGGTTTTCCTTGAGGATGTCGTCTGCTTTTTAACTTATTTGATAAATGATGCCCTCCAACAAACCCCCACCCAATAATTGACGCCATCAAAATGATAAAACCTTTCAATAGAGAGACCGTGCCATCCCTTGACTTTTCATCATCATATTTTCTCTTTTCCTGAATGATCAAGACAAAGGCAGCACAAGCATGTTGAAACCTGTGATAGCTTGAGATGATTTGTTGAAATGAGATTGACTTCTTGACCGCATTGAGATTTTTTAATAACATCGTAAAACAACCTTTTATTATGTTCCTAGCAAAAGCACAAAGTCGGTCGTCTCGACATTGACACTGGAAGTTGGGGTTCAAGTTTCCATCTTACCACTGGCCAATGCTAACCTTTCCTTTGCAATGGCAGAAATCTGAAATGTTTTTATAAAAGGACTTGAACTTACTGTCTGATTAAAGGGCCAGTTCCCCAATTTTCAACCTCAGTCCTATCATGCCATTATGGTAGAAAAAAAAATGCAATCTCTCTCTGTGCCTTTGGAGGACGCTTCTCCAATGGGCCCTGGAAAACCTCTGCCAGACTACGTAAAACATGTCATCTGGCGGAGGCCAGGGAGCTTGCTAAACTACACTTCCTCAATCTAGGACGCCCGCCTCCGATGTCATCTCTCGTTCAAAATCGTCAGGTTTGAAATGTAGACTGCAGACCTGACGATTTTTTTGACGATCCACCGGTATATTCTCAGCGTATTTCGGATTCTGTACCACTCTGAGCCGTTGCCTGCAGTGAAAATAGTGGTATTTCACTCCAGCGTCTCTTGCTGGGCGTGCAATGCACGCTGGGTAGGAATGTAGAATTGGCGAAACCATGAGCTGTTTGTACAACTTTCTCCTCAATTTCAAATACTATTGCTTCTATCAATTACAGCTTTGACTGATAGTGGCTTTTTCAAGGGGCGAACTGCTCCATCTGAATTGCAAACACGCACATTCTGGCACTGACAATCTGTGAGCACTTGATTTACTAGCGAGTTATGGAAGGTCATTTAAGTCTCCATCCAATCACTCTGCTAATACGTGAAATTAGCATCACACACACAGATGTTTTCTCTCCCCTCTCGACCCACTTCTGACCCTGGCTTTGATTATAACTCCATCCTTCTGAAGCCATTTGAAAATGAACTAACACAGTTGATTAATGGCTTTCATCTTTCTGATGAGTAGGAAGCTCCAACGAAGGCAGACCAAAGAGACATCTGTTTCCATTGGGTCATGTAAGGCGCACAGCGGGGGGGTCTTTAATGCGCCCCGCTGTGGCAGCTTCATTAGGGACAAGAGCCGTACTGAGATACTTGGTCGTAATGCTGTTGACTCCCAGATCTGAGGGGTGATGTGTTGCCATCCGCCGATTCTCCCAGGGGTCACAGTGAGCTGTGTTTCAGTTACAACATGGCACTGACCCATTCATCCATCCATCTGGTCATCCAGACGCTTTTCAAATCTATTTTGCATTTTTTTTTACTTAAAGAAAAGCCAGAAGTTGTTCTGGAGTTTGTCTGTTCTACTTTCAATGCCGTCAAACATCTTTGGTTAATCTCTTGGCCCCTTGTGCGCTGTCCTCAAAGCTTGTTTAATTGTTCAATTATTTTCCTGATAATTTCTGGTAAAAGTAATGTTTTCAGCCCTAGTGGATTTCCCATGTAAACATCAGGAACTTTATAAGTTTCCTTATTGATCCCTTATATCATCATTTGTCTTGGCTTTGTAGCTACATTTCAACAAAAATGACATGTACAGTGTGCTCTGGAGATTAAGATTCTGTTCTCTCCTCCTCTATTTTTCATTTGGATCAATGTTTGCTGTGTCCCTTACTGAAAGAGCTGCCTCAACCATTCTGATTTCTCTTTATCATCCCACCTCCTTCAGTGGCTGCTGTGCTTATTACATTAGCCATCCAAACCGCACCCTTTGTCTTTGTTTCTCTGGCCTTCCCGCAGCTCCACCCTGCCTTCACTGTCCATCCTATCGCTGGCTAACCCTCTGCCACGTCCCATGACCGAGCCCTTTAATTTGGTCACACAAACGTTCGTCTCTCATAAGAAGGGTTAACATTGCTGTGAGCTTGAGCTCTGCAGCTTTAGCTGTGTACACAGAGGCTGGAAAGGGTCACAGCAAGATGGTTAAACCAACCGTGAGTGGGCACTTTCAGGATGTTCATCTCTTTTTTTGTTTCACACTCTTCTGTGCCAGAACCTGAAAGGATTTAAAATAATGTGTAGTAGGCTTACACGTGTGCCAAGTGTTTGGGTATGGTGTTATTCTCTCAGTGGTGAGGGACTCTGTACTGGGATCTGAAAGCTACACTTTTTTACACACACTATGTTACAAAAGGAGGCTGCTGATCAGCTTTATTACTTTGTTATTGTTGAATAAAATGATGAACTTGCGGAAAAGGAAAACTACAAAGAATGTAAATGGGATGCACGATATTATCGGCACGTTATCGGTTTCGGCTGATATTGGCTTAAAAATGAACTATCAGATATCGGCCAACACGCCGATATCCGCCGATATAATTACCGATAAAATAATGGGCTGCTGCATACTTGATTAAATGCCCGACCTTGGCGCAATGTCCCCGGCGCGAAGAAGACCTGTGCAGCGTGATACCGTCACGTGTGTCTACCTGCAGCATGAGAGAGTTAGAAGCCAAAAGCAAAGCAAAAAAAATGAGGAGCCAAGGCAAAGTCTTTCAGCACTACAAACTTGATCAACCATCTCAAGACCCGTCACCCCGACCGTTGTAACAAATGTGATAAGAGTATCACCATTATACTGTATGCTAATTCCAATACAGAAGAGAGTTGATGATCGGCTAAATGAGTTGTAAAATACCGGCATATCAGATTGGCAAAAAATCCAATATTGTGCATCCCTAGAACGTAACTAACTTTAACCTGAAAACGGATCCTTTTTTACATCTTTTTTTTTTGTTTCATGCTTAGGGGACAAAAAAAACGTTTACAACATAATATCATTCAATTACAACATGAAAAAAGAAGGAGAGAAAAAGATGGTTGAAAAGGTATTTTCCAATTGTTTAAATATATAAAGAAAGAAATAAACAATGTAAATCTCGCCTATTTATGTCCATACATACTGTATGTAACATAAAATGCTCTTATACCATCAAACATCTGCTCATACATACATAGTTGTACATACGAATGGATAAGTCAATACATACATACACAAAGGCTGTGTACTACATCGCTTCTTCATGAAAATAAAACATGAAAAGAAAAGAAGAAGGGTTCTTCTTTTCTTTTCTTCAGTGAAGGTAATGTTGTTATAAATGTGTACATGAATTTAATTAAGTTTCGTAGGATGGGGTTGACATTGAGTTAGACATTTGTTCTAAACTTAACAATTCTTCAATTTTGATTTCTCCATTATATTAGTGGTAACCTTCCAGTTTGTAGCAATGATTCTTTTTGCACTCATAAGACAGACACAATCTTTTTCTTGTGGCCAGTTTTTATTATCCATATAATAATTCATAAATAATTCTAAATATTTTTCTTGATCCTGGAGCAGGGCTATGCTACACACACCGACTTATAGAAAAAGCCCTGAATCCCGATGAAGAGTCATTCATACTCCTAAACGACTTGATAAAAGGGGGAGGAAATTGTGATGATGTTTTAGGTGAGAGTCAAAAGCCATACAAAGAACCTGTCAGGGGAACAGCACTGAGACAGTGGTCCTTTCAAAGAGGGCTGAACTCTACATGATGCTTCTTTTTCACCTTTTGTATCTCTGGTCGAAGATGAATGCTCGACTTGTGGGGACTCTTCAATTCGTGTTAAATTACCTTCATTCATTCGGCCGCCCCCTAATGAGACACCATTCAGCGCCGCATCACAGTGACTAATTTTATAAATGTGTTTCAGCAGGGGTGTAAAGTTGTCGAGGTCACGTAACACAGAATTTGATGAGAATTTGCCGTCTGACTCTTTGTTAGGTTAAAAAGGACTGAAGCTGGGCTGGGCTAGCAGGTGTGACACGTCCACATTCACACACAAGCACACACCTAACACCCTCCAGGACTCCCCTGACAGCCCTGTATTTGTTATAGTGCTTTTATTAACGAGCAGTCCGACCATCCCCATCTTTCTTTTCATGTTTTTCCCCCCTAAACACCTTTCTCCTCTTTTTCTATCCTCAACGGTCACGTGGTTTTAACTCATTAGGTTGATTCCCTCCCCCCAGATTCATTACGCTGGAAGTATTTGCTGTATGAAATGGATGCCCTGTCCCAGATAGAGATGTCCCCTGGTCCGGCTCTGGTCCCCTGCCTCATGAACATCAGTCTCCCCTATGAAAATAGAAAGCTCTCTTTGGTCACTGATGTAACCCTCCCTGCTTTTGTGGTTGTGGGACATCGTCAAGGATACTGCACCAAAAGATAGTGTTTTCCTGTCAGCCATGGATAAGGCAGCAGCCGGTATTGAAGAGACAACACCTGGTGTGGGCTTTCAGCAAAATGAAGAGTTGATTTAGGAGAATCAGTAGGATACAATGGTATTGAATGGTGTGTGGTGATCCAAAGCATTGAGTAAAGGTTGTGTTTAAAAGGAAATAAACTGAATCATTTATGCAATAATATAATATACTGTATAACCGTGATGTATTTAATTATCCTCTTCAAAGAAGTCCTTGGCCTTCATTTAATGTGCTGTATTAACATCTATAATGCTGCAGAGAAACTTTTCTCTAACGACTTTGTAAAGACAAATTATTGAAGGTGAAGGCTTGACTTGTTGCCAGAAAGTGGTTAAATATTTCAGTCTTATCCAAAAGGCAACAGGACTTGGTTAAAGACATCGTTCTTATCAGGAAGGCTTCGTCAGTTCCACACCGACTGAAGGACAGGTGAAAGTCCGGTCGCCTTTTATTTTAAACTTGGAATTACCCTGACCTGGGTGACTGAGAACTCTCACAGACAGTAATCAGGTCAGCCCTTCCTGGTTTCTCTGTCTCTCCTCTGAGAAGCAATGTTTGTTTTGCAGTTACACTAAGGGAACAATGTCATTTATAAAGAGTAACATAATACTGGGTCCGCTACATACGTACGGACTAGGGATGGGCATTTCAAACAAAAATACTGTTCGATATTCACTGGGAACTATTTGACTATTACTCAAAGATCCCCAGATTGTTCACGTGTTGATTGATCTCAGATAGATAAAATAATTAAAAATGATAAGCCAGGTAACGTTGTGTGACGGGTTTCCGCCATGTTTTCAAAGCTGCTGTATATGGTTGTATGCTCAGTGATGTCAGGGGATAAAATAAAGTGCGTTATTTTTCCGTAATTAATGAACACATTTTTTGGCCGCCCTAGTTATAAAAAAATGTGCATCTTATAAATATATACTATATATATATATATATAATATACAACAGACATATATCTTTTCTCTTACGGTGACAATCTGACGGTCATACTGGGCATAGTTGTTATTTTTTTGAGTTCCACACAGAACTCTCTGAGAGCTGCAAAGGTCTCCGAATCTCACAGCGCAACACACCTGTTTTACCAGCACCTAGCGCTCATGCTTTCTTCTTCTCTTGTTATTTAATGGCGGTTAGCAAACAGCTTTCAGATGCGCTACAGCCAACGTCTGATGGTAGTGACGCATTACAACCAGGCACCGGTAAAAACATTGAAAAAATAATAATAATTAAGATGAGATACTATTTGCATGAACTCTTTTTATTTTATAAATGAATGGCTATTTGAATATTCTAAATTCCTGACCCATCCCTTCGATGGACATGGAAAGAATACAAAAGAAACAGATGGTTAAGTATGTATATTCAAATACAGATTCCTTGTACTCTTTACTATAGTTATGTTGTATTATTTCTTTAATCTTATGCTTTAGGTAAATCAGGATCTTTATTCCAGTCTTTGTCAGGGGCCACATGCACAAGTTCACTTAAGAGCATCAAAATATGTGAACTCCAATTATAATTTGGCTTCATTGACTGATGTAAATCTTACAACAGTTGAAGTACGTTTTAACACAAAACACTTGGAATCATGTGTACACGAACAACAGTTGGCTGTTGTTATAAGTGACATTTTTGTATCAGTTAAATCAGTTAGCTCCCACTCTGGCTTTCACTCAGAACAATAAGAATGATCCAAATGGCAACAGAAGAAAGAAACAGAAATCAAATCTTATTTGGCATCCTTTGTCACATTTTGGCTACCCATACTTGGCCATTGTACTGATGACTGTAATTAGTTAGCAGCATCATGAAGAAGCCAAAGTCTTTTTCTCCCGCACCAATACAGCACAGTTTGAGTTTCTTAAATCCCTTTGATTCATGAACCCTTTAAAAGCACTGAATGATTTCTAAGCTGCATCAAGAACCCTTCTTTCCTCATTGCACACTCTACTTTTTGTTCTTTAATTCTTCACCTCTCTAACATGCACACACACACTCCGACAAGGCATATTACGCTCTCACACAGGAAATTCAGACGCCACTCTCATCATGACAAAAACAAAATAATCTCCTCTGAAAGAAAATGTTTGCTCACGCTGAAGAGATTTTGACATGCTTGTCACAATATTGGTATTGCCTATCACTTTGCCTTTTCATTGCTGAGCTGCAGCACCACAATAGGCCCCTTGGAATTGGCTGCACAGCTTTGGCTTTTTACTTATGTTGCCCAGCTTGGTGCACACAGCTATACTGAGAATTGAATTGTGAGATATGAGTGAATAAATTGAAAACACAGAGCCATTTGGAAATTCTATTTCTTTATTTCTCTCTCTGCCTCTCTCCAACACGCAGGCTTGTGCCCTCTTTCTCTCCGCCGTTGAAGTAATTAACAGATCCCTGATGTTAACTCTGTTTGTGGAAAGCCATTTTGGCATTCTGTCTTGTCTCTTGTTGAATTAACAGGTGGCACTGCATAATTTTTGGAGCTCTTTATCTACATGGTCTGCTTTTATTACCGTTAGTAACACCTCTTTTTAAAAGCTGTTGGCAAACACCTCTGAACAACTGAGAAATTACAAAGTGACAAATGCACACATTTGGCCCCTCTCCTCCCTTTCAAAATTCTTTCATCACTTTAATGGCTGCGTAAAAGCAGAATACATATGGCTGCCAGTGCCTCTGCACCCACCTTTGAAAACTTTATCATCAAATGTGTGTGTGTTTTTTTAAAGCTCTATGAAGTGAGACCATTAACATCTCTCACTGCATTTTGGACACTAATCAAGTAATGCATTTGCTGTTTTCCAGGCACTTTGCGCAAAGTAAACTGTCTTTTGTACAAGATGGAACAAATTGCTCCCCCTCTCCGTCACTCTGCACCCCCCTCTTTCAATCCCCCCTTCTAGACCACTTTCCTCTCCTCTATCTTTCGCCCTCATTTTTCTCTCACCATGCTCCCAATATGGTGCAGACGGGGATTTGATTGACTCTGTCAAGCTTCCCTCTACATTCCCCGCTCTGTGTTAAATTGGTTCAGAGCTTAAGTAGAGCGTGAGCTGGGAAATAAAAAAATAAAAATACAAGCACCACCTCGAGGCAAAGTGACCCTGGGTAGAAAAAAAACAACATACAACACTAAAAGTCCCTGACAAACACACACACTCACACTCACACAAGCTCTGAGTGTAAAATGTATGACTGTGTTCACTCCTGATCCATCACAGCCTCTCTCATCGTCCTATGGGTGGCGGTTCATTTGACTGCCAATCTGCTGCTTTGTATGCAATGTTTGCATTCCACTTTGTGCATAGAAAACACTTGACTATTTAGCAAGGAAAGTAACTGCCTGGGACCCTAACTAAAAAAGCACCTAACTACTATAGATACACTGTGCAGGACAATGATGAACCTATCCTAACTTCTATGCAGTATTTACTTTAAAGTGCTTCTTTCATCACTGTCAAAGTTAGCTTGTGATGCAAACTTTTTAAGTTAATTAAGTGTGACTGTGGCCTAGCTTACCGATTTTAACCACAGAAACTGAAGTAGCTGAAGCAGAGATGGGAGGGATCCCCTTGCCTTACAGCACAAGTGACATTAAACTGTACACCTGTATGTTTTTAATTGGGAAAATTCAACTTCATTTTCCTCTGATGTGTATTTTTACAGAAGCAGTCACAGCAAAGAGAGCAGTAGGGAAATTATAATAATAGTAAGAGTCCCAGATAATCAGCAAATCAATTTAATAATCAGTGCAATCCCAAAGATAAGACTTCATCGAGCCTCACAGCTATTTATGCACTTACTAATCATTTGCCAATTTTAATGACAGAAAATCACAGTCTGTACTTTAAATCAAAGCCTGATTGATTTTGCCTTCATGCAGGGGTAGAGGTTATTACACAGAGAGTCAAGTTCAGTGACACTCAGTCCGTCTCATAAAGTTTGTCCAAACCGGCTTCATTCTTCATGTTTCCTGCTCAGCTCACACAGTCAATTTTTACTGCCTCTCCTCTCTCTGCCGGCCGTTTCCCCCCCGATCGCGAGGCTGAACACTCTCTCCACTGTCCTGTGTAATGTGAGCTGTCAGATTATATATTTCCACTCTGCCAGCTCAACAGTTTGACCAGAGGGCAAAGAACGAACCCAGATTGACAACCAGCGCTGCTCAGTGTGCTGTGGCAACTGATTTGCCAACTCTCTCTAGCTGACTGAATCATCAATTCAGTGAATGCCCAGCTTCTCACAGAGCCCTTTATTTGGCCACGACACTTCAGCTACTTAAGCACTATTTTTTTACCAAAGAATGTGAACTTCCAAGTATGGTTTCAGAAATCAAGATGTATTGAAAAACTTACTGTGCAAAACAGAAATAATTAAAATGTAATCTGCAAATATATATTTTTTCAAGTTGTGTGAAAGTAATTATCCTCAAGACTTTCATTTAAATAAATGTCTGTTAAGTCACTATCTATCGCCGAATGAGGTAACACAATGGTGATTGAACCTATGGCCCACTGATGAAAGCCTTTGCATTTGCAGTATTATGGACTGTGGCGACATTCGCAGACAAAGTCACAAGTGGCGCCCAGTTAGTGACGTGTTTTCCATCACCCAGCAGTGGTTGGTCTGTCAGAGAGGGTAGGCGGAGCTAAGCGGCTGCTTTTCCGGTTGTCCCGAGTAAACAGTAATCTACTATGGCTGAACAAACAAAGAAAAGATCGATGACTACAGATACAACTTCCAAAATATGTGAAAATCCAAAGAAAAAGATACAAACTCGACGCTCAGATCAAAAATCAAGAGTTACAACTGGAGCCAACCGTGGACGTCACACATGCAACACTGTCTGGATAACTAGAATGCGTGCTCCCGTGATTACTGTTTATCGCCATAGGTGCCGCCAAAGAGAACGAACCGGAGATCTTCAAGATTACATTATATTGAGAACCTCACACAGGATCACTCAATCAATCAATCAAACTTTATTTATACAGCGCCACATCATGACAAAAGTTATCTAGTGACACTTTAGAGATAGCAGGTCTAAACCGTCCTCTTTGTAATTTTTACAGAGACCCAAAATTAATCCACCATGAGCAAGCGCTTGGCAACAGGAAGGAAAATACTCCTGGCAGAAACCTCATGCAGAACCAGACTCTGTCAGACAGCCAAGATGAGCCAAGAAACTACCCCAAAAAATCATCTTTAGCCATGATGACATTATTCAAAACTTTGCTCCTCTGATGACATTTCTTTTTCTTTATTCCACAACTTTTTGAGACATAAATAATTTATATTTGGCACATTTTTTATGCTAAGATTATCAGGTAAGGTCCCTCTCTTGTTTCATGACTTTTGAAAGCTGTTTCCTTGAGTAAGCTCATGTTTTATGTGGTTTATTTATTGGTTGTTCATATAAAAAAGCTCTTAACGCTGTCTCTTTCCCTTGGACAAAGGTCAGTGTCCTGATATGAATGGTTGATTTAATGGCTAATAACGCACTACCATGGAGCAACATCGGAGGCCTTCTGTAATGAGAGAGTCTTTATGTGGCTTTGGCTGTGCCCAATAAACAGCAGGTCAGAATTGCTGACACGTTGTTTGTGTATATGGACAATTTAGCTGAGTTTTACAGCGATAGTGAAAAAAAAATACTGTTAAAAAAAAAAGGCATTCATATGATATTCTCCTGTGGGAGGAACAGTCATTTATTTTTTTTCACGGTCATTTCATGCCATCGACAGGAGAAGCTTATACCGTATAGCTCCAATATATTGAGTGACATTGTGCCCTTGGCGCTCATTATTAGCAACTGCAGCATCTCGGCACCACGGGGCCTATTTGCATCATCGAGTCACCGTTCTACCGTAAGTCGCTGACTACGGAGAGAGCCGTAATTCTAAGACCCGGAGGGAGTTACAACCCCAACAGCTGCCTCAGGGAAGTTATCAGTCCGTGTTATTGTTTTCAAGCTCATCCCACATGGTTTCCTCAGAGAGTTGGAGCATTATGGATGAATGCTGCTGACCTTTTTGTTTTAGCGTCTATGTTACAGGTGTCACTGATGCTAGCGGGAGCCGCTGGCTTCCTCTTGAGGTGCTGCTCCATCTGGTCACAGTCCCACTGCACTGCCTGCGCCTGCTGGCACGATGCACATCAAGGCTGCCAATTCAGCTTCTGTAATTTACTGTTTACTCTTTAATTAGATTGAGTGTTTGTACCTGAGGGCCCAGTTTTATTGTCTTGGGTTGTTCCGTACAATATTTCATTGACACTTTATATTTATGTGTCTTGCAATGGTGGAAAAAAAACACTTGTTTTTTTTACTGCCACCATTTATGGAACTTAACATCATTAAGTTCCTCCTATAGTGCTGTTTGTTTTTTATTTTCCTTCGGCAAACTTTTTTTTCTACATGTGTATGTGATGAATTATAAATGCTTTACCATACATCAAATTATAGCGACTATGATATGACTTTGACCTTCATTGCTCATGCTTATATTGTTGATAGCAGCAGCTGGTCTGGTTATAAAAAATATATTACATTTGACCAAAAATGGTTGTTTTAAGAGCGACAGATGGTTTAATGTGACATTTTTTTATTTGAGTTTAGTAGCAGATAAGAATAGATGTACAACTTAATTTTCTTCTAAGGATTATTGTAGCTTGTTGTTTGACATTTTTCTGCACCTATTTTCCTGTTAAATTAGGGATGTGCACTTTAACTGGTTAACCATTAACCGAGCATTAAGAATTTTAACCGATTAATACTATCTGTTAAATGGTTAAAAAAAAAGTTTTTTTTTCTTTTAATATGCATTTGAGAAACACATGTTTTGATGTCGTTAGCTGAGCTGAGCCTGAGAAGAGAGCAAAATTAAACGACCAAGAAATAGCAGTCTGGCCTTGGCTATTTGAGCTGTGGAAAATACAAAAATTGCAAATATAGATACTTTTTCTTTTTGATCATCATACAAATTCTATTAATTATTTGACGTTCAATATTTCCAGAGAGATCTAAGTTATTTTCTACAGGTATTGGGCCTATAGCCCACCTATATGTTCCATGCAGCGGTCTCAGGCTGGAGGAATTTTTTTGTGTGTTGCAACGTGTGTTTTTGTTTTCTTAATCTGTTTTTGTTCTAATTTTAAACTTGTCGGTTAACCGGTTATTAATCGATAAGAGTTTCAGTTAAACTGCACACTTAAACATGTATTTTGAGCTGTAATCTAAATTATATTGCTTTACTGAGATTGAAACACATCAATGCTGGTGTTAATATTGACAAGTCTGACAACATTTTTAAAAATCTGCATTTCTTGTGTCAGAAATGGCTCGACACGCTATCTACTTTTTTAAATCAGCCCTGGACCTTGCCAGCTGATGGTGATGTAGACACGACCGTTTGGGACAAAATTACATCATGAAATGTATTTTTTTTAATAAAAGGAATCTTAACGGCTGCAGGTATTAGTGGGGCTGGAGCCAACGGCTCGGACTGATAGGGCTCGGGACCACCACGGTCCTCCACCACACTTAAGTGCTCTTCAGGGGAGAAGTCCTCCACCTCAAAAGAGCTCTCTGTGGCATGTGTGCCTTGTGACTCTGTGTCGCTCTCCATTTTTCTCTGGCCAGGGGTGGGCATGTCACTAAGCTGCCGGACACACCGACCCCCCTCCACCCCCTCTCTCAGCCCCTTGCCCACTTTGAGCATTTTTCAAAATTGTGCAGTGGGTGGAGTTATGGTCAGACCTGTGGGTGCAGTTACACTTTAACTGGTCAAAAAAGAAGTAAATGCACATCCCTATCTGAATTATTGTTGACATATTGATTGTCATGATATAACATGACACTAAATTCTTTAAACAGTCCTAGTTGGATTTGTCTCCTCAGGTAGTCTTAGCTTCTTGTAGATAGAAAGTGTGATTCATTATATCATCCAATCATCCTCCTTTCTCCAATATAATAAAAACAATTTGTTCTACATAAAGTGTAGGTGGATTAAAAACATGTTTTTCTGTGAAGACTTGGCTCCACTGCTGTAATTGCATTCACCCCGTGCAGTCCGAATCTTGTACATTCTTTATGTAACATCAGATATTTAGCTTGGGGGAGATAGAAGTGTGATCCCTGGCCTCGCTCATTATCATGCAAAACAGTTGCATTATTCAAGTGGGCTGCATGGCGATGTGAGATCTCTCAGTGATGGATACTATTTGGTATGAATTAGTCACTGCACTTCAAGTGAATTACTTACAGCTGGGTGGAAGGCGAGGGCTGCTTATTACTCATGATACTAATGCTGCAGTTTGTTTACTCCTCTCGCTGCTCACTCATCGCCGTTCATTTTCTACATTTTAAGCATTTGTCGGGGCAAGTGATTAGAGGCTCCGTGTCTTACTAAAGGCCACTTTATAGAACATTTGTCTGCTCAAGTGGTCAAACTCGTGACCTTACTGTGACAAATGACTGCCTAATCACCTAACAACTACTGCTGTTCCACACATCTCCCCGCAAAACCATTAGTTTGCAGCAGACCCTTGGTTCAGACTTGAGACACAGATCCATGTTTATCCTCGTGTGTGAGCGTGATTAATACCTAAACTGCTAATTGGCATCATTACCATTTCGTGAAGATGTGCCCTACTTCTAGTGCAACAAGACAGCCCGTTGTTATCCCCACTTTTAATGAGGAAGGCTTGTAGTGTTCACAAACCATGTCATGGGAACTTGTTAAACTCCAGAAAGCTTAAAAAGTCAGAAAGTCCTGCTGCATGCTTGTACAGGTGCTGCTCTTCATTTAATGGGAATCCTTAATACCACATGTTGTTAATGGGCGATCAGAGAACACAACATATACTCATGTTTTGCTGCTGGGAAACATGTGGCTGATTAAAAGTTAGACTGGCTTTTTTTATGCAATCGACATCCATCCATCCACTGGAGCCTAACCCAGCTGTCACTCGGCGAGAGGTGAACACCCTGGTCTGAACCCACGCACGCACGAAGAGAGAACACACAGAACTACCTGTGAGGCGACAGTGATTACCACTCCACCACCGTGGAGCTTTTGCATTAACATTTCAATCTATTTCATCTTCGTCATCAGTGTCTATTGTCTGATTTTCACGATGTCTCAGACACTGATTTCTTCCCCAGCTACATACGTCTGTGTGCGCTCGCCTCCCTCTGTGTGTTATTCGTTGCCAAGTGTATGGCTTTCAGTAACGTGTCCATTTAATAGCCATGGTTTTGCGTCCAAAATATCCCAGTATCAAAACTTGTCTCAAAGTGCTTTACACTGTGAACACCTAATAAGACCCTCTACCCGCCGTCCATGTTTTGGATGAGGGGAAAAAATCCTGAAATGGGGAAAAAAGCCATTGATAGGATGTCACATTATGAGAGACTAACATAAATGAAGTGGAAAACTCTGTGTTCTGACTGGACAGAAGACACAGAGCAATCATATTAGATAAAGTTCATATAGCAAGGCTTTATATTTAGGGTGCTTTCACACCTGACAGCTTTGGTCCAGACTTTCTGACTTTACTGGGAAAGTTCGGTCAGTTTGGAAAGGTGTGAACTCGATTCCAACTCTGGTGCGGACCAACGAACCGGACCATGGTCCGCCAGAAAAGATGGTTCTCGGTCTGTTTCCAAACGAACCACGGTCCAGTTCGGACATAAACTGACTTACCTAATATAGGAAGCAAACTAAAACACATTGCATTGTGGGTTGTTAACGGGTGCTGACACTTGCAGAAACGGCCACACAGCCAACAAAACATTAAAGTCTGCGATCATGTTGAGTGTGATTGATCAGTGTGCTCTCTCTCTTTGTTTACTTGAGGTAGTTTCCCCACGTGGAAATTCTGACCAATCAGAAAGCAGTTTCGTCGCGTGTCAAAACTTTTGGTCCGCTGGTAAATGCTGCCATGTGAACACAAACCAAACTTTAGGCAAAATGCAACTTTGTAACAATTTAGTCTTTTATTTGGATTAAACAAACAGACTTTAGGTGTGAACGCGCCCATTGTGTAATACGTTTCAGGCAAAGTGTGACTGCCATGTGTGCAGCATCAAAGTTTAATTGTCTTAAGTTGTATTTTTGTGCCCAGTATTGGCAAGTTAAAGCCTCAACTGGCAGTCCAAAACATCAAAAAATTCCAGTATCAGCATTATGACACTCACATTTGTCTCACCCCGTTTTTTTTATTTTTTTTTAATTTGCTTGTTATTTCCCCAGACAATGATGTCAACTCCCCTGCCAGGTGATAACAGCAACTCTACATGGACCCTTCAAAAGTTTCAATGCTTCTGTTATCTGGTTAGATGTAGTCATATCCACTGTGGCCGGAGCTAATGTCTGTTTCCTTATCTGTGCGAGACGCAGGATGTTATTCTTCTCGCTGTCTGTCTTGCGCTCTGTGTGTAAGCGCCGGCTCACAGGCTGAGAGGATGATAATTGAAATCCTGAGTGGCAGGTCACTTTCATAGTAAACAAACACTGCCTACTTTAGCTGCAGTAATTGCTTTTGAAGAGCTGCTACAACAGGAGTCTGGGAAAAATGCAAGCGCACTTGGAATAGCGCTCACACACACACACACGTTCACACATGGAAAAAAAGAATCCCAAACGCAGCTCTTTCCTGCAGGGTCATTTGCCATGGAACGCTGCGCTAGTGGTTGGCCTGGGAGCTTCAATGACAGGGCAAACACGCTCTTCCTCCCGTGACAGACACGCACACACAAACACGCGCTCACACATGCTGGAGTGTAGGCCCCTGAGCTCGCACACTGACTTCCATCTCTGCCTTCTTTCTAGCACAAACGGAGCAATGGAGCAACCATCCCTGCAGCTACACACCGTGTCTCGCTCTGCCTCTTCACTCACATCTCCCCGGAGCCCCAACCTAGCTCCACAAGCCCTCCACTCTTTCCTCTCCTCTCCCCTCTGCTCCTTTCCTTTATCCTCCTCTCTTCCCCACTCCGCCCTCTTTCTGTCCTCACTAGTTATTCACTCATCCACTTCACTCTCCATCCCTGAGGCCACATCCTGCTTGTCCATGTTCTCGTTTATTTCTTCATTTCTCCTCTTTGTCTAACCATCCCACCGCAGTCCTTCTCTTTTAGCGCATTTGCTTTTATTACTAGCGAGTTAAACCTCGCTAGGCTGTGTCTTGGATCACAAAGTAGCTAACAACGTGAAGAAGGAGTAGGAACTCTGGTCAACTTGTTCCTTCATTATTAAGAGTTCAGGGTTTTACTTCTGTGTCTTTTAATCAGGCTTCAGTCTAACTTTACTTATCCGGAAAAAGTGAAAGTCTCGCCTCACACTTTGAGATTGTTTCTGCCTCCCGAGCTGCTCTGCCTCCGAGAAATGTTTGTATTACTAAAACTTCAGTCTGCCCCAAGAAATTTCCCTTCCTTTGATTCTCCCTCTCCTCTTTTGCATCCATTCTCTCCTGGAGGTCTCTACCTCTGTCGCCCTTTTACTCTCATCTCCACTCTTATCCCGCAGTATTTCATCTCTTCACTTTCACGCTTACACTACTTTTCTCTTCTTTCCTGTGACCTCACCTTACCTTTTTTTACTTCATCTTCTGACACCCTGAAGGCGAGCCGTCTGTAGTCAGTCAGCGCTCCCTCCTTCCCTCATGTTCCTACCCAGCTTAATGTGACAGTCCCCCTGTTACATCCCAATCTGTCCTCCAACCAGCCTGTGATAATCTGTCTAACACAAAGAGACACTTTCGCTCTCCTGAGGTTCGTGACGGCGATTCAGGCCACCGCGTTGCCTCCGCAAATGGTTCACAGCTGCAGAGAATAGCGTGTTGACATTAACCTCAAATACTTCTCTTTGTCTCGTGTTAAGCTTTGATACTGAATGTGAACATGCGTGTGGAACTTGAGCTCTCGAGTAGAAGTGAACGGCATGAGTAAACTTTGGAAAGTGACCTTTTTTCTAATTGACATTAGAGGTTTTCATCCTGTGGAAGACTGAAACTAGGGACTGAGCATGATCATTTGGGCCACATCCTGTGGCTCACAGCCATATTGGAATATGTCCATTGAAATATTGCTCGTGTATTAAGGTTCTTTTGTTTTAAAAAAATGTCTGCTAACACCTTTGCGGTAGTCAATATAAGCAGTGATACACTAGGTACTTTTTAAGCCACTGTATAGTTTAGCCACATCAGCCACACGGTAGAGTCAGAGTTCTTCTTTTCATGGAGTGAATAACTTGTAGGAGATATGTGATAGGATTGTGTAGCTACCTAGTAAGAGAGGGGAAGAACAGTTCCACCAACTTCCAACCACAAACTGTACATTTGTATTAGATCAGATGTTGTGTATAAATGCAGCTCTGTTCCTGGTTTGTGAGCCAAAAAGTAGTGATGTGTGGGTCATGAGTGAATTGTTCGAACAATTCTTTTTACTGATTCAGGAGTCACGGGTCCTCATCTCCACTAACTCGTTCACTGACTCACCCCAACTACCCGCTACTAGCCACTGCAAAGTGCGAATTTAAGGCGAAACCACTGTATAAGCCTCGACCTGTGAGAAAACCAACCACTTTGGAGCTTGTTTCAACTCATACTCACTCTCACAGTCCGGCGCCTGGAGCTCACTTCCTGCCCTGAGTTGAAGGTTTGAATCCCTCACTCGCTCAGCACCCGCTCTCCCAACATGGCAGGGCACAAAAAGCCCTTTTTCCGCACCCAATCCCCAATGGGAAACCCATATCACAAATCCCGCTAAATGACTCACTTTATGATCAGAAATTGATCAGTTAGGTCCCAAAAACAATCAGAAGGTCTAGAAAAGCTGCACGATTAAATTGAATCTCCATTAGCGGACTGCTAAACCGGAAGTTAGCCTGATCGGGCGACGGAAGTCTCGAGTGCGCATGCAAGCATGTTAGTAAAAAAAGTCGAACCTCACATCTCTGCCAATAAGCATTATACGTTTTTTTTAAAAAGTTGCATTAACTGAGTTACTACTTTGTCTTCTTAGTGTAACTTTTTTTACAAAGCAGTAACCCAACCTACACTGCAGACGGTCTATATTCCTCATCTCGGATGCAGTCAGTAGGGGAGCTGTCCTACTGACTGAATGCTTAATTACTCAAACAGGTGCTTACCACTGAGGCAGGATTGATGCTTCAGGAGCACTCAATTAATTGAAGCCATTGTCAATAACAGGCTGTGAATCATCCCTTAGATCTTCTCTGATTTAATTTGGCAACACACAAGGATCAACAGTGTTAATTAGGGATTTACAAGAAGGTAGGGGCATCAGAAATAAATGTGAGCATCTGGTGTGATTAATTTATCACATGCTCTCCGAACGACGCTCCGTGCGCTTTTACACACTTCCTGGTCCGTGGTCTAAATGAGCTATTCATATCACATTAACAAGTAATATATTTCATGGCTCTCTTGAGAGAGCACACATGATAGACATGACGAGACATCAGCAAGTACGAAGAAAAATGAGGGGATAGTGTCCTCTGTCCTAAAGCTAATTACATGTTTGCGCTGACCTTGTGAAGAATGGGTTAAACTAAACTGGTACGCACACATGGGTACCCACAGCCAGCAGAGAAAGACGTGCGTACACATCTGCATATCAGTGCTTGCACACACTTGCTCTAATACACACATTTTTCTAATGCGATTACCGCGGCAGACATTTATAGACCCAGTTAATCTAACAGCAAGAGCAGTGCACCATTCCATATATTTGTGTTTAATTCCAATTAACCTGGGCTGTGGACAAACTCATTTTCTAAACCAATTACTCAGGAAGGAGATAAAACACAGTAGCAACCTTTGAACAACCTTTTTCTCCGTGAAATCTCGAACCAAAATACAACTGTGATAAACAAATCTCCTGGTAAGCCCAGCCACATGGCAGCGTGGTTGCAATAAACTGCTGCTGACATTTGTCAGATTTATGTGCGTGGGATGTGGGGCTCTGCCTGTCAGCCTGCAGTCACTCTTTCTTAGGCTAAACAACTATTAGAGGTAAAGCTAAGCAGTCTCCAGACTCCATCTGTAACCAGTTTACACCGATCATCCATAAAATTATGAACGCTGACAGAAGGAGTGAATAACATTGATTATCTCATACAATGGCCCCTGTCAGTGGGTGGGATATGTCAGGCAGCAACTGAACATTTTTCAACTTGAAGTAGCTAGACGTCTGGGTCAGAGCAGCTCTTGTGGGGTGTTTCCAGTCTGCAGTGGTCAGTACCTACCAAAAGTAGTGTTTGTAATATAATTCAAAATCATTTAACTGGATTATTTTGATGTTTAAGAATACCCTCTATATTTGTCCACGAACAAAATGTAATGCTTTCTCATGAGAAAATGCTCTGCCTCCATCAAACGTGATTCTTCACTGATTAAGACCTTGAAACCACCTGAAAAATTCCCTCCCCTGCAGAGGCCCTGCAGAGGCCCTGCAGAGCCCCCTTGGCGCCTGATCTTTGATCAGCCAAGCCAAGAGCATCCTAAAGCCCTGCCTTTGACTTCCACTGGACCCCCTTCCAGAGAGGCCTTGGTTCATGGTGTGGCTCCCCCGCTGGTGTGAACCTTGGATCTGCTGGCTGTCAGATCCAGAGCTCTCACCTCATAGGATAAAAGTGGATATTATTGTGGACTAAAGTCTTGACACGTCAGTCTCATACACTTTTCAAAGCCACCTTATTAAATGACTCTCTATTAAAAAAAGTTTAATTCAAAATGGGTTGTAAGTTTGTGGCCTCCCTGGTCTGTCTGTGTCATCATCCCCCCCATAAGAGTCACTACACACATGAAATGCAAACTGTCCGTAAAAAGATGCAGACTATCTGGAATACACACGCTTAAATTTGTATGACCTCTATTCAACCTTTAATACAGATGCAGCTTAGGGGAAAGCTGGACAAGAGCTCACTAACATTTCTGTGACAAATGAGAACAGTTAGATTTGCAGAGAAGTGAGCCATGAACGAGGTAGCACAAAAAACCAGTATGTCACGGCTCACCCTTAGAGACAGGGGTAGAACCACTGCAGCCAGTTGAGGTGTTTCAAGCACCTGATCAGGGTATATTCTTGCAGAGATTATTTTGATATGTTTAAATGTGGAGAGATGGATTACAGTTCCTATGTGCATCCTTCAGATAGACTTACAGACTGCATACTACTTCACTGCTCATTAACCTCAAGACACAGCTGTCATGAAAGTAATTACTTAGAATTTGTACTTCTGCTACACATAGACACAGAGTCTAAGAGAGATGATAAAATGGTTCCCTGCTTGGGGATGACAACACACTCCTTTTCTACTATCGGTTTGTTGCCATGGGAACACATGCAAATGACAAAAAGGAAGCAACACCTTGCATTTTCATTAAAGCACTCTGTATGTACCTGGTGTGTGCGGATAAATAAACAAGCATAATTCGCACAATGCTTTATCTTGGACTATGTCTGTGTTGGAAAGGTGTTGTATTTCAGATCGTATTTACATTCACATAAATATGAAAGTATTAATAGTACTCGTGTTGTATCAGGCTTTGGAGAAAAATATTTGCTTTAAGTGTAACTAGATGCACTTTTACAGATTGGAACTTTGAAAGACCAGCTACTCCAGTCATGTTTTAAGACGCATAAAATGCTCTGCTTGAAATAATAAATTGTGTTTCATATGTTTTTTTTCTGCAAAATATTTAATTTCCTTGTAAAAATCCTCCGAAGGCATCTCCTCCTTCTGCCTCATTAAAAATTCCTGAATCTGCATAGGCCCCGCCCACTATGCAAATTTCCAATAAAAACAAAACACGTCTTTGCCATCGTTTAGTGGCAACTTGTTGAAACAGTTACAGCTGGCTAGCGCATCGCTGAAGTGGTTGCCATGGGTTACACATAATGATATGCATAGCGTCACCCCGTCACTTAACAGGATAGGCTCCTTAGGTTTGTGACGTCTCAAACCTGCTAATCTGAAAACGTGTTGTTCAGCCTGTCCTTGGTACACTGCAGTTTAAAAGCAGACAGAACCAGCCATGGAGATGACTGCTCATGTTGTCCCTGATACGTCTTGTAGCACATGAAGAACACCACATGGAGATGTTTACAAGGTTAAACACTTGGAGGAGGGCTTTAAAATGTAGGTCAACATAGCAGGTTTTGCAGTGTGTCTATACTGAATAAGTGAGAACCATTATCTTTGCTGTGTTCCCAAATTCCTTGTTCACTCATTTACTATTTTACATTAAAAAAAATAATATTTAACTCTGTAGTAAAATTTAAATGTTGAAAGGTACCCTGTGGGTTTTTTGTAAACAAACCAAGTTTTCTGTTTACATTCAGTGTTACTCACCAAAACATTCAATGTCCTTGAGAGCTGAGGAACGTGTTGAATGCCTTCTTCATAAAACATTTGCAAAACAGTTTTTTATGAACATTTGAAGCATTCAGACCCACGGACGAAATACTAAACCTCTGTCAGGGGTGTGTATTGTAAGATACTGTACCTGATAGGCTAGACCTCCTTTCCTTTTAGGGCAGTGGTCTCAAACCCTGGTCATGGAGAGCGGCCTTCCTGCATGTTTTAGGTTTCTCCTGAAACATTTGAATGATCTGCTCGTTATCAACCAACTGAAGCGCCTCAGGGGATTGAAAAAGAGCAAAACATTCGAATTAGGTGTGTTAGAGTACGGAGAAACCTAAAACCTGCAGGAAGGTAGCTCTCCAGGAGCAGGGGTTTCCAGAGTAACCATCTAATAATGTTCTAGAGTAATTATATATCATACCAATATATATTTACATTTTAAAATGTTTCAAACGTCAGAAAAGAAAAGTACTCTCTCTGAACGTCTGTGGGGACTTCCTCACGTTTCTTTACTCCTCCATTACCCTCCCTAAAGCATCAATTACTGCAAAAGGCCAAGCTTGTCATTATGTAAGGAATGTTAATTTCCCCTCTGAAATGGCAAATTATTGTATGAAACATTGCATTAAAAATGCCCATTTATCAAGGCCCCAGAAAGAGGAAGATGGAAGGGAAGAAAAGAGCAAGAGAGTAAGTGTGCACAGCGTTGAAGACATGCTTAAGAAGTCTAATTATTTCTGCTGTGTAGATCAAATAGATTGCGTTTTAAGCTCCGCAACATAAGGAATTTTTAAGACCCTAGAAAGTAGGAATAGAAAAGAAAAAGTATGCAGCTGCATGAAAGAAGAATCAAGAATTGATCACAATAACTTGACATCGATCAACTATGCAGGGCTTCGTTTTCAGTTAACTTTGTGGGTCTCAAGTGAAACCAAGACTTTTCTATAAGTGGCGTGAGTGCAGGAGTATAAATGTACAGTAGTCACGGCGGTGTTGGAGCTCATTACAGCAGCTGATGAATAGATTTCCGCTTGGGTGGAAGAGGAAGCAGTCGTGTTTCTGCCTGAGGATGTTCCTTTCCACAGAGCAGGTGGGACTGCAGGACGCAGCCTCTCGGAGCTCTGAACACTTCCCCAGGTAGCTGATGATGGCTCCAACTAGGCAAACACTGTTCATCATGATACACCCACTGGCAAGCCGATGGAGCACTGGGACAATATTTGGAGAGCGTTATTCTGGATAGTCTCTGCTTTTATCTGTGTGTGTGTGTGTGTGTGTGTGTGTGTGTGTGTGAGAGAGAGAGAGTGCTTGTTTGTGTATGCGTGTTTTCCAAAGGGCTACTTCAAATTCTGTGTGTGTGTTTGTTTCCCAGAGGGCTGCTGAATGCGTTTGTGTGATTTGTGTTGCTGTTTGGTCGATAGCTCATGCTCAGTGGAGAAGATGCCGCTATTGCTTTTCATTATTACCTTCTTTATGCCAATGGTAGGACAAATCTCTGCTTTTATGAACACATCTTCACAGTGTGATGCAAAGACATCATTTATATAAAGTTTAGAAACCTTGTAGACTTTTTATATTGATCTCACAGAGCTTCTCTAGTAGGTAAAAAATCTTGTGTTTGTGTAACAATACAACAATGGCTGTATCTATACTGTAGATGGACGACGTGTCTCCGTCTGCTCTCATTCTACAAAGTTTAAGCCAAAATAGCCCCTGTGACTGCCGCTGCCATCTTGCGTAGTGACGTCATTTGGAGCCAGAATTTTGCAGTAGAGGTCGGCGGGTGGAGCCGCCGTAGCCACTTCCGCTAACCAACACTTAACTTATCCAAAGAAACAGCAAGGATCCCGCACGCTGGTGTGTTTAAAAGCAGAACAGCTTCTTTGTGTTGGTCTGAAGCACACGTTCACAGATATGGAAACATCAATGACTGTAGTGATGGTTTTAGTCACGTCTCCTCTGACCGTTCCTCTCTACTCTGCTAATCCGGAACAGATCGGCTGCAGGAGCCGTATTTGTCAGCAGAGCTGTCAATCATCCTTTTTACAGCATCCAATACCTACTAAACTGCACTTGTCAGAAAAATTAACACTTGGATGCAAATCAGCATGATAAGAACTAACTATAATGACAGAAACCATGTTTGAGAAAAATTTATTTGGCGTGTATTTTGATTTTATAGTTTGACTCATGTCCCATCTGTTAACATGGAGGAGGCGGGCTTTATGACCTATACTGCAGCCAGGGAGCTGTCATGTCGTCCATCTTTTTATACAGTCTATGGTCAGGAACAATGACAGCTACTATAAAGAGGTAATTTCAGAATCTGAATACATGGAATTGTCGCAGAGATAATGGGTTGAATTGCTGATTGTGTTTTCTGTCCTATGCCTTTGGATGTAGTGTCCCAGGAAGTTGAATATTAATGGTAGATTTTGTCAGGTTTTTATAATACAGTTTTTCTTGAATATCAAGAATGACTGTCTGTGATGGTTTTTCATTGTGTGTCAGTGCCTATTTTTGGAGGGGGGTGTTATTTATACAGACAGTGGGGAAGAAGCAAGACAACAAAGCTGTGGGAGGATTAAATCTCAGGTCAGCGGGGAAACATTTTTTTTATCCGGGGAAGGGCTCTAAACCGCTCAACTCTCTCTTGGCGTTACATCAAAAATTACTTGTTCAGATGGATATTCTTTGAAGGATACTGTTGTCTTAATATTCCTCCCAGTTTCTTCCCCATCTCAACTCTGTGCGTACTCTGAACAAAGAACAGTGGTGGTGTTATAGGATAGCAGCTGGCGCTCCACATGATGAAAACACTGAGACTTGACTTTGATGTTCTAAGCCTTTGTGTAGTTCAGGTGTGTGTAGGCGAGCGTTTGTGTGTCGAAACCAACTCGTCCCATTTCATGGCTTTTCTGCCTGTTTTTCCTTGGATCTCTTTCTATGGATATTTATTAACAAAGATGAATCACTTTAACTGTACATTACAGGCATTTCGCTTAAAGCCGAGTATGCCCTTACCTCTTTCCAGACTCACTTTGTGCAGTTTTCACTCTCAGAGTACAGCCAGTGTGACATTTGAAAGACTTTCATTATAATTAATGTTTGAGGGAAGACATTATGCAGTGGCAAGGTGCAGTAATAGTATTGGCTTAATGTTACTTTTTGACTCATGTTTCATCTAGAGTGTAATATTTTAAAAGCAAAGCTACTTTGGCAAATGTATTCTTACTCATCTAATGTTGGATGGCTTCAGTGAAATATGGCAACTGTGACAAGTCTTATTCACCTTGTCCTTCCCAAAGTACATGACTTTCTTTGTCCCACGTGCAGGAAAAACTGTACTATTAACACGTTTCTGATTCCTTAAGTGCAACCCTAATCCAGTATGATGAAGTATAGTTTCTGCTTTTTGCTATAAATGCTGCAACAGAAGGGTAAATGGTAAATGGACTGTACTTACATAGCGTTTTTCTTGTCTTCCGACCACTCAAAGCTGCTTTCACACACTGATGGCAAAGGCCTAGGTGCCAATCTCCAATCAGATCTATGCCCATTCTTACCCGATGGTCACCAGGAGCAATTTGGGGTTCAGTGTCTTGCCCAAGGACACTTCAACATGTGGACTGTAGCAGTCAGGGATTGAAACTCCAACCTTCTGGCTGAGAGACGACCGACTCCACCACTGAGCCACAACCGCCCCAAAGGCTGAATCTTTGGATGATTTAATGACTATGCAATTTTATTAAAGCCTTTTCAGCCCCGAAATGTGGGAAATATTTCCACAGCAATTGTTTGAAGTTGGTCTAGATTGGAGCATAACCAAGCCTGTAGTTTTTGTTGAGTCAATACTGGCATTTAGTGTCATTCAAATTCAAATAGCATTGTTTTCATCAACCTCGATGAACCAGAATAAAAAGGTTCTGGCATTTCTATGGCCTATAATTTGTGCCCTTTAAGTCAGTCTGTAAAAGTTAATCCCCTTGCTTACTAATGCTTATTAGTAATATGATGGTGCCCTTTCATTTTAGTGCTTATACCACTGGCATCTTGGCTCGCAACAGTACCGAGGCCTGCTGTCACGCCTGCCGGTACCCAATAATAAAATGACATTACAGCTGTAATTATACCCCATCCTCCATTAAAAGCTTGAAGTTTTCAAAATGAAGCTGATACCACTGCAACCAATCAAAGCTGCATCATGTCAATAATCATATTCCACCTCAAACTCTTAAAGTGGTAATCTGGAAGATCTCTTTGGCGGCATCCATGGCGATAAATGACAAATGCGGGAGCACACTTCCCAGATATCCAGACAGTGTTGCATGTGTGACGTCCACGGTTGGCTCCGGTTGTGACTCTTGATTTTCCTGGCTGACGGCCGCTTTCCTTTTTCAGACTGTTTGCCTTCATCTGAGCATCGAATTAGTTTCTTTTTCTTTGGATTTTCACTTATTTTCGAAGTTGTATCTGTAGCCATCGATCATTTCTGTGTTTGGTCAGCCATAGTAGATTACTGTTTACTCGCAACTATTGCAGAGACCAGAAAAGCAGCCGCTTAGCTCCGCCTACCCTCTCTGGCAGACCAACCACTGCTGGGTGATGGAAAACGCGTCACTAACTGGGCGCCTCTTGTGATTTTTTCCAGCCAGTCCATAACCCTGCAAATCAGTGGGCCATAGGCTCAATCACCATTGTGTTACCTCATTCGGTGATAGATAGTGACTGAACAGACATTTATTTCAATAAAAATCTTGGCGATTATTAATTGCTCCAGATAAATCTATTCCCTTCCATAGCTCTTTTTGGCTTCCTTATTAATTCATCATTCTGTGATTTTCTTATTAATAGTTGCTTGTAATTTTTCTATTCTATTTCTATAGTTGTTCTCACTGTAAGCAGTGCTAATTAGAAATGCTGACCTTATATTTAAAACTGATAATAGAAAAACTCCATATTCGATGATAACAACATGCAGAGTTACTACAAAATAAAGTGATGACAAAAGAAGTGTTACTTTTCAGTTTTCCTCTAAAACAAGTTTATAATGGTCTTGGTTTTTGAAAGTTACTCTCTTAGAATCAATTATGACTGTGACCATGACCGTACACTAATTATGTTTGCAGATGGCTGTTTAGGAAAAGCATTAACCCGTCAAAGTAATTATTCCCAAATACTTCACGTTGGAGTCAGGACACCCTCATTATCACTGCCATCTTTGAAGAGTTACAGCTCTGTGTGTGTTCCTCCTAGGCCAAAAGGTACCCTCATTTCTTTAATAGCTGACAATCTTGAGCCTGAATCGTGCATGGAAAATGAGCTTGAAAGCACCATTTGATGACATTTAGTATTAATGTTGCCTTAGAAGACGTTAGATCTGTGATTCTCGGACAGATCAATCTGCATATATTCATGGCAATTATATGGTAATTTAAGAGGAAAGGCTTGCATTCATGAATACTTTTCATCAATCACAATGCCACATTTAAAATTCCGATTCTTGCACCGTGGAAGAACATGTGATGCACATGGCCTACTTTAAAAGCGAATGGCTATCAACACAAGCTTGAACTGCTGAAGTCATGGGACGTTTGCAGAGATTACTCAGATAAAGACGCATTTATTTCCTCTGGACTTTGACTCATCACTTGAACAGGTTGTTCTATCTTCCTTAATAGGATTCAGGGCTTAAAGTTTGATAAAAGACGTGTCTCAAGTGTCCAAGTGAAAAGCCGCTTGCCTTCAAAGCTGACTAGCATGATTAAAATAAGTTTAGTTTGATTTCCTCTTCTAAATGTGGTAAAGCTCATTGTCATACTTTAAAGGCAGTGTAGGTTGACTTTTACCACACAGCATGTCTGCAGAACATTACTTAAGTTCACGATATCATTTGTTAATGGCTAAAACCTTTTAATCATCAATATGGGTAAATATGGAGGTTGCCCAAGGACTGGTAAATGCCAATTAAAGATTTCTTCAAGCGAGTTAATTTGTCACCGTTTTTGTGGCACTTTTTCCGTCTCCATTTTTCTGTTTCTGGCACTGCAAGATAACATTCACATTGCACCTACTCAGCTCAGCTCAGCTGTTTGTTGTAAATCAGGTGAAACAAGCATCAATGAGCAGAACACCAGACCTGTATTTATCAGCAGAAAAACAAATGTGGAAAGAGATTTAAAATGCTAAAAAAGACATAAAATGCTCTGCTTGAAATAATAAATTTTGTCTGATATGTTTTTTCTGCAAAATACGTTTAATTACCTTGTAAAAGTCCTCCCAAGGCATCTCCTCCTTCTCCCTCATTATAAAATTCCCAGAATCTGCAAGTCCCCGCCCACTATTCACATTACCAACCGCCCCCGCCATCGCCAAAACAAAACACGTCTCTGCCATCGTTTAGTGGCAACTTGTTGAAACTTAGCGAGCTTGAAATGTAGTAATTAGTAGTAGTACTGTAACATTAGTAGTCAGTTTGCAAAAATTACAATGACGGTTACAGCTGGCTTGCGCAACGCCGAAGTGGTTGCCATAGGTTACACATAATGATATGCATAGCGTCACCCCGTCCATAAACGGGATTGGCTCTTTAGGTTTGTGACGTCTCAAACCTGCCAATCTGAAAACGTGTTGTTCAGTCTGTCCTTGGTACACTGCAGTTTAAAAGCAGACAGGCCCAGCCATGGAGATGACTGCTGATGTTGTCCCTGATATGTCTTGTAGCACATGAAGAACACCACATGGAGATGTTTACAAGGTTACACACTTGATTTTCACTGGAAGGGGTCTTTAAAGGTCTGAGTGCGGGCTAAGGGAAACAAACTATTTTAACATCAGTGTCAGCTGCCCAAAAACATTACAGGTGATGTCACACTCTTTATGAATGTCTTTCAAACTGATCTAAAACAGGTTTTTTAACAACAAACATTCTGTGTTGTTTTCGAGTTAGCTGAGTGATATTTCAGACCTCCACAGTCACACAGTTGTTTTTGAGCCCATGAAACAGACGGTCACTAAACCTGTCGCTGGACGCAAACAATTAACCCAAGATTGATGTCAGTTTCCCCAACAAAGTGCGATTGAAAAGTGTTTACCTGGCCTGTAAATTAGACCTTTGGCATGACAACTGGCAGCATTTAGAATGGATCACCAGGTGCCCAGACATCTGTGTAATTCCCTTAAGGGTTAGAGCAGTGTGTGTGTACAGTGATGTGTGTGTGAGTGACTTGCATTATTTACAAGAAGCCACTGATAATGGTTGTGCCAGCGTTCTCGTTACCAAAGCACACAGATGGAATTTGGGGAACGAGCAACAGGGTGAAGAAATAGTGGAGTAAGGGAGGGAGTCAGGGATGGAGATGCAGGAAGGAAAGCAGCAGCAGAAGAAGACCACACAGAAAAACAACGAAAAGTCAAAGTGTTTCTCATCCTGATTAAATTATAAAGTGGCTGCAGTGGCAGCAGCAGGCGCAGGCATATGCCCAATCACGCACGAGCACTGCAGCAGTCCGAGGAGAAAGAATCACATACGCTTTAGCGAAGGAAATTAGAGGTGGAAGGGAGGCAGAATAAGAGACAAATATTTTGTGTTTGTGTATGTCTGCGTGTGTGTGTGTTTTCATAATTCTGATTCCCACCGTCTTCAGTCTCTCATCTGTTAAAGTGGCACTCCATCAAAATCAAACAAACAAAGGCTGATGTATTATCTACCTCATCTCAACTACGGCCCAAAACACTGTCACACATTTCCATTTTGACAACACATTTATTAAAAGTCTGTTTTTTTTTTTTGTCCTCCTCTGATGTCACTAAAGGACACCTTTACTTTTTGGGGAGGTAATTGAATCTTGGTTGCGTCCCTGTTGTATTATTCAAAAGGATCCTGGTTAATGGTTTTGATAAATTGTTTTAACAAAATAATGACGTTTTCAGTCAAACATTTATCAGAATGGTGTAGCAGAAACAAATTCTCTTCAAATCGAGAGGATGCACTGTTAACGTAATGTCTGAATCTTTAATAGCTTACATCTCTGGACTTTGTGGCCTTTGGACTATAGGCAATCTTTCTTTTAACCTTTATTTATCATTGCACTTAAACTCGGGAAGTGCTCGGTACAATCTCAGTTGAATCCGCTGAACAGCTCCAGTAGAACAGGTTGTGTTTAAACGCCTTGCACAAGGACACCTTGACAGCACTGGTTGAAGAAAGGGGGGAGTATTACTCATTATGTCCTGCAACCAACCAATTTTTCCTGCTCTGTCCAGGGAATTCACAGAGAAAAACCTTCTTGTAGCAATCTCTCTTCTCATACAGGCTGCTGCCCAGATTTCCCTAGCCAGGCTGGGGGGTCGCACCAGCAACCTTTTTTTCTATAACCTTTATTCTCCTGCCCTTTGACAATCTTCCATCAGTGTGTTTAGACAAATCTGTCTGAATCACCCAAACTCCACTCTGCTAATGCTCCTCATCGTCACAGCTATACATCATGTAGCCTCCTCTTGTAACACATATTAACCAGCCATATGTTTACTATCCTTCTTGCAACAGGTGTTTAAAGGTCCAGTTTCTTGTTGGTGCAATCAAGGACATTATGCAACCAGAGAATTTAGAATGTGCTGCAGAAGAGTCATAGTCTGTCTTTGTGTGTTTGATTCTTCTTCAGTTGTCAGTTTGTCCACTGTTGTTGAATGCACCAACGGGGAGTTTTCATACAGCATCTTCTGGATGGAACCAAATGGTTGCGCAACAAGTTGCTTTACACAAATAGCTGCCGGGAATGTATGAAATCAGTCTTCGATACCTAAAGACATGTTGTGAAAAATAATTAAGTTAACTGTGCAGGTGTAAGTCTTTCAGGCTTCATACAACCAAATGAGGGATTGGAAACGGTTGACAAAGACATGTCAGTGTGGTTTGGAAACAATTTTAATGTCCGAAAACTTTGAGTGTGAGAATGCAAAAGTATGTTTGGGTTACAATAGATTTAAGTAACAGCACACCGAAGAGCATTTGATTCCGTTTCTCGTCTGCATCACACGTCAATATTGATCTAGCTGTTCTTTTCAACCCTGTTTCAGGTTGTCGTCATCTACCAGTATATTCTACAGTTGTCCAGTTCAGTATTAACTCTTAAATCTGCAATCTTACTGAGTGAGTTCAGCTTCCCAACTCTGCTACAACTTAGTTTCAATATGTATAAGGTTTTAAAGGATAAATATCAGTTTTTTTGTTAAATCCAACCTGCCAATTTTTTGATGCATCAAAAGAAGTTCTCAAATAATTTCTCAAATCAGCCTCTCAAACTGCATCACAGGGCACTTCAAATTAAATCCACAGTTTAGAGTGTGTTGATTAATACAAAGTTGTCCATACAATATTGCACCGAACATTGCAGACAATTTGTTTTATTTAATTGCTTAATCATCTCGTACTAAGACTCTGGCAGTCGATTATTCCTGAGAATTAAAATGCAAAACATGTGACAAAACTGTTGTAAGAGTTTGATAAAGATTTGCACTGATAACATGTCCTCAGCCCTTACACAGCAGAGGCAGTGTCGAGGAGTCTCATGTTTATTGACAGGAACATGTTACACAGACAGTCCTCTGAAGAGGTCAGTTACACATGAGTCTCATGTGGTCACCTGTCCCGGTTCTGTAACACCTGTTCCCTGGCACTGACAATATTATCTCCTCTTGATCTCAGCCCTGGCAGTGTGTGTGTGTGTGTGTATGTGTGTGTGTGTGTGTGTGTGTCAGACATCCTTTTCTGCATTTTAAATGAGGTTAGCGTACGATACATCTTCTACTGTGTTGTTTCTATGCTTTACCTCATCTACCACTGTTAACAAATCCAATCATTTAGTCGAACGAGTGGTTTCTCTGCAGGAAGCTAAATTGATATGAAACAAAATTTCTCATTTGACTTCACATCTCATGTAAAACATGGTTCAGAAGGCAGAGTAGTGCCAATTAGGTTTTAACTGGTGTCAGCAAGATTTTTTGGATCTCAGGAAAATTGGATTCTTTAACTCGGTTGAACTCAGAAACTTTTTTTCTCCCTTCCTTTGCTTCATCTAACATCATCTTCTGCCTCATCTTTTACTCTAATCTTAAAATATTTAGTCTGTCCAACTGTGAACTGCTCCTCTTTAATTTATCCTGCAGAGTGAAATACCTGACGCTCATCTGCAAAAGCATTTTCGATCTGATGGAAGGAAATGAAAGACATTTCTAAAGCTGACATAACGTTCATGTGATTAATCAAAGACCGGGTACAGAACAGTAAAATGAATGCATTCTTAATAGTACCATTGGGTTCATTATGAATTACGTGCATGATTTTGAAGCAAGAACACCGTAAATACTAAGCTGAGATAAGTACACGTTTAATTTTTATTGACACATGCAACTAAAGCTCGTCTGATTAAGACTGTAATTTGATTCGAGCTGCTGAGAACACCCAAGAATCGGCAGTGAGTGCCGGATTAACATAATCTATGAATGTCTCTCTATGAAGCAAATGATGGAAATTAGATCAAATTTGGAGCTGCGCCTTAATGCAATTTAGAGTACTTAATTAAAGGGATATGAAGATGGATGCTGCTGAGAAAGGAAAGCTCACACAAACCTTTAAATGAAAAACCTGTGCTCTGAAGAAAAAAATGTCCCTGTTTACTTTATTAAAGAGAGAACAGGACTGATGGATAACCACACGAGCATCAATTATTTATGACAGTGAAGATGGTAAACTCTAGTTCTTGCTGCCACTCACACATTACTTTCCAAAACATGCAGATGATACTGTCCTTTTTAGGCTTTGAACAGATAGTTATCGATATGGACTTCTGTTCGGCCCTGGAGATTAAGGCAGTTAATCTCCTGTTTGGGATACTAATTGCTCTGGTTTTCTTTCTTCATTATTCATTTATTGCTCCCTGTCGATTAATTATTCCAGATGCTGAAAAAGCTCCAGAGAGCCTTTAAACAGTGTTTGCTGTAACTCACATCATGCCGCTGTATATGGACAGCAAAGAGGCGTCAAAACAAAGCGGGCTCCCTGCTGCTGCAGTGTGAGCGACTGTTACTGCCAGGATGCCACTAAGCATTTTTAATGAGACCTCTCTCCACAGTTTCTCGCTGCCTGTAGTCACACTGTAGGTTCAGAGAGAGTTGAATTTATGGCATAATTACTCTTAGTGTGTCTGGTGGTTTAATATCCCAAACGAAACAGTTTGCCTGAAAACCTGCACACAGTGGTGGAGGAAGAAATCAATCTTGGATCAATGCCATGGTGTAAAAATATACGACAAGAAACTACAAGAAAAAGACCTCCATTCAAAAACACGTTTAAACACCAAGATGGATAAATATGAGCAAAAAATACAAATGCATATACAAAGTTGCAGGTAGGTATTAAAGTAATAATATCGAAGATTTTCATCTAAATAAATGTCTGTTAAGTCACTATCTATCGCCCAATGAGGTAACACAATGGTGATTGAGCCTATTGCTCACTGATGACAGCCTTTACATTTGCAGTATTACAGACTGGGTGTCTGTGATGACATTCACAGAAAAAAGAAGTGGTTGGTCTGCCAGACAGGGTAGGCTGAGCTAAGCTGCTGCTTATACGGTCTCTGCAAGTGTTGCAAGTAAACAGTAATCTACTATGGCTGAACAAACAAAGAAAAGATGGATGACTACAGATACAACTTCAACAATAGGTGAAAATCCAAAGAAAAAGAAACAAATTTGACGCTCAGATGAAGGCAAACAGTCTGAAAAAGGAAAGCGACCGTCGGCAAGGAAAATCAAGAGTTACAACCGGAGCCAACTGTGGACGTCAAACATGCGACACTGTCTGGATATCTGGGCAGTGTGCTCCCGCAATTACAGTTTATCGCCATAGGTGCCGCCAAAGAGAACGAAACTGAGATCTTCGAGATTACAACTTTAAAGTAAATGTTCTATCTGCGAAGACATGTCAGATTTACTATATTATAACACTTGCAGAAAGAAAGAAAAGAAAGGCAAATAAGGAAAGATGACAGGACTAATGCAAGGAAGAAATAAAATAGAAATAGAAAGGATATGGGAGGGGTTAAAAAGCAAAGCAAAAACAGCTAACCGAAGCTATAACAAATTACAAAACAGTCAGTGGATTTAAATGTCATATCATAGAACATTGTCCCAGAGTCTGACTGTAAAACTAATTTAAAAAAATCAAACCAGAATAGTCCTGATATGACTGAATTAGTGTTGCAGATTTGTACAGCAGCTGTGATATTATTCTAGAGAAACTGAGCTTACCCTACATATAACTCATCATGCACAGGAGCTTTGGTAATTAAAGAAAGTACAGTGATGAACCGTGTTTCCCCTAATGCTCTCAAATTAGTCACCGCTACAAGCAGGAGGACTCCAGGGTACACTGTGTTACGCCAAACTGTACTGTACATGTGACCCAGTGGCCTCAATCCGCTCCCCTGCTTCCACGTGTGTTAATACACTCTGCCAGTTAATTATCTCGCTTCTTTTGGCAGTTAATTTAAATATACCAACGCATGTGTTTCTGATTTAAATGTGAAGCATGAACTCTAAATGCACCTCATTAAGATACATACAGTCCAGTTTATTAATTCATTCCGTCAGTCATACAGTGGAGAACGTCTTCTGTTGTATAGTAGCCATTAGGAGCATGTCACTCTATAACTATTGCATCAATTTACTTCCCAGGTGTTACATTATGAACACGCACTCTTTCCTGCTGTCTCTCACTTTCCTTCGTGTCAAATATCTCATCGTATATTCTGTAAAGTGTGACAGAAAATAAACCCCACATCACTGGACTGAAGTCGAAATGTCTTTGAGGATTGCATGGCACGTCATGAAATAAATCAACACCTCGGAGCTCGGAGACAGGTCTTCTTGGATTTGCGTGTGTTGAGTGACAGTCTCTGGCATGAGGGGAGGGATACGAAGGCTTGGCCCAGGATCCTGAGGGGCCAGGAAGCCAACGGGTATTTAAAATAGCTGTAGATCCCAGGCTTTGAAACATGTCGTTCTGGTTGACAAGCTGCAGACTGAAGGACTGGCTCCCGCAGTTATGATAGGGAGTGGATGAATTCATAAAGGAAAGGGTTAAATTGGGGGGGGAAGGGAAGACGTATCACAACCAGACTAAAGGTAACCAGCTCTTTTTTGAAGCAATTCTCTGAAGGGACACAGAGTTGTAATGGGGTGCATGTTTTTTAATGGCCCTGCCCCAATGATAAATTCGCCTGCTCCATGTTTGCACTGTGGTCATTTCTATAAATAGTCTGAAGGCAGAAAGCTCGGAAAAACTCATCGTCCATCCAGGTCACCTCATTGTTAATGGTAAACTATACAACTTTGACAAAACACACTTCTTGTTTTGTTTTTTTTCCGTTTGCTGAGACGACTTCCCCCAACGGCAGCAAATGTGTGTGTGTATGTGTGTGTGTGTGTGTGTGTGTGTGTGTGTGTGTGTGTGTGTGTGTGTGTGTGTGTGTGACCCAAATAGCTCCACATAATGAACTGAGGAGACGAATGCAAACAGGAAAGCCATATCAACAGAAGCCAGACAGGGAATTCAGAAGAACATGTGTTATTTGTTTGCGTTTTGTTAATTTCCCCCTTCATTAGTTCTGTTTTCTGGTTAATGGCCTGCTCTGCTACTGTTTCTACCTGCTGGCACAGAGAAGGACTCTGGTTGTAAACCTCTAATGAGTCAATATCAGTCTACTGCTGCCAGCGTACCTCAGGGGGAAACAATTTGGTGTGCAGTGCAGTCAAATGCACTCTGACTTCTCAAAGATTGATTTATCGTTTCATTTATTCTCCTTATTTCACAAAAAAATAGGACAAAGAACACAAAAGGGTCACAACACAGCAGCAGAAAGGATTTATTATTGTCTTAACAATTGTGGGTGGTATTACAACACAGAAACATGTTAAACTCCAGTGGCCAATGTAAAATACTTAAAGAATTAATGTTTCCTTCCAGCTCCACTTGCCGCTACTCAAGGACAAATATGTGCTTTGTATACTGATGCAATCATCGCAGCAGAGTCAGCCTTATCTCCAGTGGTTTATTGTTTCTCGCACACGTTCCAAACAAAAGGAAATGCCTAACATGTACAAGATACTGCTACACATCTGTTGTGTGCTTGGATTACATTCACTGGCAGAAGTTTTACAATCCAGTGTGACATCCTTATATTCAGTTGGGGTCTAAATTTTGGACGTACAAAACACAGGACTTGAAGGAAAGTTTTGCATACTGCATCCCACATGTTTGAGGTCTTGACTACAAATACCCCTGTAAAGGAAAGATCAGGGGTCTTTGTCTGTGTTGGCTTTTTTTAATATTTAAGAGACAAGACTGGCACAAGCTGTTTCTAACCCGTAAGAAAACTATAATTTTCTGTCGATCGTGGCACCCCCTGCAGAGAAAGCGGTATATCTTCTCTTTGCTGATCGTGTCCTGTGCATGCGAAATGTACAGAACACAGATCAGCAAAGGAAATGTCGTGTTTTAATGACGAAAAATCGTATCTGTATCACTAACCGTGAATCTTTGCCGTGGAAAATGTAAATTAAGGCTGTTTTGGCAGCGGTAACAGGCATTAAAAATAACTGTATAGAAGTATACGTTTTATAACCAGTGACAAACTTCTCACAGGAGCTTCAAAAACGAGCTTTGAGCATATTAAAAAAAATACTCTGGTTGAAAGGACCAGGTATTGTAAAAAAAAAAACAGTTAGTTTAAATAATGAAAAATCTGGGAAGCAAAACATTTCCTACACTTGCTAATGGGCATTTGTGTTTATTGCAGTTGTATTATGAATTTTGTTTTTAATAGACAGGGTTGCTGAAGCGAACCGGCTTTAAAAGCAAAAATGATAAGTACCTTAATTGTTAACAGAGATGCAGAAAAGCTGAGCACTTTCAAAGATGAACTCAACTCTCAGTTGAAAGTGGAATCAGCTGTCCCCGATGACCTCGTAATGAATTTAAAGGATGAAAAGAGAGGACGCAAAATCTTCACCTTTATGTACCAACAAGCAAACGACTGTCCTGTAATTATTGGGAGGGAAAATAAATGACTACATTATGATCTGATTGCATTGTCTCTCATTAGCTCAGGGGGAAACATACTCATTATAATTGCAGGTTGTCATCACGGTTGAAATTAGCTCCCAATGTTTGCTGCATCTGGTGATAATGGAAGCACCGTTGCTGTTTTGTGATTGTAGAGAACCAAATATTGCCGACCAATTCGTCTCCCCTCTTGGGAAAACATCGCAGACTAAATTAATTACATTTTTATTTAGTGGGCTTACACATGAAATGATGGCTAATACAATAAAGTAAGTTCATGAATAAAAGGTTTCACACATTTATTTATATTATTATTATTATTATTTTTAAAACTTAGAATTAAGTGATTTTTTTTTTTTGTATTTCATGCTTATTAATTTTTATGTTCATAACACAACTTCACATGTTTTTGCAGATAGTTTTTCGCTCCTTTTCTGTTTGTTATTATTCATATTTTGTTTGCCAGCTAAAAACATGCTCAACAAATACATACACACTCATATTAATGAGTACTTTTTTCCTTCATACTATTTACCTGTCAGTTTCAAAGGCCCAGTGTTGTTTCCCGTAGTCTTTACATGTTCTTCAGAGGCAACTGTATCTAATCACTGTTATGTTGCATCTTTTTCACTTGTGTTTTCACAAAGAATCCTGTTAAATAAACCTCAAAATTCAAATTATTTTAATTTAAAGGAGGCTTTTAAGCAGCAGAAAAAGTGTGTCAAGTTGTCCTCGCCCAGACAAAGACACCTGAAGTATAAGTTCCATCTGAAGTCTATGTGTAGTTAGTTGTTAAAGTTGCTGCATTTATGTTAAAATAAAAAAAAGAACTTGTCAAAAAAGACTCCAGCCTTGGCAAAGTTGCAGCAAACTGAGGCAAAGTTGTGACCCGTATGAAAAAAAAAAGAATGAAAGATGAAGAGTCTTCTGAAGGATGTACGTTCAGAGGCAGAATTGAGATGAAAGATAAAACTCTCAGATAAAAGGAATGTACCTTTTCCCCTTTGACGGAGGAGGAAGAATAAAAGCCTTGTTCTGAGCGTTCATCCTTGTTCTTTTTTTCTTGTTTTTAAAGTGTCAGTACTGTGCTGCATTGATCTGCACATTCACTCAGTGAAATCAAGACACCATACATAGTCATTATTTTCCCCATAGTGATTGTCATTTCAAGAGTGCTGCAACTTTTGCTCCTCATTTATTTCCTTCACAGGTTTCTATAGAAGTTTTCTGCAGTGTCTGGGTTATCTCTTTCCTTTTTAAAAAGTTTAACACGCATCAACACGTTTTGGCAATTTGAGAATTGGCAAATTTGTTTTGGAATTTGCATCGTAAAAATAGAAAACTAAAGCTGGTCATGCATCTTCAGACAATTTTGTTTGTGTCATGTAGAGCACAGCTGTATCGATATCTAGCTTGAAGAGCTTCAGAAATTGTGTTTATATTGTGCTCACAGGTTACATATTTCTGATAAAGTTGTGACTGAACTAATTACCCCAAACCAACACAATACACAGGAGTTCTGGTTTCGCTGGATCTACTGGGATCTTGAGTTGTTCGGGTATAAACAGTACTGACTGCCAAACTCAGGGACAGTGCTCACATGAGGGAGAAAAACAGCAGTTTGTGAATTTTGATTCTTTTCTGTTAGGAAAAAGAATGACGTAGCATGATGTACAGTGAAACATCTGAGCGCTTAAGCATGTGACTTTGCCACCAGAGCATGTTTCCAGTTTCTTAGCTACAGTCAGATAGTTTCGTTTAACCATGACTGTGATCTTTACCTTACGTCAACACATCAGGTTTTGTGCCTAAAGTCATTTTTTTCTAAACCTTAACTAAGCATGACCATTGATACTCATAATCCACCCAGCGCTTCTCAAGGAGCATGAGAGTGTTTGGTCCTAAACTTAAGAAGGCCCTCAAATATCTAGCCGAGGCAGCAGAGCAGAGCACCTTCTGGCTCTGGCTAAGGAGGAAGGATCAGGCATGGGGAAGGCAAGGGTCCGTCCTAGGAACAGCTGCAGGGGGAGGTTTGGGAGACGTCCCTACCGTTGAGCCACCACCACAAGATGTTCCGGGATTAATGGAGCAAAACATCAATGAAGGGGGGCGGCTGATGACCCTGCAGCTATCCCAATGGCACTGTCGGAGGTGCGACAGGCAGCGAGGTAGCCTGTAGATTTGTTTCCATCTCTATGAAAAAAACAGAAGCCTCAAGGTGAACTAACTAACTAGGGTCGTGATAAATCCAACTTAGAGAGCATTGGCACACCCTCTGAAATTTTCTCTTTACTCACCTCCAGTGGTATTAATTTCTCCCCTTGCTGCAGTGACGTACAGGTGTACTCTAGGAAATAGTTGGTTTAAGCTGCCATTAAGCACACTACTGACCACACCTGCCTGTGAAGGTTCTCAGTCATCGAGGTTATGGTATGTCTAAGCTTGATCCAAAAGGCAATTGGACTTGGTTGAAGTTCTTGAAGACGTTTCACCTCTCATCTGAAAGGCTTCTTCAGTTCTAACTGACTGGTGGACGGAGCTAGAAATATAAGCCTCTGTGGGACATTAGTATGCTACTAGATGTGTAATCAGGGGTGAGTCGTTATCCTGAACTGTGAACGCAGTACCACTGAGAGTCATTAGTACCCACTGGTGTTGATGGGTCGTTAAGCTCACATGATCCTGAGTGTGAGTGTGATCTCAGCTGTTTGGGCCATAGTACTGTGGTATAGAAAAAAAAACGTTCCACTTGGAGTTAGTTAAAAATCAACAATTCTCTCTCTCTCTCTGAAACTTTCCCTCACAAGGTCACGGCTGCATTTGGGCGAGCTAATGCTAGATGTTAGTCCAGGGTTCTCTGCCGTTAGTGGGTTTCAGTTAGGCCACATACAGCCCAGGGCGGCCGTCTCCTCCAGTCCCCACATCCAGGCAATTTAAAAGCTGTATACTCGAGGGATCAGCCGGCAGCAGCTTGCAGGCCCCAGCCAGGGCTGTGAAAGGTCCTGAGATTACTGTAACTTACACTGCAGGTGTAGGGGAAAGAGAGGGCGATGGATGCTAAAGAATGTAATCAAAGCCTGAACTCTTTTCAGTCTCAATCTATTAGTGTGAGCGGGGGCTCTGTAATTATTTTCTTCTGCCAAATCTGCATCACCAGGTTTCAGTGTGCAGGTACTGTATTTATATTCTTTGTGTCCTTATTGTTGACCCTGTATCGAATAACCCACTCTTTTTTTATTTGCTTTATGGGTCCTACAGGTCATCATTTAGTTGGTGACTATGAAAGCCACTTGAGTCTCCATTAGTCAGGACTCTGCTGCCACTACAGCACCAACTGCATTGCATTAGGGGCTGATTGGTCTGGGCCGAAATTTCTGAGAAACCACATACTGCGTTATTGAGTATGAAATATGTAGAAATTAGAAGAAAAACCCATTGACTGTGGTTGGTGTGGTACATTTCTGCAGGAAATAGTCTGCAAGATGTTAAAGCAGTGGAGGATCTTGGATGGGTTTAATATATTCTCCGTTCTCCTGAGTTTTTAGATGTTCGTTGTACCCGGTTCGGAGTGTTGACACATTTATCATGGTTTAATTTATTAAATTATTTAATGATCAGTTTCATGAATACCAACAACAAGAACGACCCAAAGATGCATATGTTTGAAGATGATCACAACTTCAGTTTGGCTGACTTGTCATGTTTCATGTCCAATTTCACATCGCCCCAAATCTCTTGGCATGATACATTACAAAAATAGTTCACTACACCAGACTCCCTTGATTCATTATGAAATATTGTCTCTCTCTCTCTCTCTCTCTCTCTTTTGGTTTGTGTTGATTTTGGCGCCCCTGTGGACAAAGCCGTAACTCTTGTCTCTCTGCTGATTTTGTTCTGTACATACTTAAGTGGTGGATTTTAACAAAAAGTCTCCTCCTGCTTTCTTTAACAGTCACATGTATCACTCACGGAAAATGTAAACAAAGGCAGCGTGCGGTTGATCGCTTTGTCTGACACCTACCCAAAACCCCTCAGCAGCTTCACTATATAGAAATAATCAATCTTGTCGCTGATCATCTGGTTTGCTTTTGTAGGTCATAAATATTTTGTAATCAGAATTAATTTCATAACCAGTGAAAAACTCCTCACAGGAGCTTTAATGAAAGTTCAATGGACAGTGTTGGAAACAGGGGAAGAGAGTGGGGATGACAAGTGGCAAAGGGCCGAGGGCGGGAGTTGAGCCGGAGCCCGACTGAGTCTCTATATACGAGCCACACAATTTAACCACTGGGCTAAACCGCCGCCCCTATGAGGTGTGTGTTCTTAATGAAGGCATAGAAACACTGATGTTAGGAGACGAGAATAGTTGAAGATAAAGCGTAATGCTGATGTTTCAGTCCTAATGATTCAGCTGTTTGCTGCCTGCTGCTTTCAAAACCAGCTCTCTCAGCTCTTTCTGGCTCTGCCACTGTTGCCTCTCTTAGAGGCTACTGTCACCATACACAATATATGAAGCCTTATTTATGAGCACAAACACATCCAATGTAACGAGCTGACACCAGTGATGAATTTATAGTGTGCGAAATGATGACACCTGACTAAACGAACATAACAAATTATTAACGCAATGCCATGCAGCTCACTTTATACTAACTGATTAATTAGAACTGATTCAGAGCAGAAAAAAAGTCAAACTTATTTACAGGGAGCATTTTAAAAACCAGCGGTACCTGCAGAGTGAATTAGCTGCAGTGTGTGGAGCACCACTTACATGGTGATCATTATCGCTCAAAGGGAACAAAAATAACGGGCTCAGTAGCAGCAGCATCAACAACATTAAAGCTAGTATTTTTTATAAAAGTAGCCGTTTTCTTGGTTTGCTGGAGCTCGTGTAGCTACTAAACTCTGCATGTGCCTGTAAGTTACACTCCTCCTCAGACTGATGGGAGTCTGTGAGCGTGTACGAGTAAAAGAGAGTGAGATTCACAGCCAAGAGCAGATATAGGGCTGATGCGTATAGTGCTGACGTGCACTTTGAGATAGGCTCGCAGACAGACAGGCAAGCAGTGAGTGAAAGCTACTGTACTATTTCTCCTTCGCTGCTATGCCAATAACTTTGGTGTTGCAATGGGTTTCTCATTTAGTCAGTGCCAAGCTGCACGGACTCTGATAAGGCTTCCCGAGCTCACACTGATCCACGCCGCTGAATGTATGGTGAGGCAAACTGGCAGACAGCTCGCCCCTTGCTCAGGAAATGTAGAGGTGTCGTTATAAATCAGTGGGAGTTATGTATTAGCTGAGTCACTTTAAACTATGAATCATCACTTTTTTTTTTTTTAGCGCGTTGATGTGAAATTATTGCTCACACTTTCATAAACAACTTCCCAACAACAGAGCCAGATGGGAAGTTTATTTAGAGAGCTTCGAATGTTTTTAAATCCATCACTCCCGATCCATTCACACGTTCACGGTCAGCCGTGACAGCTCACAGCTGATCGTATCAGTGGAGTCGACCAATCCGTGAGGTCTTTATTAGTGTCCAGCTCACACTCTAACTGCTGATCATTCATGCTGCTGCTGCTGTTGACCAAGGTTGCTGCAAAATCCCCTGCACCCCCTCCCCACCCTCCTCCTGCTGTTCTTTGTAGATGGATGCTGTGCAAGCTGTTTCTGAATAATGGCTGGTTAGTGCCATGTGATCATATTTATGGAAATATCTGTCCATGGGGCTTTTTATTGCTCTTCCAGCAGCATGTCTCTCGTGCTCCTTGGATTCATCAGGAGAGTATCCTCATGAGATTTATTCTCTCTGTCGAACACAACCATTATTTTTGTTATCAATGTTTCTACATTCAGTGGCAGATCTCAAATTGAATTTTAGGATGTAACTAAGGATCAACTTAAAGTTACAGTCCTTTTTTATTAGGTGTTTGTTGTTTCAAATCTCATTTTCATGTATTTTTTCTGACCTAGCTGTTGTACTACAGTCGATCATTAGTTCTCCATACAGGCCTATGAGGTTTCATTTCTACTCGCATAGTCTGCCCTTACTGGACTAGACATAGATTGCCTGCACGCCCACAATGAAGTCATAGGAAACACTGTATGCTCATGATTACAATTTTGTCATTACAGACACAATCACATTTCCTACTACTCCTGTAGTCTTTAAAATGTCACATATATTACCAGGACCAACAAGAAACACTCAGGGGGGATTCACTAAATTGTGCAGCTTTTGTGTCCGTTAACTCCTGTTAAGGGTTAAAATGCACCCCAAAGTGCACTGCAGAGCAAACAGCGTCTCTGTGCTCCGGTGCTGTTTGCGCATATTTGAATGAGTTGTTATGTAGGCATTCAGGGCAAATTTAGCCTCTTTCTATTTAAATGAGCCTCATGGCAAAAAACACCTTATTCACAAACAGCAGCGCTAACAGCACCACGCAGTTACAGTGAAAATATAACCTGCCTGCTGAGAGCTGGTGGTAACTGTGGCGCAGTGTTATAAGGGCTGAGTTTACACTGATCATGACGACATTTCGACCTTTTGTGTGATAAAAAAATGTATTTGTCTGTAAAAACTGTCTGTTAATAAAATTTTATCATTATTATTATAATCAGGAGACCAATCATTCTGGGGCTGTGCAAGGGGCAACCTCGGCATACGGGCGCACTTTGAAGCCGTTACGCAGGACGGGGATTATTATATGGACGAGCTGCTGTTGTGGGCACGTTTAAAAAATGAAACTGCGTTACAGACAGTTAAACTAGTAACCACCTGTTGAGCCTAGGCTTTACAATAAACTATACAAAGAGCTGCCCCCTCCTCTTCCTGCTCATCATCGATCTGTGCGTGGAGTTGAGATTAGCACCGCGCAGCAGAGAGTGGCGGTGCAAACAGCTTCTCTCAACAATTAGACACAAAACAAGAGAAAACTGCACGGAGCTGTGAAACCTCATGGGCGTGTTTGTGCTTGAATATCATCATGGCAATTTACTTTGTGAATATGACCTTGAGACGGAGCAGATAGCGGGGCAAATGATGGCAAATATCAGCGGCCGCAATTCATTCGAAGAGAATCACCCCGTGAGTTTCTTTGTTTTGCCCAGCTAGTGGTATTGTTCCAAAGAAACAGATAATTTTATTATCATTTCAGTTTACAGTGGTAAGAAAATAAAGTAAAGCAGCAAATCTCTAGAGAAAACCTCAATTACAAAAGACTATTTAAAATACTGTAAATATGTTAAACAAATGTAATATGATGAACATACGAATGCAGAGAGTAAAAGGTGTTTTAAGTCGCAGCAGTCACACAGGAAGCGCTGGTTAGACTGTGGAGCTCACAGTAAGCCGATTTAAAGAGCTGCCAACAGCGATTATGCAACACAGGGCTCTCCTGTGACTTGTGTCGCCCTTCCAAGATTGGCTAGACTCTCTAAGACCTCGCTGCCCTCGGGAGCAAAGAGTGTCCATCATATTCATAATTATCTGGAAGGTAGGTCCATCATCATCGCATATTAGCAGCACATAGACGCCATGGCAGTAAATAATCCCATCATTTCTGCCAGGGGAGGTCAGGCAGACATAAATTTAACACGGAACACTTTTACATCCTGGAGGGCATTGTAGGGAGGTTTCATCGTCTGAAGGATTGATGTCTTGGATTTCCCTTCCTTCCCTCCCTCTCTCCTTCGTTTCTCCGGAGCCAAGATTTCATCCCAGAAGTGCAGGAGAAAGTTTTAGTTTCTGTGATTCATACACATCTGAATTGCAGTCGATGTATGACTGCTTTGTACCTTTTGAATTTCTCTGGCTGATTCTGAACAAATTGCTCCATCAGCAACACTTGACAGCAGAGCAGCAACAAATCAGTTTTGGGGCCTTACAAGCACCGAGTCCTGCTCTGCTGCTGAGGAATGCCTTTTTGTCTGCTCAGACCAAGACGATTTCCAGCGAGGGAAAAACGATACACACAGATGTTCACATCTTTATGCATTTTTTTTTTCAGATTTCAAAAAAATTATACCTAGCTTATTTTTTAAAGGAAGATGGCAGGTTACTGTTCTTCTCTCTCTAGATGTATTTTATTGTTTTCTTTTGTTTGCTGGCATTGTGCAGCAAATAAGATCTTGCAATACATTTCACAGGTCGATGTTAAAGTCATAAAAAAATGTAAATAAGTTATCCTTGAAAGTAATGATTAAAACAGACAACTGGTTTTATGTTTCGTGCTTGAAAAGTACTCTTAACACAGATATCTTGATGACTTTCCTGCCTGTTTGTTGTTTTTCATTGGCTAACAGCATTTCCTTTAGAGGAGCAGTTCGCCCCTGGAAAAGGCCGCTGTCAGTCAAAGCTGCTGTTCTCTGTAATCAACAGAAGCAAACATATTTGTATTGGCACCATAGCTTTGGAGAAAGTTGTACAAACAGCTTGGGTTTGGCCCATTCTACATTCCTACAACACCCAGCATGCATTGCGCCCCTCCATCTGAAAGGAACGGGCCAGAGAGAGACGCTGGAGGGAAATACTACCGTTTCCAGTCAAGGACATTTATCACTGCAGGCTCAGAGCGGTACAGAACCCGAAATACGACGAGAACATACCGGTGGATCGTCTAAAAAATCTTCAGGTCTGCAGTCTACATTTCAAACCTGATGATTTTGAACGAGACATGACATCGGAGGCGGGCGTCCTAGACTGAGGAAGTGTAGTTTAGCGAGCTCCCTGGCCTCTGCCAGATGACGCGTTTTACGTATCCTGGCGGAGGTTATTCAGGGCCCATTGGAGAAGCGGATAGTGTCCAGCAAAGGCACAGGGCCAAACTGCAGTTTTCCTACCATAATGGCATTAGCGTCCCATAATAGCATGACAGGAATGAGGTTGAAAATTGGCGAACTGGCCCTTTAATCATCGGCGAGAGGTGCAGCATTTTAAAGACATATTTTCTATTATTGAATTTAAATGGAAAGTCACATAACATACTTCAGTACACTCTCGCACACGTCCCTACCTCATTGTTTTGTTGTTTATTCTTACCTTTAAAAGATTCCCCCCTAAATATCCTTTAAATGACTTTTTGTCCTCTCATACAACTAACTCCCTCCAGCATGACAGGCACTTTCTTCTCCAGTCCCTCCTCTCTCTGTTTGTTTTCCCCTGCCTGACATTTATGTAGTGTGAACCCTGAGGAAGCCCTGAGCGCTGCAGAGGAACTGCGTCTCCGGGACATTGGGCGTCCATGGTGCGAGCAGCTTCGGATCACTCACTTAAGCAGCTAACATTTCAAACGGGCAATAAAGGGAGTCCTGGTCCCTCTAGAACAATAAAACAGTGTTAGAGTCAGGGGTGGATGCACTGTAATACGGACAGATATTTCTCTGCCACCGCTGCAGCTGCTGCGCTCAGCACAACGAGAAACAAAGGACATTCACTCCACAAAAGAAGACAGCGTGAAACACAGTGTCGTCCAGGTGACACATGGACTTTCTTGCTATGGTCAGAAGAAAGAAGGTGCTCCTGGAGAGATAAGGAGGTCATAAGGGGATTAAAGTAATTTATGAACTTATTAAATTCTGTCAGAGACGCAACATTGGCTGACAATGTCAGAACTTTTTAAAGACCCTCAAAAATATGCATTTCTTTTACATTTAACAGTGGAATTTCCTTTTGAACATCTTCTCATATTATATCCCTCCGTGTGGATTCTTGTGGGGGCAGAGTAAGTCAGAGCAAAGAGAGGATTGTTCTCTCCGAATATGACAAGATGTAGATCAGCGTGGGGTTAACTTGTTTCTGTCCTTCCAGAGCGGGGGCAGAGATGACAGCTAGGTGATGATCCCTCATGTCTGATCCACCTCACGCCTCATTCCCCTCACAGGAATAACATTGAACGGGGATTTTACCGAGACCTTGACTTAAGCGCCGGCTCGTAGAGAAGAGTGCACCCTGCCTCTGATGTGTATGTGTGAGTCCTTGTCTTGTAATAAGTAGACGGGTCACCAGTGTTGAGATGTGTGTTTCTTTGACATTGTCTTTACAAGTGTATTCATGAGTGACTGTGAGCACATGTCAAACATCATGGGATCCTTTAGGAAATGAGCAGGAGAGAACTGAGATTTATTGGATTCAGGAGTTGTGTTTATAACTTGCTGTTTTCTGAATTGACCTCCGCCACCAAGTATAACATTCTAACACTTTGACAGATGTACTTGGTGATCAAATCTGAGCAGTACAAATTAGAAACCCTCCTCAAGGAGCCCCAGTATCAAAAGTTTTTACGCCATCACACCATCAAGTGTTGAGCTAACAGCCGTGAAATTCTTTTTGACTATAGCACTGAATGTGTATCAATCGGCAGCTCAAAATAGTCCCCAACAAGAGCATTAAGTACTCCTGTTCCAGTGAAATTTCCCTCCAGTATGTTAGAAAACCATTTAGCCTGTATTAAAAAAAAATCAATATAATTGTAACCGATGTTTAAAGTTTTAGGTCTTTAGGAATAACCACTGGGATCAGCGCTGAGACTGATACTGGGGGCTTGTCGTGGTATTTAAAGCTATAATCTCGAAGATCTCAGTTCGTTCTCTTTGGCGGCACCTATGGCGATAAACAGTAATTGCGGGAGCACACTGCCCAGATATTCAGACAGTGCTGCATGTGTGACGTCCACAGTTGGCCCCAGTTGTAACTCTTGATTTTCCTCGCTGACGGTCGCTTTCCTTTTCAGACTGTTTGCCTTCATCTGAGCGTCGAATTTGTTTCTTTTTCTTTGGATTTTCACTTATTGTTGAAGTTGTATCTGTAGACATCCATCTTTCCTTTGTTTGTTCAGCCATAGTAGATTACTGTTTACTCGCGACACTTGCAGAGACCGGAAAAGCAGCCGCTTAGCTCCACCTGCCCTCTCTGGCAGACCAACCACTGCTGGGTGATGGATGGAACGTGTCACTAACTGGGCGCCGCTTGTGACTTTTTCAGCTGAAGTTGCCACAGACATCCAGTCTGTAATACTGCAAATGCAAAGGCTTTCATCAGTGGGCCATAGGCTTCATCACCATTGTGTTACCTCATTCGGCGATAGATAGTGACTTTACAGACATTTATTTACATGAAAATCTTCGAGATTATTACTTTAAAGAAGGAGGGACCTTCCTGGCCTTGTGTTTTAAGATAGTTCCTTCATAGCTACAAAGAAGCTCGTTTTCTCATGTGTAAAGAACAAAGTTCAGCACCTGTCACTGCCTTAGGAAATGTCTTTATAATCCTCCACATCCGAGGTTAAGGTTTGATAAAAACCATTTCATCACAGTAAGTGGAACCATCACACCCATGATAAGGTGCATTAAATCTGTTCAGCCAGTTTGTGGTGGCCCAACGAGTTATGTTCTTTCATTTGCACCTATCTGAAGGTCTCCAGCTGATTGAACCAACCAACAATCCCCTTTCCTTTCCCTCATATTTGTTTATATTTAATGACTCATGATTTTGCATAGGACACCAATTTTCAGAGCAGTATATGTAATGAAAGCTTCTGCCCTTCTCAGTGTGAGGCCGAACACTTGAGATGACTGCAGAGTGTTACGTCTTAAAGGTTTTGGACAACTTAATAATGGGTCACCCTGAGCTTTCCTTTGACACGAGGAGGCATTTTGCACGCCAGGAAGCCCTTTATTTGTTTACATGTGTGTGTTTACATATGCATAAGCATTAAAATATGTGCATCTTTAATAAGCACTTTAACATGGAGTACCACAGCGGGAGACATTCGGGAGTCCTCCTGCTGTAACTTAGCTGATCCCCTGTTGACTTTGCTGCAGTGACAGTTTTGCTAACAAGTGTAGAAACGCTCGGGCATCACTCCCCGCTGCTACAAGAGTTTGGAACCGAGAGGAGATGCTGGCACTAAACTTCTAGAGTGTGTTCTTTAGGTCCATCGTGTCCCTTCATTTTGCATTCATTAGGTTTGATCGTTGTTGAGTTGTGATGAGTTGAGGAAATGAGATCATTCCTATGTACTCACAGGGGGGGCTCCTGTTCTGCAGGGCTCGAGCAGGGACGTTTTCTTTTCATATTTTTTTCTGTCATCACCATGTGTCTGACTCGCACAAAGGCCTCGCTCCCTCCCACATTCAGTCCGCATCTCCCATGCTGTCACGAGGCTCAGATTAGACTAAAGCAAAAGGAAAGTGGAAACCCTTGTCTTCCCCTCTCTGTGTCTTCTGCTTATTTTCCTGCTCTCCATTTGTATCTAGTCCCTCACAGCGTGCGACAGACGTGTTTCGCATAATTATTGATTTCAAGTGTGAAGAGGAAAAAAAAAACGCATCATGAGAGCTGCCCGTGATTAATTTGTAGTCTCTCATTTCCTCTGCACATCCTCACCAGGCAGCTCGCGCGGAGCGTCAGGGGCTAGAGGACCAGTCTGGTTTTTGAAGCAGCTTTAATCCCAAAGCAAAGGAAGACAAGAAGCTTGTGAGGGTCTAAATGAGGATGTTTACCTTTTGTTTTCATGTGGATTCAAGGATTACTTGTAATTAATTGGACCCCCTGCTGCGAAAAAGCTGTTTGACAATTTATGCAAAGAAAAAACTGACATTTTTTAAACACTCAAGGACACACACATGCATACACAAACACACATGATCTCTCCCGCTTGCCCTCCTTTCCTCTATAAAACACACAAACACATTAAATACAATTTACAGCCACAATCCAAATGTTCCAGCTCGTGCAATTGAGGTTAATCAAAGGTCTTTTCTTTCCTTTCTGTTTGTTTCCCCTCTAGGCAACGCGTGCACCATGTCTGAGTACAACAAGCTGAAGAGCATGCTGCTGGACATGCAGCCTAAAGTGCTGGGGACTGGAGAGCAGAGCCAGCAGAGAGACATGGAGGAGAAGAGAGCGCTGGTGGACACCATGTTCAAATACCTGGATGTGGACCAGGACGGCCGGCTGGTCAGTGATGAGCTGGAGAAGGTGGGTGTCGAGCTGAGTTGGCCGTATGGAAGGACAGATGAGTAGTAAAGATTGATTGAGAAAGAAGTTAGAGATGTTTTTCTTATGATTAGAGCATTTCTTTCCTATTTTTAATTATTTAAGGGGTTGAAAAGACCCCGTGTGACATCAACAAAAACACAGGTCTCATTGCTTCCAGGACATTTCCAGTTTAAGGGTAAGGATGCTCTTTAAGAAACTACACGATCATATTGCTGCCACCATGAAATCAACTAAAAAAGAATAGATACAAATCTTTAACAAGACCATTACATTTTAAATGTGAGCCTGTCCCAGCTCATCTCAGGCGTCAGTTGATAAGGTTGCGTCTTCTTTGTGTGTCCCCCCCCTCCAGACTTATTACAGAGTGACTGACATGTGGCCGGAACATTTAATCATCTTGTTTAACAATGAAAAATGTTTACTGAGGTTATCTCCCCACCAGGGTCTGATGGGAAACAGTGGGGGGACTTCATAAAAGATTGGCATTGACATTTGCAGGGTGAGGAAATGAAATTATTGCGGGCATCATCTGGTATCAGGAAATGGGCATCAGAGATGGGTGTTAATTAGACTCCTCCCAAGCAATGCTGTGATGTCGGGGACTTTTGCCAGAATGCAGCGACAGTGTTTGACACTCTGCAGCCTGCAGCAGGAAGAGCACACTGTCAGATACTTTCTCTGCAGTCTCTATGTCGAACGCGCTCTTTTTATTTTGGTTTGAATTTGAAAGAGAGCGGCTGTATAAGCCGAAGAAAAAACAGCTTATGAGAAGCTGAAATTAAAAAGTGAGACTAAATATAGTGTAAAAAATGTCACAGTAATTAATCTTCTGTCAGCTCGCTGTGGTTGTAAATGACAACACGCTTTGTCCGCTCTCAAAATGAAAAAGATGGAGTGATTTTTGGCCTAGTTCTAGCTGCAGAAATAAATAATAAAAGCCCTCTCTGGCAGAGCTGCACTAAAAGATCTGACAAAAGATTTTTATCAATCACAGCTGGCAATTACTAATGCTGACAAGTTTCCAGGAAATCTGCAGATAACACTTTCTGCTCCTGCAGGAATTCATAAACTCAGCTTCACAGAGATAATGCTTTTAAGGATCAAAGAGTTAAAAGACGAACTCCAGTCATCCATCCAGACTTTATCCAGTTGGGGATAAATCTATTGTCACAGATGGTCTTAGAGGGTAAAGTCCTGTACTGTGGGTCTGAGATATTTTATTCAAATGCCCCAAGCACAGATCAGTGTGTCGCTGAGCACACGACTGCAGACCGCTGTTGGCAGCAACGAGAGAACAAAGTTTGTCACATCCCTTAATCTGCTTTGCCACGTGTGCAGCTCCATAAAGAATCCATTAGAGGAGAGGAACACGCACAGGGCTATATTTAAAGGCTTGGAAATCATAGCTGTAGGATTTTAACATAGATTACCTCGGAAAAGTGTTTTGGCCTTAAACATGAAAAAAAACATTACATTTTCTGTCTTAAATTGAAAAACCGTAATGTAAAAGTCAGAACAACTTTGTGTGGTGGTGTTACTAGACAGACGAGGTAGAATCACATCACAGATCTACTTTGTTCTCTGTTCATTTTAATAAATATCTTTCTAGCTCACATTTGATGATAGAAACTTAATATTCAATCATCACTCAAACTTTATTTGTATATAATATCATATCAATATGATATATCAATATCAATATCATATATATAACTTTTCATACAATAGTCATGTAACACAAAGTGCTTCACGAAAACAAAAATTAATAAAAACAATACAATCACCCGAAAAGAATGTAATAAATATATTCACTCGATAAAACAGGAAACTGAAGGACTGAGGAAACGCCATCATGTATTTGTAATGAGGAAACACAGGAGGAAGAATAAAAGGAAGAAAATAAAAGGAAATAAAAAGGAAGATATACGAATAAAAAGATGATCAGGAATAATAATATAGGATACAATAGTATAAAAATAAAATCGATAAAACAGCCTAAAATCTAAAATAAATGAAGTTAGATAAAAGTTAAAATTTGATTAAAAACCAGGTTAAAAAGGGAGGTGTTGAGTAAAACACAAAATCATCAAGAACAATATAAATATATAATATTGGCACGTCTGCCTGCAAGGCTTCGCGTTACCACTCACAATTCAAGATTTAAGCTTTTTCTGAGAGTATAAGAATATCTCTCTGATTTCAAAAGCAAAAAAAATTACTAAATGTACAAAAGAAGAAATTAGTTATTTAATAAATACACCTCGAATTTAAAAAATAATCTTTGGGGGACCAAAAACATCAATATAAAAGTGAAAAAATAATTGGTTTTCCATATATTTTTATTGGTATTTCCATGAGCTTAATGTAATCATTCAAATAACTAAAGTGAATTGGAACAGGTCCGTCATCCTGCTGTGAGTTTTCTACATATCATCCCTCCATGGCTCCACCCAGCCTCAGCCTGAATTAGGGTCTGTTTGTAAAAGTGCGTGCTTGTGTCTTTGCTGTTCATGTATGAACACTTTTACTTAAGGTATATTAGAGTACTTTTTAACGTTTGTGTGTTGTAAAGAGCTTGACCACTGCCACAAAGAATGACTGCTCAGTAGATGATAAGTCGTGGCTTCCCTGGTTACATGCGCCACAAGGACAGAATGGAGCTTTCCAGCATCAGCAAGCTTTTAACAAATCTCAACCTATTATCAGCTACTGCTACGCTTTGCGAAATAGCTAGCAAGTACTCTAACACAATATAGTGCCACTGGAGTTGTTGAGCGGAAGCTGAGTCTTCTGTTTATCACCCACAAACTGCTTAACATCACCTATTCAAAGATGGTTCCCCTGAGAAAGACGCACCTCTAAAGACGGAAGAGAGGGCTCATAAATGACAAACAATGGCGGAGAGAGAGGGAGTTGCGTGTTCCCAGGGGGACATCTTTGAATGAACTCAGGTGCAGTATGCATAAGCATGAGCAGTTCGAGTCGCGTTATTCCTAAAACGGCAAGCGATCAGAAGCAGCACTTACCAGAATGCTTGCATATTTAACCCACCTGTTTTAGTCAGGATGAAATTACTTTGTGAGTGAATCATGTCATGTGATTCATGTGTTTATGTGCACGAGGCACTTTCCATCTGATGGAAATTGTGTTCTAATTATTGGGTTATGGAAAAGCTCATATCAAATACTACTCCAACATTTGACATCCTTTACCAGAGAGCTGTTTTGTAGGTTGAATCACTATCATGTTTTATCTTTTTATTAAAAAAGGGGACATACAAGTCAATTTAATTACCAAACAATGACTTAAAAATGTAAAATCCAGAATGTTAACTAATTGTTACTGACATTGAGATTCTGTGATTCTGCTTCTGTCCTTTAGAAAGGCTGAAGTATTCATTTATATGCTGAGGCTTCTCCATTAGAGGGATACTGAAATGTTAAATGTATGTAGTATCTCCCATTAAAAAATGTCAGATTTACATTTATACTAGATTTGCATAATGGCCTCTACTTACAGCGCATACTTGGTTTTAAAAAGGCAAGGCCGAAACGAAATGTAAATGCTGTGAGAGGCTGTGAGAATGTCGTAGCTGTGAGCGATTGTTGCCTTTATCATCTGCCTTTCCCACAAAGATCTCCCCCACAGGTGTCATGTTTTGTGCTGCTTTTTGATTGAACATGCGCTGTGTGTGTGTGTGTGTGTGTGTGTGTGTGTGTGTGTGTGTGTGTGTGTGTGTGTGTGTGTGTGTGTGTGTTAGATATCTATGAAGGAGCACCTGGAGGACAGCCTGATGGAGTGCACCATGCAGGACCTGCTGCGGTACGACGACTACAACAACGACGGACACCTCAGCCTGCATGAGTTCTACACAGCTTTCCGTGAGTCTTCAGTCTGTCCGTGACTTACCTGTTACCGATCTCCTACTCTTTTTTTTAATCTGTTTTTTCACCTTCATCTGTGCTCTCTTTTTCTATCCTGTGTGCCCTGAGGAAACAAAGATGAAAAAGTATTTGAGACCCTGTAAACGATCACACACGCAGTTTGCACTAAAACACATATGCTTAATTTAGTTTGCGTTAGTTGACAAACAATATATAACCCATGCTATTAAATGTAAAAACACACAGCTTACTGTCATCACTAGTTACAACCTTGTGACCCCTCGATGCAGGCAGCCTCTCCACAGCAGCCATCAGGCTGAAAGTGCTTCAGCCACAGATAAATTGATAATTGCACACTAGCCCATGTGCCCCGACCCAGCCATGATTATAGCATCTGGTACAACCATAATAGCCTCTGGGCTTTAGGCTGAGCAGCAGCTGAGAGGCAGGTTCCACCTTATTAAGACCAATAATCACAATTACACCACTAATGCAACTGTAGCATCAAAATTGCTGGACTCAAAATTGGTGGTAACCTGCTGCTTCTCTTGTTTTCAAAGTGGCATTTTTAATTTCTCGTCTCGTCTTTTCTCTTCAACAGCATAAAACTGTTGTGAAAAAACAACATCTGAGTCCAAAACATGGATACAATCTAATAAAGTCCAGCAGTTAGCTGTGGCAGGTGGCCATTTTTGGGCTCTACCTTCAGATTATGCAGGTCCATTAAACCTCACCACTAATTCAGCCTCCTAATGACTGGTTTTAGTGGGAAACATCCTGCTATTATTCTGTTACACTCTCCTAACCTTCCAGATGGGCAGTGAGCAGACGTTGCATGGAGTTTACCTACCTACAGCCCTGCCTGCAGGGTTCCAGGCCGCGATTGTCAATGCTTTTTATGTTTGACAAGCAGTTGAAGGAATGGGCAGGGACCGATAAAACAAGCTATTGATTAGATGAAGCTCAAGGTTAACTGTTGGGCTGCAGAAATGCTACACCGAGGGGGAGTAATTATTTTTGAGTGGCGCATCTGGTGTTCTGGATAATGTTGATGGTGTGGAATTGTGTATTTTTCTATGTGTGTGCAACTGCAGGTAGGTCTGTGTGAGTGTGTGTGTGTGTTTCCTGGGATGCAGTCAGCGCTGTCCCCAGCGAGTGGTCTGGGAAGCAGAGCAGCCAGGAATCACAGGTGTGTTTAGCAGGGTGGAAATTTAGAATATGGTCATCAGCTTGGAAAATAGAATGTGGATATTAGACCTAAACGATGTGAGAGGATATTTTACCCTGGTTGATCTTCTGCTGCCAAGCCAATTGTGTGATCTCCAGCAGACACAAGCTTTAGACCTCAAAGCACTAAGGTAGAAAACAAACTGTACTTTGCAGTAGTTTTCTCCTCTGTTGCTACTTTCTGTCTTAAACTTTGATGTAAGTAAGTTTCCCACCAAGACAACTCCAGCCCCTTGTTGCTCCCACAGTCACAGATCTTAAGCTGTTAAGGAACGCTAATTGTGTTGTTTTGCCTCCTTTGTTGTCTTTGCTTTATTTAATATATAAACCGTGACAAGTACAGCGCTCCGCAAAGCTCTGTTCTGTTGCCTTCCAAATCTATTTTTTATTTTTACCAGAAATTGAATCAATGGGAATATGCTGCAGAATACTCCTGAGATGATTGCATTCTTATTGATTTTTTCCCCCTTCTCTTCTTTTAACACGTCCAGCAGGTTGTTTTTATATTCATTTTACTTCTCTGTAATGTCTCCTTGGCACCAGCGTTAAGTAGATTCTACTTAAACACCTATTTCTCTGTCTCAAGAATATTTTAACTACTATAAAAGAATAATTGACTGTTACTGATGTAGTCTCAAATATTACAAATAAATAGAAATCAGCCATTTGTGTCTCAGACAGATGACGTCTCAATCCGATTAGTACAACCCTGAAATAATCTTTAAATCTTGAATGATCCGTTTAATAAGTGACCTTGTGACTGGCGGGGTTACAGTCACAAGCTGATGGAAAGAGATCCAGAACAGTTTAGCATGGAGGATTGATGGAGGTCATGTTGTTCATTTGAAGAGAATCTTACTGGAGCATCTCGCCCGATTGTTGGTGAATAATCCCGCTTATCCTCCGTCCAAAAATGTCTCAATGTAATAGTTATTAGTGCACTCAGTAATAGTGGGAGTACACTGAAGAAAAAACATCACTTATGTATGTATTTAGTTTCTCACAAGGCCGATGACCTACTTGACCTTATTGTGTATTAAAAACTGTTGCTAAGGCTTAGCAGAGGTATGAAGTGATTTCACTGTTACAGTAGCCCTTTTGTACACTGTGGTTTCGCCTCAGCACCGTAATGAAGCTCCACCATCATGTAGCCTTTGCCAGTTTACACTGGACCAAGCAGCGCCGGGCAAAACGCAAACACACACACAGCGCTGTTCCAGACTGCCGGCTCCGCTGTTTACACAGACGCCGTTTCGCCTCTGTTACTACCTCCGATGCCGGCTCAGAGGCAGAATGGTTTCACCCAAGCATTCCGCCTCGTGCGTTTTACATAGACGATGAAACGTTACAGAGGCGTAATCATCCTGCCTTTAACTGGCAGTGTATAAGGGGCTAGTCATAGCATTTACACTGAAATTAAAATACTACGAAAGCAGCAAACACTAATTATTTTAATAAGTTATTATTCTGTAAATAGTTATTTTTAAATTACAAATTAGCTTCAAATTTCCAGTAAAACATCTTCAGTTTGCTTGTGTTGGCTGAATAGTCCAAACCCCAGTTGCATTCCGTTTACAGGGGAGCAATAATCATGAAATCCCAAGATATGAGAGGCCAGACACAGAACTTTAATTATTTTTTGGTGGATAAATGTTTTGAATGAATAATTGAATGTCACAGTTTTCTGTAAATCAACTATTTAATTAATTACTTCTGCACTAAACTATGTCTGTGTTTTTGCCCATAATGCAAATCACTCCAGTAATTCTGGTGGAGGTTTAGATCATTAAAGCCAGGGAAAAATGACTCTTGTACTGTGCTGCAGCAGGAGTGAAAAATTAAGCTGCTCTTTGCTATAGAGCATATTGCAGGACAGAGATAACAGCGTAATGGCTTTAAATCAGCCCTGTGCTTTCCTAATGGTGTTTGGTTTCACAGCGCTCTGTTTCCTAACATTTGTTACAGTGTCAACATGGTGTGGGAGCGGACGGCTCGAACACGTGCCCTTTGAATCCGAATTAGAACCACTGTAATTAAACAATAATGAATGAATTTACCTCGTGGACATTTGCACTGATGCCGGAGCAGAGACGATTCACGTTTCCCGTTCGGTAAAAGACAACAGGGCATTAGCGCAGGAGCTGATACATGAGAAGGCTTATTGAGAGATATCTAAAGCCGGCAGATGTAATATATACGGTCACACAAGGTCAGAGCTCCTTTGTGGGTACATGTGTAGTATATAAATCTGCCCTGCGGTGATACATGCACTGCATGTGCATTATGAATGGTGAATAACCTCTTGTAAATGTGCAGGCCAAGGTATCAGCAGGAGATATCATGAGATTGGCTTTTACACGGTTCCTGGAATCCAGCCCGGCCTGTACAGCAAATATACACATTCAGCAGCAGACCATGAGGGAAATTTAGATTTGATTCTAAGACTAATGAAACAACAAACTTCAAGAATCACTTTGTGTATGTTTTGCTCACATATTTGAAAGGTTTTATACATTATAAAGCTCTTATAAAGAGAGGAATAAAAGAATACCCACATGATCTTACAGTGAAGTCCTGCAGTCTCGTGTAGCTACTCGGCAGCATGTTTATGATGTTTTTATTATAGACATCCTGTATCATTTTATTGAGACTGTAAATCTGTGGATCTAGAAGCTTTCCAGATGAATTATCGAGAGATTTTTCTGCAATGTAACAAGTCAAAATTGAGACCATATTTGGATGTTTTCAAACCATTACATCGCTTCTTAATGCCTGTTATCGTAAACTGCATCCACCCATTGATAAGGAAGTGACTCACTGTGTTGTTATTTTTTTATCAACTGTTGTCCACTTAACACCATGACATAAGAGGTCTTTGTCTGCCATTATGATGGAAAAACTCATGACTCATGAAATTAGTTTAAAGCCCCCCTCCAGTGAAAACCAAGTGTTTAACCTTGTAAACATCTCCATGTGGTGTTCTTCATGTGCTACAAGACATATCAGGGACAACACCAGGCTGTCATCTCCATGGCTGGGCCTGTCTGCTTTTAAACTGCAGTGTACCAAGGACAGGCTGAACAACACGTTTTCAGAATGGCATGTTTGAGACGTCACAAACCTAAGGAGCCAATCCTGTTAATGTGCGGGGTGACGCTGTGCATATCATTATGTGCAACCCATGGCAACCACTTCGGCGATGCACGAGCCAGCTGTAACCGGCTTGCAAACTCACTGCTGACTACTAACGTTAACGTTACTACTGCTAATTACTGCATTTCAAGCTAGCTAAGTTTCAACAAGTTGCCACTAAGCGATGGCAGAGACGTGTTTTGTTTTCTTGATGGAGGAGGCGGTTGGAAATGTGCATGGGGGCGGGGCCTATGCAGATTCATGAATTTCTAATGAGGGAGGAGATGCTTTGGATTTTAAAAGTAATTGAACGTATTTTGCAGGAAAAAAGAAACAGAAACAATGTTTTAGTTCAAGCAGAGCATTTTATATGTCTTAAAACATGACTGGAGCTGCTCTTTAAATGCATGATAATCATTGTTGAATCTTTGTTACGCTACTTTCATGCTGCTCTCTGCAGTCCCAAACCAATATCAGCCCATTGGCTTGTTTATTTACAAAAAAACTCTTCATTGCTGACTTGCGGTCATCGCGCTAGGTAGTTGAGAGAGAACGGAAAAAACACCAGAAAAAGGGCGACATTCAAAAGGACCTGAAAGACCACTGCAAGATGTTGGAACGTTTTAAGGACAAGATGACAAGAAAAGAGGAGAAGAGGAGAAGGAGGTTTTTTTTCTGTCATCTAATATTTCTGTTTTCCAATTTCTTACTGAGTTTTCTGAATGCTTTTGGAAGAACTGTTATAGCTCCAACATTGATGTCAAGGCTGCTGATTCTCTTATCCACTTGATTCTAAAGTTTGGTGTAACATTTATTAGAGTAACAGAGATTTACCTGAGCATACAAGTGTAAGCTTGTGGACCTTTTTAGTCTATTTATAACAGAAGCATTATTTGTTTAGTTGCAGCACAGTGTGCCAGTGGTCCCCTTTTAATTTATTTGCATAAACACACAGCTGGTGAGCTTCTAATTAGGACCAGACTAGTGTTTCCTTGTTCCCATCGCTTCTCCATATTTCACCCACATGCAGCTCCTACCCTCCAAGCTTGTTCTCTGTATTTCTCACAGAAATCTTCCTCCACTGTGAGTCTATTTGTTTTCCGTGACTCTTGTTAATAGTGGAATTATATGGAGATGTGGGCCGCCCTGGCAGGACCGCTCAGCACGACGGGCTAATTAATCAAGAGTGAAGTAGCAGAGATGGAGAGGGAAGGCGAGCCTGGGAAGAGAGGGTGAAATCTGAGAAAGAGACGGGAGAGTTTCATGTGGAGATACTGAGGAGTGTGGCATAAACATGAGCCTGTGGTGGAACAATAGCAAAGAGCCTCTTCTCCCTCTCTGGAGGGGAATGGTGGGCTGGAGGAACAGGGGGAAAGTGAAGAGACATAAATATAAAGGAAAGACAATGAGATGTTTGTAATTAGTCAGCTGGGGGGAGAGGACGAACAGCCAGTGTCAGATAAAGGTCAGGGGTGAAGAAACATATGTGTACAGGTGTTTGTGTGTATTTGTTAGTGCTGCATATGTCTATACCATCGTGTGTGTGTGTGTGTGTGTGTGTGTGTGTGTGTGTGTGACTTCCCTGGGAGAGTCTTTCTGTGTTTGTACATGGTGTTAGCTGTGCATGTGGGCGTGCATATGTTCTGCATGTTGCTCTGTAACACTGAATGAAAAATGTGTCTTTTAAACCACATAGGTAGCACATGTAAATGTAGCACTTGCAGATAATGAATGCCTTGAAAATAACACATGAGGAAAGAAATGTACATGCAAAAACATCACATGCTTCTGTTGTAAGAGGACATGAATGAAACTATGGATAAATACTAAGTATGTTGGACTCTAGGAGGACATCAGCGAATCACCAAACCTGTTATTTATCCAAGGCTATCAGTTATATATTTTTTCCATTTCAACTGTAACTTTTTATTATTTAACCTTGAGTTAAATAAAAGGTTAAATAACATGTCCATGAGCAGGCAGAAGAGCCTAAAGTCAGGCTTTTACCAGGCTTGAACTTGAAAGGGTCTGCTTTCGGGTACATTAGTGTTCTTGCTTATTGTAGTATCTTCAAATTCTCCACATTCCTCTCGTCTCTACAAACGAACCCAAAAGGTTATGTAAGTCAATAAAACATAATAGTTCATAAAAGCATTGAAATGATATCATAAAGTTCTAAAACACATTTTACACTGCAGAAAAAAATAATCAATCACAATCTTTTTACCTTCCACTTGAATTTTTTTTTTTTTATATGGTTAAAAGGGAAAAATAAAATAGTCATGAATGAAGTCATCAGATTATATTGATGAGAACAAGTAAAAAGCAAGCCTAATACTAGGCCATCAACCCCAATGGGGAGATACTACAGTGGGTTCATTCTCCATGCCACTGACACACAGATGTACCTGAGCGCTATAAACACTCAGCATCACCACGTAAATATCCTGGTCCATTGTATGCATGTAGGCAAAAATAGATTTTCACATGTGTCTCTTTATTTGGTAGCATATTCAAAGTTGCAATGGCGGAGGCGCCCACATTTGTTGTGTTTTTTCTTCCTTTTGATGAATCAAGTAATCCCTTCCACCCCTGTCTCCTTGAAATTATATTGTACCAAGCTGTTTCACCAATAGTGTTGTGGGACGAGACCAGATGCCAGTACATTCATTGGAAATACAGATTTCAATTTTATGACAGTGTAAGTTACGACTATACCAAAATGCAGCTGGTGTAACGGGACAAAATATTTTACCTGCCGTTCTCCGTCTCCATTTTCCACCTCGTACGTTTCCACTGAAGCTCTCAGAGAGCCCCGATGCCTCCGCAGCAAGATGATATCTTTTTGTTGCTGCCTGGCAGCTCCTGTCAGGGTTTGATCTTTCATGTTTCTCAAGTTTGCCCTTAATCTGCACAAATGATCTTGCTGAGATCAGATATCAGTTTTACAACCGGAGTCTGTTGTTCTCTGACAGCCAAGTGGGTGAGAGACCTCCAGCTAAGCTCTTAACAACAAAGTGACTTTGAACTGGAGGTCTTGGAGGTTCCCGCTGCACCTACATAATAACCCTCCCTCTAACTTCTCCTCTGCTCTGTTATCTGTTGTTTCCTGTCCATGTTATCACTACTATCTCCTCGTGTGTTCTTCATCCCTCCCCTCCATTTTCCGTTTTGATCTCACCTTTCTTTATTCTGCTCACCTTTCGGCACTCTCTTCTCTGGTTTCTATCTCTTTCCTTTACCTCCTTTTCTTTTCCTTTCCTTTCCTCTCACCTGCCCACTCTTCCCTGGATACTGTCTAATGCCCCATTACCACTCAATGGACCTTTACACCTAATTGTTGGAGTGTGTGTAAGGGGCTTCCTGGCACCATCCAAGTGTGGTCTCTAGTCCTGGGTAATTACCCAGAGTCACTGCTGAGGCCTTGGTTACACTTCCTCCATCCTGCACGATTGATGTTTCTTTACCAAATGTTGTTCATCTGATAACATTGTTTGTTGCTCTTTAATTAAGTGATCCGTGTTTCATGGGATTTGTTGTTTATTGGGAATAGTTTTGTTTGTTCATCTCAGTAGTAATAAGGCATCATATTAACAGCAGCTTGCATCTTTAACAGGAGCTGATTCCTGTGGAAAGAAAGTTATTTTGATGGCACATGAAGCAGGAAGGGATCGTTCCAAACTGTAAACTAATGGTAGGGAAGGAACCAGTCATAGTTCCTTGGGTCAGGGGAAGCATTGCTTGCTTATTTTCTAAATGTTCTCACTTGCTCTGGTTGTTATCAGACCATTAAATAGCCCATTATCAGTTGTTATCACTACACCTGGAATGCTTCAGACAGTGCAAACTGAACTGACTCATAGGCAAGAAGGTGCAGAACATATTATCAGTATGTCCATAGCGACAGGCCAAATGTGACTGGTCCATCATCGTCATGGTAAAATGACAAACTTTGACTCTTGGCCTAAAACCAGACATAAACCCTGTTTCCTGGATGAAACTCGTGTTTCTGTGACCCATCGATCCACCCCCAAGCATCCCATGATCCGTACTTTCTCATTTTGTTCCCTGAGTTCTTTCTATGTTTTGCTCCCCTTGTTATAACATCCACCACTAGGCGTTGCTAAAAACATAAATGGCGCTCAGTGGTAGAGTCGGTCGTCTTTCAATCGGAAGGTTGGAGGTTCAATCCCCAGCTCCCTCTGTCTACATGTCGAAGTGTCCTTGGGCATGACACTGTACCCCATATTTCTTCCAGTGGCATAGCCAAAGGTGTGTGAATGTGATGTCTCATTGACAGTTGGGCACTTCAGGTAGCAGCCTCTGCCATCAGTATGTGAGTGTGTGTTTGAATGGGATAATGTGACATGTAGTGTAAAAGCAGCTTTGAGATTAGAAAAGTGCAATATAAGTACAGTCCATTTACCATTTACCATCCCACTTACCAATAGATGCTATCAGTCTACTCAGCCAATTATAAAGTAGATCCCTACAACCTCATATCTATGACTACAGCTGTAAGAGGTCCTTAAAAATTGACTAACAACACCAGAAACAGTTTTTTTGTGCTTTTACTGAGAAAACCATTTTAACAACATTGTTTTAAAGGACTTTAAAGTAAAGAGATTTTCAATCATATACCCCTTTCCCACCAAACACCCTGGAAGACCTGCTTATAGATGCAGATTGTCTCTTTCCCCATTGCCAGTGAAGTATACTCCTGACAGTCTCTTTTCTGCTGCGTCACCGTCTCATGTCACAAACGTGCCGGAAACAGGGTTAGTAAACAGTGAAGATGTTACGGTGGTTAGGTCTTTATTGTATCTATTACTCATTCAGTCTGTTAGTTAAACTCAGTGCCGACAAATTTGGAAAGATGTTTGAGCGCTGCTCGGACGGAGACGGGCGGAATTTGTAGCTGAGTTGCGCAGAAGTTACTGACAGAGGATAGCATCACCCCGGAAAAGGGGCATGTCAACACGGGTTTTGTTGATGTTCCCATCAATGCCGGTCGGAGTCGGTCTACTGCAGAGTCATTTGACCTGGGTCTGAAAGACGATTGTAGCGTTTGCGATTAAGCAAAAAAGCCAGGTGTTAGCGGGTTTTTTGACCAGTGGGGGGGCGGCTAAGGGCAAAAAAACCTTTCTGTCCTGTAGGTTTCATTGTTTTGTGTTTTTTTCCTGCATTATTGCAGTCAACAATGACCACTTAGATATTCTTTGTTATCCAAACATTTAGAAATGCCCCTTACAAAATTATACAAAACACAAGTTAAAGTGGAACACAGTTTTTTGCCAACCACCTACCTATTTTTAGCCACTTCCTCTAAAAGATATCACGCCAACATACTGTATAATCACGTCTCCAGCAGCCAATTATTTTTTGGTTCTGCATAATTACCTCACACAAACAGGCGCTCGTGTACTCATCTGTGTACACACGCATTTCACATACAGTCAGGAACACATACCTCCTTGCAGCCAGTGGTCATTCGGCAAGCTTGCTCTGAATACAATAGTGAGAGATGCCCAGTGAGTCACCATGGCAACTGGGACTGTGGCTTTATGTCCGAATCATTTATTTAGTACAACACTTAGCCAGTGCAGCTAATTCCCTGCAGGAGAGGAGAGGAGACACAGAGGAGGAACAGTAAAGTAAGCAATATAAACCCTGCAGTGGACAATTAAGAGTCTGACATGTGCAGCGTGAGATTTAGGACTATATTATCTCTGCGTGTAAACACGGCACTCAGGTTGAAATCATTCGTACGTACGAGGGGAAGTATAAGGAGTGGAGAAACACAAGAGGACATTCAGACAGTGTCTGCTGAGACCCTCAGTGCGAACAGAAACAATCATATACTGTCTGCATCCAAATGAACAAACATGAGTGCTGCTCTCAAAGGATATCGAGAGACAGGGGACCATCAATTTATTTTATGACTGTACAGCTCCACTTACTGAGCACAGCATTGCAGGCACAATGAAGACCTCTTCAGTGGAACCTGAACTAAGACACAAGGTTGACTTTATATGTCACTGAAGGTTCATGGACATCTCTAATTCACATTCTCAGATGTTCCAACCCACTTGCCAAACATTAATATTAAAGTCTTGCAGGGCTTCCTTGGGATCTGTGGGTTCAAAACATTTGTCATGCAACTACATCATCAAGCTGGGAAGCTTTTGTTTCAAACCTCATTTCCTGTCACCTCTGTCTACAAAATAAAGCAAAATTATTCCAACAATACTTTCAAGAAATGCTTCGACATTTCAATCAATACTGAGCTAGCCTTTTTTAAATGAATGAATGAATGGTTGTTGTGTTGCGTATCTCAATAAGCAGAGAGTTCCAGAGGGTGGGGGCTGCCACGCTGAAGGCTCTCTCCACAAAAGTCTGCAGGCCGGTGTGGGGAATGGTGAGCCTGCGAGGCCTGTGTATGAGGACCACAGATTGCTGTTTAAAAAAAGATGCCCACCAACACCTTTAAAGCTAACTAATGAATATGTTGTATCTAGTTTGTTTAATTCATTCAAAATCAATAATGTAAATTGGACAGTTTGTGGGATTTTACAGGAGTTGCTTGCCCTCACCATGTCTTGGTTAGCAGTGGCTGGGCACAATGACGTCCTTAGTTCCGAGTATAATTCTCTTGGTTAAGGTTTGGGAATGATCATCATTTATATGAAAAGAAACCAGGTTTTCATCAGGAAGAGACAGGACACAAACAGCTCGGATGATGAAATAAAGCAGCGACTTGAGTCAGAAATAAAGAGTGACAATGAGCATCCGCTCAAACTCTGGTTGGGCGACTGTGATGGGTTATTCAAAGCATAAACAACTGCAGACACATGATGACCCAAATGATGTTTAGTTTTTGAATTTATTTTCTTGTTATTATGTTTTGAGAAACCGCAGGAGTGAGGTGTCTCAGTAGTTGTCTCTGTTATCACGCATAACGTCATGCCATCTCAATAAAGATAATATGATTCATGTTAGCTGGCAGTGATTTGAAGTACCATAGCAGCCAAGCCTGTGCGTGTATCAGAGTCTATCAAACCAACTATCACACAATGATCAGAATACACTTGTCTGAGCAGGGGCTAATATGGATCTGTAAATTATCCTGAAATAAGGGGAGCAGCTCTCTCACCCAGAGGCCTATTACACAGAAATTGGAGGTTCTGATTACAGTGAAAAAAACACCGTTAACGCTTCATCTTTGTAAGAAATAAACAGCTTGCTTTCATAAGAGTCATTTTCCCTCTGTTTGTGATTCTGTGGTGTCATAACGTTCTTCAACTAAACATTGTCAGTGTTTTTTGGACTCGTTTCAGTTTCATAACAGAAAAATATGACTCACTTTGACTGAAACTTTAAACTTCACAATTCAGTAGGAGATATTACATTTTGAGGAAGGAGAGTAATTACAGCTTTATATCTGCTTAACTGGCAAAACTTCCTCTGCTGCTCTTGCTGCACTATTGCATTTGCTCTCTTCACTTTAAACAACAGCTGGGTGTATCCACTTTAACCACATTCTCTGAGGGGTGTTCAAACTAATTTTGGGAACCATAGTAAATTAATAAATGAAGTAGATGAGGCAAGTTGAAGGAAAGTCAAAGCTGATAAAAATCTAAATTATAACAGTGAATAAAGCAAAGTGTGGATGATGTACAAATCTGTAACAGTTGCGGACACATTGTGTAATAAATAGATTAAATTAGTAGTGCTGTCGAGGTGATCATTATTCTGCTTGTGCAATGATTTCATATTCAGATAATCAGCCACAGATTGGGCCTTCATGTATCCCATAATTCATATTTTAACCATAGTTTAAAGGTTTAATCTAAACAAGCTAAATTATAAAGATCTCAGCGGGATGTTAAAAAAGAACAAAGAGAGTTACACAAATGTCTGCTTTGGGCGTGTTTTAAACATGCTGCAATGCAAAGTACAAATTGCACTTGTAATTCTTCGACTCCAGGACTCGCAGTCCTTGAGTAGTGGGTCTTCTAAGTGCAGATTATGTGGTAATGGGATGAAAACACACTGGGTAAAAATCTCCTGGTACATCTGGAACATCATACAAGGATCATTAGGACATGACTTCTCATTTGTGACACTCTCACTGTTCTACCAGACATCTAATATCTCTCATAATTACACATGCTGAATAATCCCATCCAACACTTCCCCCCGGTCCCCGCGTCTCCATTTCCCCCCATCTATCTGTCCTTCTTTCATTACCACCACTTTAATTCCATCTTTACGTCTCTAATTAGCCATAGAGATGTAAATCCATGCTTTGCAGGGACTCCAGGGGCTTCGCTTTGACCTATTACCCTTTCCGAAATTTCTTTCCTCGTCCCTCCGAATCTCTTACTTCTATTTTTTACGCTTTCTCTTTCCTTTGCAACCGATGGGTCCCGAGGGCGGCGAGTGTGTTCCAACGCGCTATAATTCACAGGCAGCAGCCCCCAGGCTGTTAGCGGCGCAGCATGTGGTCTGCTTTTATCTCTCTCCTCTAACTCCCTCTCTTGCGAGGAAATAATTCATTATCATGCCTCCATTGATTTGCTCTTTCTCTCGGCTCTTTGCTGGAACAATCCCCTCTTTCTCCCTCTCCTTTTCTTATTTTAACGCCCTTCTGCGATTTCAAACAAGCGTGCGTCCATGTGGATGTGTGTACGCCTCTACGTTGGTGTGTCCCTGCATGGGAATGCTACTCCTCTTCCTTTTTCTTCCTCTCATCTCTTCAACGAAATCCCCTCCAGCATCCACCTTCATCAGCTTTGAAATCAGAACAAAGGAGATAAACACGGCAGAAAAAAGGAGAGGAAAAGGAAAAAGGGGGCTTCTTGTGGGATAAAAAAAAAAAAGTAAATACAGTAGCAGATTCATCGAACACAAAACAACCCAACAAGGTTGGAGCACAACCACGTAATCCGTCACGGCTGGATAACCTCGGCTTTTGGGAGCTGCTGTTATAACATTTCCGTGTGAGAAAGTAAGAAACATCTCCCGTAGATGCAGTCAGAGGTTGTTATTCGTATATGGAACAACATCTGTTCTTTGTGAGTTTGTCCAGATGGCTTCTTTTAGTGATGAAGCTGAACGGAGGCCAGCGCTGACGTCACAAGGCTCAACCTGACAAACAAGACAACAAACACACACGTCCTATGACGGGATGAAAGAGTGGAAGCAGGGAAGAGGAGGGAAAGGCGTGCGTGTACCAGAGAGAAGTGCAGCTGTGGTGGCTTCCAGCTGAAATGCTTATTTTACAAACCAGAACAAACACCTGAGGGGCTTTTAATTTTACTTCCTCCATATGCAAAAAGGATGAAACTGTGTTTGATCAGAATACAAGCAGCCGCAAAAAGACGCCAACGTTTCCCCGACAAGTTAGACAATGAGAGATTATGATTTGGGAGGAGACCAAAAGTGTCATGCAAGAAGAAGGGCAGAGAGAAAGAGGGGGAGGATGAAGAAGAGCAGGTGAAGCATGATTACATGTTTCCACGTGTTTTGTCAAGGTCAAGCCAGCAGGATAAGGAGGATTCAGAGACTGTGGAGAAAGGGAGCACAGCGGAGGAATCAGGAGTTGGTAATACACAATAACATGTTTACAAGAGTCAGGGGCAGCAGTGGAGATGGCGGGGGAAGATGTGGAGGGTGTGAGAGATTAGACATGACATGTTTGAGGAAGCGGGGGGACGACAGAGGAAGGCTGAAGAGAGGAGTGGGAGAGGCAGGAACGCAAAGCCGGGACCAAGAGGAAAAAAGTATACACCTTCTAATAGTGTTAACACATTCACAGCAGCAGTGAAGAAAGTGAATGAGTCATACTCCCATCTCGTCTCCTGGAATAAGAAGTGTCACTTTGTACTTCAGCAACACTCAGTGACGCAGTATAAGAGTTTTGGCAATTGTGTTTACTTAATTGAACACATTAAAAAAAGCAAATTCTGCACTGCAACAAGCGAGCAGGCCTCCTTTGTCAGGTTTATCTTGATGACTAAGGGTCCAGAAGCAATAAAGGAAGTCAGTGATTTATTTTTGTATCCATGGGTCTCTGCAGGTATCCAAACGCAGCATTAGTGGCGAAATAAATAGACAAAAATCATCTGTTCTTTGCTCCAATCTCTCTCTTGAGCATCTCCATTTTACAGAGAGTAGTGCAGGGTAACTGCAGGATAGCTGTGATGGGAACAGAGAGGGTTGATGGAAACAGAGGGCATCCCAACACAGAGCTGCTTGACAAAGCCTTTCTTTTCCGCTGCCCTGTGTGATTGACTCTTACACCGACAGTGTTGGCAACAGCCAGACAGGAGAGACGCTCTGTGTTACAGAAGGGTTTTATAACTGATCCAGCACCTGCATGCACATGTTTTATTTCTCTGTGTCGAAAAGAGAGGCTTTGGTGTCACATGATGAAAAAGTCATTAAAACCTCTTACAGGGAAAACATGGAGTTTACTGCGGGATGAGCACTCTGCAGCTGTGTCCCAATCCAGGGGCTGTAGCCTTGGACAGACGTATTTGAAGGCTGATTGCGTCAAAGAGGCCCGTTGAAGGCTGTCCCAATTCGAAGGCTCCTTGAGATGCGGCCAATAAATGCGTCCTCCTTTTCCCGGGCTGCAAAAGATCCAGCGGATACATCCTTCATGGTCCAACGTATCCCAAAATGCATTGTGCGCCATTTCAAATGAGAGGGCGGACTTCAACTCAATGGAATGGCTAGCAATACACGTAAAAAAAATTATCCTTAAAATAATAGGCTAAGTTATGTGACGTTAGTTATACTAGCTGGTTAGCTCGCTAGCTACCTGTTGCTAGGCGTCAGGAGCGGCATTTGGTGACGCAAGGGTAAGGGCGGGAACAGCTGATGACGCAAACAGTATATCCTTTTTAGGCCATCGTCATGTAGACCGCCTCATTTCAGTTCAGCCACTTCAGTCTACGCAGGCTGTGAATGACTCATCCTCCACAGACCGCCTTCTTCGAAGGCTGCAGCCCCTGGATTCGAACACAGCATGTCAACTGGTCTGTACCAAAACTGAGCAGCTCATAAAGTACAGAAGTTCTCATAGGTAGGTGAAGTTTGAAATGGTAAATGGACTGTAAATAGCCCTTTCTAGTCCTCAGACCACTCAAAGCGCCTTTACACTGCATCACATTCACCCATTCACACACTCATTCACACACCGATGGCAATGACCTGAGTTAGCAGGTAGACTTAAGAGATATATGTTTTGTTACACAAGAACAGACCATATTTATCAAATGTTATTAAGGTCCTTACTGAGCAAAGCATATTAAGATGGTAATTGATGTACAGCTTCCTTACTTGCTATTGATAAGCAGTAATTAGGAGGTTATTGAGGGAACCCCTTAGTTAATGGCCTTGTAGTTGTACAATAAGGTCATGCAGAATAAGTGCTTTATAGTGACATATTAAGAGCCAATAGTTTTATTAAAATCAGTTGAGAAGTGCTGTGTTTCTGATCCTTTGTACCTGAGTTGAAGGTAATTCAACGGAAAACTAAATCTAAATGAAACCAGACGGCTTACATTATAATTAAAACGAGTAGTTCTGATCACTTTTCTTCCACTTGTAATGCAGTGCCCCGAGCTTTTCCTGATCTTTTACAATTACATAATCGCTCCCATTTGCAGCCAATACCATTTAGCGGCTTTCAAAAAATGTCTAAAGCCTGAAGTTTTTTATTGTTCAGTAGACCCTGAAAGAGCAGCTTCACCAGCTTCGGAAACAGAAAAGTCAAACATTTTGAAGTGCAGCTGTGTTGGAGCGAGAGAAGGTGATGATAGAGGAGCAGGAATCCCAAATCTCCAAAGTCTTCATGCTCAGGAGTGCGGTCTGATGCTGCGGCTCAGCTCAACTTTGCACGCTTCCAGCTGAATTTTAGCACTCAACATCTCCTTTGGCAACAAGCTCCTATTCATCCCAGTCTTCTAAAACAACATGCGCTGAGCTTGCTTCAGGGTTAGAGCTCAAAGGCTTTTTTGTACCAAGATGATGCAGAGGTTTTTTTCTTCCTTTTTTTGGCTTGCCAGGCTAAATCCTCGCTACAAGCTACACGCATGTGGAACACCTTGATGTGATGTTGTACCACACATCAGAAACCCAGAGAGAAAGTCAGCAGCTTTGAGTTTAAAGCCCCGATGTCATGAATATACTTGACAACCGGCATTGTAAAGGGGTGAATACAGGGAGACGGCTCTGGCTTGGTTGTCAGAGATTTTTGTGTTTCCATCCCATGAGGAAAACAAACAAATCAGCCTCAGGAGATTTGCCCAAATTAAAATATCTATAGGGAACAAGTCACTTTAACTTGAATGTCAATGTACATAGTCATTAACAGTGCATAATAATGCAGCTGTTTCTAGCCTCTTTAAGGGTCCACATTAGAAAAGATGCTTCCAGCATCATTAAAGCTCCTGTGAGGAACTTTTGGTTTGTGTCGATTTTGGCGACCTCTGTGGACAAAGTGGTACCTCTTATCTCTTTGCTGATTTTGTCCTGTACATGTAAGTGCTTTTAAACTTTTAACATTCAAACGTATCACTTGCTGTAAATCTTTGCCATGGAAAATATAGAAAAAAGGCTGATTTTGCAGCGCGAAGTGAATCGCCTCGTCTGACACTTACCCCCCTGCAGTGGTTACAGGCATTAAAAATAACTATAAAAGATGTAATAAATCTTGTCGCTAATTGTGGTGTTTGCTTTTGTCCCTCATATAGCGGCATCGGTATTCATTTCAGTCCATTTCATAAGCAGCTAAAAACTCCTCACAGGAGCTTTAATGGACACTTAGAAGATTTACAAACAGACAAAATAGCTCACAGTAACACCTGTCTGGCTAAACATTAAACATGGAATGGCAGAACAAGAGAACATACTGTATATTTAAATTAAAGTAAAGAGAAAAAATGTCGTCATTTCTCAATTAATGGACAAAAATGACTAAAAGAAACATCAGTATTATTGAAATAAAACTTTAGAAGTTTTGACGTTATCTGTGAGCTCCAACATGACACAAATAATAAAGACAAGTAACATCACCCAATGACAAAGTAAAGGTAACATTAGGTGTGTTTTGGAAAGCTGACCTCAACCTTTAAACCCATGTAACTTGGCCTTCACAGACTCCTTCTGCTGCAGCCCTGTGACTCTAAATAAAGATGCTGCTCATGGCATTGCTTGTTTATCGCCTGATGAAAGTCTGTGACAGAACCGGGGCTGCTTTTTTAGTATATTTTCTGCTTATACAATGTGTTCATCCACATTTAGACAGAAAGAGGGTGAAAGCCAGAAAAAGAGCATCACCAGTTGAAAAAATGTAGCGGTGTCATCCCTCAGCTTTGTTTACTTCCCAAAATAGACAGTAATTACAACAAGTTGTGAATAAGCCAAAGCAGAGCTTCTGTGTTGTCTGTGGTTTTTGAACAGAAAATGTGCCTTTGGCTTTTTTTTCTATGTTAATGTGACAATTCCCTATCATCTGTAAACACACAGGTCAGTTGTTACTAGAGGTCAGAGGGGGGTGGAAAGGGTCCAGTTTGGGGATCAAACCCACAGCTTTCTGACTTTCTGAGCAAACAGTTGGGCCCTCCAGCCTCTGTGCTGCCCACGTATTGTTTAATCATTAGCCATGCAGGAATTTAGCCTGAAACTTTCATAATTATTTTCAAAACTTTTGTCATGCTTGGAGGATCCATAATAATTCAGTGGTGCAGTGTATGCATGGTGTAGACAAACTTTTTCCTCCCATAATTCATTGCACAGTAGAGAGAGAGGGAGAGCAAGAGAGAGAGAGCGAGAGAGCACTCCAGGGGAAAATGTGGAGCAATTAATCAACTTCATCAACTCATCAGCAGCTTTTTAAAAAGCCTGTTAGTGGTTTTAATGATGCCATGTAACCATGCCTGTTTAGTTCTCTTTTCTGCTAATTAATCAGCCCACGATTACCGAGGTTTAAAAGCAGGAATATTACATTATTTTTCATTGAAAGTGTATTAACATGGAGAGACCCATCTCAACCCAAGTGTTTGATTGGTACAAACCAGGTGATTTTAAAAGGCCGATCTTCTCCAGATAAAAATGTTTTGAGAGTTTCTGTGTTGAGAGCATTACTTATATTAAATCACAGCCGCTGGTTCAGAGATAAAGCTTATATCAATAGATGTAATGTGGTAAGCATGTAAAACAAGAACAAGGCTGCATTGGTGATGTTTTGCATCATACATACTGAGTATATTTTAAAGCAACAGTTGTAATAACTTCATCTATTAAGTTTAATGAGCCTGAATTCCTGAAAAAGCATCCTTTAAGCAGATTCGTTAACTCACTTGAATATCTTGACTTTGGCTTTGAGGCTACAATTTCCCATCTAAAATCCGGTATTTCAGTCTAGATGTATGGAGTTGGAAAGATCAGGGTGTTTATCAGGTATCGGGGTTGTCAAGCAAAAGATGCTAGATGCTTTTTGCAACCAAAATCTAGTGAGGTACCCAAGCTGGCTCAGTGCCGTTCAGCAATCATTTACTATCCTGGAGAACAATATGGTGGTTGTACTTGACAAGTCCCAGGTGCGAACACCCTGCACTATAAAAATGAGACCTTTACTATTGTTGAGAAAGAACATGTGTGCTCAGCAAACCTTCCTTGAATCAATAATTTAAAAAAAGATATGATAAAAGTCAACCATTGCATCATCTAAAAACACACCTGCATCTATTTCTGCGTTTGTAGCACAGGTGTACGTCGGACATTTATCACCAACGTTTGCACCAATGAAGCATGACCCAGCCATTTTATTAACATTTTAATACTTAAAACAGTTATTAACTGTAACCTTTATTATCACTTTATGTCTCTTTATATAGGGACTTTTGGCAAGGCCCTAAATATTGGCGTGCTTTAAAATAAGAAAAAAGGTTTGTTTAAAACTCTTAAAGCTCTTAAATTTCTAAAAATGCATTTTTATTTTGAAGGGCAGAAGCCAGAAGCAGGTTAATAGCAGGAATGTAGCTGCTTCCCTTGGTACCATCTGATATCCTTTTCCCCCGAAGAAACCGCCGCCTAGCGTGATGTCAAATCATTAAACCAGCCTTTAACCTTCACAGAGTTTTCATTTGGCCTTGACCCATCTGTTCTAACAGCCTGTTGACACGAGATGTGATTCAGTAAACTTTTCAGTGGGCCATCTCTTGTGTATTTGATGGAACTAGTTTCTTTCAGTTTGAATCAATATGACCGTCTAGACAGACCTTGAAAATTCGCAGGCTTCACAGGTGCAGCCTGAAACATATTTTTAGACTTTTAAGTCTATTTTCTTCCATCTTCAGGAAATATCAACTGTGGGTTTGTATTCGGGTGTGAGCACTACTCATGCTTCTGCATGCTTCTAGTGCATCGCAGATCCGTGGCTGGATGAATGATCTCGTTTGTATGACGTGTGGGAACTAGGGCTGGATATCGATTAGGATTTCTCAATTCGATTCGATACCGATTTGGTTAGGAGTATTTCAGTTACAATATCAATGCACCTCTAACCTGGTGCATTATTATGGTTTTTTAATGACGAGAATTGACTCTAAAGAAGTCACATCATGTACTTTTTACTTAACATGACAAACACACAGCAGTGAACACAATATGAAAAATTTTATGAATTAGACAGCTTATCAACTTTGTGTCCAGGTTCAGATTTTCAGTCTGTACATCTGGCTCATGGTTTTGATTAAACAAACTGGAGTTCAACTTGTAGCCACGAGATCTCATTGCGCGAAGAGCAAAACCACACGAGACTAAGAGTTATGGGGAAAGGCATATTGTATAACAACATGCTGAAAATACACTCGCAGCCAAAGCCGACGCTAACAGAGAGCAACATAAACATCAGAGCAAAACTAACTTACATATTCATGGACGCACACACGATAAAAAGAGTCCGTCGGCGATCACTGATGTCTCTGTGGTAGCTGCAGTAAACAAGTCCGGGCATGTCTCCCTCACTGCCGTGTTACGGGGAGGATGAGCTGAGTTGTGCTGCGTTGAAGAGTGCTCAGAAACACGAGTGATCAGACATGTTTCTACACATATTTTTAAAGATCGATCTCTGGATTTATTAATCCATCATTCAAATGAGAATCAGAAAAATTGATTTTTTAAACCCAGCCCTCGTGGGAACTGATGCTGATGTCTGGATTTGTCCTACAGTGTATACTGCATACTACAATTAGTAATCTGTGAGTAGCCCCAGTAGTGTTTTAGGCCCTTCAGCTGCAATTTTTCAAGAATTTACCGTCTCAGAATTATCAATCTTATTTAACTGATAGTACGGCTGGTGACGTTTATCACTCCACTTTATCCTTCTGTGCCTTATTAAACAGTGACTTCCCTGCAGTAGATAAATTAACAGCATTTTCAGGACAACTGTCTCTGTTTAAAAAGTGGAATCTCATTTAGAAAATGGGTTGTTTAAACACCAGAGCTTCACAATGACAACATTGCTTTTATACTTTTTAGAAAGGCCGCTTAGTTATCTTTAAAAATCTAGTAGCATACGCAGGAGCGTAATGCTAGATCAGTGCTTTTAATTTGTCTCACTGCAGAACAGCACTAATTAGTTCTGACAGAATACTGTGGCGTTTTATCAATGCACAATCAGAGCACATATCTTCATTCCAGTACTTCATTTAAGACTGCACTAAAACAATGCTGTCTTCTGCTGGCTGTTTCCTTTGTCTCTGTAGATGTAGTCTCATTAGCTTGTGTTTTTTCTCTCGCTTAGCCGTGTCAAACGCTGACCTCGGTCATGCTCTCTGAGGGAAAAATTAAGAACTATCTAAATGGTTCTGTAATAAATCAGACACAGAGTTTCCACAATCTGCTGACCTTTTGACCTTGGAGTGGTGTCAGTGGAAAACAAAGCCCTCGTGAAACTAAATTATTGGTCTGTTCATTCCTCTATCCTGCAGCACTAATAATTGTGTTTGTTCATATTGTTAGTTAAAAGTCGTATGTGTAAACAATTTTGCATTGACTTTATTCTTCCCTGCGCGTGAGACAAGATGCCCAGACACACGCATACAGATCTCAGTACATCTCATTGTGCATTCTGTCTCTCTAGCAGTGGACCCTGAGGTCAGGTCAGGCCGTGGCTCCTGCAGTGCAGAGTTCTGCTGCAGGCCTCTAATCTCTCTAACCCTCCTCCTCCCTAAAGGCTGACAGGGCTTTAAAATGAGACAGACCACTTAGCCAACCCCGTCAGGAGATGCCTCTGCACTTACACAGTAGGAGCCATAGCTCAGGAGAGGGTGAGGGGCCTCGCTTTGTTTCCATAAAGATGAAAGATTATCCAGATTGTCAGAGATCTTATGCTGCTATCAGATGAGGGTATCGCTTTAATGAATTGGGTCTCATCCGGCCAAATGAAGTATGGGAGATTAGCTGCAGACTGTCAGCTTGTTTCCATTAAGCCTTTCAGAGCAGGATGACTTTTTTGGCCTTTTGAGACTTAAAATGTCGGTTTTATCAAACCAAAGAGTGTGAACTTCTTTCAAAGCTGCGTCTTAAACTACATTTTCCAAATGCTCAAATATCTTTCCATGCATCTTTTACCATTTTATTCAGACTGTATACATTTAAATGGAACTGTGAAACAGATAGTAAAGTTATACGACCCTTTTCAGGTTAGTATATAAAAATGCTGTATTCAAAGTGTTTAATACCATAGAGTTTTAAAAAAACATACTGGATACATAAAACCTGCATTTAAAAAATATAATTTATTAGTTTAGAGTAGTGATTACCGAACTGGGAGGTATGCCGCCTTGGGGGGGCTTGGAGTAATGACTGGAAACCATCTCACTCAAACAAGAATCACATCTCTTCTCGGCTTCACCCTCCCACGCTGGACGTGTGTGTGTCGCAGGTGTAGCCACTAAAAGTAAACACTCCGCGGCCCGTGAACCTTTCGTTTCAGCGGCCACAGTGTTAACCAGCACCAGGACGCGTGTCGCTGATAACTGGAAAACACTCGCTGAAAAGCCGCCTGGCTTAGCTGAAAGCCTCGGTAATCCAGCCGACATCGCATGTGACAGTAGCAGCAGCGTCGGGTGCTTGTGTACAGTTTACAGGCACACAGACTGCTGCACAGCGGGCAGGTCTCTATGTGCTCTGGTGAGTACAAATGGCGAGTTTTCTTTTTGCACCAAGCAGCAATAAAGTAGCAGCTTTACATGTTTCACTTATTGTGCTTCACTGTCACACTTCCTGCAATGAAATGTTGATTTCAGCCCTAAACTCAACTGTCATGCCAAACTGAGTAGCTTTACTAAAGTTGCATATGTGCCATTGAACGCTCAACTCACCTCTAATGAAGTAGCTAACAGAGTTGCTTCATGTAAAAAGCTGCACTCTGTAGCTGAGGAATTAATACGACAGTCAGTGGTTTCACCTATGATTAATGAAGCAACAATCAGCAAACTTAAGGCTATCCCTCTGTCAACAACACCATTACAAGGTGCATTTATGACATGTCAAGAGATATTGAGGAGCAGCACGCGTCTAAAAGCATGTTAGTGTATATGGATGTATAGTGTCGATGAGTATGGTGAGGGGTAGGGGGGATTAAAAGTATTCTCATCTACCAAAGGGGGGCCCCGCAGAAAAAGTTTGGTTTAGCGCATGTGCAAACACTGAACTCGTTTCACCCGTAGCTTGAAGTCAGACTGCTTCTTTGGGTTGAAAGTCTAAAAACAAATTGACTTCATTTTATTTTCATACATTGACACATATTTTTGAGCTGCAGCACATGAAAGGAATTTGGAAATGCAAAGGCCAGCTTCAGAAAAAGACTGCAAGAAAGCACAGGCTTGTTGTGGAGCTCTATTAAAAGAAAAATGTCATGCAAAACATGACAGCCTACGAGCTCTCTTTCATCTCAGTCAGTGCAATTTGATAATGCCAGAGGGTCCCGGTATCTTTGACCTTCATGAGTCATAACACAAGAAATATTGAAAAATCTGCGGAGAGACGGCTTTCAATGTGACAAGCTAAAAGCGGAAACGGTTTAACGTTCTTTGTAAGTGTGAGGCGATTCACATGCTCGGCATCGGAGGGACTTTGTAGGAGAGGGTAGCGGTTCGGTTTCAAACGACGGACTCGGCTATAAGCGACAAAATAACGGCGAATGTGTAGTAATAAGATAGAAGTTTGGAGGTCGACTACTAAAGTAAACATGTCCGTGAACCCTCCAGACAGGCAATTAATCTGTTCATTCCCCCAACAGGTTACTTCCACCCTCAGGGACAGGATGACACAGTAAAGAGAGTTCTGCCCTGTCGTTACCGGACTGATGGCGGTTCATTATTGAGCCTCGTCCTCTATAAATCCACCGTCGCCTCGCAATGCGCTCAGGTGCTAAGCAGCAACACCCACCTCAGAAATGGGCTGTGTTGTTAGCAGCCTGTTCTTGCAGAATTGGTCATTAAGTGATGCAGGGTGACAATTCTTCCCTTTAAATGGCCTGGGAAATGTGCTGTTACGGGAGGACTGTGGTAGATGTCTCTAGATTGTACATATTGTTGACAATAGCAGGGTTATTTTTACTGCTTTTTTTTTGTACGCATCGACTCCTCTCAGTGTGTGTACTGCAGAAGTATCTTATTATACGTCGGCAAAGTCTTTTTAATTTCTGTTGGCTCTTCAAACTGGTGCTTTTGGAGAAGACAGGAGTTAACTGTTCATCTCTGTGCGTTCTGTTCTGGGAGACGCTGGCAGATGTTTTTCATAAAGCGGGAGGTATCAATTTGATCAAATTATCATGCGTTCACTACAAAACAACCTGTAATTATTTTATTTTAATTCACTTGCAGAACAGGTTGTCCTCAATTCTAGCAAACACAAAACAGCGAGCGTTTGACAGAGTCAGGGTCCAGCTGCTGTGAAGTGAAGTATTCTGCACGTTATTTTTAAAATGCTTATGCAGCTGCGGAAGCAGAGTCACATCTCCTGCCAAATTGCTGTTCCTGGCTTGTTAATACAGCCCGGAACAGATTGTTTAAAAAAACTCCCTCCTCCACACACACCCTTCCTCCACTGGCTCGCTCTCGGTCTTCTCTTTGTGATCCTAACAAGGCTTGTTCGCTGCCTAGTTAAGGGGCCCTGCTGGAGAAGAGGCACCACCATGCCTTTGCTTGCATGTTGGGAGACATCCAGGCAAGGCGGCACAACAAGGAGAAGAGAGAGAGAGAGGCAGATTAAGACCAGAGAGGGGAGGATAGAATGAGACGGAAAGTAAGACTGACAGGCAGTCACGGAGTCACAGAGATATCAAGAGAGCGAGCGACTGCGAGAAGGACAAAGACGGAGAGAAATAGCTGAGGATGCAAACAAAGCATCAGAGAGAAAATGAGGCAGTGGGTGGAGGAGAGAGGGAGGCAGAGTGAGGTAGGGAGGAGGGCGATGATGAGGATTCCTCTGTACCTGTGGAGGAGATTAAGGGTCTGAATCCAGTGTGATTAATGAGCCGGCCGCTGATTGCTCATCCCCATCTCCCTCCCATGAATAATCACCGGCCCTGCACTCTCAAAGAGAGAGCTTCAGTACTTCTATGTATATATGAGTGAGCGAGTGTGTGTGTGTAAGAGAGAGAGAGGGGGAATAAGTGCTTGTGTGTACAGAAGAGATAAGACCCAGTGTGTGTGAGGGACAGTAAATGAACAGTATGCATGTACAATACGTGAAAGGGAGGTGATACTGCCAGAGAGAGCGCAGCTATTGATTGACTCACAAAATGGGTTCATGTAGAGTATGATATACAACATGCCATTAATTCAGAGTGTCAGTGTGTCTGAACATGGATGATGTATTCACTAATGGCTGCAGCACACCTGCAGAGAGCAGCCCTCATACTGAATGCACAGTGACACACTGAGTTCATTTGTACACACCGTGGGCTCCCAGTTGGGGTCCTGCCTGCCTACATGTACCGTACAAACCCACCAGGGTCACACTGTCCATGGTGACATTATCACAGCCAGTCACGTAGTGGTGCGTGAAGTGAGTTTCGACCGTTTATTTTAGGTGTAAATTGAGCCTCTGCCTCGGCGTAGGATTCAGTGATATGTATACATGTGATGATTAAACTGTGTCAAGCTATTTTGTTTTGCGTTTATATTGAAGTAGCTGTCTTCTTAAATCTGTGGAGGTATTGGATCAATGTGGGCAGTGTTGCAAATCAGCGAGCATGGCTGCATAATGGTTCTATTGGATGTTGGGAGATTTTTGGTCGACCTGATGTTTTTGCAGGTTTGTAACTCAGTGGTTTCACCAGAAACTAGGACTGCCTATCTGGTTGTTTATCTGGACAAATAGATTTATGGTATAATATTATGCTGTATAATTATGTGGGTGAGAGTGTTACTCAGCAGGTAGAGCAGTTCTTCCATTAATCCCAGGGCCTGTCTGTCCCTTTGTCAAAGTCCTCTAACAAGGCATGGAGCTTTAGGTGACATTTGCTTTCATCTATGTGATGGGGTGAATGAGTGACAACTTGTAAAGCTCTTTGTCTGTAATTATGGCAAAGTGCATTGTAAGTGCAGTTCAATTTAAAGCTCCTCTAAGGAGTCTTGGTTATAAAACGGACTGAAATGAATTCTGATGCCTCTATATGACCTACAAAAGCAAACCAGACCATCAGTGACAAGCTTGATTATTTCTATATAGTTATTTTAAATGCCTGAACCTGCTGGCGAGGGGTAGGTGTTAGACGAAACGATTAACTGCACGTTGCCTTTGTTTACATTTTCCAGGGCAGAAATTTAAAGTTAGTGATATATATGACTGTGAGAGAAAGCAGGGTGAGATATTGTTAAAAATCACCACTTAAGCATGTACAGGACAAACTCAGCAAAGAGATAAGAGGCACAGCAATGTCCACAGGGGGCGCCAAAATCGACACAAACCTAAAGTTCCTCGCAGCAGCTTTAAGATTTAATCTATTATCCACTCCTGCTTCAGCTTTCTCTACACATATAATATGTCCCACGATATATTTATAAATGTACAAATTGTTTAACAAGTTATTTCTGGAGGGTTGTACAGTGGTACACTGGTTAGCGCTGTCGCCTCATGGCTAAAATATTCCTGGTTTAAATCCAAGGTCGGACTTGGAGGCCTTTCTGTTTGGAGTTTGCACGGTCTCAGTTACCCTCTGGATAATCAGGCTTCCTCCCACAGTCCAAAGACACGCTCGTTAGGTTAATTGGTGACTCTAAAATTGTCTCTGTGTGTCAGCCCTGTGATTGACTGGTGACCTTTTCACGGTGTAACCCCGCCTCTCGCCCAATGACAGCCGGGATAGGCTCCACCCCCCTTTTCCCTGAAGATTCCCTGACAATTTAGCGAATCAGAAGTTGAGTGTTTATATATAGTAGTAATGATAATAATAATCTAAATAGTCTAAATAGTGTGCTAAAGTGTGTAGATGTACTGTATACCTGCATCTTTCTTTATGTTCTACAGGTGTGGAAGAGACGTGTGTGTGCACACATTTGAGCACACCTTGATGCACAAACCCGACACCATTTTACGCTGATGGCTTCCAGGCTTTGTTTCATAATTTTGCAAGACAATGGATAATAACGGCATGTGCTGTCGTGTGTCCCTGTGATTAAATTCTGTGGTTAGAAACCTGTGTTTAACCACAGCTGACACACAGTACTATTTTGCGGCGTTGTGCGGATGTCTCTGATTGCTGTTTGTCTTTTGTACTTTCCGGTGGTTGCATAGGAACAATCAACGAGAAAATCCATTTATGTTGCTTGTGTAAAAAACCCATTGCAAGCATGTTGCCAGCATGTGGTTGCTTTGAACCTACAAGTCTCCATTGCTCAGTAGTTTGGCAGCTTCATCGGAACATGTAGGAAGTGCGAAGGCTGGAAAATCAAGCTCACTTACTGCAGCAGCTGCTTTTTACTTAGTGATGAGATCAATGATTAATGCCTGAAGCTTCATTTACCAAATGAGACCCAACGAGGTTCTTTTTTTTATGAGGGTCAAGTATGAATAATCAAGAGAACCGTGCATATATTTGCATACATGTAACATGGAAGTAGGAGGATGTACATGTAGAGTGCGTGACACACTATCCCCCACTAAGACTCATATTCAGTTACAGAGAGAGAATAATTCTGCTTTTATCTGTGAAGGTCCTCAGTCATCCAGGTCATGGTAATTTGAAGTTTAATCCTAAAGGCAACTGGACTTGGTTGAAGTTCTTGAAGACGACGTCTCATCTGAAAAGCTTCTTCAGTTCTAAACTGACTGGTGGACGGAGTTAGAAATATAAGCCTCTGTAAGGCTTATATCCAAAGCCTGTGGGATGAGAGGTGAAACGTCTTCAACAACTTCAACCAAGTCCAGCTGCCTTTTGGATTAAGCTTCGAACTCTGGTTTTATGTTCTTAATTGTAGTCGGAAGCATCAGATGGGCTTCAACACACATCGGCCATTCTGATAGATCTACAGACTAATTCGGAGAAGGTTGCAGTTAAAAAGTAGTCATTACTGTGGCTGCAACTCACCTGTGGGTCTGTGCCCATTTGCTCTTTTACTGCTCTTACTCAAAGTATACTTGAAGGCGTTCCAGTAGAACCAGTTGCATGTACACTTGTAGTCGATGAATGCCAGCTATAAGTAGAGAAAGTAGAATACACAAACTTTCCAATTTGCTATAAATAATATTAACATATTTTCTTACCTGCAATAGTTTAGACCAGTTCCCATTGCCATAAAAACCTCTCTTTTACCTGCAAAAGCTGGGTGCTTGAGTTAGTTGCAAACTTCAACTCATGATTAACCATATTAGAAAGTACATTCATATTCTTTATGAGGTCTAAAGCGGTAATGTTCGTGCTTTGCTCCCAAAGCTTATGTCATTACGCACTGCAGACTTTAAAAATAAAGCTGAATTGCATACCCTTTATGGAGGTTACCATCATCTGCCAGAGGTAGCAACTCCAGATTGTGCTGAAGAGTGATGGAGTCGTCAGAGAGCACAACACATAAAAGGACTGGTGGATGAGGGTTATCTGAGGAGAGCTAAGGACAGATTGTTTCGTGACATGCAAAGTGCTGTTTGCCCTATGGGACCGGTCTATAAAGAGATTTCTGCAGCTGCAGGGTTTATTGCACATTCAGTAATGTAAGTGACAGAAAGTTTATCACACACGCAAAAACTTCAGAGAGACACAGATGTGAGAAGAGCAATAAAATATTCAGCTAAACACAGAGAGCCTTGCTAACTTGGTATCTATCAAGCTATTTAGTGAATTATGCAATAGAGAAGTTAGAGAATAAAAATACAAAATGTAGTTAATATTAAATCTCTTTCTCCTCACACAAATCTTTCAGTAACAAGTCTGGCAAGTTTCTTTGCACAAGTTAAAAGCGGCTTTAACAGCCTCAAAGCGCAGCCTCTCTCAATCCCATTTAAATGTACAACATCAGAGCTGTGTTCAATTTTGTACCGACTTTCTTTCAACTTTACACCGGAGAGCTAATTCTTTACATAATCTGTGAAGAAAGTGATAATCTCTCTTAACCTGCCACTCTGTGTGTGGCTTGTTGTATCTGTGCAGAGATGGAGACAGAAGCTTCTTAAGCCAGGATGTGAACCTGGCTGTCTTCAAGAAGACGACAACTTCGGCTGCTGTCTTCAAGAAGGCAAGAAGAAAACAGCAAGGTTCACATCCTGGCCAGAGAAGACTACTGCTACAATGCAGTGTTGAATTTTGAATTTTAAACCGCATGCTTGATTGTTTGACATACAGTAAATATCAACCAAGCTGCTGACTGGTTGCCTCTCTGCACATCCGACTCCTCCACCTGTATCTCTCTCTCTCTCTCTCTCTATCTCCTCCTTGCTCCCAGCCCCCTCACCACCCCTCTCCTTACTTATTCTATTCTACTCTACAGTCAGGATGTTATCTGTCTTACCCTCTAAAAAAGTCATGGTGTTCTGCTCCTCTGCTTTGTGGCTTGATGTCTTACTCCGGCTCACGAGAGTCTGGTCTTATAAAAGTGGAAAGGGACATCTCTCTGAGCCCCAGTCTTCAGCTCGCCACATTAGTTATTCCCTGGGAGATCTGTTACGTGCTCTGAATCAAATTTGTCTCTCTTCCTGTCTCACACGCAGACACATTTTTACTCCTGCTCTTATTCCCCCGTGTTCCCTCCATCCACCTTTCGGTATGTTGTCCCACCTTTTGTTTGCTCCTCCTCTTTTACATTCCTTCTCTTCACATGTGAGCTCAATTTTTCCCTTCTGATGTGTTCTTCCTCTTTTGCTTTGTCTGTATTCTCTTTCTTCTTGCACTTGCTTCTTCCCCACTGCTGAATATGTGTTTAATCCTCTCTTTGTCTCTGTCTTTAAATGTTTCCCCAAGTATTTGGCCTTTCTCCCTCTTCCTTCCCCTCTCTCCCCTTCATTCCCTCGCTTTACTCTGTAGTGCATATCTCTCCAGAGCTGGTTACAGAAACCTCCCTGTTGGCCCTGTCAGCCCGCCCATAGCTCAGTTAGCGTTGCTGATCGATCAGTGGAGCTCCTGTATTCCCCTGAAAGTCAATTACTAGCTTACACATTGGAGCTATTTTGGGAATAGGGGGGGAAACTGCGGGAATCATTAGCAAGATAATGTCCTGACAACCTTCCCCAGCAAGCCGGGGCAGAACAGGCGTTGCTTGTGGATATGTAATTTGTCTGGGTCATCTGAGATTGGGACAGAACATGGGAGGTTGTTTGGACAGATCGTTTTAAGAGTTGCTCTTAAAATGGAAGCAATATTTTAGCTTGATTTAAAAATAGGGGCAGCTATTAAGACTGAGATTAAATGTCACTGCTTTTTGAGAAATGCCAAAATGTTTTTAACGTATCAGAAGCTGGCATTAGATGCTTGGTCTGATTGGTAAATGGACTGTACTTATATAGCGCTTTTCAAGTCTTCAGGACACTCAAAGTGCTTTTACACTACATGTCACACTCACCCTTTCACACACATTCACACACTGATGGCAAAGTCCTAAGTGCCAATCTCTATTCAGTATCTCTGCCCATTCATACCTGATGGCTATGCCGTCAGTAGCTGTAGCTTCTAAAACACAAATAAAGATACATCATAAAAAGTTTCAGGCATGCAAGTTCACTTCTTAATTAGCATGCCTTCAACGTATACAAACAGCTCCCAAAACTGAAATAATTTAACTATTAAACTTGACAGATGGTATTTCAAACTAGCTGGTAATATATGGGATAGATGCTGATAAATACATGGCCAACAACCAGGGCCTCTATTTATGTATAACCCAATGACTGTATATACAGATGGACGACGCGTCTCCATCTGCTCTCCTTGTACGAAAGTAATGCCAAACTAGCCCCCGTGATAGGCGCTGCCATCTTGCGATGGTGACGTCATTTGGAGCCAGAGCTATGCAGTAGAGATCTCGGGTGAAGCAGCTGTAGCCACTTCCGATAACCTAAACACACACTTAACTTATCGTAAAAACAGCAAGGATCCTGCACGTCAGCGTATTTAACAGCAGAACAGCTTCTTGTGTTGGTCTGAGGCAGACGTTCACAGATATGGAAACTTCAATGACTGTTGTGATTGTTTTAGTTATGTTTCCTCTCACCGTTCCTCCTCTACTCTGCCAATCGTGAACTGATTGGCTGCAGGAGCCGCATTTGTCAACAGAGCTGTCAATCATCCTTTTTACAGCATCAAATAACTAATTAAAACTAAACTTGTCAGAAAAATGAACTCTTGGACGTAAATCAGCATGATAAGAACTAACTATAATGACAGAAACCATGTTTTAGAGAAATTTATATGACATGTATTTTGATTTTATAGTTTGACTCATGTCCCATCTGTTAACATGGAGGAGGCGGGCTTTATGACCTATACTGCAGCCAGTCAGCAGGGGGTGCTCGAAATGTTTTGGCTTCACTTTAAGGGAGCTGTCGTGTCGTCCATCTTTTTATACAGTCTATGGTTTACGCCGTCATACCTATAGAAAACAAAGACCCTTATTTCAGCTCACAAACTCCTGTGATATGGGACATTGTTGTTGTATAAGGCTTAAAGTAATTGAGCTCTGCCTCTTTACTCAGCAAACCCCTGCTGGAGGACAAAGCCTGTTTGAAATAGACTTATATACAGTATAGTATATATAGTTATATATTGTTGCATAAGTTCTGTGATCATAGCTTCACAAGTTGCCAATAAGTTAATGGCGGAAGAACAGTTTTGCCTCATTTTGATGCAAATGATGCTGTCTGTGAAAGTAGAACTAAAGTGTGTGATTCTCATTATCTTCTTACCACTCTTTAACAGTTAGTTTTGAACACTTTAGGGACAAACTTGCTGTCAAGTGAAGCTGTTTGTAATTATACAACAGGAAAATCTTCAAATGCCTCCTAATAACTCTCCTATAACCTGTTTCTATAAGTTAATAATAATAATAAAGTGTATTTGTATGGCACTTATCAAAACTAAGGTTACAAGGTGCTTTACAAAACATAAAAGCCAAACAATAAAATACATAACAATGAAGGATAAAACAGGAAGACACACTAAGACAGGAAGTCATACCGAATTGAACAGGAACAACTTAAAAGTGACATCTTCAGCAATCAACAAACTTTCTAACTCATCCCACAGTTCTACTTCTCACCACATGAAGAAGCCTCTGCATTTTCTCTTGGTCTTCCAACTGTAATCTCAGAGGGTAGAGTTTGGATGACATCAGGATTAATTTCATGGTGTCAGGATTCATTTCACTACTGGTCCATCTTTCACTAAGCTAGGTGTGTGGATTTTTTTTTTACCTTGGCCTTTTCTTGCCAGACATTAAAAGTGAGGGCTAATACATCAGCAGAAAGTTTAGACTGACCTCAGATGAAGGGTTGGCAGAGGGCTGCTGCAAAAATGTAAACGCTTTTGAATTGATTGTGCATTTCCTATTTGATGCGGTATGTAGACGGCAGTGTTACAGGCTATGTAGACGGCAGTGTTACAGGCCTGCATTAGAGGCTTTGGGCTGAAGGTTATCTTTTCACTGCTGTCAGTGCTGCTTTACAACGGAGGGAAATGAAGGGATTCATTCCAAATACAGTGCTATGTGAAACAGTCAATATTTCCTGAGCTGTACGTGACTCACAAGAAAACACAAATGACTCATAACTTTGATTGTAGTATTTTTCTCTCGTTTTTAAGAGTTATTTGACTCCAGTTGCTTTTTTTTGAATGTATCAAATCAATGACCCAAGACTGCAACCTGGCACATGCTGTTAAAATCACACCTATTCTTTATAGTAGCTTTACTTCTACTTTGATCACCCCTAAAGAGTCCTCGCCAACATACTTTAAAGAATCCATATGAAGTAGCACTAGATGTCCATCTGAACAGCCAAGACACAGCAGCCCACACAGGTCTTTCTTCCATGCGCCGTATGAAATTTAATGTGTGCAGTGGTGTGGTTGAAATTCACAGTACCACCCTGAAACCACCACCCCCCAAGCCATGTCAGATCAATGCCCTTCATCCCTCATCTGTCCACATGGCACTCAAAGCCGTTCTGCCACCCAAATTACCGCTCTGCTGAATTATAACTTTGTTGGATCTGGCAGTGTACTGTACCCAAGGCAGTCTGAAATATCACTGACAGACTGAGCTGTCAGCCCGGATACATCTATCACCTGGCGAGCTATGCCAAACAGACAGCTAATATCCAGCGGTCCTTTACAACAGCGTTTGTCAGAGTCTGCAACCGGACAGAAGGTTCCCCACAAACATTTCAAAGTCTGTTAGCCATCTTCTTCAAATCTGTTTTGACATTTCAATATTGTCCCATGTCAGCGCTGAACTCAAAGTTTGTTAGGATACTGGCCTTATCTCTGTCACTGAGTCTTCAACTGCAGGTAAAAGCCACTGTTTGTTGTTCACATCTTTTCTATGCATATAGATGTATGTGCCATTATAGGTAGTGATTGATGTGGCGGTGCCTGCAGTAATTAGGAAGCATAAATGAGAAACTCTTATGTCTCTTAGCACAAACATGTTGGTGGTAGATAATGGCAGAATTCATGTGTCTATTATACAGTCCATGTAAGTCAATATAATTGAAGTAGGTTTACTTTACTATGCCACCACAGTTCATTCTGATTTAATATCTTCAAGCTGAATACAATTTGATTTAGACTATAATTACCATCTTTTCTTGTAACATCCTTTCTTTGTGAAAGGCAATCATTGCTTACATCAGAATATTTGTTGTAATGATCCTTCATCAAATGGTGGAATATAATAGATTTGATCATATTCGATGTATTTTTTGTTCGGTACTGTATGTTTAGGGATAGTCAGGGTGTTTCTTACCAACTCCAATAAGTCTTGTCCTTGTCCTTGGTTGCGCTTATTCTTTCTCTTTCTTTATCCTTTATCCACTATAAGGCTGCAAGGCTAGTTATATGTCAGTCCATTAATTGCCCAGTGTGTGTGTGAGGGACTCACTGTTATGCTCCAATGGCTTCATTCAGATTTCTATAATGTGTCTGTGCCTATTCATGTATTGATCCAAGTATATTCTGTCCCCAGTCAATATTGACTCAGGGTCAAACACTGACATTTATCACGTCAGCGCCCACGTGTGTGACCTCCAGAATCGCGCAGTATCATCATCCTCGTCCACTTTTGCACCCATTTCAGTCAAACACAACCTGAAAAAAAGCCTGCTCAGAGAACATGAAAAGAGTGGGAGAAAGACTGGTGGCGCCTTAAGTAATGCAAGGTCAAGAGATAGATGTAATAGTGAGGATTCATAGCACCCAGTGTATATTCTCTATAACCCACTTTGCTGTAAAGACACTGTTTTCATGGCCAGTTAAAACACTGGAAACATTGTAAATCTAAACTGACAGTAAGAACAAGGTTCAGCAGATGACAAAGTTCCCGCACTGTGACTGTAGATCTCTTGCGTGATCACACAGCTTGGCCACAGATACTATTTATGGTGCCAGGGGGAAGCAGTGAAGAATAATTCTTAATTTGCCGTAAAGGTGAATTGAATCGGATGGCCATTTCAATGATCATAAATTTCCCTTAATGAGAAGAATGATATTTGGCTAGCTGTGTGGCCTGTGACACGTGCTCTTTCTTCACACTGGGTATCCTTCAATCGTGGACAGCTGTTTATCCTCCGCGGTCGGCTGGTAATGAGATGGATGCTTAGAAATGTATTAAGCTTGGCTACAGTTCCTCTACGTCAGCACCCTCATTCTGATTCATGATTTTTCTCTGCCTTCTTTTTTTTCCTCCTTCTTCTCCATCTTCTCTCTTTTTTTTTTGTTTATCTTTTTGTCCTATTCTCGTCTCATATTTGCCTCTGTGGAATCTGTTCTCTCTAAACCCAAAACCAATCATTTCCTTCATCCTCTCATCCTTACAGAGGTTGTGCAGCTGAGCCTGGCGGAGGACCAGCAGATTAGCGTCTCCACAGTAACAGTGGGCCTCAGTGCTGTCCTCACCTGTGCCATCCAGGGGACGCTGCGCCCGCCAATCATCTGGAAGAGAAACGGCATCATACTAAACTTCCTGGACCTGGAAGATATCAATGTGAGTGATTATGGCTTACAGTTTTCCCACATTTTTTAATCAAAACAACTCCAGGAAAAATGCTCCATGGATTTTACTGTATGTGTGGGTTGTTTCAGACCTTATCCATCTAGTTATGACAACATCATTGCTTATGTGGTAGCATTATGAACACTATTCAAGTCACGAGTGACAGAATAACTCCAGACAACCTGACAGACGCACAGACATATGTAAGCAGTAATGGCTACTTACACATCAGCAGACACAGAGCGACATTGTCAGCCCATCTGCATCATGTTCATGTTTACCCAATGAATATAAATCCTCTTTTCATTTCCCTTATAGCTCTTTATTTGTTCCTACTAACTCCCGAGAAAATATTTGATTATTCAGCTGCTAGATGTTCTGCTTTCCTCACCATCTTTTATCAGTTTGCTGAAAACAGCTGATTATTAGTCCTGCTGCTGCTTGAAATGAGGGTGAAGAGAGCGATGTCCCTGAACAGTACCATAAATCTCCCAGACCTCAAACAGGAGGCTGAAAGGGGCTGGTGAAAATTAGCATTGACATAACATAAACTATTGAGTGAGTGTTTAAATAACAAAACAGATTTGTTAAAGCTCCTGTGAGGAGTTTTTCGCTGGTTATGAAAGAGTCTGAAATTAATTCTAATGACTCTATATGAGCTACAAAAGCAAACCAGACCATCAGCGACAAGATTGATTATTTCTATATAGTTTTTGTCCTTTTTTTTAAGAGGACAGTGGATAGTGGCAGAAATGCTGGAAGAGAGAGTGGAGATAACACGCGACAAAGGGCCGAGGGTGGGAATTGTGCCCGGGGCCGCTGCATCGAGGAATATAGCCTCTGTATATAGTCGACGATTTAACTGCTGAGCTAAACCGGCGCCACTATATAGTTGTTTTTAATGCCTGAAGCTGCTGGCGGGGGGGTAGGTGTCAGAAGAAGCGATTAACTGCAAGCTGCCTTTGTTTGCATTGCAAAAATTTAAAGTGAGTGATACATATGACTGTTCTAGAAGGCAGGATGAGATTTTTGTTAAAATCCACCACTTAAGCATGTACAGGACAAAATCAGCAAAGAGATAAGAGGTACTGCTTTGTCCACAGGGGGCGCCATAAGCAACACAAACCGAAAGTTCCTCACAGGAGCTTTAACATAGATTTATTTTGTGTTCAACTTCTTTTTTAAAATGTGTCAAACCTCTTACAAACTTCCCAACAGTGTGCATGTTCACCAGCTTCACGTGTGTGTGTGTTTGTTTTTCTCCTTAAAATGTAATTGGACTGCCTTATTAATATTTATTGTTATTGATAAAATTATTTATGAACTTCAGCAGCAAGGGGCCACGGTGTTGGGCTTTTCACATTGATTTGAAACAAATTGATGTCTATTAAAAATTAAAATTTAGAAAATCCTATTGATGCTGGATGGTAAATTTTAAGAGCTGTGGGATCTGTTTGTATTTCCACCTGCTGGTTTTACTTATAAAACTCTGGTAACAACTGAGATGTTTGAAGGTGTGAAATATAAAACGTATAACGAGCACCCTAATAATGACCCATCCATGTGGACATTAGAGGAACTTAAGCAGCTGACAAGTTTCCCCACACACACACCATGATTGCCTAAAGCTAGAACATGAAAACATGAAAAGTAAAGGTGACAGTGTAAAAAAAAAAATCAAGCATCAAACATAAAGAAAAGTTTTACTCCCCTAAATGAACTCCCCAGGCCTCTCCATGAAACATCAGAGTTGCTCAGTGCTTAATGAACTATGTGGCCCTGCTCCTGTTCACACACATCTGCTCAGGTGACAGCACAGCGCTGGCCTTGCTTTACCCACCACCGGATCACTACTCGCTAATTGCATGTTAATGAGCGGCCTTGTTGGTCCGCTGTGATGATGAGCTGATAAACAAAGTCAAGTGCTGAGGTGGAGACTGGAGGAGAGGTGATGGCAGCAGAGGTCCCCCAGGCTCATGACCGTGCATAATGAATTTCCACAGAGTGTAGTTGTCTGAGTGGAGGAGGGAGGGAGGGCCGACCTGTGTGTGAGTTTGTTTATAGTCGGTGATGAAACTGAAAATCCCTGAGTTAACGCGAGAAAGAACATCACTAATTTGTTTTGATAAACATATTAATTTCTATGTACCAGGGACGTTAATTCTATAAAGAGGAATGAGCAAAAAACTAATGTAAAGAAACTTCAAGAGTTTGTGGCCTGTTTCTTGATTTAGACCAAACAACTGTATAAAAAGATGGACGACACGTCTCCATCTGCTCTCATTGTACAAAATTGAAGCCAAAATAGCCCCTTGACGGGCGCTGCCATCTTGCCATGGTGACGTCATTCGGAGCCAGAGCTGCACAGTAGAGATCGGCGGGTGGAGCCGCTGTAGCCACTTCCGCTAACCAAAACACACACTTAACTTAAAAACCAGCAAGGATCCCGCACGCCGGCGAGTTTAACAGCAGAACAGCCTCTTGTGTTAGTCTGAAGCAGTCGTTCACAGATATGTAAACTTCACTGACTGCAGTGATTGTTTTAGTTACGTCTCCTCTCGCCGTTCCTCCTCTACTCTGCTTATCAGGAACAGATTGGCTGCAGGAGCCGGATTTGTCAACAGAGCTGTCAATCATAATTTTTACAGCATCAAATAACTTATTTAAAATAAACTTGTCAGAAAAATGAACACTTGGATGTAAATCAGTATGATAAGAACTAACTATAATGACATGTTTGAGAAACATTTATTTAACGTGTATTTAGATTTTATAGTTTGAATCATGTCCCATCTGTTTACATGGAGGAGGCGGGCTTTATGACCTATACTGCAGCCAGTCAGCAGGGGGCGCTTGAGATGTTTGGGCTTCACTTTTAGGGAGCTGTCGTGTCGTCCATCTTTTTATACAGTCTGTGATTTAGACAGTTGGACAGCCTTTTCTTGTGCAAAATTATATAATAGTTTTCTATTTTAGAAGACTTCCTGGCTCTATATAAGATACATACGCCTTTTATTCACCATTTGAAAGTAGACATACGAATAAATTATGGAAAGTCCGAACAGGGCTGAAGATAAACATCCAGATGAGTGCTTGAATTTGTATTTCATGCAGCTTTAGTGCATATTTCATATCAGAAATGTCTAAATTTGTAAGCCATGTAAACAGTACATTAAATTGTCACATATTTTATGTACAAATATTAAGCCCTGGATCAATAGCACATTGATTTTAATGTCTGTATGTAGTTTAATAGGGATGTTAGACCAGTCTGCAAATATCACTTCCTCAACAGCATGTTTGACAGCATTCCAATAAAATCACATTACATTACACTTCACTGCATAAATATGATTTATCTATGAAGCCTTGTGTATTAGAATAAGAAATAGAAGTAAAATAAGAAGAGAGTGACAGACAGAAAACAGTGAAAGGAAAAGAGGGCTTGCATTCTTCTTTTCGTCCACCCTTTTGTCCAACATGTTGTACAAGTTGACTTTAAACAATAAAGGTCAAATATAAGACAGGGTGAGAGCAGGAAGGGGGCCTGACTTTCCTCCATCCATCCATTACCCATACCCACTTCTCCTTCAGAGGGTCATGGGGGGCTGAGGTGAGAGGCGGGGTTACGCTCTGGACAGGTTGTCAGTCAGTCATAGGGCTTCACTCTCCTGTCAGAGTCCTTTCAGCACTCCTCTGTTGTTCTCTGTTGAACTGTGTTGATTGGAAACAGGCTTGATTTTAGAAGTTCTGTTCACCGATGATTGAAATCTTTCTACACTCTGAAACATCTTTTTCCCCTCAACCTGACAGCTGAGCCTCCATTACAATCAGTCTCATTTGTCTGCTCTCTCTCTGGTCTGTGTTCTCCTTCTGTCTCTCTGTGCCCACCTCCAGCTCCTCTGTACTGTTTCAATCCTTTCTCTCCTCTTTTACCCTCAATCAAACTGGGTGTTTTACATTTTGAGTGGAGTTGTGATCTCCCGAAAAGTAACTGCACTTTGAATATTGGAGGGTTCAGACCTGTTTCACCAGGTGTGATTGCAGGAGAGCAAAGATACACGGGCAGTACTACAAACAGGTGCAGACAGAGCAGCAGCTGCGTGTGCTGAAGCTAACGTTTGTCCATCAGTGAAACAGTAATGAAATGAATAATGCATATTTAATTTATTGAAAACAATTACTGCACAGCTACTTTTATTAGCATGTACATTGCAGCCACTTTGTAAAATGAATGAGGCTTTTCACTGTATGCAAGCTTAATTGCATCAGTATTATTATGTGTAATAAAAAGCAATGATGATTACTGTTGGAGAATAGGTCAAAGGAGACTTTGATTTAATTTTGCATTTGAAAAGCAAAACTTTAACGAGTGACTTTAATGTTATTAATTCGAATAAGTCCACAGGCCACCATCATGTATAATTTTTCACTGCCCTTAACATTACAATAGAATACAATGCAACCTGGATGAAAATTAAAGCCTGCAATTTTCTCCTGAAAGTTTCCAGCAGTGCACTTCATGAACTCAAAAGGTAACAATGATTCCTATTGTGATATAAGGAGCTGTGCAGCCCAAATCTACCACTTACGCTCATAATTTATTGGTCACTAATGACAACCAGACACAACACAGACTCAGTTAGTACTCAGTGAATGTAAAAAGTTAGGCTGCGTTCCTCATACTTTTATACTGACAAAGTTTGCATTCATTCCAATACATGTATGTCAAATGGCAGAATCTCAGTTACATTATTAGAGCTATTCTAACTTGGCTATTCTGACCCACAATCTTATGTGCAGTGGAAGATATGTTACATCAACTGAGCTGCTATGCGCATCTGTTACAAGCTTGGTGAACGGCGGATTGTATCTTCAAGGCGACCAGTTTTTTTTAAACAATATTCAAACCTTTCCGTCTGGAGTAAGATGGAGGTGTCAGGAAGAGGAACTAACTTCAAGGTGTAATGGGAGGATGAAGAAGGAGAAAATACACTTTATTAATCCCTGAGGGGAAATTCAGTGTTTTCACTCTGTTATTAGAAACATGCTGCACACTCAAAGGCCCGAAATACACACACATACAAACAGGATTCTGTGGACATGCATTAATGGAGAGATGTCAGAGTGAGGGGGCTGCACGTGGACATGCGCCCCGAGCAGTTGGGGATTCGGTGGCTTGCTCAAGGACACATCGACAGTGCCCAGGACAGGAGCAGGCACCTCTCCAGCTACCAGCCACAATGCCATACTTGTTCCGTACCAAGAGTTGAACCGGCCACCCTCTCCGGTTCCCAAGCCAAGTCCCTTCAGACTGAGCTGCTGTGTACCCCAAATGATGGCGTAGTATCTGCAGATCATGTGCATTCTGCATGCAAAATGCATACTTTGTTAAGGCAGCTAAAGTACTTTAGAAATATGCAATCTGGAAGGCTGGCAAAGATGCTTTTATCTTTGTTCGATGGCTTTACCAGAGTCCGAATTTTTCAGATTTTGAGAGTAGACCCTTTGGCCCAGTTGAAGAAAGTTCTAAAAAACTGTTACACAATACAATTTCATTTAGCAGACGCTTTTGTCCAAAGCAACGTACCTCTGAGAGTTAATGCAACACAAGCAACGATCGAGACAAGAGGGAACGAAGTCAGTAAGAGCCAACAAACAGCTTCAAGTGCAATCGGACACTGGTGCTGACAGGCGGTACACAGGGCGTTCATCAACATCAACAAGGTCAATATAGTCGTCATCATCATCATGAATATCCTAATCAACATCAATAACAACCTTGATGTCATCATCATCAATAGCATCAATATCATTAAGTGCAGAGGTGTTCATGAAAGAGCTGGGGCTTTAGCTTCGACTTAAAGGTGAAAGGGACCGAAGCTCGTTCCACCACCTGGGGACTACTGAGGAGAATAGTCTAGTTAGCGACTTGGGGCCCTGTTGTGATGGGAGAACCAGGCGCCTTTCATTGGCGGAGCGTAGTGGGCGGGACGGAGTGTAGACCTGGATGACTGCGTTCAGGTAGGAGTGACGTGTGCCGTTTTGGGTTGACTGAAGAGTTGCGCTGCTGCGTTCTGGAACATCTGCAGAGGTTTGAATGTGCATGCAGGAAGGCCTGCCAGTAGGGAGTTACAGGAGCTAAGGTTTCTTCATAAGTACACCTTACCTAAAATCATGAGATATTATGTTTCACCTCTTCTACACTCAAGTTAAGCGCACCTGCAGAGAAGCCAGCCACCATACAATTAACCACTTTAACAGCCTATAAGTCAAGTTTATGTTTAGTTCAGTGCCTTTAATTATCATCTGGGATACGAAAACATCACATCAGCATAAATTCAGAGAAATAAAACCTGTCTCAAACTTCTAGATTTCAAATACAGCTGAGTTACAGGTGAGTTTATATCCTCCCCTGGATAGGCTGATTAACTGAAAATGTTGCTTCAGAATGGAAGGAACCTCGATTGATGATTCGAATAAAAGTTGGTCAAGAGACAGCCATTATTTTTCACAGGAAGCACAACTGATAGTTAGGATGTGGAGGATAATAAGACATATTGCATTCATACTTTTTAGCCCTGTTCAGTTTTAATTGGCCAAGCTGGTGTAGTTGTGTCTCTCACCTTAATGGTAAAGTCTGAACTTTACAGCTGCTTAAACTCCCCCGTCTTTCCTACAACAAAATCCTTTCTCACTTTCTGTCACAAAGCGACCCTCCATCAGGTCACTTTACTTCTTAAAGCCCTCGGAAAGAAAGCAGCCGTTTGTGGGTTTCATGTCACGACTGAGCCGCATCAGGACATCTGCTCTGCCACTTGGTGGGACAGCAAACTATTTAATGCCTTAATCCGCCCTAAGCTGTGGCTGGAACCCCCTGGTGACTGTCGCATGCTGCACCAACAACAAGCAGCTCCATTCATCAACCTAATGGGCTTTATATTTTTAACCCTTGCCATTTATCAGGCTGAGGCAGCGTGATGAGGGGAGAGAGGAGACTCAAATTCCCAAACGCCTGCTTCAGCTCAACAGGGAGACCGTTGATTCATGGTCCCTCTTCCTTTTCACATCACTCTTTTTTCTCTCTTGTCTTTTCCCATCACTCCCTGCTGTTGTGTGCCTCCTCTCTCCTCTCCGAGCATCCTTACGTATTCTATCAAGCTCCCTTCCTCTCTCCCTCACTCCCTGTGGCTCTTTCCTGCCCCCCATTCCTCACCACTATTCCCTCTCCTGCACACCCCAATCTTCCTCCCCCTCCTCTTCCTACCACCACCCCGCCTCTTCTTTCTTTACTTAATTTTCTTCTGCCATCTCTCCTCTGTATTACAGGACTTTGGGGACGATGGCTCCCTGTACATCACCAAGGTGACAACCATCCACATGGGGAACTACAGTTGCCATGCCTACGGCTATGAAGACCTCTATCAGACACATGTGCTGCAGGTGAATGGTCAGTAGTGGCTCATTTCTTACTTACAGTGTCTGGAAAAATGTGAACAAAATGCCATAGCTTTGCTTGTGCTACTCGGTGGTTCCCTGAGAGCAGGCTGCTTACAGTGAAGAACAGTTGTCAGGAACGCAATCAAGCCAACATGCTTTAGACTGGAAAACTAAGGATGGTAACATGAAGCACAGAATTGTTATATGACTGTCATTCCATTGCGCTTTCAGACAGGCTCAAGTACCATTCATTGTACCCAAAGATTTTTCCAAACAGTAATCTATACAAATCATAAATATCCTGCAACTTGTTATTTTCAGGCTTGGTTTTTCAGTTGATGTAGTCGATCTTGCCTCCATATCGCTACAGCTTAGGGCGTAAAGGGGTCATTTTAACTCTGCGCTTCTTTAGCTATCCAATTTGACCTCACAAATATGCTAGTGTGTCTACCACCTAAATGTAAATAGGTGCTAGGGCTGCACGATATTGGAAAAAACTAACATTGCGATATTGTTTTGTTCTGCAATATTTATTGCGGTTTTAAAAAATACAGGGAATTACACCAGATAAACGCAGTGTGTTTTAATGTACATATAAACAATTAACAATGGACTTTTAAGTCTATTTTCTTCCAATAAAACCAAACCCTCCTAATTTTACCACTCTTGATTCAGACACCCTTAAGAAAAACTAGATAGAGTTCAGGTGGAGCGACACGTTTCTTTATAAAATAAATACAAACGGGCTTGTTGGCTGCAGTTGTGTTACTCATACAGTATGTCAGCTACCATTTCTAACGGTGTTCAAATGTATGTTTAATCAGCGTGATCAGCCCGGTGACGGTAACTTTTGGAAACGAAAGCTTGCGTCTCCTACTTCCTGTCGGAACACACAACCTCACTCAACACTTGTGACACGTCCGCTCCGTGAACAGTCAGTTTATGTAGCCTCAGCATTAAAGAGCACCGGGATGAGGTGCCTCTGTTACCAGGAAAAGTCTCACTTATAAGCCACCTCGCGTAAGGGAGCGCCTGCCTCGATCATCAGCAGAGTCATGCTTGTTTACAGTTTACAGGCAGGTGACACACATGGTGTCATGATGGCAAACGAGAAACTGGTGAGTTTGCACCGAGCAACAATAAAGTAGCAGCTTGACGTGTTCCAGGTAATTTGCTTCACTATCGCACGTCCCGCGATGTGACTATTGCACATGTGCATATCGCAATTGGGATTGATAAAACGATATATCGTGCAGCCCTAATAGGTGCACATATATTTTTTCGTGTGAAGTTATCAGACACTCAAAACCCATCCACACACCCCATGTAAACTGCAGGAGTACAACTGGTTGGGAAACACTGTTCATGTGAAAACAGTAACTTAAGTAAACTTACTTCATGCAATACTGTGTAACACAGAGAAATAGACCAAAACAAGAAAGAGAAAAACACTGAATAATACAAACAACAAACCTCAGAATATAAAGTAATAACACAGGGAAAGATTTGGCTTCTTTCTGGGAAAGTGTTTCAAAGTCAAGGGTCTACAGCAGCAAAGGCACCATCACCATTGATTAAAAAAGGATCAAACAATGGTGTGAAGGCCTCTCTACCTTTACAGATTTTCAGCTTCCAAGTGCCAAATAACACACTTGACTTTTTGCTACCTTGAATGCTGAAAGGAAATCATTTGAGGTTGACAAATGAACTGTGGTGTTCATGCACTGCATGAATCATTCAGATAGTAAATAAAGCAGTATGTTGCTTGAGGATTAGTAACAGATGCATTCATCTCTTTTACTATTCTTCTATTAATGGCTACAAGTAATAATTTGTTTCATTATTAAGTAGTCTACTCAATATTTTCTCTGGTTGTATGTTTTGTTTATATGTCAGGAAACGGTGATAAATGCAGGTTATATTCTCCTCAGCCGAGGGGAAGTCTTTAAACGTGTTGTTTTATGTGACTTAACAAACCTAAATGAGGTTGTGTATCAAAAAGATCAGTTTCTCTACAGACGAAGAGTATCGACAAAGCGGTGTTGTTGTTGCTCATTGATGGGGCTCACATGATCACAGCTCTCGAAGCACTGCATCAAAGTGAATTTCTTTCCATGAAAAATAACATGAACAGCGTTCATGAGGCTGAGAACTAAAGGGAGCATGCAGCTTATTCACTTGATTCAATGCAGTGGATAAAAGCTACTTAAGCTATCTGAAAACCCGCAGACACAGTCTCCACTCATGCTGATTTTGGCAGGCTGAACTTATCAAAGCACTGTCTCGCTCATATTAATCATCTGCATAACAGTCCTCCCCTCCCCTGCCTTTAGACTTGAGAGTTATTACTGGGCTCCTCTCCAAAGAAATACAGAGATGAAGAACTTTAAAAGCCCCCCTACCTGTAACATAACAAATCAAAGATAAAGCCCTAATTTCTCTGCTTTTTTTTCAGGCTTGGAAAATGTATTCAAGTCTCTTTTTACATTTTCTCAGATGCTAATTGAAAAGAAAGGCAGCTGCGTTTTAGACCTTGAACTGAAGCAGGAGAGGGAGCGATAGGAAGGGTGTCATGGAGACAGACAAGGGTCCTGAGGGACGAGTTATCAGGACGGCGCAATTACCAAATGTTTGTGTCGGGGATTCAAGGTATTTCAAGCGAGATAGGACGAGGTGAGTTAAGGTGGAATGGAAGAGAGCCAGGTGCCGCATTAAACTAAGTGGACGGGCTGTATGGTGTTGTATTAAAGCAACAACACCCACACTTCCTATTTTACTGTGATGAAAGGAACGACAGCGCTGCAGCTTCAGCGTCACTGAAGTAGCCGTAGTCGCAGTTGCTTTGTCTATGGTATCATTGAGATTAAGACGTCTTTGAAGTCAAGTACTGTAATAAAAAATATTGACAGAAGGTTGCAAAGTGCTGTTTTCATATAGAAACCGAAGAAGTGCTATGAGGGATGAAGGGGGACACAGATTACAGTGTAGAAAGATGTAGTTAAAAAGAATCTTTAAACACAAACTTAAAGCTGTTTTTTGGCACTCACTCATGTTGTTCCCTCCTGTCTAGATCCTTGCATGTGTTGTACTAACTCTCAGATGGACGTCGCTTCATACAATAGCGTAACATTGTTACAAAAAAAACGAATTCTTATAAACAAAATGCAGAAGTATTACAGAAAATAGCAGTACGGAAATGTGAAATTACTCCACTTTGAGTAAAAGTGCAGCATTCAAAATGTACCGAAATAAACTACTTTACTATAAATGTTAAATTATTAAATAGTTATTACTGATGCATTATTGCAAGCAGCATTTTACAGTTGTTGCTCGTTTTCTTGTTTTCAATAATTTATGTATATTTAGCTTTTTTGGTCCGGGGCTGATGCACACACTTGTTCTCATATTTTGTACTTCTCTTTACTCTTTAATTTTGTGTGAAATATTGGATCATTTTGAGCCTTGAGCAGCTACTGAACCATTTGAGAAGTTTTAAAAGAAACTGTTTCTTTCATGTAAGTGATAACAAGTCAGAAACATCCAAAAGGTGACAAGGAGCCTGTTTTTGTTCGGAGTCAAAAGTCAAACAAGCTGGAAATCAGTGGTTTAATCTCTAACGGTATAATTAGCAGGATTTTTCGAAAAACAATGTAATGCCCACAGCCTAAACAGGGGCAGAGGTTAAGGACGAACTCTATTAAAACATAGCGACTCGGGGCTAAAGAAGAAGCACGCATCTAACAAGGCTGCTTGTGTCGTTGAGAAGGTAGGAGAGAGAAACTTTGATTATGAGGTTTACAAACTGCATTCTACAAATCCTCCACATTTTGCTTTTACCACAGCTTAATATTATGTAAGTTTATCATATTGTGGCGAGCTAAAGGTCAATAATGTAGAGGACGTTTGTTTTCTTTAGTACAGGTTAACCTCATTAACGGTGACACACTTTCATACTGTCGAAGGGAAGGACGTCAAGACTGGAGACGGAACCCTCACTTATGGTGGCACTAAAATTAGCAACATGAATGTGACATTAACGATGTCTAATCACAGAGGCGTCAGCTAACACAGTGTAACACTTTTTTATAAGAAAGGCACCTTAGCTCAACTCAAAAATAACATTTAGAGTCCGGCCCAGTGCATGCTGGGAAAATACCGGAAGTACTCAGGGATGCTATAATATTTTGTTGCTTAAATCTTAATCTGATGGAATGGAAATTGTTCAGGGAAGCACCTAAAAATAATTATATTCAGGTACAGTCCTCCATTAAAACATCAACTTAAGAATAAAAGAAGGAAAATAAAAGAACAACACATCATAAATAAACAAGTAGCAAGCAACAACTGCAGCGTTAATATTGCACAAAGGTTAAGGGGAAAGGTTGCGAGTTGAACAGGAGCAGTGAGGATCTGGCAGCAGCTTCCAGGGTTGAGAGTGCCCAGCATCATAACCAGAAAACCACAACTTACCTGCTCATGTAAACTATTACCTCATATTTCATTTTCCCCCTCGATTCCTCCACATTCATTTGTGGTCTTCTCCCCGGAGGCGGTGGTAAGTGGAAGATACGTCCCAACATCTATTTCATGCAGGACTCGAGCTGTAATAAAGCAGCCCCACAGCTCTTGGATTCTTGTTATGTGTGAATATATTCCATGCTGGGGTGAGACAAATTCCTCTCTGCCCACTGCGTGTGTGGGTGTTTGTGCTATATTCCCCCAGGAGTTACTGTCTACCATGAAACACTGTTTAATTATGTTTTTCATTCGCCCCTCTCTTCTCTCTCTGTTTGTGTCTTCGCTTTGTTTGTGTTTGTGCGTCCAGTCCCTCCAGTGATCCTGGTGTATCCAGAGACGCAGGCCCAGGAGCCCGGTGTATCTGCCAGCCTCCACTGCCACGCCGACGGCATCCCAAATCCCAAACTGCTCTGGCTGAAGAACGGCATGGACCTGCAGCCCAGATCCTCCAAACAGCTCTCTCTCATAGGTGAGCGGTGTTTTAAGTGTAGCAGATTCTGTTTGTCACGTCTTGTCGGTGCAGTTTTGTGTTACATACCGACAGTTTTGCAGTATGCCAACACTGCAGAAGTCTTTATAAACCGAGGCAGTGCTTGTGGACAAAGTAAAAACTGTTTGTCTATCAAGCTTTGGTTCCATTAAACTAACTTTCTTTCACTGAAAGCTTCAGCGATGCCACATTTCAGCAGTATTATTTTGTAGTGCTCTCAATTTATATACGTTTCAAACAGAGGTGATGAAACCAAGATTGCGTTCACCCTCTTCAACTGTCTTCCAAATAAACATTCGTACTCTTTAGAGAGGAGTGAAGAGGGAGATTAAGGGAGAGCAAATAAAATGAAATATACCGTGTGTCAAGAGTTGGCAGCTACTTATCCAGTCTGCAAGGCTGCTTTTAAAGACACACTCTCAATATCAGAGCGAAGGAGCAGAATGGAGCACTTCTTTTCTTTTTATGGCCCAGTTCTCATTAAGGGAGAGTTTATTGGCTGTGTGTGGGTCATTACCTGTGGTAATAGCCTGTTATCAACCCTCAGACACTCAAACATGGGAGGTTCTGCAAGGTTCACCAGCACATAAACACTGCAGTGGCGTCAGTTACAGATTTTCCAGCTAATGTGAGCGGTGGCAAGGGGCAGGAGACCTTCTGACAGGGCTTTTTTTCTTTCAAAACATTTAGCAAAGAGAAAGAGAGTGCAGAAGTGGTGTGGATTACAGTGTTTATGCAGCCATGCTTCAAAAAAGAAATCAAAGGGGAAAGGTGGTTTGATTTGATTTATTTAATGTTTATTTGTATAGGGACAAGTATGAAGCAAGTAAACCGATGCCACACACTACAGCATTTATAGCCTTGGCTAATTTGCAATGCCCGTCCCTACATGGGCCTTAAAAATACATGAAATCAACAACAAATACACAAGAGACAATACAAACCAGACTCAACAGCAGTAAGACAGATATAACAATACAGCATACAAAATACACTCCTACAATAAAACTGAATATGAAACAACAAAATCAAACATGATTACAAGACTGAGCCCTCTTCAAAAACAGTTTCAGTTTGAGTTTAAAATGCTCCACGTCAGGGTCCAGTTTAAGCACAGTGAGTGCTTGAGTTTTCACATATCATTTTAAATGTCAGACGTGCAATAAAGCCACAGTACAAGTGTTTCCTCTGTCCTCAAATTTGGCTTCTGTGAAATCTGAGCCACACTCTGACAGCTGGTGGTGAGGAGTATCGATTAGAAGCCACAGACGAGCAGTAAAGAGGGAAACTGCACTGTGTTGCAGATTGAATGAAAGTATGTTGTAGATCTTTGCCTGATATCACCTGCTGTTTAGTTGTTACAGAGCAGCTTTACGTTGACGTACAACATTACAGATCTTATACCCAGATGCATTGGGGAAGAAGGCTTGGCACTCTGTTTAATCTCTATTTACAGATTCATAGAAATGCAGAATCTGTAGGCAGGGACATGGGTTTTGGGGATTTTTGAGGGAGTGTTCTGGTTTCCATTTGTAGTACGTTTGTAGTCCGAGTAGTATTGACCAATCACGTATCAGCAGGCTGCGGCGTGTGCAGGAAAAACAGTCCGGGAGGAGAGCAAAAGCAATTGGAATGTAATGCGCCGTAATGACATCTTGGCTCCCATCAGCATCATCTGACGACGATTTAGCTTCTTATTAATCTCTATAAACAAACACCTGCATCCTAACAGCTAAAATTCAACTTGAGATAAATTTCTTTGACACTGTGTCACAAAAGTGGTTCAGATTTGTCTTTCTGTAAACAATGCAGCACGCGGAAAAGGAAGTCTTGACTGGAAGTTGTTTATCGCTAACCGCTGGCTACACGCCGTTCACCGTTGTCCCCAGAGGCTATATCGTCGTCAGACTATAGCGGATGGGATCCAAGATTGGTTGCTGTTGGATTTAAACTGTGAGCTTTATGTCTCTGACTTGTTTACTAGTTACTATAAGGCCACAGAGGAAATCATGAAGCCAGCAAGTATCATGAAGCCAGCTGACAATAGGTTGAGTAGGAATAGGCATAAGGTGTGCAGTCTCTCCCAGCACAAAGGACTTAGGTGCACAACAGCAAAGAGTCAGTGTCAGATACTGTAGTCGGGCTACCAGAGCCACAAGAGTCAAATCACTTTCTGATCTTGTGTTTGTATCATGTCTAAGCTGCCTTTTCTCTGCCTCGAGCACATGCCTCATTCGCCCCTGCAAAAATAGGCCCATGGGCTGGAGTAAAGAAGACTGAGTCATAATTTAAGACCTCACCAATCCCACACAGAATCCCTGTCATTAAGAGCTGCTACGAGGTTGCTAAATGAAGATATAAAAGCTAATTTAATGAGTGGTTGATTCAGTGGTTTTCAGTGAGAATTGATCAGAACATAATTATGAATTAGATGTAATTAAAGTGGTGTCTCATTTTACGAAGGCCTGCTTCAAGGCAGATTTCACTTCAAAGCATTACACACTTCACCCCTGATAAAAGAGAATTATTATCAGAACCCACGAAGACATTTCACTAATGTGAAAAGCTTTGCGTCAACTTCTGTAATGTCTTGGTATTTCACAATGCAGTAGGCGTGAATCGCACGATTCATTTCTCAGCGTATAAAATGAGAACAACTTGTTTTTGTAAGCAAGGACTTTTTTCTGTTGGGTACATATTTTAATCTGCACGAAGACAAACACTTACAGTGTGTCAAGTTTTAACAGGTAGAAAGAAGATGGAAGAAGGAAAAGATAAAGACATAGGGAGCGAGAGGGAGGGAAAAAGTGGATGTAATGTGTTTATTAAAGTTCAAAGATGCTATAGATACTACAAAACAAGAAGAGAAAGCATCTTTTATGTTACAACGTGGCCTGTAAGTGCATCACACGTCATTGTGTTGTGTTCAAGGTAGTGCTACATACAGTACAAGAAGGATCCGAGTACAGCTGTACATCACAGAGCTTGATGCTACAGCAACATCAGAGAGACTGCCTCTGATGATGACATCTGTCTCTGAACATCACCTGTCACCTCCATCTAACATCAACACTGACACTTGAGGCAAACAATGCAGCATTGTTCAGTGTGTGTGGGGGAGATACGTGAGAAACTAGACTTCACTCTGTAAGGCTATTGAAGTACAATGTTTGAAATGTACAGCATGAAGGAAAAGCAGAGTGATTTCAATGTTTTACTGGGCGGCATGTTTTTACAGGCTGTGAAGTTACTGAAAGTTCAAACAGTATCAAGAGGACTTTCAGCCCTCCATCAATAGTTCCATTAGCAAGTCCTAAGTATGGCAAACATATTTCTTTTCAATAAAAGCTTCACATGCAATCATTTCTTCTTCTTTTAGAGAAAATATGCTGTGCAGTTCAGTTATTATACACCAAAGCAGATCCAACAGAAGGCTCCACATGAGCGGTGGCCATCTTGGTTGAAAAAATGCCTCAATAGTGCTACTCTGCACAGTGATTGAAGCAAACCCATTAAATGTCTTTTATTGTTGGACCTGGGCCAGGTTGCAATTTTACAATTGCATTCAGCAGACGCTTTTGTCCAAAGCGGCATCAGAGAGGAGAAGAGTCTAGTTATCAACTAAGGTCCCTGTTGTGATGGGAGAACCAGGCGCCTTTCATTTGAAGAGGTTTGAATTTGCATGCAGCAAGGCCTGCCAGAAGGGAGTTGCAGTAGTCAGTGTGTTAAATTATGAGAGCCTGCACTGGCAGTTGTGTTGCATGCTCTGACAGGTAGGGTCTGATGTTCCTTTTGTTGTACAGGGCAAATGTGACTGAGAGGGGAAAAAAAGTAGCATTGCTGAGTCATCTCATTCCCAAGCTAGTATTTCTGTGCAAAGGTACTGAGAGTAAAAAACTGTATAAAGGTTACTTTACATGTGTGTCTTATTCATACACACTGTTACATCCCAGCTCATGGGGGAAAGGACGTGACATTAAACCAGATGTTAAAAGGTTAAACACAGCTGTTTAATTCAACAAAAGAGTATTTTATTCAACAACAAAAGAAGGTGAGGAAAACTATAACGGAAAGGGCCCCTAAACCTAGTGTGTCTCAACATAATAGTCAAGCTACGTGGTGCAATTTTATTTATTTATTTATTGTATTTTAATACTTCACCTAATAGGCCGAACCGAGTATAGTCTGCAGCCTTTGTATCGTTCACAACAGAGTAGGTTGTCGCTCTCGCACACACACAGCCAAAGGTCTTCTCAAAAGGGTCGCCACCCGCCGCCTTTAATTCCTCTCCCTGTTGATTGGAGGACAAAGATTGGTCGAGAGATCCAACACCGCACCAATGAACCAGAAGGAGGGAAGGGGAGACGAGCAGCAGCCGACGACCAGCCAATCCTAGAGCCGAAACACTGGCACCTGTATCTGCATAAATGACAGCGACTGCATACAACAAAATATACATCAATACACGGCCTCATGGCCTTGGGGCCGTAACACACACAGACACAGCATCAGTCTTAAAGGAACATTAATTAACCTCATCGAAAAAATCCCTTTACTCTTGTATATCTGTATTTGCAAGGAAAATGTTTGCTTGTGTTTACATTTCGAAAAAACCTTTGGTGGAATCAGGCCATGATACAATTCCTCTGACATAACACATACAGTTATAACTCGTTCAGGTTCTTCTATTTACTTCATAACTTCACAAGAAAATACTTGCACTTTATTCTTTTTTTACCAATCCAAAACGAATCTGATCTGCACCCAAGCAAAGCATTAAATATCTCTGAGTGACCTTGCAGTTGTTTACTCTCTCAGATGTTCATAACACATCTATTCCTCTGTGATTTGAGTAAGCATTTCTGCTGCTTCCCTGTTTGCCCTCTGTTTATTTGGTTGGTTGGTTTTGTTCTGAACACCGTTTGGTCACTTAAAGGGACGGTTGGTTATTTGACCCTCCTTAATTTCCCCCCTGGGGATCAATAAAGGATTATCTTATCTTATATAGATCTTTGTGTCAGATTAGTCCAACTCACATTAATGATGTCTACTTAGCTGGTTTAAATGTATGAAGGTTTGGCTTATAATGAAAATGTTCATTTATATTTCTTGTAAGACTGAACAAGACTTAACTGAAGTAGTCTAGATTGTTGTGAAGCCTATTATAATTGCATTTGGTTCATTACATAAGGCTGACAGTCAGCTGTCTCAAATCAATATAAATAAAAGACAAGAAATGCAGCAACAACAGCCTGTCACAATAACTCTGCTCTCTTTTACTCTCTTCTTGTAGCAAATGGAAGCGAGCTCTTTATCGGCAGCGTGCGGTATGAGGACACCGGGGCCTACACCTGCATCGCCAAGAACGAGGTGGGAGTGGACGAGGACATCTCCTCTCTGTTTGTCGAAGATTCAGCCAAGAAGACACGTAAGTCAAACAGTGTTAACACTCTCTTGTCACTCTAAGGTCAGTCACAACAATATGTATATCCTGACCAATTGTTTTTGTCCTTTATGTCTTAACAACAAACATAATGTAGCAGGACAATCTAGAAGTACAAATAATTTCTAACCTTAATTCTGTAAAGGATCGGGCTTGAGTCCCTCTTATCCTCGATTTTGACAGTGCGCAGTGTAAGAGATAATTCTCACTGAATTACAAAGTTTAAACAATCGTATCACATATTTTATATCCTTTGATTTTGATTCTTTCATAAGATTGCGTCATTTTGATGAGTTAACCATCCGCACCTAGAAAGAGAATATCAGGCCAGTTGAAATTAAACAGAATAATCGATGACTTGTCCTCTCTCAAGGAAAGAGTGATCACTTGATTTAAGAGGAAATATGATCCTGTCACAGACGCTGAGGAACATTTTGTAGCTGTCAAACATGTTTTGTTTTCGCCACGACAGGAGAGAAATCACCTCCCCTGTTTCCTGGAAGATCTGCCTCCTGTTTCTTAAAGTGATTTAATGTTTTTTCCTCTCTTTTTCTCCCTCTTTTACATCCTTTTGCTCGCTGGCTGACTCTGCAGTCGCAAACATTCTGTGGAGAGAAGAAGGTAATACATTACACCTCTTTAAAGTGCTTTTGTAAATATGGCGAGCATGTTTTGCAGCTCCTCAGGTCCCCCAGCTGGATGTCTTCACTTTCAAAGATGTTTGTTGTACTGCCCAGAAGATTCACTAAGTTGTTTTCTCTCCAGCAAAAGTTTACTTCAAATCTTACCTTCTTTCTTGCGCGCCCAAGGTGTTTCATCGCTTTGCTGGGGTGGTTTTTAATCTGTTTTTGGATCACCCAGGGAGGAAACATTTACACACAAACAGGAACTGTTTGCATTTTGCAAATAAGACCACAGACGCAGTGTGGTGGTGAGGAGAGAAGCAACTTTGTGGTTTTCAGCTGCATACAAATCAATCCCAACTTTATACAATGCATACTGCACTGGAAGAAACACTGTGGTTTACAATACAATACAAATACAATCTGTTGTCTATACATCATCAGCGCGTCAGTTTAACGGCAGAAATACAAGAACCCGGTGTGGTCTGGAGTGCAGTGCAAACCATAGATTATACGAGTGTTTATCCATCCAACACAGTGTGTGTGTGTGTGTGTGTGTGTGTGTGTGCTGTGAGTGCGTTCATACATGTGCCACCTTTTTCAAATGCGTGCATGTATATTTCATGTTTTACTGAAAATGTGTTTCAGACTGTTGAGGAGTGCTCAGTCTCTGGGGCAATACGTTTCATCTCACGTTGTTATAGTGCACAAATAATGTCATAACAGCCTGACAAATCAATCATCATCACGGTTTTTGTCTATGCATGCATCTTCTAAATGTGTCTGCATGCTCCAAGCGTTTCTAAGTGCTCGTGCTTATCATCTACACACACGTGATGTGTTCCTGACAGCAGTAATAGCTTGTTGCTCATCCAAATGTCTTAACATCAGAGTGTGATTCCTGCTAACTCATCAGCAGCTGTTTACACAGAGCAGACGAGATGTGAAATGTTTCCTCTCAGAGACAGAGCCTTTCATTTGATGCCTCTCGCTACAGTATGTTGAGAACGTGTTGCTGACAGAGCCCTTTGTAGGCATTGTCAAAAGGCTGGCAGCTACATGCTGTCCATTCCCGCTAACGTGATAGCATGCTAACAGCAGTCCTGCTGTGTCTCCTCCAGCAGGGAAATTGAAATGCCAATCACAAGTGTCAGTTTAGATGGGAGCAGGACATTTCTGCTGTTCTTAATTTGTATTTGTTGCTTTTTTGAAAGGATGGCTGTCAATATTTTTCTGTCTTCTCTTGCAGGGTTGAGTGTGGGGAATATGTTCTATGTGTTTTCTGACGAGGGCATCACTGTTCTGCAGCCCAGTGAGTGTGAGATACGCAGACACATGAAGCGGACAGAGAGGATTGTTGCAACCTATGTAAGTGCATGTTATGCCTATTTTTTTGCTATCAAGGTTTGACGATGGACAAGACGATGTCACTGCACTTGCATTTTTACAATAAGAAAGGCATACAGGGGTGCTTGTTTAGCTCAGTGGGTAGCACAGGCTCCCCTTATTCAGAGGCTATAGTCCTCGTCGCAGCGGCTGCAGGTGTTCCACCCCTGTCCTCGGCCCTTTGCTGCATGTCAGCACCCACTCTCTTCTACCAGTATTTCCTCTTTCTCTTCAGCTGCCCTGTCATTGAAGGCAAGAATGTCCCAAAATAAAAAATCAATCTCAAGATCGTGACACATCTGGAACTCTGTGAAGGGCATCGTACTCACAGCCAGTAATTAGGCTGCTGTGCCATTGTCCAAACAAGCACTGCAAGTTACCAGGTGGTTGTAGGATGCTGCAGTAGAAAAAGGCTATCTGTCTATCTATCTGTCTGTCTGTCTGCCTGTCTGCCTGTCTGCCTGTCTGTCTGTCTGTCGTGCTACAGAGTTTCAGTGTTAAGGCAAATTGGCATCAAAATGATGACAGCCCCTCCTCCCCTCCCCCTCCCTCAGAGTGGGCTCCTCACCTCACTAAAAGATGTAATGGGATTACTTGTGTCCATTACTCAACAGCTCAGTCGACTGTCCATAGTTTATACGAGAGACCCCGGGGCTTTTAATCCACTGGAGAACATCCCTCTCTCAGAGCAATGGGCTTTAGATGGTAGAAGTTGCTTGTTCTACTGAGGGATTTGGGTTTTACAGGAGCCTGTAATTGTATTAGAGATCAATACAAACTCAATAAGCCATGTGTTAGCCAGTTCCTGCTGTAAACAGCACTTTCTCCACTTTGGAGAGGTGGAGAGGAGGTGGGAACTCTTGAAACACAACCTTTGTGTGTGTGTGTGTGTGTGTGTGTGCGTGTGTGTGTGTGTGTGTGTGTGTGTGTGTGTGTGTGTGTGTGTGTGTGTGTGTATAACTGCCTAGTCAGCACAAACAGCGGGCTGCAGGGCCTGTGAGGGGAGATGTTGCTTGAGTCTGTTGTGGTGGAAGAATTTGTTGAGGTTTTGCTTCAAACTGATCCAAAATCTGATTTTTAACTTGGGAGTGGAGTTACTGTTTTCTAAGGGAAACTGTCATGAGAACTAAAATTATTAGCAACTATAATTTAAGTATTACTTTTATTAAGTACCAGAGGTATAGACCGCCGTCGTCACATCGCGTATGGTAGGGTGATTCCGTCCTTTCAAATCACGCTTAAAAGCACATCTCTTTAACACTGCCTTTCATGACATTAAATTTATGAAGACTGTATAATTATCAACAACAACTTCTGATATATTATTTGCCATTCATCAGGTCAAAAGAAAATACACATTTTCTGGCTGTAGGCCCTGAGGAGGAAGGATTTGTAGATTTGTTTGTTTTTTTATTTCATCATCTGTAGAGTGTTGTTTTGTCAAGACAAGAAAGTTAACTTTAATGTAACTTTAGGCACCAGAAACATATAATTTTCACTATTCTGTGACATGTTGAAGATTTTCATTTAAAAAAATGTCTGTTAAGTTACTACTTATTTATGTGTCATCGAATGAGGTAACGCAATGGTGATTGAGACGGCGACTTTTGCAGAATAAATCCCGAGCGGCGCCCGGTTAGTGACGCGTTCACCCAGCAGTGGTTGGTCTGCCAGAGAGGGAAGGCGGAGCTAAGCGGCTGCTTTTCCGGTCTCTGCAAGTGCTGCGAGTAAACAGTAATCTACTATGGCTGAAGATCGATGACTGCAGATACAACTTCAAAAATAAGTGAAAATCCAAAGTAAAAGAAACAAATTCGACGCTCAGTTGAAGGCAAACAGTCTAAAAAGGAAAGCGACCGACAGCGAGGAAAATCAAGAGTTACAACCGGAGCCAACCGTGGACGTCACACATGCAACACTGTCTGGATATCTGGGAAGTGTGCTCCCGCAATTACCGCAGAATGAAACAGATTATAACTTGAAACATATGTAACAGGTAAATGAAAAATGAAAAATGAAAAATGAAAATGCTTGTCTCTTACACACCAGGAAGTCCTGCCAACCTTTTCCTCCCTCTGTTGCGCTCCTACTTCTACTCCTCCCATCATCCTCTCTGTTCTCTGTCTGTTCTTCGCAGGAGGAGATGTGCCCTAAAGGTGAGGGGGTGTCACCTCAGCACTGCGTGTGGTCCTCAGCAGTCAACATCAGGGATAAGTACATCTACGTGACGCAGCCCCTCCTGAGCCGACTGCTAGTCGTCGATATCCAGGCGCAGAAGGTGGTGCAGGTGGGTGGAGCAGGTGTCAGGCCAGCTGCAACACTTCAAAGTGTACTTTCAGAACATCACAGACGTTATTCATCTATGAGTTAGTGACTGACTTTATAAAGCTTCTGTAGAAAACTTTGCATATTGGTTAAGTCTTAACAAAAGTTCAGCACTGAGAATAAAGTCGAAGGAGAAAAGTTATCCTATAACGTGACATGAAGTGCATGTTTTTCTTTACTGCACAAGTACTGCTCCCTGAGTAGAGGCAGTCTTTAGTTATTATTCTTTTAGAGATCCAGGCATCAGCTGCTGAGCTACTGTTGCAGTGCTGCTCACATTTACAACCCCAGGGTGCAACAGCACGAGAAACCACTTTGTATGAGGTGAAAGATTATTCGGGCACACCGGCACGCAGGTAAAAGGCTCAAATTTGCCAAATTGTGACTGTTATTACAACAGGCAAAGATCAGTGAACAAAACATTCGAGTAGCAGCTTCTCATTCTTAGCCAGCGCTGACTGCTGCTGCCACGAGTTAAAAATGACATCTAGCACTGATGGTAGGTCAAACCTGTGCTCGTACAAAGATCATTTGTGAAGGAAGAACATCCACTCTCTACCTGCCAAATAACCAACAGTTTATTTGTTTATTTATTAAGACAGTGGCTACTCTTCCTGGGGTCTCCATTATTTCATTAACATTACATCAGCTGGATTACGTGCATCCATAACATTCATGCTCACAGTACAACAAAAATCACTACAATACATCACACACATGTCTTGTACATACAGTAGCTCTCCCTAATCATTGATCTCTTTGATAGTAAAGAAAAGAAGGTACCTGAAAATATAAATCACACAAAAACAAAAGATTGGATCGATAACCCAAAGTCCATTTCCAACGTCCATTTCATATCATGTTCTACCCTCGTCATATTTTCTTGACTTCTTGGATTTTGGCGGTTGGTCAGCGCTAACGTTGGCCGACTTCGTCTTGTTGGCATCTGATGCGTCAGCTGTTTTTGTTCTCGCCCCTGTAATATATATTTGTCCATTGGCAATGCTAGACTTTTTCTCTGTGTGTGTCTAAATGTGAAATCTGTCATGGAAATCAACGCGTTTGTGTACTGCGTCACCCGAAAATGAGTCCGGGTTGTCCGACGCCAAAACATAGTTCCGCCTGCTACATTTTCAAAATGAAAAAAAACACAAAGAAGTAGTGACACGCCCCCCCCCGTCATGCCGCCATGCCCCTTGGGAACTTGGGAATATCATATACTAACACTATTATTATATTAGATTACAGGTTACCTTAGAAGATACTTTGCTTACAACAGTTCTCCCTCACTGTGTGGAAGCTGGTTACTAAGATGTCCTGAGTGTCTCTGTAGGATTTTGGGACGTTAACACTCTTGCAGCCTCAGCCTGAATGATTTCATCTGTTGTAGTTCCACATAATGATTTATGATGATCAATCATTTATTTGATTAAAGGATCTTATATACTGTTGTGCAGCCTCACTCAACTATCTACAGCTAATCGGAAATTGAGCTCAAGTATTGGGTAGAAGAGTATACAAAAAAGACTATCTACAAAACTGCTTTATCTCCATGTCAAACAGCATCACAAACAAGAGATACATTTGATTCAACCGCCACGTTATTGCCAGCGTGGCACGTTGTATCTAATCCACAGGCGATGTAAGAAGACCACATGCAAGGTAAAATAAATCAAAAGCACCTCAAGTGCTGGAAACAATATGGTGCCCAGGTGGGTGCTGGCCGCCTCGCCATTCATCTTGCCTGTAACGGCTGTTTAGAGACTGAATCCCTCAGGGGTTCTTCCCAGGGTCAACATCATTTATACTGAGGCTCAAGATGGGGGGGAAATAGGCCTAACTTGAGGAGGAGGAGGAGGAGGCGGGAGAGAAGAGGGGAGATAAGTGAAAGTCTGAGTAGAGAGCGAATGAGAAAGTGAGCAGGTAGAAAAATGTCATTTATAACCTGTTACCTGACCTTGGTATCAGTGTGAAGAAACAGAAACTAGAGGTCAAATCATTTTACACACGGCGTATGAGGCCTGTGTGAAAAATATAACTCCACTTTTATAAAAGACATATTGTATTTGACTTTTTCTCAGTCAAATGTAATAAAATGATATGATGCGATTTAGTGACAGGAGAAACAGAAGTGTGTTCTAGCACATCAGACGTTCTCACAACCTTTAAAGTTCAGATTGTGTATTGCAGCCCACCAACTCCCCCCTTCTCTCTCTCCATCCCACACTGTAAAACTGCTTCCTTCCCTCTCCCGCCTCTCCCCCCGTGTCTCTCTTGAAGACCCTCCCTGGCCTCTGGGTGCAGGAGGTTAATGCATCCTGCCTTTTTTCTTGTCTCCTCTTTCTTTGTTATCTCAAAGCTTGTGGTTTTTCAAAGCACATTTGTAGCTTCCCTTCAACAATGGCCTTTAGAACAAGAGAAAAGATGGCAGGCTGCAACGAATGCACTTTTACAACTGACAGAAGGAATGGACCAAAAATGGCTTTAATGTTTTTAATGGTGAAGTCAGAAAGGTACATTAATTATCTCCACAAAACAGTGGTCAGAAGGACGGGGTATATGTCTAAGAAATAGATTTAATAAACACAGCAAGTAACCCATAAGCTATAAGTTATTTGTCCTTAGGCATCAACATGTTGGGAATTCCTTCATTAAATTAAAGTCTTTGAATTAAACACAATAGAAGTGTACTAAATACGAGCTGCATCTAAAGAAAAGTTGGAATGCACAAAAGGTTAAATCAGAGATTTAAATCCCAGAGAATAACAGATTACGCTTCATTAATCTTTATTGTCACATACTTTTGCAAGAAAAGTGAAAAGTTCTGTTCTGCACCTTTAAAAAAGCTTCCTACTTTTTCGAAACCTTCAGTTTTCACAACCTTAATTTCCAGCAGACACAAGATGAAAGCCATAAAAATGTGGAGAAACTGCACTAATAATGACTTTATGGATTTTCATGCATTCGCACGAAGGTAAATCGCACCTTTGTTATCTTTTTCAACAAAGGGATGTAACCTTGACTCTGAGGTGTCAGACCTGTGCCAGCCTCAGCTCCCACTGGGAAAGAAGACAAACAGCACTTCAGCTAATTAAAAGGGAACCCAGATGGTAAAGACCTCTGGTTATGTAGTCACTTTAACGTACTAGGGTGGTCTCTGCTCTAATGCAGTATAACCACGGGAGGTGGCACATAGTTGTCATCAAGGTTTATAATGTGGATGGATGAAATCTGCTCTTTATTTTTAATCAGGTTTGTAATTTAATTCTGTAAGTGCTGTAAGTTTCTGCTCTGGGCCTACTGACAATCAAACTCCACATTCAATACTGTGACACATATCATCTTATATCATCTGATTTTCTGTTGACAAGCTAGAGCTGTTCTTTATCAATGCAAGGGCAGACGTTTTAAAGAATATACATCTAAAACCTTTCAAATGTAATGAAGGAGGTAGAAGAAGCTAAAACTTGGGTTACTCAGCTTACTTTACTTACTTTTTGATATTATTCTTTGTCTAACTTCAGTGAGTTACACTGACCTACTAATGAGCCCTGCATCCCTAGCCTGTATTTGTTAACTCTGAAAAGTATAACAAATCAGTTATTAGTTTTAGCGTTATGAAATTTTTTGTTTCCTTTTAAGAATATTATCAAAGTAATTTTTAGTCACTCTGTTGCAAAGGGACAGAAACACACTGATACTTAGGTTGGGTACAGATACTGCTTACCTGCAATTATTCAGACAAGAGTCTTTTACGGCATCAATGGGCTCCAGCTTATATATTCTCCACCAGTATTAAATTCCGTTGAGGAAAATAATGACGAAAAATTTTCATCAATGATCTTTGTTCCATGAGGAAGACAAGACGTTGCCGAGCTAAAACTTGATCGTTGATAATAAAAACTCAGACAAGACTGATGTGAGTCACTAAAACTATAAAGGGTAAAAGTGACTCAAATGTGACTCAAACTAATAAGCATCTTCGTCTGAAGGCAAAGACTACATCTAGTATCTGCCAAAATTAACGCTGTTCTCCACGAATGTTGTTTGCAATTGTACGTCATAATGAAGGTCAGCACTGGCTGAAAACAAGGAACTTCTACCTAATTGTTTTCCATATTTAATGAAAGAAAAAGATTAAGAGAGAAACACAGATTTGTTAAGATATTTGTTTGCAGCAAAGCTTTGCGAATGTGTCTCAAATTAAGGCCAGACAGCAAAACCTAATTACAGCTTAATTATAGCACTGCTCCAGCTAACGAGGACAAACACTCCTGAAACAATAAAAATGTTAAAACATGATGATCATTAAAAGGTTGCTCTCAAATCACACCTTCATTTCTACAAAAAAAACTGTCCTTAATTCCAACATTTACAGAGTGTTTAGAGGTGGACACAAAATCCAATCTATAGCCTCTCAGTCTGCAGCATTGTGGCCTGACCTCAGCTTCACCTCTGCTCCCATCATGGAGAAAGCTAAACACACTCGGAGACAAACTCACACATGCAGTCTCCACATACTGTACAAACACACATGCTGAGTTGGCACTTGGCTGACCAGCTCGGAGCAGAGGGCTGGACCTCCCATTACTGAACACAGAGCCTGTGGTCTCGCTCCACTGGTGAGGGTGTCAGCAGCTCCCTGTCCACCCAGCCAGAAGCAGGGTAATGGATTGTGTTATTCTTTGTTGTTGACATTGCAGCACGCCTGAGGTTGCGTACTCCCCACCCCCCTCGTCCCTCTCCTTTCACTGTCTGTCTGATCTCTTCTTTTCCTTCTGCCTTTCACTGTCAAGTTATGTGCAAGTTATTCTCCATTCTTTCTGCTCTTTCACCTGATGTGTGTCAGATTCCCTCACTGAAACCGCTCCAGCAGCAGAACATGCCGTACACGTTTTCTCTATATATTTTTGGCATTCACAGCTGCTTTGTAAGAGACGCGATGACTCTTGAGATCTGTTAAAGGATTATTGGGTAGTATTTCGGTCCTGTTTAAATTTCCAAACTGCAACTTACAACTGGAGATGATTTCCTCTGGCATTAGTTTTGCCACATTTAACTAATAAAAACAAGCACCAGACTTGCAGCAATATCTCTGAAAAGCTGGCAGTCTTATTTTACATCAGTAAATGTCTGTTTTTCCTTTCGTTTTGCTTCAATATTTGAATAACCATACAGTGTAATAACTGTGAGTAACGGCACGTTAAACACAAAAATCAGCTGTGTTTTTATAGCTTTTCAGCACCATGGACAGAGCCTTAATGATTCAGCTCGCCAACAACTCATGCCGTCTCGTCTCCTCTCTCTTGTCTCTTCTAGGCAGTAGCAACAGATCCTTTCCCAGTAAAGATGCTCTACGACAAGTCACATGACCAGGTGTGGGTCCTGACATGGGGGGATATGGACAGAACACACCCAACACTTCAGGTAAGTGTGTTTGGTGTTTGTTGCTAAAAAGCTCCCATGGGTAGTTAATAGTTTGCGGTGGTTTCTCTGCAAAGATGAGCCGGAAACAGTTTGTTGTTTACTGTTTTGCTCTCATGAGATGCTCCTTTTTTGTTTCCTTTTTTTATCTCACTCAAAACGTCATGTTCGTAAAATTCCTTACACTAGAATCTCATTTTGGAGTACAAAAAAATACCCCCTCTTTATTATAGCCTCCACAACCCTACCAATACATCTGCTGTGTTTGTATTTGTGAACTCTGATGAACGATTATCTTCTTGGAAGAATATAATCTATATAAGCTGTAGAAAGTTCACCAGGGGAGGAAAACCGCGCCTCATAACTAATTGAGCTCCTTAGTGTACCTGCGTTCCTGTTTACATGATAAGTATTAGCGTGACAACATCTAATCTATGTATGTTTTAGAGCATTTACCAAGCCAGCAAAACAGCAATTCGCAGCTGAGGCACAGTCGGCTTGTGCCTGCCGTCCCCTCGGACCACTGGTGTTGGAGGCTTCACAAATGAGAAATGATCACAGGTGTGGTTGTATTTAATCCACCTCGGGGGATTGGGTGAGGAGAGGGAAAGGGAGAGGAGGATGCAGGGTTGGGGAGGTGAAGGGGAGGAGAGAGAGAACAGAGCTGGAGCCTGTGGGAGAGGCATGATGCTGTTTTTAAAGGGACAGTGTTTATATGGGTGTGTGTGTGGAGGACACTGCCACGAGTAACGCTACCAAGGGATCCCACTGTAATCTCTGTATGAGACACAAACATGTTTATGGTTCTGCTTTGTCCCATTGGAGGGAAAGATCCCATTCCAATCATGTGAGATGTTCAGCCTTTACCGATTCGATGTGCTGTCATTGGAGGGACTGAAGAGACACTGTCACATCTTTGTTTCTAGAGAGGATCTTTGGGTTGAAATTATTTTATGTTCACATCACTTGAATATATTCTTTTGTGCTCTTTGCACCATTGATTTGAACACTAGTGGTTTTAAAGCACGGTGGCAGTGGAGTTGAGGGTCAGCTAAGGGAGTTTAGTTCCAGCATTGTATTCAGAACTTTGAGAACAAATAGGGCCATCTCATGTAACGCTGCATAGGTTCTAACTATGATGTGAACAGCACAGCACTTTGAAACGCTCAGGTGTGTACAATTGAAAAAAATCAGATTGCAGGACTACTGTTTTGCTTCTACTTCCTCAGCGGCAGTACCCCGATTGTCTCTTGCGCCATTGCTTTGAGTGGATTCAAGGGCATGTCTACCTAAACAGTAAATATAGCTGTTAGGTTTTCTAATAGTTTTTACGTTTATTTTCAATCAGATATTTAAGGATATCTTTGATGTCTAATCAATAGCTTTACAGCTGTTAAACAACCTTAGTTATTTGTGAAATGGTTCTAAAGCTTCTCATGAGTCGTAGTGTTTCATATTGCACAGTTATCTACAGATTTATTAAAGAAACGTAAAATGCAATGGAAGATTATTTCAGAAGGTGCCACTGTGTGTGCAGGTTTTAACAGCCTTCTGCAGATCTGCCTGGTCAAGTAGTCACTATGCGTGTCTTGTTCGGTGCATGCATACAGTGCCCTGTTTTTTTCCTGTTTTGCAGCTTTTCTTTGCAGAGTGTAGGTGTACTAGCAGGGGGATTTGTCTGTGTACTAAAGTGCAGACTCATGGTGTTTATGTAGGAGTTGCTTTTAAACGTCTACGAGATGTTAAAAGTCTTAAATGAAGCAGAAAATTCTGTGAAAAGATGTTTTTTCATCACAGACAAAACAATTCTCTGCTCATGTAATTTTAAACAGAGTACAGAGAGCAGCTTTGCGTAACATGTCTCTCTTTTGTAGCAGCTGCCTGAACCGCAGAAAGCACATTTTTCTGCTTTTCATTTTAGTCATTTCCCCCTCTCTCGGCAGTCGTTGACGAGTAATGAATAATTAGAGAACAGGGCATGAATCACTCAAAAATGCAATTGCAGGGAAACTGCATAATGGATTAGAGTCCACATGGATCACACCACAAATAAATGGTCTGATAATGTCATTATCATTTGGACAGAAAGTAATTGACCTGTTCAGCAGCAGCCTGTCACCACCAGAGGCACCGCTTCGCTTCAGCGGATCATACATGTGTATGAGTGTGCGTCTGTGTGTGTGCATGCTAATGTGTGCGCTCATGACGTGTAAATGTGCGCAGGGGAATGTGTGTAGGAGTGTGTGCGTGGTATTTTAAAGCAGCCAAGTTTGGGATGGCTCAATATCTCTGTGTAAACATCAGAGGGAGTGTGATTGTCAATTCATTAGAGAAGACAAATGGAGGAATCTCTGCCGGGCAGAGAGAGACGTGGCCTTTCAAACTGTCAGTCCGCTCCGCGTCTACGTGCCAAGAAGACATTTAACTCGTGGGCACTTTGTTTTTCTCTGTGCACACACACGCAGCTCTTCCCATCTGTTTTCTCCTCAGTTGTCTCTCATTTAGGTTTGCCAAATAGATAAGGACTGATCAATATTATTATCATAAATTAGCTCATTATTACAGCAGCAGTTTGTCACAACAAGGAGCGACACGTTTTCAGTTCAGGCTGGAAAAAAAATGTTTTACATTTTAGTCTCTTTAAATCATTTTATAAAAAAAGACTTTTTATCATAAAAACACTTTTTCAGTTTACTTTGTGTTTTCTGTTTTATTGCCCTGTCACTTCTCCGTCGTATCTCTTCTCACTGTAAGAGACATTGTCACTTCGTTTTGCAAAGGACCGGGTAAAGACTCATTAATTTGCATGCAATTGTTCAGAGTAAATCAACCTAAAGAGTTTGGATGTTGCAGGAAGGCTGGGTATTTTAAATAGTTTGGCGTGAGGGGGACCTGATTTTAAATGCCCTATATAGCGCTTTTCTAGTCACTCAAAGCACTTTTACACTACGTCACATTCACCCTTTCACACACTCATTCACACACTGATGGCAAAGGCCTAAGTGCTAATCTCCATTCAGTATCTATGCCCATTTATACCTGATGGCTATGCCCCTCAGGAGCAATTTGGGGTTCAGTGTCTTGCCCAAGGACACTTTGACATGTAGACTGTAGCAGTCAGGGATCGAACCCCCAACCTTCCAATTGACAGACGACCATCTGAGCCACAAGTATCTGATGAAAGAAGTTATCAGACTCTGAATCTGCAGTCACTACAGTCTTACTTTCTCTAGTGCATGCATTTACTGCATAACTATATGATATCTGCCTCAGGGAATAAAACACATCATTTTAATCAAGTATTTATGTAGGTTGAGTCTTCCTGGGTCTATAATATATACACATATATAAGCACGATTTCCGTACCCATGTAATATGTAGGGTTATATTAAAGTGCTTTCTAAGATTTACTGAATACCCTGATTGACGTGAATACACCAGAGTATTTAAGGGAACTCATTTGGATTCACTGTAAGGATGTGAAACTTAAAAAAGAGAAGCTACTCAAGGCTTCTGCAGACTGAATGTTGTTGAAAAGCAAAAGCTACTCGGTCAGAACCAAATCCCCCTCAGGTATTAGGGCAGCCAGCGAGGCTGGGGCTGAGTGAAGCTCAATTGGGTCTTGTTGCTGAGTGTGTGGATATGAAATCCAAGGATGAGCGATGACAAAAGGACGCCAGTGGCATTAAGTTGAGTGCACCTGCAGCCCTGGAGACCACAGAGGCTGCCTAATAATACATGAGCGATACTACACTGAACCTCATTAACTCCCCTCATTGTATTCTGCAACTGTTGTAATGACTTCTTTTTAAAGGGGATTCTTTTCATGTGTTGGGAGCAGTGAGAAAAAGCAGATCTACTTATTTAAAAATGGATGAGATGGCGAGCAGGATCCTGCAACGGCTCTGCCACTTTCACTGCTATTTATACTTTTAGCATTTGTTACTTCTGAGAATGGAGTGTGGAGTCTGGCCCCCCACTGGGCGTCAGGTAGAGGCTCAGCTTTAGCAGCGTAGGAGTAGACATCAGAATAGATTTTACACTTCGTTCTTTCCTTTTAAAACAATACTCTATATGTTCTCTTGCAACATTTGCAGAGACGTCTAAACCGAGAGCCGCTTCGAAGAGCCAAGTTTCCCCGAGAATTTAAAGAGTGTAAAATCTGTTTAGCTGTGGGAGCAGGATTACAGAGCTGAAGTTGTCTGGTTGCTTTTAATACACGCACAGTCTGACACGTGCAAGTCCCATAAAGCACCTCGCCCGTCCTTGACTGTGACCTGATCGTGCAGCATGCATGATGAAGCATGTGTCATGGACAAGGCGGGGCATCAAAGACCATCAAAAGTGCATGCACTTTACAAACATGCTGATTCAGGGCTCGCTGTGTGACATGACAGATGGGGCTTTTATTGTGGTGTGTAAGACATCACTGAATAAGATGCTTTATCAGAGGGCTGAGGAGGGGCCAGGTTTCATCAGCTCCTGTCATATGCAGGAGATGTTTATCTGGTTGGGATGAATGGGCATGTCAGCGGGATGAGCTCCGGCTGAGATATGAGCCTTTGTTTACACCAACCAGCAGTTTTCTGAAGCAGCTAAAAGGTCGCAGGTTTAACTTTGACAACATTCAGATCTCAGTTAGTCTTAAAGCAGGACGCACAAAGCAAAAAGAATCATTTGTTGTTACACTTGAATCATAAACTTGTTGTTGCTCTGCTGTGGGTGAACTCTAAAAAAGTTAACATTTAATTGACATTTCTGCGCTGCAATTTCTTGTTTCTTATTGGCATATTCACCGATACAGATCCATCCCAGATAAATGTCAGGCCTGCCGACTAATTGTTGTAGCTCTGCGGTAACATTCAATCTTTTTTTTAAACTCGTTCTGGGAATATACAGAAATGAACACATTTATTGCTTTGATTGTAAATTAGTTTTTGTTGTTGTAGATTGCCTTCCAATGACAGTCAAGGAAAGGTTGCTGCAGAACTCCGACAACAAAAAAACATGAAAGTAATAATAAGGAAGTTCCCTCAGTGCATCTAAAGTGCAGATCTCTGTGTTTTTCTAGTTTCTATTCTTCTGTAACATGTTTTGTCTCTGGGGCAGGATTAAGGGTTTAAAGTTCAGGCCATACATCCGATGGAGGCCAAGATTCTAGGCACTGTAGCCAATGTTAATATCTTTGTATATCTCTGTGCTGTTAATCAACATTCATGCTGTTTTACCCTCAGGCTGTGCAGGACGAGGGGGGCTGCTGGGGTTCTGCACTCAGCTCTGTCACTCATGTGCAGTCTTTTAAATTAAATGGATTGTTATTGCTTGGGGAACATTTTCCCCGATAAAATAAACGTTTAAAGTCAAAAACGAAACAAAAGAAAGAGTCATGATGTTCTGTGTCGTCATCTTCAGGTTATTCCTCAAGCCAGTGTGGGAGAAGTTCATCACGCCATCCGCACAACTTTCCAGAGGGTCAATGACTTCTTCATTCCTCCAACCAACCTTATCATCACCCACGTGAGGTAAAACAGCACTTTTACATACACTCCGACCTTAAAACACAGCTGACCTCATTGCTCACTAATCACGGCTGTCCTTCTGAAGTAAACGAGAAAAGAGCAAATGAGAATTTTAATGAGTTTGATTTGTGTTAATCACTGCCACCCTGCAAAATCTTGAAAAGCGATTAACCTTTCCTTTGAACTTTGCCGTTCTAGGTTTGCCTTTGTCTTTCTCAAGAACGAACCTGCGGTGCACAAGATTGACCTGGAGACCTTCCACCGCGTCAAGACCATCAGCCTGAAGAACTACAGCTGCATCCCGCTCAGCATGGCCTACACACACCTAAGCGGCTTCTACTTCGTCCAGTGCCAGAGCAAGAGTCGCCTGCAAGCCCCACCCCAGCTGCTCATTGACAGCGTGACGGACGCAGTGACCGGTCCGAACCTTAACGTCACAGGGCAGCCTTTCGTGTCACCCGACGGCCGCTACATTGTGACCCCTGACCCGCAGAGCTCAAAGCTGATTGTACAGACAGTGTCGTTCCAGGGGGAGCTGGGTCTGAACCAGGAACTGGACCAGCCTGTAGCTGTCTCCGATCTGGCTTTCCAGCCGTCCTTCACGGAGTCCAACCAGCACGTGGTTGTTGCCACCTCGGGCTCAGGCACGGACCTGCTATTTGCTGATCTGTCCTCGGGCCGCACCGAGGTTCTCCAGAGCCTTAAGGAGCCCCTGGCCCCCCAAGCCTGGCCCTGGGGAGGCCCCAACAGAGTGGTTGTCTCCGGCGGGTTGTTCGGACAATACCTGGTGACGCCGTCCGCCGAGTCCCTCTTTGTCCTGAACGGCAAACAGAGAACGCCGCACTGCGAGGTGTCAGACATCAAGAGAGGGAACACAGTCGTCTGGGTCGGCGAGGTATGAGTTTGAAATAAAAAAAGAAAGAAGAAGATGCAGGATTAGGGACGTAAATGAAGCAAAGGAAAAGGAAAGATCAGGCCAAATTAGCTATAATAAAGATTTATGTGAACATAAGTTGTGGACTCAACCCTGGGACTGAGCAAGAGGGAAACGTGTGGGTTTATTGTAACAAAAGTACACTTAAAAATAGAGTAAAACATAAAGAAACCCTGTTGTGATATTTCTATTGGGAGAAAGTGTCAATGCCGTTCAGTGCAACAGTGATCTATGTGCACTTAACTATACAGAATTGTACATTATTGCACTTCCTTCCATGTTATCACAGCAAATAGGTACCTGAAGAGGGGTTATTCCTGAACTATGAACTATGCACAATGCTCACTTTTTTTAGAGTACAAAGCTTTCCGATTTTTGTTTATCTCAACGATGTTTGTCGTTCTCACCAGTGCTGCATATAATCACCACAAACTGTCCGTCTGTCCTGTCTGCCTTTAGTGTACGTGTGTTCTGAGTCCTTTTAACAGCTACAGACCCATCTGTTTCCTCGCCTTTGTCACGGTATCGTACTGTATCCTCCCCTGAAAGCTTTCATTCACCTCATGCCGGCGGAGGTTGGCTTTATGCACATGTGTAATACCCTCTATTTACATTGTCTATCCAAAGAGCCCGATTGGTCCATTAGCCGTCAACAATGGATGTTTCCGCTCGCGGAGGAGGCCTAACCAGAAATGAGCAGTACATCTTGCGATGTCTTGCGAAGGTAAAATCTGTCCCCCGCTGTCTCTCACATTTATTCGCTACCTGCAGTACAACTCTGTGCTGCGGAGCCTGAAAATGCCACTTAGCAGATTCCCTCAGGGTAATGACTCTGAATCAGGCTGACCCACATGCTGAGGCCGAGCCAAAGTGGCATCAACTGCGCTATCTGACTGGCTGTGAGCATTTGTTCTTCCTCCCAGAGAGCCGAGCATCAAGCTCCCAGGCAAGAACACTACACTGGTAATTATTCAGCTTAACTTCAGAGACAATAACCTTCTAAAAACCTAGCTGCCTGTTTAAAAAGTAGGGATATATTTTTTACAGACATTAGCAATACGTACTGTTCTAAACCATTTCCTGTTAGTCATCGTTAAACTACCAAAACGACAATAAATGTACAAGTTTATTTATCCATTATTAGAAAGCCGGTATAATCTGCCCCGAGGCAGTAACCGAATAAACACCAGCAACTCTTCTTCTATCAAAACAGCAGATATGTTCTCTCTGCGGTTAAATCATCTTCTGTGTAATTTTCTTTTGCCATTTGCACGAACCATCATCATAATGGTGATCCATTAGCAGCACGACGACGCCGCTGCTTCTCTGCAGATGTAATAATGCTCGTCAGAAGTGTTAATACTCGGACAACGCCGTCGATGACTCTTAAGTATCGGCTGGAAATGGGTGCCATCGTTGGGGCAATGGCTTTTTCCTTTCTTCTCTTGTAATGCTGCACAGCACAATGAATGTGCTCTAACATTCAGCTGTAATCATTGTGTTTTGTTTCCTCATTATATATGATAAAATAAATCAGGAGCTATTCTTCTTTAAGCTGAATAGTCTAAATATTCTTATTCTAAAACGCCTGCCGCTATTTCTTCAAGACAATTAAGGAACTGCGTACATAGAAAAGAAGCAACTTCAGTCATTGTATTGATATTAATCAAAAAGCATAAGGCGCTTCCTGGACTCAAAATTAGTTTGTTGAGGTACTCTTTTTAAAGGAATGCTTATGGGCGATAAAATCACAAGGAAGCTCCACTTTCACTTTAATTTGAAACGGTTAGAGGGCTTTTATTTTGATGGCATGGTCATATAAGATCATCTGACCATAACTTGACCATGCTGTGATAATTAAAGGCATTTTAATCGCTTAATTAGAGAGTGGCTTGAATTCTTCTTGTATAGTTGGCCTTCATAAAGCCGTTAAGCCAGCACAAAGTAGCTATATGACGTGACCTATTTTTGTACAACATTCAAAGTTACATTAAGTTGAAAAGAACATACTATAGAAAAAACGAATGATTGATCCCTGCTTGTAAGGAGGAAAAGATGTAATCAATGCACAAATACTCACAGCCTTCAGGATTTTGCAGTTCATCTTTTTTCCTGGCGTGTCGAACCTGTTTGAGAGACATACGATTTAATCTCATAGCCACTTCTCTCTGAAGGTGCCCACACAACAAGATGTCAAAGTCCAACACAGAAGTGTGCCGCTTCAAAATCCAGCTGCAGCCTTGTGAATGGAATATATCAGCTCAAGTGATTTTGTTTTCCCCCCCTAGAAACAAACAGCAGCCCAAATGAAATATTAATCATCTCCTAATATTTAGTCGTGCCTGTAACTCCTCAAGGCGATGCAATGTGTAGGCTAGAAACCGAGCTGTGTAAGAAAAGAAAAAAGTCAACGCAGGAGTGAGTCAGATTCGTCGTTCTTGTTTGTGATTTAGATTTTTGCTGCTAATCTGCCATGAAGAACTTTTCTGGCATGAAAGATGATGATCATGTTTCTTAGACCACTGTTGCACTGAGGAGAGAAAGAAAAAACATTTATTTCTGTTTATTGGATGGACATTTGTTAAATTGGTAGCCCTGTTTTCTCACTGTATCAATGATAAATATCCGGCTCTGATGGTTCTTAAAGTCACTTTCCCATCTAAAGTCACTCCCCACAGTAAGTAACCAATCTGAGACATGCATGTGATGAAAGTAAATCAACACAATAATCGTGGACCTCTCAGTGGTTCTCTCACAGTCACTTGTGAAAACGTCACCTTTCTGCCCTCTCATTGTCACGTCTGTCAGCTTATCTCGTTTCACTTTGCTACTAGAGCCAAGGAGAGAACAAAGAGACTGCGTCCGATGATACAACTACATTATTGGCTAGCTCATGTTGTTTGTTGGGATCGACCTTCAGTGTCACATGACTCTCCGTACCTCTCCTTTAACCCTGACAGTAAGGGGCTGCAGAGCTGATCCGCTTGGTGTGATAGACATTGATAGCAACCACTGTTGTAGATAACATTGTTCATGTTTAGAACACGTTCAGACATGACAAAACTGACTGTACAGTTTTCTTTATGCATTTTGTGTGTTCTGGTTTATGAGGGAATTGTTTTGTAAGAAAAAATCGAATTAAATATATTGTAAAAATCAGTCGTTTCGCAGTGTCTTGAAAAGTCTTTTTTTGCAACTCATTTGTTTTCAAGAACTACACATGCACAAAATGTACACGTGTTTGCCTATATCTCACTGTACATTCAGCTGTACATACTCTGATATACCACAGCCTTGCAAACTGTTGGCTAGTCAGTTTGTATACTACACACAGAGCTGACCATTTTATTGCAAACTGCAGTAAAAACCCTGATTGAGGCCCATATGTTATTTTTTTATTACTCCAAAAATCTCTGATATTCAGTCCCACACCACAACCTCGAGTGTGATGGTGCTTATAAGTTACACAATCAGCAAATAGTAGTAAACAGCAACAATCAACAACAGATTATTTTTGCTCCACCAACTCGACTTGTTCCACAACTTAACTGAAACTGGACTGTTGTTGTCAAGAAACCCAAACATTCTCCTGCACTCTGTGTCTACAGGTTACCACAGATCAGCTGATTTTTATCATGCACATTTATCTGTTTGTTTTAATTTATCATCAACCAGTGAAATAAGATTCTGCTGTGTGATTCTGAGGTACCAGCTTGATCAATGTAGACAAACTCTGTCTGCTGTAATGTTGATACATAGAGTGAAAAGTCCCAGAGATGTTCTCAATATCGCCACTCATGGAATGCCTCTTGACCAATCAGATTACTTGGTCAGAACTAACTGTTGTATAAGGGCACGATCAGACAGAGCTGTAAAGCACGAGGGGCAACCTTTTTGTTGGAGCCTAGGGTTTGAAAAAGAGCAGCTCGCTGTGCCCCTCTCGTTGAAAACAACTAATAAAAATGCGCTCTGTCTGATCAGGCCCTAATGCTACAATTAGAATAACAAATCTGGAATATTCAAAAAGAATCTGCTTTCTCTTTGATCCATCTTAAATTCATAGGTAATAATCCAAATTTAAAAAAACTAAACTAAAAAAATTACAGTTTCTCTGACGAAAACACCTTAAAATTAAACTCTGCCATTTAAGACAAAGAAAGCACTAGAGACTGAAACAGAGACGATTGGCTTTGCTTAAAAATAAACATAGTGCTTTTTTCTCTTGACACACAAAGTGCTTTACAATTGGCCTCTCATTCACTTGCTCTCCCTCACAAACACATCAATAGCAACAGAGCTGCCACGCAAGGCACCTTGCACTTCAGTAAAACATTACAATGTCTTCAGATGACAGGACGTGATGGAGGAAAGTCAGTGCGGTTACATTGGATTCTCGAAATTCTTCTTTCTTAATCTTTGTGTGTTTGAGGCGTGTTTGGACCAAAAAAAAAACTGGGGTTTTGAAATGTTGTGTTGTCTATTCTTCCACATGCTCTAACATGTTATAGACCACTTTAGAAGTGGAATCATCCAGATAAGCCAGTTCAGCTCTGGTTGAATTGTTCAATAAGTTAAAGTTCATGGCATTCAATCATACTCCTCAAACAAGACCTCCAAAAACACACAGCAAACACTTGTCACAGCACCTTGAAGGTGTTACAGCTGACAAGCTCAGACAAAGTGACCATTTAACGTCTGGAATATTACTGGATATTTGCAACGAGTCCCCGTCTGCGACATGACACTCAGCGCCCCCGTCCCTGCCCACGTCTCAGCCACCGTCTTTTACGCTCTCAGTCCACTGATGAGCAGCATCGAGCTGGCCTTCACTCCTGTATGAGTTCATGTAATCTATTGTCTGTTCTGTCCCCAACAATCCATGACCATTACTTACAACACTGCTCTACCGAGGGACGCTGTCAATACTGTCTCCATCAGAGTCCCGGTGACAGGAAGGGCGGAGGAGAGAATAAAAGACTTCATGGAGACAGCATCTGATCACACAGACAGTTTGCATTGTGTTCACAGCTGCTTCAATTTCCTGTGAATCACACCACCAGCCTGCAGAGCTCACGGAAACACGAGTGGAAAACTGAGACCGCAACATTCATCACATTCACTTCTGCAGTTCTGACAATAAACTGTTGTTCACAATCTTAAACCAGTATCAGCTGACAACAATGCATAAAAGGTGCCTTCAATTCGGTTTCTGCGAGACAGAGGTTTAATCTCAGACTGTGACTCATGCTGCTCTGTCTTTTAGATGAGTTTAGGTCGACCTGATCTGGGATCACTGAAGCTGTTTTTTCTATTGTAATGTGATATCGAGAACAATGGCAAAGTTCAGAGTGACATTATCAGAGAAGATAGAAGAGAAGAGTGAAGATAACGTATAAAAACAGATGTTCAACATCTGGTTACATGTTGCAGTTGGAGGAGCTAATGCTGCTTAAATGCATGAGAAGAACTTGTCCAAGGACTGCAGATGGAAACAAGCTTGTGGCCAAATCTGGTAAAAAAAAAAAGAATCTCTTCGTGTGAGATTTAGGTTTTTTTCACTGAGTCTATGACAAATAACTTCAATAAACCAGTGAGCAAAACTAAAACTTTGGAGAGCAATTTTAATCAGAATGTCTTTAATTGGTCTCTGGATGCTTCTTTAAAATGATAATCTTGAAGATTTTCATTTAAATAAATGTCTGTTAAGTCGCTATCTATCACCAAATGAGGTAACACAATGGTGATTGAGCCTATGGCCCACTGATTTGCAGTATTACAGACTGGGTGTCTGTGGCGACTTCTGCAGAAAAAATCACAAGCGGCGCGTTTTCCATCACCCAGCAATGGTTGGTCTGCCAGAGAGGGTAGGCGGAGCTAAGCGGCTGCTTTTTCCGGTCTCTGCAAGTGTTGCGAGTAAACAGTAATCTACTATGGCTGAACAAACAAAGAAAAGATCGATGACTACAGATACAACTTCAACAATAAGTGAAAATCCAAAGAAAAAGAAACAAATTTGACGCTCAGATGAAGGCAAACTCAAGGAAAATCAAGAGTTACAACCGGAGCCAACAGTGGACGTCACACATGCAACACTGTCTGGATATCTGGGAAGTGTGCTCCCGCAATTACCGTTTATCGCCATAGGTGCCGCCAAAGAGAACGAAACTGAGATCTTCCAGATTACCACGTTAAAGTACATGATATCTGATAACAAACTGAATCAAGTGTAAGTGTAAATAAGGCTGATTCATATGCATGATTACACAAGTGACTAACGCGACTGACAAAATTGGGAATGTTCATCAGGAATTTAGCAAAGATTGGAGGGGGCTGCATTTAAGTTGTGGTATACAGCTGAAGGGACACCTGTCAGCCAATCAGAAACAAGCACTTTCCATGCATAACACCTATTCAGCCCCCTTAACAATAACTGTTTGCATTCATAACATGCAGATGCAGGTCACACGTAACTGACAGCCTTGATAATCATCTCTAGGAAAAAAGAAAAAGATGCCGTGTTGTGCTGAGTGAGTGGAGTAATACAGGAAACAATGCATGCTGGGAGAGAAAAGAGCTGAACATCTGTTACGATCTGGTTTTGTCGTTTAATACAGGCATCAGTTTCTTTCACTAAGCTCCAACAGGGAAAAACAGTAATTAAATACTTTAACTACTATTCATGGAGCTATCAAAAGGCTGTTATTTAACTAAAGCAGCCCTAAAATAGCAGTATTAAAATAAAGCATGATAAGGTGCTAGAAAGGTAGTCATTACTGGTATATAAAGAGTTAACGAAACAAACACAAACCCACAAATCACTGTAACCCTAATGAAATATTAACTTAGTGGTATCAGTGCTCTCCAACCAATGCAGCCGTAGTAACTGTGCAGTTATTCATAAAAAAACATCCCACTCACTGTCACTTTAACTAAAGAGTATTCAATCCAGAGAGGAAGCCTGGTTGTGCGTGACCTCAGCAGTGTGTGAGGGTCAGTGAGGCTTAAATTACCTCAGCAGGCTCATTTTAGTGAAGCTCGCTCTGTTTAACAAGGTTACCAACCTCCAGCGCCAAACCCACGAGAGGCCGGACCAGGGTCAAACACTACATCCAAATCTGTTTTTATTCCTAACTCTGGTGGAAAAGATGTGTCGGGTCTGATACATTTATTCTGACTATAACTGTTAGACAGTCATAGAAATACAAATAAACATAATCTCTGAGAGGGATTTTGTGCTGTGGTTTAACCGATAATTAAATTACTCCATTTCTAAATGTGTTAACTGAAAGCGCTGGACACGCCACTGTCACTTCTCTGGCACACAAACAGATTACGTTTCAGTGAAGTTTTGGCAAGTAAACAGTTTTGGTTTAATCAGGATTAATGTTGGGATTAGAGTTTGGCATCTCATTCGGAGGCTTTGGTCTGTGTAAAATCAGGAAGCTCTAACAAACTGATTCTACACAGAGCAGAGATTTGGTGAGCAGCTCTCTGACTGCACAGGGAATATGTTTTATATTTATCTATTTATGTAAAATTGCTGATAATTTTAAAGATGAACCAAAGGACTAAAGAACTTAAAGCTCCTTAAAGCTGATTTTGTCCTGTTCATGCTTAAGTGGTGGTTTTTAACAAAAAATATCACTCTGCTTTCTTTAACAGTCATATGTATTACTCACTTTAAATTTCTGCCCTGGAAAATGTAAACAAAGGCAGCGTGCAGTAAATCGCTTCATCTGATACCTACCCCCCACCAGCAGTTTCAGGCATTTAAAATAACCATATAGAAATCTTGATGCTGATGGTCTTGTTTGCTTTTGTAGGTCATATGAAGTAATCAGAATTAATTTCAGTCTATTTCAAAACCAGCGAAAAACTCCTCACAGGAACTTTAATGTAATACAACATGTCCTGTTGCGACGTGTAAAAAAGGATCACAACAGATGTTAGTCATCTTTTTATTTGTGCTTTTGATTTAAGAGAACTTAGACATCCACCCTTCTTGTGCACGGAAAACAAAACCTTCAGATCATTGTTACAGGATAAGAATAAAAGGTCTACTGACATTGCGGCTGTGGAAACACAGCTGGTTGAGATACATGCTAACATTAGCATGCTAAAGATGACAACGTTAACATGCTGATTTGAGGCATGTTTTTGTTGACCATGTTTACCTTCTCACTTCAGCATGTTAGCATGCTTGCTAACACAAAGTAATCAGCACTTAGCTTTAGGTGCTGCTGGGGCTGATTGGTCCTCATACATGAGACACATTTTGTGCCAATCCAGCTAGTAGATGCTGAACATCTTCACCAGATTATCTGTACAAAATGTCATGGTAATACAACCAATAGATGTAGAGATACACACCCAGGAGTTTGGACTAAAGTAGTGAGCGGACAAGCACAGACTATGTGAAGCTCCTGGATGTATCAACTGTGATACTTCAGGCTAATTGTGGTGAACGCAGCACCACGTCTACCTGTCATGTATCATTGACAGCTTCCAGAATAAACCCCACGTTACTGTAACAAGTGGAGACATGGGAAGCTGTTTTACAGCCATTTTTCAGTCGATCATAGCTGTGTTATTGACACATTTTAAATGAGGAGTGATGCTTCCATCATTAGCGCTGCTTCTCACAGTGCAGAGTAACAGAAATACAGTCATGTTCTTCCAGGAATCTGTCATCAATGAATCTTTCATCACAACAACAAGAAAACAAACAAACAAAAGTGATGAATAAAAAAACGTGGAAACATGCAGCAGTGAGCCTTTACTCTTGGGCGAAACTGCCATGATAAGATGAAGATGTCAACATCACAAGGCCTTTATATAGTAGAGTATGTTCTATTCACGGTGCTGCTATTAAAGGGACAATGCATATCAATGTCTTGCAAGAATATGGCCTTGAAGGCCCTTCAAGAGTGATCTTCAGGCTAACTAGCTTGCAGGCTATCTAAGAAAAGATTCCGATAAATCTAACAAAACACATCTACATAAAACATTTTCTTTGTTCTAATGCAGAACTTTTAGTATTTTCTTTCGGACAGTTTTCCACGATAAAAAACAGCCAAAAACAACCAGCAATACACACATGGCAAAAGCTATTGGCAACATTAAAACACCAACATGCTCATAATGATACTGCTATCATGCTAATATTTGGCAGGAAAAAATTACATCATGTTCAGAATGTATAATATAACTTGTTAGCATGCTAACATTCGTTAATACAGACTATACACAATGTAAATCTAAGGCTGAATGTTAGTCATGTAAGGTTTATATTTTAATTTGTCCGATACTTTGCTTCGTATTATAGAAATGAAAGGTTATGGGATCACCATATTTCTAAGATTCACCCTCACGGAGGAATGAATGTCTGCCCCATCTGTGTTTGTCATTATTGGTTGTCATCGTAATCCATCCAATAACTTTTAGGTCATTTCACCCAAAGCCACAATGTGAACCCCATGGTGGTGCTAGAAGTTGATCAGGGGATCACAAAAGTCAGACGGGTTCATCCACTGGGGACCAGGAAATTCATCAAATATTTTTTTCAGGTAATTAAGTGGAAACCAAAGTGGTGGGCTTTCAAAGCGACCCACATTGACCACAGATGAACACAGTAAAGGAAAACTTCTGCAGGATAAGGTCCAAGCATCCTGTCGCAACAGAAGATGTTAAAATGCAATCATACAGGATCACGACACAAGAACACATTAGAGACTAAACATTTGATTCCAGTTGTCAGTACTGCACAGTTGTTTTTAAAAATAAAACTGTCTGCAATACATCCCATAAACAAAAACAAACAAACAGAATGTCTATAGTAAAGTCATATTTAGACTGTGGCTGATATGTTTGATCCAGGAACAAAGCAGGACTGCCTTTATGGCTTATAAAGTCAAGACTAAATCAGACTTTAAATAAAGCTTCCCTCTGGAGTCTCTGATGAATCTATATTTTATTGTAGAGGAAAAATAACTTCCAACACATCTGAATAAAAGACTCTCTGTGTGTTCTGATGTGACATGTTCCAGCATCATTAATAGGAGACACAGCAGTGATGCCTTCATCACCGAGGCTGCTGAGGACGTAGAAAGTAAAGAAGAGCAGGAATCTTCTGACAGGGATTTGTCAGCAACATGTCAGCCATTAGAGCTGAAGTAAAAAAAAAAAAAAAACAGCAGTCATAAATAGAAATGTGACAGAGAAGTGAACACAGCAGTCAGAGTTTGTTTATGGCTGATGCGACACTGCAAGACCAAATCACTATCATTACAGCAGAGATGGATGTAATAAAGACAGGTATTAGTGTCATGTGATGCTGGTTATGATGGAGTGAGTGTCGTATATAAACGTGTCTCTGGTCACTAATGTGCATGTACGGTGTATATAAAGCAAACATGCAGAAGAAACGTTCATGATAGTTAAAATGTGGGATAACAAGATGCAGTCCAGTGACCGCAAGTAGATATAAATCTATATCATTAAAGTGCTGTGCAAAGAAGCAGCACAGTTAAATTTTTTGACAAACAATGAGCAGCCATACATGCAAACATAACTCAAGATACATGACAGTAACACAATAAAATCCACCACAATCATAAATATGTCATCTACAGACAGATGTGCCTGCCTCCAAGTTATTTTAAACACCTTAAAGCATCCGATGAGACCAGGTCCTGGTCCAAGTTTCAGGTCGTTTTGTATTTCATTCCAAGTGTCAGGAGCAGCGAACTTAAAGGCCAATTTCCACTCTTCAGTCCTGTACTCTTCTGTCTAATGCTGAGTACACACGTAAAGGAGGGGATTAAAGGAGCAATTCACCCCTGAAAAAAAACATTGTCTTTCAAAGCTGGTGTTCTCTGTAATTGATAGAAGCAAAAATATTTGAAATTGGTGCCATAGCTGTGGAGAAATTTGTACAAACAGCTTGTGGTTTCGCCCATTCTACATTCCTACAACTCCCAGCATGCATCGTGCAACTCCCTCTGAAAGGAACGGCCCAGCGAGAGACGCTGGACTGAAATACTACCGTTTTCCATTCAGGGATATTGATCTCTGCAGACCATGGCTCAGAGCGGTGCAGAATCAGAAATACGATGAGAATATACCGGTGGATCGTCTAAAAAATCTTCGGGTCTGCAGTCTACATTTCAAACTTGGCGATTTTGAACGAGACATGACATCGTAGGTGGCCGTCCTAGATAGGGGAAGTGTACTTTAGCGAGCTCCCTGGCCTCCACCAGATTTTGTTGGCAGAGATTTTCCAGGGCCCATTGGAGAAGTGGATAGCATCCTCCAAACGCACAGAGCCAAATTGCATTTTTTTCCAACCATAATGGCATTAGCTCCACATAATAGCATGAAAGGAATGAGGTTGAAAATCGGTGAACTGGCCCTTTAAAGCAGATTTTGGCCGCCCCTTCTGATAAAAGTTTAATGTTTTCTAAAGATGATCTTACCAAATGTCTCTGTGTTGTGAAGTATGTTAATAGTGATTTTACTTCCCCCAATCTGCTCGGAAGAACGTCGTGGCTGCACCTATAAATATTAAACATCAATCCAATATCAACAACAATCCGATATCCTGTTGTGTGGGGGGGACTCGAAATGATAGCCACTTGGGAAGCAAGCTGACTGAAAAAGGAACCGCCGCCATGTTCAGGCCGTCTCTATGACTTCATCCATAGTTTTTTCTTTGAAGAAAAAGTAAAGACCATCCAGTTTACACCTTTGTATAAAGACAAACAGCTTTATAAGTTTATCCCTCAGCTGGACACCAACCAAACACCACAAATCCTCCTCCTCCATTTGTCTGCTCTCCTGAGTCTGATACTCCAGAGTTAGAGAGGAATAATTGATATGTTATCTTGTGCCATTGTGCGTCTCCGTGCGAGGACACACAACACTTGAGTTTAGTTAGGAACCATTCTGCAGCAGGCGGGAGCCGGCCTCCTCCTGCTGGGCCCTCGAGCCCACTGAAGGGAATATGGATGAAATTTGCACCGACAAACCTGTGCAGCCACTGTGACTGCAATCCCTCTGCACTACACGATAACACCAGTTTTTATAGACCAGTGGTTTGTAGTGTTATGTTTATCTTTAAGTCTGTGTACAGAGGCGACGATAAGTAATGGCTGTTAAACCAGGGCAAAAACAAGCTTTTATTTCCTTTTAGCAGGAGAGGCAGACGGTTGTTAGTCAGATTCAGCACCTTGATTCTGCTTCACAATCAAAGATGATTAAAGTGCGTATTTCCCTACTTAGAGCTGATGTGAGGTTATGATGAGAACACCGCATTTACTTTTTAGGTGTGAGCATAATGTTCCTGTCAAGAACCATTTACAATAATTGCAAACTAAATTGCACCCATTATCTCTCACAGCTGTACACGTAAAACAAATATTTTCCATCATGGCAACAGGTAGCGAGGCGAGATCGAAGTGACACGATTACACATAGTGTGAGAAAGGCTTTATAGCCCATTAAACGTATGAGTATGTATACTGTAATAAACATGTTTATGAAGGCCACAGATACCTGCACACATAAAACATGCACGGTGCATTGTACAAGTTGCTCATTGACTGAGATGCGTTGTGGTATCTTATAACACCACCAGTTGTTCTAAAAGTTTAATCTGGATCAGAAGGATCCAGTTTTTGAAATCCTATTTCTTACTATCCACTTTCAGCTAATCCATCTTACTTTTGTCCTTTCAAAATAAAACTGGGTGGATCAACCTGATCCAGATACGGACTTGTCAATCTGAAGACAAAGGAGTGGAAGTGCTGCTGGGTCTTTGTAGTAATCACATACAGGTGCTCTTTTGATACATCAAGTTTGCTGTGGCAAAAAAAACTTTGAAAACAAAGTTTGTCGCAATGCATAGGCTATTTTCTCAGTATATTTTCTGCCGTGTGAAATAAAGGCTTTTTAATTCTACATAAATCCTCCAGAGTGCCTTGGAATGTTTTTGAAGGACAATTGCATTTTACACTTCTTGACTGAGTTAATTTTTTTCACCCATGCAACGACCCCTCCTCAAGTTAAATTAACCACAGACTTTTACAATGTTACAATTTCATTTAGCAGACGCTTTTGTCCAAAGCGACGTTCATCTGAGAGTTAATACAACACAAGCCTTCATCCTTGGCAAACCTGGTTTACCAGTTATTTTTAAATGTGACTACATGCCACATCATTGGTCCACAGGGGGCACTGAAATCCACACAAAATGAAAGTTTACAGTAGTTTAAATTACATATTTGATGTTATATGGTGGATTTTTTTTTTATGGGGACAAATATTTCTTTTTACAACCCAAATGCCTACTTTGTCAACTAAGTCACTGTAACAATATAGTAATTCAAGTGCAAAATATATGTGTATATGTGAAAGTATAAACTGAATTGTACATTTTTTTTTACCGATTTAAAAGTTGATTTTATTTGGTACCTGATATCACTCCTGAATCCACCTCCTTTTTGAACAGCTGGGCCCACGGTATTCTGGTTTCAGTCGGTTACAGGAGATTGTTTTCGATGACCATCATGGTGCCATCTGTAAACAACATAAATAAATAGATTTAGGGTTGGAGGTAAAAGTTACGAATCACTTCAAACTGAAATAAGGAAAACAACTTGAATCAGTAAAGAGACATAGTCATTGTCTGTACAGTTGGTTCACTTTTTTTCTAAGCTAACAAGTGATCTTAAGTTCAGATCATCTTAAGTCAGTCACATCACCATTAAGAGCTTCACATCGTAACTGCCTTCATTCAGGATCAGCTGCTTTAGAAGTGTCATGGTTCTATCCTAGGTCAGAGTGCTAAACAATGATCAGTGCTGTCACAAGACCCAAACATTTCCTAAATCAGACATTAATCTGTCACAATCACCAATCACTATACAGAAGTGTAGCGTGTAGTAAAGAGATGACAAGAAACGAGCGGAGAGAGGTGTTCCCCAGTCTCTAGTGTCCTTCTAGGCTGGATGGAGACACAAACTACCACGTTATCAAGAAACTATGGTGGCCAAACATTCATTGATTTTTCTTTCTCAGGGGTCAATTTGACACCACAGAGGTTCCAAATTTCACTTGTTTCATTTTATAAATGTTAAATATAGTTTTCCTTAACTGTATCTCCAGCTGCCAAGGTTTTAAATGATATGCATATTTTTGTCCTGGTTTTTGGGACTATTATTTTTTTTAGTTTCAGCCTACTTGTGCAATATAATTATATCATATAACATCATCATCATCATGCAATATTAGAGGAGTCTTAGAGGAATACCTTTATTTTTTATCTTTGAGAAAAAAAGTTTGCACATGCTTTCTGCAAAACAATCTCCTAGAAGTATTTTCACTTTATGTTAAAACTCAGAAATAACTAACACAGAAATGTGCTTTGCTGTGGCGCTGTCCCAAACCTATTTAGAACTACTGAGGCTTCTGGCTTATCCCACTTCAATAGGCAGCCATCCAGAAAGACAGCTTCTCGACACACAGCAGTCTTCCGTGGGCTTCGTAGGCGAGAGAGAGCAGGCACGTCGGGTTTATTACATACAAAGCTACTCCAAAAACTGGTAGATCCACAAAAGCATCCTAAAACCCAGAAAACACAAATCTAGTCTGTTATAATTGTAAAGAAGGAGTTCACGGTGGTGATTTGAATTTAGAACAGTACTTCAGTGATTACTCTACAGTTGAATGTGGACTTCACAGGTTTTTGGCTTCAGTGTTTCAAAACAGTGTGATGCTCCTGCTTTCGCTTCCTGTCGTCAAAGCAACATGATTTAGGCAGCGTCTCTTCTTGAGAGTCCTTGCTTATCAGTTTCCCAAGACATGGCAGAGAGTGATATTTCCTTTGCACTGCTCTTACATTCAGTCTTTTATTCCATCTCATATTTTTGAGTCAGAAAGTAGAAAATCAGAAGATAAATCTGAACTACTTTGGTGATCCCTTACAGGCTTTATTAGACAGACTGCAACACGGCTCTGAATGGTATCCTGATGACTTTGATGGTTCTTCTTCAGGTCACACCTTCTTAGGTTATCCTCAAAAATATCACCAAACTATTTCATGGATTGGGACAAAATTTGGTGCAGACTGTCATGGTTCCCAGATGATGTATCCTAACTTATTTGGTGATCCCTAGCACTGCCATGAGGTTAACATTTGAAGTTGCCTCAACAAAGTTCAGCTGTTCTTCCCTGAAATTAGGGACACTCATTCATGATCTGAGGCGTTGGTGTTTCCTCAGCTTTTGCGCATCATCAGATCAAGATTCAGTTTTTCCAATACTTTGTTTTAGGAAGATATAAACACCAGTATGTTTCCATAGTCGCTGTTAGCTGTTTGCCACACTAGCATTTGGCAAGTAGCCTCCCAGAGATGCTAGCATAGCCCTGCAGACCTTTAGTCTTGTTTACATTTCAGGGGATCCTTAAGTAGCAGTGGGATGAAGGAAGGATCAGGAAGATGATTTTTAGAGCAGAAAATCATGCATTTTAAAATACTACGTTGTGGTGTTTTTATTTTTACTGATACTTCCAACACTCTTTAGTCAGAGGCAGAAGCACTTTTGGCTCTTATTACTGTACAGCTCCTGGCAAGTGCTATACATGTTTATCATAACTGAGCACAACCCACCGACAGCACATACTCCAGCATAACATAACGTCTTACAAACAGGACAAAATATAAATACTTTTGACAAGCTCATCTTTTCTGTGCCTGTCAATGAGCCTCCACGACTAATTAGCTTTAATATATTTAAATGATCTCCCTAAGGTGATTCTGATTATTTTATACAGAACTGTGACTAAAACAATGTATCACGCTGAAAGGAAAAAAAGTAGGTCATAAAAACAAAGAATACACACAGACACTAAGAAGGTATTGGCATTTTAGAGTTTACTATACTGACAGATCAACTATATATGGCCGCCATGTAATCGATGAAGATGTTGAATTAGTTGGTGGAATATGTTAGGCAGCAAGTGAACATTTTGCCCTTGAGGTTGATGTGTTGGAAGACGGAAATACGGGCAAGTGTAAGGATGTGACTTTGACTAGGGCCAATTGTGATGGCTAGAAGACTCGGTCAGAGCATCTCCAAAACTGCAGCTCTTGTGGGGTCCGTGTGGTCCGATCCCACAGAAGAGCTACTGTAGCTCAAGCTTTGGGCAATGTTCTGCGGGGGAAACACATACCACCTACCTAAATATTGTTGCAGACCAAGTATTCCCCTTCATGGAAACAGTATTCCCTAATAACAGTGTCCTCTTTCAGCAGGATGATGCGTCCTGCCTCACTGCAAACATGGTTCAGGAATGGTTTGAGGAACACGACAATGAGTTCAAGGTGTTGACTTGGCCTCTAAATTCCCCAGATCTCAGTACAGTCGAGCATCTGTGAGATGTGCTGGACAAACAGGTCCGATCCATAGAGGCTCCACCTCGCAACTTACAGGACTTAAAGGATCTGCTGCTAACGTCTTGGTGCCAGATACCTCAGCACACCGTCAGTCTAGTGGAGTCCATGCCTCGATGGGTCAGGGCTGTTTTGGCTGCAAAAGGGGGACTTGGACAATATTAGGCAGGTGGTCATAATGTTCTGGCTAATTGGAATTACTTACTTACTTCTTCCCTCTGTTTACTTTTGCTTATCATCTATGAGCTTGTTTTCCTCCACATCCCAATAAATGACACGTTAATCCTGCTGGGACAGCCGGGTGGAAATGAGTATTGAAAGGAATTAGCAAATGACTTTTTAACAAGGATGTCTGTGCTGATATAATGGGGCCTAATGAAAGTAATGTTTTTGCTGATGTGCTGACAGCATAGCTTTCTCCCAGCTGTGCCCCTGTCTTAGCCTCATGGGATGAGAAGAAGAGAGACAGAAGGGGATGAGGTATGAAGACAAGGACTAATGGGGGAGAATAAGAAGCACGAAAATAGACTTTGTCCAAGAGGGGAAAATGATGATTTAGGCGCTTAATTCTACCACATATAGTTACTGAAAGATCATTGTATTGGTAAAAGACACCAACAATGATTGTTGGAAGGTTAAGTCAGATGTTTGGCTGCCCAAAAATTCACTATAACCTTTGCGGTGCTTCTTCCATCTGCAAAAGTCTGATTCACCAAAAAATGGTGCATCCTTCTGTGAAAGTTTTGTGATGCAGCGACTATCAGTGGGCAGTATAGTGGCTATAATTGGGAAGAACCATTAAAACAGTTTGAAACACACATAACAAAGTTCACCAAAGTAAAACTCTTTGTGAAAGCACCACCAATCCAGTTTGATCCCTGGGCTAGTCCACTGTTTGTGGCCACACCTTTTAAATAGATTTCTGAATGAGTTTATAAATGCTGGCAGTCTGAAGTATGTTGTTTGTAGCTTCACCAGCAGCATAGCTAAGGGGGTTGTTGGGTTTCCTGTCAATGGGTCGACTCAGGGATTGCCATGAGGTTCTGTGTAGACCTCTATCGTCCCAAAAGGATGTATCCGAATCAATTTTCCTAATCCAGTGGCCATTGTGTAGCTTCATAGAGCGGCTAACATGGATCTGAACTCTGTAATGTGGAGGTCCGCCTCTAAAAAAATCAATTGTTTGTAGGATGTTGGACATGTACCCAAAGGAACTGCAAGTCTTTAATTTAAAGGCTACAGTATTTAGCCTTTTCACACAGTTAGCTCTTTTTTGAACCTCTGTGAAGGCACTAGATGTGGTTGATCTGTGAAACATATGAACTGGACTAAAGTCGTGCTACAGTTGGAAATAAAAATAGACCCTGAGTTGTTGTAGAAGAAGAAGAAAGATAAAGAACAATACAAGAGGACACAGTGTAAGAAAACAGAGTAAGGGCAGGTATAAATAAACCAATTAGTGTCATAAATTTGTGAATAACTTTCAAACTCTCGGCTTCCATGACATGTCAAACACCAGCCAGGCGCCATCTGACGGTTTAAAGAAATTGTAAAATGTTTTTCCAATCTAATCTCACCTGCTCTGACAGAGGAGCAAGACACATCAGCCAAAGAGAGGACAGCTGAGGAGAGCGAGGCGGGGGCGAGCAGTGTCCTCTAATGGATTTCTTTTTTGAAGAAATGCATTTTGGGCCCTCGGAGGTGTAGCACTTAGAAATCCCCAGAGAGCCAGGTGAGGCAGGTAAGCTCCGAAAGCCTGTGCAGGAGAAATGGAAAACTTTGACCTACTCAGGCTTTGTGCTTAAGCTGGAGTTTGATTCGTGTGTGCTTTTTGTCAAGGAAGGAAATAAAAGGAGATACTTATCCACCTAAGGAACAATGTCATCGATTACATGTCTCATCAGGGACATCAGACCACAATAAGTTGCATTAAGATGTAATTGAGTTGCATGGAAGGCATTGTTAATTCTGGCTATTTTTCTTTTGTCCTGCCAAACCCGTTTTGTGTGGATGCCGTCATGTTGTTGTCAAGCTGCTGCTTGCTGGCTGGCTGGGTCGGATTCAGTGTGATCTGCACATGACTCTCAACCAGTTACAGGAATGCATTGCTTGTATTTCGACAAATGTCCAACGGCCCACCACTAATATTTTAGTCCTGTCTCGTCCCATTAACGAACAGTTGTCGGACTTTTAATTATCAAAGATCTATTTTAACCCAACGTCTGATCTTCGTCATGGAAAAACCGTCATTGATTAACATTTATCATCATAATTTTCGCCAACGAAATTAACACTGATGGAAGGTAAATAATGAAAAATTAAAGACGGTTCTTTTTTCTTCCCAATAACAACCAAGATGCTTAAAGGCTTTGCCCTCATTTTCAGTAAATCTACCTTTTCTATGGTGACTTGAAAAAAGAAAGTGTCAAACAGCATAAGACATCTCTGCACTTCTTTTCATCTTTTTAGGATATGAGGCGGTCTCAGAGGTATACTTAAAAAAAACTGTAGATAATGGATGATGTTGTCTCTAGATAGAAACTCTCCTCAGCAGCTGGCAGCAGCACAACCATGTCTAAAAAGTGAGGATGAAGTGGTACTTAAGTACCCCTGAATTTGTCAGAAGCTCTCCAACAAAAGCACTCAAAGCTTCCAAAACGAAAACATCTTGTTCCATCTCGGCGGCAGAATATGACTGCTCGGTTGATAGCTGTGTAGCAGCCGAGGAAATGCTGTGGCACGGCTCCCTGTCAAGATCATCTCATCCACGTTTCTGCTCAGACAACTCAGCATAAGCAGGTATAATCTTCAAAGTGAACTCGGCTGCAATTACACCCCTGAGTCTTTTCACACGCCAGAGCTGGGAAAGTAAAAAATATAACTTTCAGCACTGTGAGGCTTAAAGAGTATATATTTTCAGCAACTGAGCACACTAATTATTCTTACTTCATTGATCTTACTACAAAGGTGTGACAGCAAGATATTGGTTTGGAAGCATCGGCATCACGAGCTGCAGATGGTTCATCAGGTTCAAGATAATTCAATCTGGTGAATGTAACACTCTTTAATGGCTGGGGCACGTATGTACGCCAGCCAGAGACGTCAGATGTGTGGAAGAAGATAATTGCTTCATCGTTCAGTCTCCTGCCGACTGTAGAGCTGTGAGCTGATGTTACGGTAAACAGACGTGACTTCGTTGGACTTCATTTCCACTTTACCTGCCCGCAAACAGCTCTGACAGCGACTCAAAGACGGGAAAATTGCTCAGAGGGAATCGTATTATCACCTCGTGCAAAAAAAGACTTACACATCTGGCATTTTGTTTAGAAAAATGTGAAAATGTGCAGCGAATAAAGACTGCTGACAACGGGAACTAATTGACAGGGGTAGAAAGTGCATCCTCGCTGTGCGTTGTTGCTGCTAAGTGTGTTATTAGATACAGGTGATGGGCAGGTATTTCATGTTTGCACTGATTGCAGAACCAAATTGGAAGTACAACAGTTATAATATTGACAGTCTCATTTTCTTGTCGCACAGGGTTAGATTGTCCAGCAGATGAGTGTTATTTCTGCCAGCCCACGTTAATTCATTAAACCTTTATCTCGTCTATTCAGAGCCACTGACAATCTATTAGCCGTGAGTCTGTTTGTGTGACAGGTGTGTTGAAGAGGGAAACTGTGTGTTGGCGTATTAACACCTTCTTCAGTGGTGAGGTGTTCACAGGTAGACAGCTGGATCACATTTCCACTTTAAAAGAACATCTCAAGTTTTGTGTTTGAAGTTCAAGTTGGAAAGTTTTTACTCTTCAGAATGACAACACAGAATATTGCAATGATTGACTGTTGAGAATGTGTCATTTTGAGTATTTATAGAATGCACATTGCGTATGGTGAAATCGTATACAGACATTAATAGTCTGACTGTGAGCTCACTTATTTTACTTTTTCAATGTTCTTATGTCGTGTAAGTAAGAGCTAGTTTATTTATACTTTTATTTTCCTAATTGTTTACAGCATCCATCAACTGTGGATCCGTCGCACCTCAGTAACGTTTGGCCATTACTCTCCTCCAAATGCCCGAGGAACTCTGTGTGGACACTCAGTTGAGAAAGCCAGGGAAGGAAGCCTAACAGGTAGTTCTACATGGAGTGACTCAATGGTAACAGCCATCATGGGACATCAAAAAGGCGAGGTGGTGTAGGTGAGAGATAGAGCCACTTATGGAACCAGTTAGAGATGGAAGAACCCTGATAAAACCTAATAATGACAAGAATCAAGAAACATGTGGTGCCTGCTCTACCGAATGAGCAACACCAGCGCAAGGTCATCCCCAACTCTCTTCTCCCCATTTCTGTTCAACCTTCAGCTGTACTATCCAATAAAGGCCAGAAGGCAATAACATCATAATCTTAAAAAAATGTGGTAAAAACTCTAACTCAAGGATGTGGGGTAAAGTGGCTCCCAATGGACAGAGATAGTAGAGGGAATGTACATAATGAAACAACTGACACATCGCTTGAGATTGCAAGAAGCACAGATGGAAGACGAGTGAGAGAAATGGACATTATTAAGAAAACAATGCAGCAACGATGATTATGGATTTAACTGATTGGAGAAATCAGATAGACTACTAGAAATAGTAGTTTGGGATTTCCCAGTTTGGGATCAATAAAGTCCATCCATCCATCCATCTCCCAAACAGTATCTTTTATTATTTATTTATTGTTTGTTCTCTAAATTACTTTTGTAGATTTGTCTACATGCTCATCTGTGGGCTCTATATGTATATAAATGTTGAAAACATGAATAAAAATAAAACAGAAAAGTTAGACATGGATAGTCATGAATTTTGGTACCGACATCCATGCCCCCCCCGAGGATGAATTGTATTAACTCTAAACCAAAAGGTATGCCTTTGGAAGCAGTACGGTGCTCAGGGTCTCGCCCAAGGTACATGTTGACATGTAGACCGGACCAGCCGTGGATCGAACCACCATACTTCAGATAGTGGGTGACCAGCTAACACCTGAGCCAGAGCTGCCCCATCAGGCAGCCTCGACATCCTCTCATAGTGGGAACAAGCAACAACAACGACAACAAATCACCTCTCTCCAAGTTCCAGGAGGAAAAGGGAAAATACAATCAAAATGACTCTCATTGGTTTATTGGTGTGAAGACAGGCGGACAAAAATGCTCAATGAGACAGAAAAAAAGACAATGTACCTAAACAGAACAGGAGCACCCACATCAAAATGCATTGAGTTTGATACAAAAGAGTGTCAGCATGTTTACGGCACCTTTTCTTCACATCTGACCTCTGTAATTTAATTATAACAAAGACGATCCATGTTGTCCAGCCGGCCTTGTAATTACAGGGGCTTATGATCCTGGAAGCTTTCCACAGATAGGATGTGTCAGCTTATAGGGGTCTGAATACAGCAGTCAATACCTCATCAGCACACAGTGCACAAATACAAACAGGCAGTCATCTGTGAACAGGAACACAGCTGCACATCCTTTCACAGTGACACACTTACCTATTATCTCCACAGCAAGCACACACACACACACAAACCGAGATACACACGACCGCATAAACAAAAACACGTACGATCCTCAAACACACACGCCACTACTGTATATACACAGAAAATACACGAGCGTACAGACAGGAGTGAGTTGTGAAATCCCAGAATTCAGCAAATGTTTGACAGCACACAACAGAAGAGCCAAAACAACCGATGGCCAAATGATCCGAGAAAACTGACTGATCCTCGAAGGAGTGTGCAGAGAAAATCCAAACACTGCCAAATGTGTGTCTGCAAGCTTTACCTGGAGTTCTCAGCACCATCTCAGTTTCCACCCTGTTACTCTTAAAAACTAAAATACTAGCGTCACCCTGTTCTTTAACGGGATTGGCTCCTTAGGATCTGTGACGTCTCAAACCTGCCGATCTGAAAACGTGTTGTTCAGCCTGTCCTTGGTACACTGCAGTTTAAAAGCAGATAGGCCCAGCCATGGAGATGACTGCTTATGTTGTCCCTGATATGTCTTGTAGCACATGAAAAACACCACATGGAAGGGTCTTTAATATATAATGGCAAAATCATGGTCATTTCATGCTACACGCTGGAAATTTTACAGATTAGTCTTCAAAGTCTAGATCTAAAAAAAACACCTCCAAGCTTAAAGTAGTCGTATTTATTTGACTTGATCCGAAGTGATGTGAAAACATCTGCACACGGGGCTTTGGGAAAACTCTGCAGACTAACACTCTCTCTCTGCTCCTGATCCTCTCACAGAAACAGCTTAACCTTCCTTAAGTGAGTCTCCTTGTACCGTTTGACAACAAAACAGACCATCAGCACTTCACCTGAGAGATGATGCTTTCAAATATGACCAGTGGAAAACGCAGCGACAGTGTCCTCCACTGAAGGTCTGATGTGAGCAACAACAGTACAAAACTCACCAAATTTTGTCTGTATCACACATCAGTTAATATATCACTTTCATTGATTAACCTAATGACACTCTGCTGAAGTGCTCACCATTAGGCTCTCAGAGGTTTCCACTGTAGACTGTGTGCCTGGACATAATGATGAATGCATTTAAATTTACATTACGCGCAGCAGGCAATAAGGTGACCTTTAACCAGAACAGTTCAGACGGAGCTCAACAGTACAATCAGCTTTGAAGCAAAATTACCGACATTAGAGCAAAGTGCTGTTAAGGAGAGCAATTAGCACCCAGACAGGAGGGAAAACAGGATATGATCACCTGTCTCGACTGACTTATGAGAAATAAACCTGAGAAAAAAATCACACCGTTAAAGCAGGAAAGGTGTTCATCTCAGGCATGTGATTGAACACTGAATGTATTCATTTTAGGAGAAACTAAAGAAAGTTAGAGCGTTAAAACACCAAAGGAAGGTGATAATCACCCACAATTACAATGTTGTATTAAAAAAAGCCAGAACTTGAACTTTGTGATGGAAACTAGACAATCAGACAAAAAGTTATAACTCTAACTCTGATGGAACAATGTCAAAAAATGGGATGAGTAGCATCTCTAGATCGTCATGACCTCCATGGATAATGACTATAAAAAGGGAACCAGAGATTGAAGGATTCATGTGTTTATATTTAAGGCAATAAGGCAATAAATCAGTGACACAAAGTTGGGGGTGGGGTAAGTGTTGGGCGCTTCAGTTACGTGACCTTCAAGCTAAACTGCATTAAAGGGATAGTTTGGACTTTTTGAAGTAGGGTTGTGTGAGGTACTAACAGTCAACACGGTCCCTGTAGGAGAAGCCGGCCGGCCTATTGAACATAGTACACCTACGATTGATAAGTACCTCATACAACCCCACTTAAAAAAAAAACCCAACTATCCCTTTAATCACAAGGGGAAATTTTCTGGTTGTGTATTTGTGAGTCAAGTATTATCAAGAGATTTACTTCAACAAGTACATTTTACAAGGTGTACTAAGTATTGTACTGGTGCCGTCTGCTAACAGAGCACAGTCTGTCCGTCACCGACAAGAACTCATTTCAATGTGGTCACACTAACACGCATTCATTTTTAATTTATCTTCAGCACAAACCATTAATTAAATGATATGGCTTTTTTTCTTAATGTCAATTTTTCTTTTACTTTCTGACTATCTGAGCCTCTGTTTCTAATGAAGACAAAATTCTGTCTAAAAACAAGCCATGTTTTTTGAAGGCTAAATATTTACCAATAAAACCTGGGCACTGTAGTTTCTAGCAAACATTGCCCAAACAGAAGTCACGAGTGTACTTGTTGGTGAACTATTTTCAGCTGTGAATTAATAATGGATATCAATCTAAAGCTAGTCAAAACAGCAGAAGGATAGGGGAGGTAGTTCTGCCATGTGAATGTGTTCGTAATTGTTCTTTGATAGCGAGATGTAGAGTATGACTGTCCCGAACTAAACGTACTGGCATTCTAAAAAACTACATTTCCAGTAATACAATAATTTCTATGGACATTCTCGCACTGTTAGAGATACTCAGTTTAAGGTCTTCCTGACCTTTGCAAAAAGATCCCCATTAACCTCAAATCACTGTTTCCCAGCTACAGGGTGAGATTTGATCTCACAGCATGACACCGACTCACTTCCCCGCTCGGTCTCAATTTCTCCTTCTTTGATATCTTCAAACTCATACAGCAAGAAAATCATTCCGTAACTGACAAATAAAACCTTTCCACATGAAAGAATAATACAGGTGTCATCTGCCTTGTCTGGGGGTTGAATGATGAATGCAGTTCTCTGCCTGTTATCTGATTTCCTCCTCTGATGGCTTCTTTGGGCCTGTTACAGCTTATTCTGAATGATGTTTGTCAGGACGAGTTAATGCTGCGAGAACTCAGAGAAGGTAATTTAGTTATCAAAAGGTAGAGATGTTGGGGAAGAAACAATTTACCGCACTTCGGAGATGAAGTTGTAAAGATTATAAAACAGACCATCAGAGAGCAGAGATGGATGTACCCGTGTCATTGTTTTGTCTTCACAAGCACAGATGTTCTTGGATATCAATAACATATCAATAAATGCTGCTTTCCTGTTTAAGGGCAAATATTTCCACTTTTAACTGCCACAGAACACAATCTGAAAAGGATTAATGATCATGTAGAGGCCATAACTATGATGTTGCTTTGATATGACTGCCATTTGTACTCAGTGACTTTAAGGGCCTCCTTCTCTTGTGCCCACACCTAGGCTACAGTGAGCATGTCCTCGTCTTTGTTCAGCACCAGGACAGCAGCACCAGGACAGCAGCAATGTAATGTAAAAGATTTATGGTTAAGCCTTTAAATTGTGGGAAAACCTGAAATAAATTCTCTTTGTTTTGTGCGACCAGTTGTCCCAACTCGAACATTTAATTTACACTCATGTAGAACAGAAAAAAAGATTTTATGTTTTTACAATTTTCACATGATGTTGAAAACGATCAAATTGTTGTAATTCACCTTAAAGATATCATCTCGAAGATTTCAGTTTTGTTCTCTTTGGCGAGACCTTATGGCCATAAACCTTAATTGCAGGAGCACACTTCCCACATCTCCAGACGTCCACGGTTGGCTCCGGTTGTAACTCTTGATTTTCCTCGCTGACGGTCGCTTTCCTTTTTAGACTGTTTGCCTTCATCTGAGCGTCAAATTTGTTTCTTTTTATTTTCACTTATTTTCTTTGTTTGTTCAGCCATAGTAGATTACTGTTAACTCGCAACACTTGCAGAGAGCGGAAAAAGCAGCCTCTTAGCTCCACCTACTCTCTCTGGCAGACCAACCACTGCTGGCTGATGGAAAACGTGTCACTAACTGGGCGCCGCTTGGGATGTTTTCCACCAAAGTTGCCACAGACATCCAGTCTGTAATACTGCAAATGCAAAGGCTTTCATCAGTTGGCCATAGGCTCAATCACCATTGTGTTACCTTATTCAGCGATAGATAGTGACTTAACAGACATTTATTTAAATGAGAATCTTCGAGATTATTACTTTAATGTTGAACAACTTAAGTAAACAAAATGAAAGGCACATATGTCTAAAAGATTCAGCAGTTTATCATGAATTATAAATCAGCTACATACACAGTCACTTTACTCCCTCTTTTAAGCTGAAAACAGACTCTTGTTTCCTTTAAGGCAACTTCACAAAAGCTACTAATTACAATCAGCCTGCAACAATAACTATTATACAGCAGGTAATACTGTGAGAGCAAACAGTCTGTGAGTGACGCATTTGTTGAATGATGCAAAGCCTGTGTAAAGCCTTGAGAGAAAATTTGGGATTAATGCACCGGTTTTCTTCCTTATTGTTATCACTGGCATTGTCACAAGCTCGACCTTGATTGGCATAGTGCTATAACAGACACCTTTTTCCACTGTATACATTTAGATACCAATCCAGAGTCACAGGTCTCTGCAGGGACACAAAGCACAGAGCTTCTTCCACCACACATTTAAAGTTATGAATCTGCAAAAACAAATCAGAGCACACTTTCTGGGTCGGTTTATCTTCTAAATAGAGGTGTTGGTGGAAATCTGTCAGCAGCAGCAAGATTAAGAGATCTGTGAGGGACCGTGCATGCGCCACGTCCAAATCTTCTGCACTTCCCCCCAAAACCCCAAAATCCTTTACCCCCTCCAATAAAGCCAAGCAAACTGACAGGTTTCTCTCTCCTCCTGTGTCACTTTGTCTGGTTTTATATTATTATTATTTTGCAGTCTTTGTTTGTGACTCCTTCTTTATCTCAATGTGGCACGGCTGCATGGCCAAGAAAGCAGAGATCTGGAGAGGATGACGAGGGAGTAAAAAAAAGGGAGGGGACTGATCCGAACTCACAGACAGACTGCATGCCACACTTCATGCCAGGGCCATGCTGTGTGGCAGGCTTTGTGTGTGTGTGTGTGTGTGTGTGTGTGTGTGTGTGTGTGTGTGTGTGTGTTAGCCTTGGCAGTCAATCTGAGCCGCAGGGCCAAGTCTGCCTGTGTGCAGCCCCCTGCATGTGTCTCTTCAGGGGTTGCAGTCCTGTTCTGGCTGTTCTGTTTGAAACATCATTGATAAAGAAATTACTGCATTGCTGAAATACTTAAAAGGCTGCATTAAACCTTCATGTTTCTTCTGCACTGGCCCTTGTAATCTTAGAATGTTATAATATCAATAGTGATCATTAATTTAACACAATTAGAGAGAGTCTTACATCACAAATGGGAGACCATGTTAGAATTTAAAACAGAAATTCAATCAGAAAAACAGGGTACAAAGAACCGAGTTTTACCGCCCTGCTCTTATCCACGCAAATTTGTATGCTGTTGCTGTCGTAAAGATATGCTGCTGGACTGACGAGCATTATTTTAGCCTCTCGGCACAAAATCTAAAATAAAATAGAATAAAATTAAAAATCCTTCTTTTCCTCTAGAAAGACCAGAGAAATCTTAAAGAGTTCATAAAGCCATATTACCCCTCTAGAACATTGCGCTCCCAGGATGCAGGCCTGCTTGTGGTACCTAAAGTCTATCAGAGTAGTATGGGAGGTGGAGCCTTCAATTATCAGGCCCCCCTCCTTTGGACTCATCCACCAGTCAGGGTCCGGGAGGCATATACCCTGTTTACTTTTAAGAGGCTTACAACTTTCCTTTGTGATAAAGCTTATAGTTTGGCTCTGTATCAGGCTTGGACCAGCCCATAGTTATGCTGCTATAGACTCAGACTGCCGGGGGATGATGGGGGATATCTGTATGCATGCATTTTGTGCTTCCTTGTCTCACAGATAGGGCTTTGTAAATGTATTATTTGACAATTTTTCAAACTTAAACCAAAGTCATAAAAACTCACGGATGCCTTTTTATGTCTTTAGTTGCAATTTTAAGTTGTGTATTTTGAGTTCATAGCTAGTTCTATTCATGAATCGGATAAGGAAGCAGGTTTCTCAAACAGAGAACATCTTCAAAGGAGAATCAAACCATCCATTATCAATACAGCTTATCCTGTTCAGGGTTGCAGAGCTGGAGCCTATCCCAGCTGTCATTGGGCAAGAGGCGGGGCACACCCTGAACTGATGCCAGTCAATCACAGGGCTGACACATAGAGACAGAGAACCAATCACGCTCACATTCACATGCAATTTTAGAGTCACCAATGAACCTAACGAGCATGTCTTTGGACTGTGGGAGGAGTACCGGAGGCAACCCACACATGTAAACTCCACACAGAAACTCCACCAGGAGCCGTATTGCTGTGAGACGACAGCGCGGAGAAGCACACCAATAAAACGTCATTCATGGTTTGAGTCTGTTTAGCTTTATGTCTGCTGTTACTCTACTTCACCACTCTACTCTCGCTCACACTCAAACTCACACACTCATCCACGAGTACAAACACACTCCACAGGAGCCGAGGTCAACACACACTCACGTATCCACATCTGTTGACTGTGGGTGATGTGAAAAACCAAATGGAATAACACAGACAGGAGGATTTGAGTTCACTGGTATAAAAATCAACAAAGCTGCAGCGGCTAATCTTTGCTTTGATCTCAAAAAGAGCGACGCCGTGCTGTTTATGCTTTTTGGGGGGCCTGCATGCTTATTATAGGAGAGATTGCCGTCTCTGAGATTAGAGCTGACGGAATTGAGAAAATTGAATGAAATCTCTGTGGGCTTCATGAGTTTATATGCCTGCCCCACTGTGCGTGAAAACACTTCAAGTATCATGAAAATCTGTGGTTCACGGGGTGCTGCAGGTAATCTTCAAAATGCAGCCGCTTCCTGATTACTGATGTTATTACTGCAATGTGTTTTTACAAATCCGCTCTTATTCATTTTGCAAAAGAAATACAACTATTAAGAGTTAAAATATATCATTCTATTTCAATAAACGTCCATCCATCATCTATGCCGCTTATCCTGTTTAGGGTTGCAGGGGAGCTGGAGCCTATTCCGGCTTTCACTGGGCGAGAGGCGGGTACATTCTGGACTGATCACCAGTCAATCACAGGTCGACACATAGAGACAGACAACCTTTAATGCTCACACTCACAGGCAATTTTAGAGTCACCAATGAACCCAACGAGCATGTCTTTGGGCTGTGGGAGGAAGCCGGCATACCCTCCACACAGAAAGGGCCCCTACTTCCAAACTGGGATTCGAACCAGGAACCTTCTAGCTGTGAGGCAACAGCGCAAACCACTGCTCCACCGTGCAGCCCCTTAATCAACATAACATCTCTAAATATCAGCAGTAAATATTACAAATGTCTTCTGAGCAGTGGTACTAAACTGCCTCCAATGACATCCTGTATTTAAGTATCTGCCCTAATCAACAACAATAATACAGCAAATGCTAAAAACGCTACATATACCATAAACATAGCATATACACTAATATGACCTTCATGTTTCTTGTAACACTTCATCACGAGTCATTTTTAGCACTGACGCGTAAAATCAGCTTGTTCTAAACTAGAACACAAACAGCATCGCAGGACTCATTCCTCTTTATAAAGCCGAGTCTTCCTGCAGCCCGTCTACAAACACATGATCTATCTGTGGCATTTTAAGAGGAAATGTCAAATCAGCACGCAGGATAAGGTCAGGACGAGAGCAGCTGATGGGGCTTCACTTTACACAGGAAAAAAACAACAAGAAAGGAGCGCACCTGCAGGTTCACTACATCGCACAAAAATGTCTGTCGTCGGTCATTTAGTCTGGTATTGATTCTGAGAATTGTCTTTTGAGTCAGGAGATGAAAGCTGGAAACATTATAAATTGCTCCATGAGTACCAAGAAATGTCACAGAGGAGTCAGTAAAAAACAACGGTGTCTAAAGGTGGAAACATTTTGAGGTGATTTGAAGTCAGTGTTTTGTATAGAAAAATAAGACTGACTAAATATTAATTGCAATGACTTACTCATGAGCGCTTTTAGTGGCTGTATATTGGCGTATGCCCAGTGCCCCGTTTAATTACATTGTATCTCATTTCGCGGCTGCCGGCTGGTGCTCCCTCTGAAGACTGGATCGATTTCAATAATTGTTGTCTCCACTAGTCACTTACACACAAACACATGGGAAAATAGGGTCTAGGTTGAAAAATCCAGAAGTTATCCTTTATATCAGCCCATGAGTCTCATGTTTTACCTGTAAGAAGCACGCTTTTTCAGCTATCTGGGGCCCCCAGGCTGTAGGTACGACATTTATAGATTTACTGCTGACTTTTTACTTGCCGTTACGTCACCATTGTTTTTAACTTTATAATTTAAAGGGCCAGTTCACCGATTTTCAACCTCAGTCCTATCATGCTATTATGGGGAGCTAATGCCATTATGGTAGAAAAAGAATGCAATTTCTCTCTGTGCCTTTGGAGGACGCTATCTGTTTCTCCAATGGGCCCTGGAAAACCTGGCCAGGGAGCTTGCTAACTACGCTTCCTCAGTCTAGCCCGCCTCCGATGTCATGTCTCGTTCAAAATCGTCAGGTTTGAAATATAGACTGCAGACTGCTATTTCAGATTCTGTTCCCGCTCTGAGCCATTGCTGCAGTGAAAACGGTAGTATTTCACTCCAGCGTCTCTCACTGGGCCGTTCCTTTCAGAGGGAGGGGTGCAATGCATGTTGGGTGTTGTAGAAATGTAGTATGAGCGAAACCACGAGCTGTTTGTACAACTTTCTCCACAGCTATGGCGCAAATTTCAAATATTATTGCTTCTATCGATTACAGAGAACACCAGCTTTGACTGACAGCGGCTTTTTCCAGGGGCGAATTTCTCCTTTAACCTGATGAAAGACTGCAGTCAGTTAGTGACACACTGGTTTTAAGGAGAGAGGCTTTATTCTGTGTTTTTTACTGGTTTGAATTACTGGGTCAGTTTGTTTTGGAGAGGAGGAGACCTCGGTGGATAATTTGGCTCCTGTTGTGAATGATCAAGGGTCGCTGTGACCACTCAAGAAGATTGATTTTTAAGGTGAAACTGCTTAATTCTGTGTCTTTTACTGGTTTTGATCACTGGGTCTTTTTGTTTTGGAAAACAGAAAACCTATGTGGATAATTCATCTCAGGTCATTTTGAGACTTACTTTGTAAAGTTCAAGCTGTTGTTCTTCATGCTCTGTGTACAATAAAAGCAGCTTAAAAATAACAAAAGTGCAGATAATTAACTAAAGGTCTTCTCGACTGATGGTTTAAATTGTCAACTTTATGGGGGCAGCCCTAATTACAAGAGTACTTTTTTACTAAACGTTTCAGCATTTTGTTTTTGGCCACGACTTGTAATGCTCTGCACGTCTGCACCAAACCCTGTAGCATCCTGTTTCCATTTCATTTTCTTATGTTGACCTGAATAAAGCCTGGCTCTTCAGTATGAAGGGAAAAAAAAGAATAAGCAGCAGCCCTACTTCAACAGTCTTTCATTTATCATAAGGGGCCTTGAAGGGAAATGTATATTACAAACAGAGAGAGAAAGGAAACTGCTGTTGGTCCAACAGCCATGCTAAACCTCATTCAATCATACCTATGTCTCTGTTTGTTTCTCCTGCTCTTACACAGCTTCCCTCTGCATCTTCATGCCTGCATATCTTTCTCACCTTCTCTTTCTCCATCTGCCTCTCTCTCCCGGCTCGTTTGTGTGGCAGCACTTTCAAATATATCCAAATTACAGGGGGGAAAAAAAGTCTTGGTGAGGTCCAACAGCCTGGAGTTAGGGGGCTTTCTCCTGAATTATGCTATTTGTTTTTCTCTATCCAAAAGGCCTGGCGGGGCTGCTTTCAACATCTTCACACATGTCCTGCAAAGGGAAGAAGAGAGGCAGATAAAAAGGAGGCGCTGCTGATGGAGTGAGGGGAAGATGGAGGGGAGCGAGTGTGTGCAGTGTGTGCTATTGTCTTTCTATACTTATCAGGACCAAATGTGCTCTGAAGATGAGAACAAGGAGTTAAATCCATAAAAGATGAGGACAGTTTTGGAGAGATCTAACATCTATAAAGGTTTGGGTTTAAAAGTAAGGTAACGTTTCAAGGAGGAATAATTTTACAAGTTTAAGGCATGAATTGAGTATTTGTTCCTTAAAGCTGCAGACACATTTATGTTATTAAAAAAGGTACTTTGGTTTGATACCCCACCCCTTTACATTGTTATTGTGTGTGCGTTAATGTCCTTGTGTTGAGTGTGACTCTTATGTTTGTGCATCTGTCTCTAGGTGTAACTTATATTTAGCTTGTAACGTGTTGTGATGCATATGTGTGTGTAGAGGGGGCAGACTGGCCATCTGGAGAACGAGGTGTTTTTCTGGTTGACTGACCTATAGCCTGGCAGAGAGCCAAGAACTGTTCATTAAAGGGTATGAAAACTAATTACAAGAACAAAACAAATACATTATTAACATTAATGATGCTGAATTATTTATTTACCATCATCAGCAGAGAAACCTAGTGACTGCAGAAGTGCATCGCATCTCGCTGCTGGATCACAGCCAGTGTTTGTTTGCTGATTGTCTAACCTTGATCTGACATTGACTGAATCCTATGCTGTGTGTTAACATAGCAAACACTGAAATTACCTACCAATGGACAACTAAACTTAATAAAAGAGTATCTTTAGATTTTGTTTTGTCCTAATATTCCGGGTGCTTTGTAATCAGTGTTGCTTTAGCTTGGCTGGCTTCATAGCTTCGTTCGCTAGCAGCTGAAGACACATGACGCATTTTGGTCTTCCGTCACTGTTCTCAATAAAACCAAACTCTTTAAACCTGTCGTCATATTTTCTCAATTAAGCGAGTTTGGGCTTGGTGATTCAGATATGTCTGCATGCTCGCCAGCTACCTAGCTGGCTAATAAGCCAAGCTAAGCAGCCGCAGGCACAGTTCATTGCCACCTAAGTCAGTTGAGTGATTCGTGACAGATTGACGTGATGTGTCAGAATCATATCTGTTTCTATTGGTCCAACGCTAACGTGAGTGGGAGTAATGGACATAACATGCTTGTTTCATTGGCGCAAATGGTCCTCATCTGTAGACATGAAGTTTTTAATGATACAGCACAATTATATCATTCGTTATACATTTATTATAATTATTTCACAGACCCCCAGGCTATGGTTCGCGGACCCCCAGGGGTCCCAGGACCCCACCTTGAGAACCGCTAGTCTAGGAGAAGCTAGAAGGAGAAGCGTGTTGAACATCTATGGGCTTCTTTATGAACAAACAATAGAGAGTCTGATAAAGTGGATTGTGAGTTACTTTGACTTAAATGCAGAAGTTCAAGAGAGCAGTGATCATAACTTGTATGGTATCTAGTGCTCATATCTCACCAAGGACACAGCGTGGAGGTCTTATTTTTATCATCCATTTGTTTAGACTTCAGAGAAAACAAAGGTGTGCACTGAAAAAACACCAAGTAAGTGATGTTCAATCAACACAAAAAGCTACTTTGGTACAAAATAAGTGAGTTCTTGTAGTTTGTAGTGCTAAAGCCGACCCACACAGAAGCATGTCATTGTTCCGTTTTTGAATTAATTCATTACTGGGAAAACACTTGAATCACAAACATCTCTTGTACAGGCTGTTGGGCATTTATCCGAAACTGGGCAAAATGCTTCTATAACACACTGTGGAAAATGTGGAGGAACAAAGTTCACACAATATTACACACAAGCAAACACTCAGAACATGTTAAATTAAAGCTCCTGTGAGGAGTTTTTTGCTGGTGATGAAATTAATTCTGATTACTCTATATGAGCTACAAAAGCAAACCAGACAATCAGTGACAAGAATGATTCTTTCTATATAGATACTCTGAATGCCTGAAACTGCTGGCGGGGTGGTAGGTGTCAAGCGAAGCGATTAACTGCACGCTGCCTTTGTTAACATTTTCCAGGGCAAAAATTTAAAGTTAGTGATACATATGACTGTGAAAGAAAACACCACTTAAACATGTACAGGACAAAATCAGCAAAGAGATAAGAGGTACGGCTTTGTCCACAGGGGGCGCCAAAATCAACACAAACCAACAGTTCCTGACAGGAGCTTTAATAGGCTTCATAATAGGACAATTAGAATTTTTAACCTGATGAAGGGAATACATCAAACTTAAAATACAATTCCTCCTGAGAGGAACATGGAAGTGAATGGCAAATATCTTTCCATAAAGTTAAATTGATTGGATTTGAGTCTGGAGACCTCATACATACATGTGTAATAAATATCAATCAATTTTAATCTATCCAATACTTGTTGAGATGTTTCAGTCAGGACTGACTGACTGACAAGGCGGCAACAGCTGCTTAGAATGGCGCCCATAGTTTTCATGCACCAGTCTTTATCTTTATGCGGTCTAACATGGTGCAGTGGTTAGCGCCATCGCCTCACAGCTGAAAGGTCGCTGGTTTAAATCCCGGTTAGGACATAGGGGGCCTTTGGAGTGGAGTTTCCCCTTGCTTGCATTGGTTCCCTCCAGGTAGTCCGGCTTCCTCCCACAGTCCAAAGACATGCTCGTTAGGTTAACTGTCACCAATTTGTACAAACTACTGTTGTCTTCCTTTGTTCATATATGACAAAGTTTACAAAAAGGAATTTGTCTCAACATTAAAAAACAGATAAAAAGAGCATTATTGTTCAGCAGTATTTGCATGTGCTTATGCTTTTGATTTGAATGCCTAGTGTTTGTGTATAGCGTGTGTGTGTGTGTGTGTGTGTGTGTGTGTGTGTGTGTGTGTGTGTGTGTGTGTGTGTGTGTGTGTGCGCGTGTGCGCACTGGTCCCCGCTCCTCGTGCGGCGCTGCCACCCTGACTCGCAGCCAGACATATTTCATGGCTTGATGGTTTCTCTGTGTGATGCCGGGGCCTGATAGCTTATCTGTGGAATCCTCCTCACTTGCCTGGAGTTTAGTTCAATAAAATGCGGGAAAGAACAGCCATTGACAAAGAAACCCCAGCGAGGGGAAAAGATCAGATACAAGAGCCTGATACGCCGCTCAAGTGGAGAGGTTTGGGTCAAAGCAGGGCAGGAAAGAGGCCAGAGAGAAATGAAATTCGTAGACGCTATCATGTATTTCCCATACATCTTATACATCAACTTCCTGTTTGGACGAGAAATGTAGCATTTCCTTATTCCTGTTAGCACTGTTATTCTTTCAAGCCTGTTAACAACAGAGGCAACAAAAGATGGAAGAAGATATATTAAATCATGCTTGCATTTTTTAGATTACTACTCCTCCATAGATGGCTACAAAGGCTGCCAATTTGGAGGCTCCTTCAAATGCGTCCTCCGTTTCCCGGGCCAAGGATGCCCGATGGATCCTTCGCGGCCCACTGTATCCCGAGATGCATTGCACACCAATTCGAATGAAATGGCGGACTCTTACACACCCGAGGGGTACACTTTTAATGTAAAAGTTTTTGTTTCAACTCAATCAAATAGCTAGAGTTACACATTTTAGAAAACCAAAGGGCCTTTAAAGCAAATTATCTTTGAATAATAGGTTAACTTACTTGATGTTAGTTATGCTAGCTAGTTAGCCTGCTAGCTACCTGTTGCTAGGCGACAGGAGCAGCATTTGGTGACGCAAGTGTAGACCAGACCGTCTCATTTAAGTTCAGCTGTAACGGTCTACGCAGGCTATGAATGGAGCATCCTCCGTGGGCCGCCTCCTTCGAAGGCTGCAGCCCCTGGATTGAGACACAGCTCACATATTTACTTCTGACCAAGAAACCCCCATAGAGACATTTAGCAGCTGAACACGAGATACATGACGCGCAGTGTTTAAAAGCAAACATCAGAGCAGCAGACGAGTCAACAACAGCAAGCAGTTTCAATGAAGTTCTTCTGTGTGTGTGTGTGTGTGTGTGTGTGTGTGTGTGTGTGTGTGTGAACAAACAATCCGTCAAGTCTATGAGCTCACACAGAGCAGATGTCTCTGTTTCAGAGTTGTTTGACAGATGGACCCGGACTACAAACACCGGCTATCAGGTAAATGTTGGACGTGTGATTACTGTATTTCAACAGGCAAACAGAAGTGAACAGCTGAGTAACTGTTTTCATATTCAGGTGGTAAATTTGTCTTGGCAGTGAGTAAACATCTCTTTGGAAACAGATCATATTTGGTTTTATACCAATATACCTTTGCAAGTTGATACATAATATACCTATCAATATTTTAGAGCCTTTTACCTGCAGCAAAATTTAATGAACCAATTTGAGTTGAAGTTGAAAGACAGGAAAGAAGGGCAGTGGAGATGTGAAGTATGCTTTTATTTTGAATTTTGCTCCTGAAGGTGAGAGTTTAAACAGATTTATAAGAGATTCTTGGCTTTCATGAAAACAATGTTATGTATTTATCGTATTGTACCACAAACTCTTGCTTAAGTGGTCACTTCTGGTAGAGGTCTACAAGTCAGCCTTATCGCGCACACACACACACATACACACACCAACTTCTGCTGAGTCAAACTCTACGAAAAAACTCAAATAAGACTGAGGTCAATATCACTGCTTCAGCTGCTGCTAGTTCCCCTGCTGACACACACATGCACACACACACATACTGATGCTTAAAACTGCAGCCAACTTCTCAGGGTGGCATTGTTCAAATACACAGCTGCCCCCAGCTCTGATTAATTCATTACAGGGCCAGGCACAGTGCACTGTATGTGTGTGTGCATTGTGTGTATGGAGCCAAAGAGGAGGACGGAGACAGAAACAGTGAGGCGGAAAAGCGAGAGTAGGAGGGGAAGATGGAAACGGACAGGAGAGAGAAAGCATGCAGGGATAAAAAAAAATGAATAATGGGGATACAGAAAAACAGTGAGAGAGAGAGGGGGCATGTCGGGTTGGATTATTAGTGCTCCCTAGTGGTCAGCTGGCGGATTTATTTATGATTTATTACAGTGTCCCTGCTCGGGGATTTTGTGTTTTGTTCCCGCTCACTCCCTCTCATATTGTATTTATCATGTGTGACTTTGAAATTGCCGCTGCCGTCGACTTTGAGCCTCTTAAGCAGGCTTGACATATACTTCCACCACCATCACCACACCCCCCTACGTCCACCAACTCCCCTCATGCCAACCCACACATACAAATGACAACAATGAATTCTAAAAGGCAGACTAATAAAGGCAATTGTGTTGATGTATGTAGCTCTTAGCCCTGGTTACTGTGTGCCAATGGACAATGTTTTGCACAGTTCGGTCCCCCTTGTTCCATTTAAAGCAGTGTTAGGAAAACACCCCATTTATCGTCCGTCAAACAACGGCCCCATGCTTCCATATAAATGTTAATGCTCTCTCCCCGAGCGCACGGTTCAGTCCTGGGGGGGTTCTGTGAATACGAGGAAGAAGGAGCTTTAGCCAACGGAGGAAATACTTACAAGGCAGCTTAGAAATAAGAAAGTAATCCAGCTTTTCTTTACTGAAAAGCTGGATTGTTTAGTCAAAATGTCATACTGGATAAATAAAGGCCTAACATGGTCATTAAGGAGTTTATTTGTCCAGTCGAGAAACAAGGGGGATGGATAAGAGGATTGCCAAAGTGGCTGTGCAGACTTCCCTAACAAACTCACTTGACTCAACTAATTATATTACATGAACAGCTTTGGAGTTGGGTCTGTTGGCTGGACAACATTTTGAGTTGCCACACTGAGCTCTGGGACATTGTAATGGGAATTTTCAGATGTTTTATAAACACAACAATTAATCCATCATGAAAACTTGAATTACAGCCTCAGGCTTGCTTGCCCCCGCCAACTATCAAGTTCGGTCCAAACTCCTTTAAAATATGTAGTGAAGATTTTGAAGGAACATAATAAAAGGTAATTAGTGTTCACTTAGAGACTATTTTCACAGAGGAGAACAAAGGCTGATGGGACAGATGTGAGGTCACAATGACTTTGACCTTTGACCAAAATCTAATCAGTTTATCTTAAAGTCCAAGCAATCATTTGTATTGAATTTGACAGCATTCCTGAGATATTGTGTTCAAAAGGGGTCAGATGGACTCATGGACACATTGGGTCGGCTGTGGCTCAGTGGTAGAGTCGCTCGCCTCTCAATTGGAAGGTTGGCGGTTTGATCCCTGACTGCTACAGTCCACATGTCTAAGTGTCCTTGGGCAAGACACTGAACCCCAAATTGCTCCTGGAGGTATCAGGTATGAATGTGCGTAGATACTGATCAGTGCCATCAGTGTGTGAATGTGAGTGTGAAAGGGTGAATGTGACATGTCGTGTAAAAGCGCTTTGAGTGGTTAGGAAGACTAGAAAAGCGCTATAGAAGTACAGTACACTCTATTTAGATGCACAGAAGGACAAACAACCCAAATGCCTCTGGTCACAGCTGTAGCCAGCTTGGAGGCATAATAAATGTTTGTGGCAGACAAAGTACAGACAATCACAAAAATCCAAGTACATACACGTCATGTCTACGTGCTACAAAGAAGTTCCATCATAAGCTGACGTGCATTAACGCAACACGCTACTCCACTGCCCTGTTTTAAAGCACTGACTCACATGAACTCTTCAAAGAGGCTGAAATGTAATGACATCCCCTGGACTGGTGTATTCTGGCTTTTGTGCCTGTATTTTTAACATGTGTCAATTCACACAACAGGGCTGACGTGCGCTGTATTTAGTTCTCAAGCAGAGCATGTAAGCAGAGTGCAGTGCTGAGAATTTCCGCTCCTCGCTCATGGATTTAGTTCACTCTGCTCCCCTTCGGATATCACACGCCACTCAACTCAGATTTCAGCATGCTCCATTCAAATTGCTCACTTTCCACTGCAGAGAAAGGAAAAAAAGCTGTGTGTACTTTACATAACATACACCATTATCGTCATCTGTGAGTGTTGCAGGATTACAACACAATCCAAAATCATTCCAGGAGCACCTCTCGTTCTTTCTCCTTCTGCTCTGATCTCAAGTCTTCAGCACATTCACCGACTGATCAGAATTTGTTGCAGTCAAGAAATTGTTTCCTCTTACCAGTCAGTACATAAAGATACATTTATCTTATAATTATCGTTATACATACATTTCACTACAATAATAGCTTCTGCACCAGTCTTCTCAAGCAATTTCTAAACTGATGGCTGCAACAAGAAAACTGAAAAGTGTAAACTAACTTTAAATCATGATCTGCAAACAAACTCTGCAGCAACAAGACAGCCGGCAAATGTTTCTGCCTCTAACAAGAACACCCAAGATCAAGACGAGCTCAAAGTAAAAACAAGTAGCACAGTCCAAAGGGAGAGCCCTGTTCCCTCACTCCTCTGCCTATCTTGTGATCTTTTCCCTTCATCTCCCCGTCCATCCCTCCATCCCTCCTTCTTCCCTCTTCTCCTCAAAAAGTCATGCGAGTAAAACTTTTCTCATCAGCACCTTGGAGACGGACACGCGTGCTAGAATAAACATTTCATAATGGAAATATTGATTTGCCACCGGTGGGTTTTTTTCTTATTGCAGGTAGAAGTATTCTCAAGGGGATTGAGATGATTATATGAGCGGTTTATTTGTTTATTTTATTCAATCAGTGCAAGATGGGAAAGAAGTTAGAACAAATGAGATTTACGAAAAATAAAAACATAGAACACACTAACAGAGCGAGACACAGTTAAAACAAGAAGGAAATGTAGTGTGTTATACAATTTCCTACACATTATTGTAGGAAGGGGATTAATGAGGGGGGCCAATACAAAGCACAAAAAGTGTTAACAAGAATTAGACCGATGCCAGGGAGAAAACTAGGTTCCCCATCAGCAGGGTGGTGGGTATCCATCAATTGGGGAACTTTCATTTAGTTTGTGAGCCAACTTGCCAGCTAACCTCGACAAACTACTGTGCCAAACACTGTGGTGAGTGGGTAACAACAGCTATTAATCCAGACTCCTGGGGCTGATTTTTCTGGTAACGTGACTAACTTGCTGTTGCTAATTGCTTTATCAGCTAAGTTTAAAATAGTCCTTTTTACATTGTGGTTTCACCACAGCGGCGTAACAAAGTCAGGCCGCCTTGGCCATTTTACATTGAACCAAGCTACACTGGCGTAAAGCTGCCTCAGTGTGTTTTTTCATTGCATTCTGGCAGTGCAGAAGCAAAAGCGCGCACCATGTGAACAAACCGTGTGAGCTTCACAAACATGCTCAGGCATTGTTTCGCCCTGCCAGATGCTGTTTCGCCTCTGTTACTACCTCTGATGCCGCTTCAGAAGCGAAATGACTTCGCCAACCCATTCCACCTCTGTGCATTTTACATAGAAGACGAGGCCTAACACAGGCATATTAATCCCGCCTTGAACTGGCAGTTTAAATGGGGCTATGGTAACCAACAACAGATCCATGCAGCGTAGCTTAACAGCTTAACAGCTAGCTGGCTAATCGAAACTAGCCATTTATTTAAACATTTGGTTCAGTTATCTTCATCTCAGATGGCTGAACGGCACTCAACTGGAAAATGAGCCCCATTATCTTGACAGACCAACTCATAATAAGTGCATAATGGTAGTGGATGGAAAAACAAAATAATTAGCATTTTATTTGAGCCATTTTCTCAAAACGTCTTCCACATTTGGATGGATAACTAGCTTATGATGTTGTCTAGCTACACCTGATGCTAAGGTAAAGCCCTCACTGAAGAAACTGGTAAAGAAAAAGGGATCCACATGTCATTTCATTAAGACTGATTGTGACTTTGAGAGAAATAAATAAATGTAATGTCCATCTTTAAAAATTGGTTCCAGTTATCTTCGTCTGTCAAACAAACATGTGAGTAGCAGGTTTAAGTTGTCACCGATTTGCACTGAGCTTGAACGTCTTTATTGTACAGTGGCCGGTCAGACACACATCAAGAAGTCCAGAAGTCTCTTGCGGCGGCTCGAGTGGCTACTTTAAAGCCTGGAGTGGCAGATGAACCTCCTTCATCTTTCTCTCTCTCACAGACTCTCTCACACTGAGTCCTCAAATTTTCACCCACTGAAGCGTCCCCTCTCTTCCAGACTTGATTCCTACTACTGCGCTCTCTCTCTCTTTTTCTCTTTATCCCTCTATCATGAAGACTCCCCCTTGTTTTCTCTGTAACTCTCCTCCTTTCTTCTTCTCCTGCTCCAGCTTTGTACTTTGATTTTTCTCACTGCCCCACCTCTGTCCCTCTATTTCTGCGTGTAGTCTCACAGGCTCTCGGGGTGCTTTGTATCCCCCAGACACAATGCCATCCATTCATATTACATCAAGAGACGCTGACACCAATTATTTGAAGGGTACATGAGGCTGCACAACCCCATGATCCAGAGGATGAAGGGAGAATGAGACAGATGGACAAAGAGCTGGGAGAAAGATGGAGACAGATGAGGGATATCTAAGCTTAAGTGTTGGGTGAAAATGTAGAAGGTTTTGAGGGGCTAACACACTTTATTGGATTGTAAAGTGGAGTTGAGAAAACTTTAACTAATCCTTTCAAAACCTGACTTAATTTGAATGTTGCTTCCAGTTTATAAACAGAATTTGTTGCCCTATTTGGACAACTAAAGGTACTCCTCATAGTGGCTGGTGGGTGGTATAATAGTTTTTATGCTGATGATAACTAAACATAATAAAACGTAATGCCTATGACCACATAATTTACCTTCTCCCTGCTCCTCTTCATCCATTCATGGCACATACATCCCTCAAATTTAGCTCTCCCTCTCTTGACTTGCTGCTCCATTTCTCCCGTTTCATCCGGGCACCAAGCTGTCCTCTGGGGGCGACTGTCATTGTCGAGGATCTCCAGGCAACTCCGAGGATGTGATGGGAAAACAGGGAGAGGGGACGCCTGGAGATCTTCAGCAATGACGCTGGGAGCCGGGGATCCGTAGCCAATCTTCCGTGATGCTTCGCTCCACAGTTCTGGGAGTGAGGTCGATCTCTCCCTTTATTACTTGGTTGCACACATTCAAGCTCAGATGTGCACAGACACAAGCAGCTATCAGATAAGGGATATCTTTTTATAATCACCTGCCTCAAACCTCAATGCCAACTGTTTAGCCTGTGACAGATTTGGAGGACAAATGGTTTTCTTTCTCAGTTAGCTCATTGTAAGGTTAAAGGCTTATTAATGAAGACACTGGGTCCACAGTATTAATTTGTTTCTGAACCAATATTTATGTAAAATTGTTAAACCCTACTAAACACGGTGACATGTATGAATACATGTGCATGTACAGGGGTAATACGTTTTTGATTATTGAAAGAAAGCACAAATAAATATGAATAAATAAATATCAAGTTAAAAATGAATTATGGCATCCTATTAGGGGTGGGAGAAAATATTGATGAGGCAATATATTGTCGTCCTGACTCATGCAATACAATTATAGACAGGCTGGCGGCAAATATCAATAATTTAATTTAAATTATCATTGAATCGCTGTATCGAGATATTATCGTGGGCCACGAATCGCGCACTGTATCATATTGTGGGCAAGTCCCATGCCTAAGTCCCATATTAGGGCCCGATCAGACAGAACGCGTTTTAGCAGCTGTTTGTCTTCAATGAGAGGGGCGCTTTTTGCGCGCTGCTTTTGCGTTGCAGAGCACCTCGCACTTTTCCGCTCTGTGCGCCTCGCGTTTTTTGATTAAACGCTCTGAGCGCCTCGAGGTGAAAAAACTTATACTCACAGCAGAAAAGCGGCCGACGTCATTGACGTTTTTTCTGATTGTCCAGTCGGATGAAAGGAGAGGCCTTCTGTCAGTTTACTATATAACCGTTAGGTTAATGACAGCTAATGATTCGGTGGTTGCCTTAACAACAGTAGAAAAAAAAGGTGCAGGTTCAACGTAAAGGTGGCTTTAACAAAACAGTGCAGTGCGGTGCGCCTCGCGTTTTATCGGGCCCTTATTCTGTAGTTTTACAAAATGTTTTGACTTAAAAAGACATGGTGCATGACAACTTGTTTGTTTTTTCTTCATACTATACTTCTTATGTCTTCCGTTCCAAGTATTTGTTGGTTAAAATCAGTGAAAAAAGGAGAAAGAAGACCCAGATATTGGCGTTTACAATTATCATTCATACAATTAATAGAAAAAAAAGGCCAGCCAACACTTATATTGACTTTATAAATTATTAAATGGTTATCAAAAATATCTGTGATTAATTTTATGTTGATTGTTATCAAATACTTTCATACAACCTCACTTATGAATCTCTCATGCATAAACAAAAACTGGTATAGAACAGATGAGGTACAGACACCTGCATGAGCATTCAGTCACACATACATGTCAGACACACTGCTAGAACAAATACATGCACAGATACAAATTACAGGCTGTCAAACCACCTCTCGCTGCAGCTGTTGCTACAGTAGGTGACAGGTAGCGTATGGAGTTGGTTGTGACATCTGTCAGACACCGACACAAAAATGACAGTGTGAGACTTTGCTGCTGCAGCTTACAGCAACACCACACAGTGTGATTATAGAGCAGACTGGCTTATAGCTGTTCCATCTCTTTTCTACACCATGTCCAGGAAAAGCTGTTTGTTTCAGCATCCTGAAAAAGTATGATATGAGGAGTTGTGATGCAGCATCTCCCACTGTTTGAGGTCAAGTTTGATTTAACCCAGCTACTCTGAAAACACTCTCCCAGTCAGCACATGCAATAGATAAAAATGATGGATCAAAAGCAGATGGTGTGCCCCCTGCAAACACACAACCTACAAAAGCTAATAACAGCCTATTTAATGGGTCGACCTTATGATGGGGGTATATGATCTATCGGGCAATCTTCTGCTTACACCCTGCAGCGCTCCAGCCTTTTTCGCTCCCGCCGCAGAAGGCCCGAGATTAAGCAGCCTGAAACAAAGATGGAGGTTTGAGAGGGAGAGAAGGGAGGGAAGGAAGGTGAGTGAACGATCTAAAATAACATCTACGGTGAAAGAAAATCCATATTAGACTGAGCGTGGCATGTGTTGTCCCCTCTCACTCTCTCTGTCTCAGTAATGACTTTCTGTTTAACTTAACCAACGATTCTTGCAGGCCACCAATGTTCACTAGCTACTAAATTGTTTTCATTAAGAATTAAAGGAGCGTTATGTAATATACAACCTCAATTGCCCTCGCAAAAAATGGTTGGAATTAGAAAAGCAGAGTGGTTTCTGGTCAGACCCCCAGCTGATCCATCCTTTGGCAGAGGATAAGCTCAGTGATTGGTATTGATCAACAAAACTATGAACCCCTGCAGAGGAAGGTCTGACAGAGTTTGGGTAGTTATTATGTGCCACGAGGAGGCGAAAACTTTATCTGTTTCCCTTGAAGTGAAACTGAAAATCCTTTCCCTTCATCCTCACAAAGTCAGCTAAAATTAAACTCTTGCATTTAACAGGAATTCACCAATTCTTAAGCTCAAACTTGGGGTATCTCAGGATACAGAAAACAGATGTGACACCAGTCCTCTCTCTTAAACACATTTTAAAAATGCAAAGCCCTTCATTGCCGCGCAGAACTCATTGGGATGATTCTAATGAAGAAAACCTGGTTTACTGTTGAAGGTAATGCAAGTGATGGTCAGATATGCTGTCCTCCATCTGCTTTGGATGTCAGACGGGTAAATGGGCTTTATCAGTTATTACAACCAGCGCTGCACAATTAATCAAATATTAATCACAATCATGATTTTGTTCCCCACGATTAAATAATTGATTGCCGGCGATATTGATGTTTAAATGCTTTCTGCACCCATTTAGAGTAAAACGCTGCTGCATGTCAAATTAAGCGGCCCCTTAACCAACAGACGCTCGACCAGGGGGCGATCGAGAGGTTATGGCTTCACTTTTGGGGGAGCTGGCATGTCATGTGACCATGTTACCTGACACCTTTCAGCCGAATGCGTCTGTGGTTGTCGTAGTTACAGCAGCTGTTGAAAACGGGAAGAGAATACGTAGCTGTCCTTGTGAAGGCCTCTTTATTGTTTTTCATCACGAGCTCACGCTTAACTGTTATGTCTTTGAATTGTTGTTTGTGCAAACGTGTCATGAAGGCTACTATTGCTCAGTCGGTTTTTGAAGGCTAAAACAGGAAGTGATGTTAAGGAAGAAAAAATAATATGCGAAGAGTGCATGAAACCTGCTGTGTCTGCGCTGCAAAGTAACACAACTAACAACTTAAAAAACACCACAAAGAGCAGAATGATGAGTGTATGAAGGCCAAGAGGAATAACGTGGCCACTCCCCGTCCTTGTCCAGCGTCAAGTCAGACATCCATAACAGAGACGCTGTACAGCTTGACACCCTATTCACCCAACTCCCACAGTCACACTGAAATTACCAATGCGATTTGCATTGAATTTTACCTCTAGAAGATGCATCAAATTCAGGTTAAGAACCCAGTTAAGTATTTGTTACAAAGTGAGGCGCAGGGAAGCATAGGGAGACTTCAGAAAGACAAAAACATATATCACTATGGCAGGGAGTTATGCTTTGAAAAATTGAGCAGACTTTTATTATCAGTCTCTACAAAAATAAAAGAAAAACATCACCCAAAAAAAAACTTAGCTTCAATGCTTTACATTCATTAGACAGCTCAAACAGTTCTGGTACTGCTCTTCTTAAACCAGTCACACTCATTGCACTCACATATAAAGTCTTGCCTTGCCAGTTCAAACTGGCCTATCAGGTCAGGACTGTAGAAAATCAAGTTGACATGGTTAAACACAAATAAACATTGTTTTTCTTAGCTTGCTCATACCAACAAACCTCATTTCACTCTTCACCATATAGTCATATATATTACACATTCAAAGGAAGAAAATAATTTCAAGACAATTCAGTATTTACGTTAATTGGCTGTCAATTTCACCACTCATCCTTTACCCAATCAAGTCAGAGAACCAACCTACTCACCCATCACATAAAGGGCTGTAGTCGAGGCGTGCTTCCTCTTCAAGCACCAGCACAAGATGGCCTCCACAAAGGACTCAAACTCTAAAAGGTTATTGTTTTTACTTCTGCATGTCTTCATTATACTTTTGACAAAAACTTCACATAAATGAAAGAAAACAAAGAAAATTGTGTGTGTGAATCTGTCTACTTTTCTTGTCAAAAAGGGGTTTTAGCAAACAGCTAGTGAGGAGTTGAAGCTTCCTCACAGTATTAATTTGACGCAAAATGTGAGTTGGAATGTAGCACAAAATGGAACAGAAAGCTTTGCTCTGTTTGTTTAAATGTATAAGTACAATAAAAAATGTCCCTACAATTAATAAATAATGGTGATTAATAATCCTTGTCATGGTATCATGAACACCTGGTTAATTTATGAAACAGGCACAGCTTGGTTGGGTTAGGCATCAAAACTGCGTGGTTAGTTTTGGATACAAGGTTGTTGATTCAGTTCACATACAGTACTTCAAAAAAACTATTAAACATTAAGTGAAGTCACGTTATGTCCGAGGCATAACAGTTAAAATAACTCAACTTTGATCTCTGGTCTTACACAGGACATTAATGTTCGTGTCCTTTTGTCAGTCCTGTTTGGCCCGTCCATCAAACCAATCCACCTCCTGATGCAGACTCTATTAGCACTTGTGCGAAGAAATCTGACCTGCCTTTGTAATAACTAGAACCACTAGTCATTGCTGCCTTGTGTTAAATATAAAATAAACTCTTTAGATACATACAATATTTATACATACAATAAAAACTATCTCCAGACAAAAAGTGCTAAAATAATCATCCAGTAAGTAATGAAAAACATAAATAGCTTCACAGGGCGCTGGTTTAGCTCAGTTGGTTGAGCAGGCACCCCATGTACAGAGGCTACAGTCCTTGACGCACTGATCGCAGGCTCGACTCCCGGTCTGCTGATCATTAGATGCATGTCATGGAGCAGACCTGAAACTAAAGAAGCATTTATGGTGGCTTTGTCCATTCAAGGTCAGTATCATGGCTGATATCTGACCGGTCAAATCCGATCCTCGGTTAATCCCTTACACCATCCAAGTTGCAGTAGGTAGATTTTTTTAAAGATGCATGTGATTCAATATGTGATCTTCGATGTTGAAAGTAAAATATAAATATTGACTTCAAAAACAGGAAACCGAACACTGGTAACAAGAGGTAGTTACAAGTTAGTTCACTACAAGTTTAAAAAATATGAAACTGACCCGATGGGTGTGTGAGGTCCTTCCAGGAGTTTCTCCTCTCTTGCAGACTCACAGAGAAGTCACACATGCACCCTGCAGCAGTTACAACTCATTGCCTCATGGTCTCTTTGGAGGTCCTCATGTTTAAAACACCAAATCTCCATCGAAAGCAAATCAGTTATTGATCATTTATTTAAATCCTGAGACTTTGCTTAAATCAGAACTGGATTTTAACATTTCTGTCGTGCCCACTTCAACCCCCCACCAAACTTTTTATCTATTTCAGACTTTCTCAGGCAGTCAGGGTGAAATGATGCAAGGACAGCAATGCTGAAATCCTCTGTCACTTCTCTTCTGACAGGAATCTCTGACAGGAAAGAATCCAAACTTTATGTGGATGTACTACAAAGAAAGTTTGGTTGCTAATGACCTTTTTAAAGCTGTATTTTTCTTATCTACCGAGGTTTGTGATTGGTTTTTATTGAATAGATCTTTAGATTAGTTGTTCCTGAGAACAGCTGATTATTTCATTTTAGCAACTGATAAATCAGGCTGCAGTCTGTGTATAAAAATAGACCTTTTTGAGAAAAAAAAGACTAATTTTTGAAATTTCCTTTAGATAAGCTGTTCGTGATCCGATTACAACTTCCAACTATTTTTTCTAAGTAAATCTAGCTAGTCAGAGACGTTCTGAGACACTACTAGACCTGCTTACAAGTCAAAATATCTCCCTTAAAAGGTCTATTTTGTGTATCATTTTACATTATCACATATAAATGCATTCATTTCTGTAAATATACAGCGACGGTTATCAATATATATATATATGTATTGATGAGGCGTTGGTGTAGCTCAGCAGTTAATTTGCGCGTCCCATATTCAGAGGCTACAGTCCTCGATGCAGCAGCCCTGGGTTAGTCTCCCACCCTCGGCCCTGTGCCGCGTGTAATCTCCACTCTCTCTTCCCCTATTTCCAACACTATCCACTACCATGTGTTATGCCCCGTCATAAAAGGCATAAAAGGGCAAAACAAATAAAAATATTAAATAAAATGTATTTTCAATAGAAAGGTTTCAGGTATGTTTTGACCCCTTAGCCTAACCAACACCTTGCTGCTATTTTTAATGAGGTCTGACCAAGACCGATTTTGCAAATTCGCCCTTTCCACACAATTAAAGTGACATCCAACCTAAAGCATGCATGCTTTTTACACAAAGACACAATTACAAGCAGATACACACTTACCCACTCAGACAAGATGAACCTCAGTACTTATACACCCACTAACTCATACTCAGGCACACACAAACACACACACACACCTTCCTGTCTGTGCTTACTCATGCACTGGCCGCTCAGTGACGTATGAAAGGTCAGTGGTGCAAACATTTTCTCACTGTGGGCTGCAGGGGTCTGCCTGGTCAGCAAACAACTGCTCGCTCTTATCAACACAAAGGGAATACCTGCAGGACTGCCTCAGTTAGAAAAATGTAGAGTGTGTGTGTGTGGTATACTTGTGTGTTTGTGTGCGACTGTGCCTGCAGCACTAACTCAGAGAGAAAGATACCAAAGTGTGTGTGTGTGGGCTGGTGTGTGTCAGAGGATTATACGGCATAATTTCTCCTACAAGTCTGACGCTTGTTTTATAACATGGCAAAAGAAGAATCCAGTGAAAGTAAATCTTTTTGACTATCCGGAGGAAATGCCAGCGGATTAAGATGAATTTTAACATTTTCTGGCTACTTTGTGAAAAGGCATATCATATAACAAATCCCAGCGTGTGATAGATCAGCATTCATATCAGATAGCATCCAGATTAAAAGCCTTTAAAGGCTTTGATAAAGCAGAAAAACATCATACTTATCTTTAAGGTTACTTAAGGAGAAGGACATGCTGTGTAATCTTTATGTCATATGTTCAGTGTTCACTTCCCTTAAATTGATTAACAATAACCTTAAAGCAGTGTAAGGATGAAAGTGAACATATGTACCCCTTCTGCTTTCACATCACTAATACGTGCTGTATCTACAAAATAGGGTGTCATTATGTTCAGCTGTTATAAGCTCTGCTGTAGTGAGAGAAATCTGTGCCTTCATCAGTCCTTTATGAAGCAGGCACTTTAATCATTAAGCTATTTATATAATTAGTTACAGTGAATCATGTTAGCAGCCCCGAACAGACAGGTACCACTTTTAAATGACATGTCTAATCTTTCTACCTCACCTCAGAGTTCTCTGATCTACTGACAGTACATCCTTGAAATTCACATGATTTTGTTACGTTCTAAACACCTGATTTTAGAGAACTTTGTTCAAAGTGTTTTGGTTTATATGAGCTCAATAAATAAACTGACTTGACTCTATTGAATGCTTACAAGGACAACACTTGTATTATTATTCAAACTGGGTAAAAACACACAATAATTTTAACAAAAGATTTTCCAAAAAACCTGCTCTGTAGATTTGAGTAAACATTACTGAAAGGGAGTAAGTAATGCATTCAATGGGGACTATTTTTTGTTGCGTATTATTTAGGGATGTGGACAAGCAGCCTGAGCCTGTTTTAGAATCACCTGGTCTTAGTACAGACATTTTTCAGTGCTTACATAGCCTAACAAAATTCTTGTTTTGTCTTGTCAGCGTGGAACAGTGTAAGTGGGATAAACTCCAGTGACTAGGTTCATGCTCCATGGTATTGTAGGTTTTTGTATTTTTCATTGGCTTTGTTGACAGTATAAAAAACGCTTAATATCACTGGCCCTCTCTTAAAATGAGCCGGTAAATGTGGTCTGATGAGGTTTCACAGAGAGCTGTTGAGGACCTACATGTGGGATCCCTGCAGTCAGTAATACAGCGAGGCTTGCCAGACTGAATTTGCATCGACTAAGACAAATAAATGTCTAAAGGTCTGTGTCGCTGTCATTGTCAAAGGCTAACAAAAAGCATCTGAAGATTTAAATCTCATACGGCTTAAAATAATATTCTTTGAATAGAAACATGTGGGAGATACGCTCTGTAACTTTGTTCTGCCTGTTAGCATTGCCCTTTTATTTGCCCGTTCCTACACCACAGACAGCTCTCTGTCCTCCCACTGAAGTTTCTATTAACTGGCTTGAAAATTACATGAAAGTAATCCTGATGGTTTTATCTTTTTGTGGCACACCTCTGTTAAGTTCATGGCTGTGTGAGCAATTACTCCCATGTGGCTTCGCTGTGATTAGATAGCCCGGTCTGTCTCATAATATTTGGGGAAGCGATGAGTGGGGTTTTATAATGCAAATATTATGCATAAACTGTCGGAGAGAAATCACTCCCCACCACAAATACATTTTTGGAGTGGCGGCTCGAAAAAAAGTTTCTGGTTTGATAAAGTTTTCAGCTCTGCAGAGGAGAGTGAAGATGGAGAGTGGATGGGATCACAGATAAGTTTAAAAACCTGGGATCATTTATGGGTTTTATAACCAAGAAAAAATAAACTAACCATCACCTGAGAGCTTGGAAACTTTTTTTAATTTAAAAGCTTTTCAGTACGAAGATTAAAGTTATACACTTAGTATTCTCAGCACATTGACCAACAAACATACTGTGCACATCTTCGAGGTGTATCCAATGTGTTGAATGCATTTCCTTTAATTTAGCAATTTAGCTGATTTTTAAACATATTTGCAGAATACTTATTTTCATTGTTTACAACAATGTTTACTTGCTGACAGTCTTCTTCTTCCCTACCTTAGCTTTTGTATTGCACCATTTCTTGGCGTGTCACCACCATCTGTAATCAGAGGAGTAGTAGGAAGCCATCTGCAAGTAGGTTTTTACATCCCATCCACGTGTAGATGCATGAGTGACCTCATGCTTGTGCGCAGGATAACAGGGACCCACTCATAGAAAAGCAGCTCCGGAGCCCTACTAGATGTCAAAACTTTTAGCACAGTGTGCAAATTGTTCTGGTTTTCAGAAACAAGGCTTCTTGTTAAGGGAAGTGTTGATGTGGAAGTTGGAAAGTATTTTCTGACCTTGTATCCACAACTACTTTATATATTATGTGTTAATGCTGTGTCAGTGTTTCCCATTAATTACCTAGACTGAGGCGGCCCGCCATAGTCTAATTTGTCTCGCTGCAGTTTCCTAATTAACCGAAAATATTTTTACACTTCAGCCCTGAACTGAACAGGAACAGGACGAGCGATTGTGAGGCAAATTAACTGAAACAAGTAGAGCTGCTACTTTATTGTTGCTCGGTGCAAAAGGAGTACTCACCATTATCTAATCTTCCATCACTAATCTACAAAAAAAGTCCGCCTCACATCATATTTAGTGCAGCTCTTCATCAGAGCACAGGGTGAACTGACCGCTGAGCAGAGTCTGTGTGTCACCTGCTTGTAAACTGTAAACAAGCACGCGACGTAATGTCGGCGGGATGATCGGGCCTGCTTTTGAGGCAGGCTTTTAATTACGCGTGGCAGCTTTGCGTGTGCATGCGTTATCAGTGGCACCTCGTCCAAGTGCTTGTTAACGCTGTGGCTACAGATACGGGCTGGTAGCGGACCGGATGTACCACAGATGTAATTGTAACAAACACAATTAGAGGCAGCATCCATATAGATATAATCTCTATTTACAGATTCTACATCTACGCAGGGGCGTGGATTTTAGGGATGGCAAGTGCAGTCTGCGTACTGTATCAACAGTCCGTGTGGAGGGCAGTGGCGTCGCTAGAGCCAAACATCAGGGGCTTTAGCCCCGAATGTTTTGAACCTAGCCCCGAAGGTTATTGGTCCCGAGTTGATTTTAATGTACTGTAGTGGAACGGAACTTTAGCTGTAGTTTCACTTGTTAATGGGGGCGCAATAGAGCTCTGCACAAGCATGACGGCGTTGTCATGTCAATGGTCGTTTATAGGATCATCAGGCTTCATGTCATCACTTCAGTCTGTGATCATCCGCTCCCTCCCTCCCTCCCTCTGAGCGCCTGCACAGCAGCTCTCCCCCTCTCTGTGCTGCGAGTCTGCCTTGTTTTTTCAACTATAGCCTATGATGTTCTATTTGAGTGGTACCCTTCATTAAGTCTTGTAATTAATGGGTCTTACCTTTGCCGAGATTTCAACATCATGATACAGATTTGTAAAAAGTAAAAAAATCCTAGTTTGTTGAACATTTCTGATGCATTCGAGGGAGTCGGGAAATCTGGACGCTGAACAGCTTTTGCAAATTAATGTTGTTTATGATCTAATCTACTAATGTTGTGAGGTTAGCCCAAGCTGTATTTCGTTAAGCCCCAGATGTTTTCAAGTCCAAGAATCGGCCCTGGTGGAGAGCAAAAGCAGGCGGAACGTAATGCGGCGCAATGTCATCCTGGCTCCCATCAGCGTCATCTGGCGACGATTTACCATCTTATTAATCTCTATAAACAGACATCTTCAGCAAGTTCAGCTAACAATCCATTCTAGGTCAAAAATTCAACTTGAGATGAATTCCCTTGACGCTGTGTCACGAAAGCCTTTCAGCATTCAGATTTCCGGACTTCCTCAAATGCATCATAAATGATCTATCCGACCTCCATTCAACAAACGGGCAAGTTATTTTTGTCTCCTCTTGAGGACAGACCTGACAAAGCTTCATTTTGACTTGTTACAAATCTGCATCATGATGTTAAAATTTCAGCAAAGGTAAGACCCGTTAATTAAAGTCAATCACGAGAAAAACATGACAGTTCTTTTCCTGTAAACAATGCAGCATGCGGAAAAGAAGTCTTGACTGGAAGTCGTTTACCGTTGTCCCCAGAGGCTTCATCATCGTCAGTCTATAGCCGATGGGTTTCCGAGCTTCATATAGATAGAAAGCATCATAACCTGTCGAGGTAACTGGCATCACCTTGCTTTTACTGTCTGAACAAATGTCTGAAGATTCCAGCTTAGCAGATCCACACAATGCTCAACTGGCTTACTGATTGAATTGTGTAAAAGTCACTCTACATGCCCTACACTGTGGACTGTGACTTATCAGTCCTACAGCTATATATCAATTTAGCAACCGATACAGCACAGTAAAGATAAAGGTCACAGAGCAGCAGACAGTGGTCTGTGGTTGTATTCATTCTCACCTTTCTAAAACGTGGATAGACTGCATGCTCATTCCACTGAGGCCAATTAACACCTGACAATCGTTTCTCAAGGTGAGACCTCCAACATGCCAATTAAATACTTTTCAAACAGGTCATCGAGTCACACATTTTTATCATAATTGTACGGTTTGTGATTTATTGCCTGCGCTTCTTCAATCATCTCATAGAGAGTCAACTAACTCATGTGGACATAATACTCAGATATGATTAATATAACTTCACACCACCACCATCGTGCTAATCACCAAATTCAAACAAAGAGAAGAAAGAGGTGGGGGTGAGTTTAGAGAAGGTAAGGTGAAAATAAGGTTGGGTGATGAGGAGCGAGGATGGCAGGAAGGGGCAAGCAGGACTCATTATCGAGTAACACCTCTTCTCGCTGTTTCTACGTGTTGACAACAGAGCAGAGTGGGAGGTTGAGAGGCGAGAGAATTATGGGAAAAACAGGAGGGTGGGATGGACCGTTACATCATAAATAAGTCGCAGCAGAGAGACAAAAGAAGGGGAAGCAATTCAATTTCAATTTTTACTTTCTGGTGAAGGTGTTGCAGACAACAACAAACTTTTATTTTCTCCTGTATTTCCTGTAAGTCCCAAGACAACCAGTCCTCATTCTTCATGGGGGATAAGAAGATGAGGAGGGAGATGATAAGCTAGCAAACCTACAACAAGCTGGTTTTATTCTTTATAATCCTGTCTTGGTTGATTTGGTGACGATCGTAGTTGCTGATGGCGTAGAATAGATTTGTGTAATACTATTATTCTGCTGGCAGTAACCACTCTTTGAGCAGGCTTTAAAGAAATACAGCTGAGCGGAGGGAGCATCTGTTTAGAGGTCAAACATAAACTTCTCATAGTGAAGAAAGTTTTCTACACAAGTAAGAGAACAGTAAAGAAGTTTGTTCTTCATCTACTCTCACTGTGGCTGCTCCAACTTGACCCATAACCAGCCTTAATGTTTTAAAGCAGCTTAATGCATTTGGATTTGGTCAGCACTAACCGTGGAGACAAATACATTTTGTTTCCTGTGACTGCTTCAGAATTAAAGCCACCCTGTGGTTCACCAGTATTATGTTGATTGTTGTTGGGTTTAAACAAGCAGTAAGTTAATAGATCTTTAAATAAGGAGAGAGAACTCCAGCTGTGAGAATGATAACACTGAGATAAACAATATGAACAGTGTTGCTGGATTACCTGCATGAGTTGTTTCCTGATATTCCCTTTTCTGTGTTAAGTTAATTTGAATCCAATATGAGAAAATATGAGAAAGGAAGACGCCACTAAGATCCTTCTATCCACCCATTATCTGTACCGCTTATCCTGTTCAGGGTCGCGGGGGGCGGGAGCCGATCCCAGCTGTCATTGGGCGAGAGGTGGGGTTACACCGTGCTCTGACAGACAGACAACCTTTCACGCTAACACCTACAGGCAATTTAGAGTCGTCTATGAACCTAACGAGCACGTCTCTGGACTGTGTGAGGAAGCTGGAGTACCAGGAGGGAACCCACGCAGACACGGGGAGAACATGCAAACTCTAAACTCAAAGACGACCAACGCCAAAACCGGGATTCAAACCAGGAACATTCTAGCTATGAGGCAACAGCGTTAATCACTGCACCACCGTGCAACCCCGGTTTTAAAAAAAAAATATATATATATATATATATGTATTGAAAGATGCAAACCCATGTAAATAGCGTTAAACATGCTTCTCCTTTTACGTTGAATCCTTAAGCTATGTGAAAGACATTGACAAGACTGAAGACCCCTTAACTGCAATTTCAATCAATTGAAAATTAAGATTGTTATAAAGCAAAATGATGTTTATGATGTCCCACGAGGAAAAACTACAGAGACTAAATGTCACATTTCTCCTACTCAGCAGAATTTCAATTTGCCCATTATTAAGGCCTCTATTAAAGTAATCATTGCTTATAGTTTCCCTCGTTGTTGAGAACTAAATTTAAACGAAACCATAAAAGGGAAGGAAAGGACGAACAAGCGGCCACATCTTCTTTACAACCACACATAAAACAGGAGGGTAGTGGGAGAACATCTGAAGTCAATAGAAAGAGAATGAAGTATGGAGGAGAAAGGAAGCAAGGAAAGGCAAGAAGGAATCAGAGGTATGTGGACAGCAGCAAGAGGTAATAAAGACATGAAAGAGTAAAGAAAAGGATGCAACAGAAGAGGACTCACAGGCTTTTCACCTGTCCAGTGCACATGATGGACTGGGATTACACTCTCTGACCACTTTACACAGGCTCTATTTGAGTGGTACCCTTCACTACTCGTCTTTCAATAAATATATGGTATGATGCTTACCTCATAAGTCACAGGACACACATTGAATGTTTAGATTACTTTAAGCTCTAAATTATATGTATTTTAATAAAGTTGATATCAAGGGGAAATTTGCAACTGAAAGAAGAGTATGAGTATTTTGCTCCTAAAAACTAAACAATGAAGCACTTTATTTGGCCCCGAGGATATTTATTGAGGAAGTTTGCTATTTAGAGCAGCAAATGTGAAAGTTTCCTATACTTTCTATAGGTTCAATCTTAACTGTGTTTTACCAATAGGTGACACAGGGTATAAAAACAGGAATTCATTTATGTGAAAATGTCACAGATTATTACTTTGACAGGCTTGGTTGCACCAACCTCAAAACAATGCAGCTATCGAAGTGTGTGTGTCTGTGTGTGTGTGTGTCTGTGTGTATGGGTGCGTGACAGAGGTTGTCGCACAAACCCAATTATATGCTGACATCGACAAAACACAGCTTCCGCAGTGTTATGAAATCAGCCTGCAGTCCCCAGAGAAACTGCACACACTCTTACAGAGCTCAGAGTCAAGATCACTTTTGTCATCTTGACATCAAGTCCATGATTGGAGCTGAAAGTGTGACGGGCACTATAGGGGGGCAAATTAATGCAAGACCAAGACTGAGAACAAACACAAATCCTTTCCCAAAGACCAAGATTGCACTAGAATTTAATCTTCATTCAGTTCAAGTTATAATCTTGAAGATCTCAGTTCTGTTCTCTTTGGCGGCACCTATGGTGATAAACGGTAATTGCAGGAGCGCACTTCCCAGATATCCAGACAGTGTTGCATGTGTGACGTCCACGGTTGGCTCCGGTTGTAACTCTTGATTGTCCTCGCTGACGGTCGCTTTCCTTTTTGGACTGTTTGCCTTCATCTGAGCGTCGAGTTTGTTTATTTTTCTTTGGATTTTCACTTATTGTTGAAGTTGTATCCGTAGTCATCCATCTTTTCTTTGTTTGTTCAGCCATAGTAGATTACTGTTTACTCGCAACACTTGCAGAGACCGGAATAGCAGCCGCTTAGCTCCGTCTACCCTCTCTAGCAGACCAACCACTGCTGGGTGATGGAAAACGCATCACTAACTGGGCGCCACTTGTGATTTTTTCCAGACACCCAGTCAGTAATACTGCAGATGCAAAGGCTTTCATCAGTGGGCCATAGGCTCAATCACCACTGTTACCTGTTGCTACCCTGTTACCTCATTTGGCGATAGATAGTGAGTTAACAGACATTTATTTAAATTAAAATCTTCGAGATTATCACTTTAATAAATACAGTTTTCACTTAAAAGGTTGCATTAAAGAAAAATTAATATTCTTATTAAGTAATCACACAGGGAAATAACCAGTCCATAACCTTTCCCTGCTGGGGAATGATGTCTAAATTTTGAAATTGTTCATGTCTTACCTTTATTTTTACATCAATACTTTAAAGGATGTATTAAAAAAATGTAATAATATTCAGAGTAGAACATTTTTATCTCCCAGGTCCAACATCCTCGACCCTCAAACACAACAACATGTTGAGCAGAAAGCAGAAACCAACATCAGAAATTAGCAAAGATAAGAAAAAAAACAGTGATAAGTGATCATGAACTACTGTAAAGAAAATGTAATTACAGTAATGGGAAATTAGATGGACATGCACATTATGCGAGTAGTCCCACAGTAATTATGTTTACAATGATATGAGATAAATGGAAGCTACAAGCAGCTACAACCTACAAACTTTGACCCCTTGTATCTGATTACACTACGCCTGACAGTGAGAAATACGTATGTGAGATACTGAAATCTTTATGTTTAATTAAAAGGATTTGCATGTCATGATCACCCACTTATAGAAACCATTTAAAAGTCTCCTCTCCTCTGTGGCTGGAAAAGCACTTTACTGTATCATTATCTGCCATCTGCAATAGCAGCAGGCTGGAAACTACTCAAGCTAACCATAAGATGTTTACATTTAAGGTATTTAGCTGTCACTTTTACCCAGAGCGACTCACACTGAGTGCAGCAGGGGGAATAAATTATCCAGGATCAACAACATTGGAGACAACCATTACTGTTAAACTGATATTTCATAGTGAAAGGTAAAGTGCAAAAGGAGAGAGAAGTCTTTATATTTTTTAAGTGGAGAATATATTAAAAACGAGTTTAGAGGGGAGCGAGGGGAGACATGAGATGAGTTTCTTGTCTGGTGCCTTACAGTTCACACCACCTGTGGCAGTTCAGAAACTTTAAAATGGAGCAGTCACTAAACTGAATTTAACTTAAGTAGTAGAAAGAAATCAACACATCAGCAGTGGAACGTATCCCAATTGCTAGAGTTTCTTTCACACACAGGACAACTTCCTGAAACTCACTCCTGCCGTCATACGGGCTCAGATCATCACATTACGATTACTGTGTGCTAGTTTTTGGCTAATAGTTTCTTCTTAGGTTGCTTTCACACCTGACCACACCCGTTGCAGTCTAATTGTATTCTGGTGCGTTTCCTGTTTAGTTTGTTAGGCTGATATCAAAGCTTTCAAACTCCTCAAACTTTGAACCAGTGCAGGCTACACAAGACCAGAACCAGACCAAGGCCACATGAGGTGGTTCAAGTTCCAAGTAGACTATGGTACAGTTTTAGTGTAATACTAAAGAAGATATACTGGATGTAAATCTAGCATTTCTTGAATGTAGGGTTGTGACTGTTGAGAAAGCAAACTTATAAGATATCTGTATGATCCGCCTTTATATTTATGTGCATCTCATTATGTAACCAAGGTTAGGGGCATCTGTGTGGGCTTATATTACCTGAAACACCTCGTCATCCAACAGCCCTTTGCTTTGGCATTACATTTTCTCAGCAATATGATGTGTTGATAAGTACCTCATGCAACCCCACTCCAATAAATCTATACTGTCCATTTAAAGAGCAATACAGTGCTGCAGAACTTGGTGGCAGGAAAGACTTTTTGAAAGACTAAGTAAAGACTGGTTTCCTGTTTTTTTTTAACTAACTTGAATGTGAAAAAGCATTCAGGTCATGTCAGAAGTGTTTTCCGTCACTAGAAAAAAGGAGATATTGTCCCGCACCTCTCGGAATATCAAAAAGTAAATGTTCAAGGTAAGTCGTCCAAGTGAAAGTCTTTTTTTCCTTGTAATATGGTTTTAAACACATTCTGAGCCATGCATCAGTCATCTCGGGCGTACATGTGTGTAGTAGGGCACAGCTGCAGTGGAAGTTATCTTAATTAATGCTCAGCCATGGCCATCACCATCATCATTAAGAGTGAGGGGAGCTAATTGGAAGAATCTGTCTCTGCTTTCTGGCTTAGTCTGCAGCCCAATCAGCAGCATCATGAGACCAGGAAATCTGGTGAACTCAGGAAACAAGTTTTGTGTACTGAAATGGCATATGTATACTGTATATATTCTGATATATTTGTGTTTGTGGGTGTGAGTGCATCTTTCTTGTAGCTCGGGCTGTTTGCTGATGGATTGGGAGGGGGCCGCAGCTCACACAAGCCATCAACAGAGCAGAGCAGGAGAAGCAGAGCGGGGCAGCAGTCTTGGAGGACGTGAACTCGTGAACCTTGGATCCAGAAACATCTCTACCACTGGGAGGACGAGCAGGAGGAGGAGTGTGTCCTTGAAACGGCTTTGGCACGCTGGCAGCACAGTGTGACATCTACACACTCAATGTCTCCTTCTCCATTACTTTTTATTTATCCTTCTCTCCACTTTTATCTGTCTCTAATAGTCCATCTGTCTCTTTCTGCCCTTCCTCCTATCCATCTTTCTCTGGCTCTCTCTGCTGCTTAGAAACTATCCATCAAGTAACTCCACTAACTGACCTCTAGCAACCACTCACTAAGTTTACCTGCTTGCTCTTGGAGGTGTGCTTCAGGATTTGTGTGTGTGAAGAGACCGATTAGCTTTTGAGGAAAAAAAAGAAATAATAATAATAATAAATGTGACAATCCAAAAATACAATAGCATGATTTGGACCCCAGCATTGAGGATCGCAATATGCCCAGGCCTGCACACATTCCTTAACTCATAGAAATGCATACTTTTAACACATACTGTAGACACAACCAGATTAACTGACTCACATACAGATGCACAATCATTTATTCTACTACGGTGGATGAACTCGGGCCTCTCTCAGCAGTCTATCATTTCATTGATCCGAAGAAGTGAAGCAGAAAGGAACGGAAGGTAAAATGCTGAGGTGAAGCTGTTCTCTGCTAAATCTGCTGAAATCACAGAACTTGCCCTCCAAAGACGTGTGTGCCGGTTGCCCACATTTTAAACCAGTGTTTGCTGGCCTAGCATGGACTTACAAGCATATGAACTTTGTTTTGTATCTGCCTCTAGCCTGAAAATGTACTTATAACCAGGCTTACTTTTTATCAACGTTTCTTTTTATTTTGAAGTCAAAACATTTTTCCAATAAATGTATTTTTCTGGCTTCTTCTCACTTTTGAAAATTCAAACTAGATCTAACTTTTATTTGTTATTCTAGTCAGAAGTAGAGTAGATGCCCCCTTGGCATATATGTCCTCCGATATGCTTCAATATAAATGACTTACAGTTACGGTGCTACATACAGACAGAGAGCAGAGCACAGAGATAGCCATGTCACCATGATGCTACATTTTGATTGAGTCCCGACCTGCGGACTGTTGGCTGAGCTCCAGACCGCTGCCCCGTGATAGACAGTCCATAGATCGTCCAAAATGTCCCAAACAGAGCAGAATAATAAGAATAGAAACACAGACGAAGGGCAGATCCTCTGCAGATACATTCACCAGCTCACACTTGTCCTGGATTATAATGTTGATTAAGAGGGAATATTTAATATGGAAAATCCTGCTCATTAAGCCTTTTATTACTATTATTAACATTACATTAACATTAGTGACTTTTATCTTCGGCAGCACTGTGTGAAGGTGGAAAATTAAAAACAAGAAAATCATTTTTGCTCCTACTTTTGTGTGTTTTTGTGTTGTACTCACTTCTATTTAATTTGATATTTTATTTTGGTGCTATTAAAGTTGCTACTGAAAAACTATTTTATTTGAATTGTGTATGTTATGCAAATATGACAATAACTTTTCAGATTTGGAATTTTATTCTTTTAATTTCAGATACATTTTGAACATATGTGAATATATCGGGCGATATATCGATATCGGAATTTTTTTACTCACTAATATCGGAATCGGCATCAGCGCCAAAAATCCAATATCGGTCGGCCTCTAGTCAGAATCCATGAAAGGATTAAATTCGATGATACTCCTTGAGGTGTACTTAGATATCGAGTTAATGAGAATAAGATGGATATGAGGTCACAGTGACCTTGACCTTTCACCTTTGACAATCGCCCTGAACCTTATCAGTTCATCGTTGAGTCCCAGGGGACATTTGTGCCAAATATGAAGATATTCCCTCAAGGTGTTACAGACATATTACATTCACAAAAATGGACAGACTGACAGACAACCTCAGGTCAGAGCCAGCACTGGAGCCAAAAAAACAGAAGAACCTCCCGAGAGCAGAGTTCTCCAGGTCTTCATAGGTCCACTGATGAATAGAAGAATACTCTCCATTGTAGCAAAACATGCATTTATTTAAGCACTGACCAGGAGCAAACTCCACACAGCATCATCTACACAAGGTTCTACTTTATTATACCCAACACACCAGACCAGATTCCCCGAGATAACTCACCACAAACTAGCAGATCTAAAGAAATGTAGACACCTAAAGAGTAAACAACTGTTTTTGCTGCTGACAGTTTGAGTGTCTCTTTATATTTGGTGCCTTCAACACATTTTGGATTGGGTCTAACTATGAGGTGTTTTTCAGACATTGTCTCTCTTACCTTTGCTCACTTTCAGATAAGGTCCTTTTGTTTTTTAAAACAAATGTATTCTGTCGGGTTTGTGCAGCTTTTCCAAAAGTCTAACTCTGCTCAGAACTCTGTACCTAGTTGATACGTCCTGACAGCATCTGTGCAACTGCTAGGAGAGCTCCAAAAGTGTTGCAAATTAATAATTGTGGACTTTGTGTGTATCGACAACAACATATACAAAGAAGGAAAACATATATTGCATGTTACAACTTTAAAAACGTATCACAACATGCTATTGTCATCCCCAGCTTAGCGTCATCTCTGCTTTAATAGTGCATACTTTCTGCTTCACGGATCGGCATTCCTTTCACCTCAAACGCATTAGTCTCCATCTTCTCCCCTTCATAACTTCTGAAAGCTCTGCTGCACCCGCGGGAGCCGGCTGTATATTCCTACGGGAACACCGCACCTTTCTTCTTGGCATGAGTACATTTTTTTCTGCACATGACAAGGCCATGAAAAACGACATTGACACACATAAGCGTGCGCGTGTATAGATAGGTAGAACACAGAACAAGGCTTACAAGCAAAATCGATCCTTCGAGCTGCTGGTCGTCACAACTGCTGCTGAGATGTGAAGCGCGGGTGGCATTTCTGTCACGCCACACTGTATCTAAATGACAGCCCACGTCAGTCAAGTGTGGAGATTTAAAGAGATAGAGTGAAGGGAGGAGGGAGAGTGTGGAGCGAGGGAGTGACACACTGGTCAGTGCGTTTTAATGTCAATTAAAAATCAGCACCATGACAGGAAACTCTCCATAAAGCCACAGAGCTGTGACGGAGTGACTAATGGCAAGGACAGAGCACCGCCTCCCCTGCTTCTCTCTTTGCTCCGTCTTGTGTTTATGCCCTTCTCCTTCCATCTCTTCCCTCATTTTCTCCTCATGTTACTCTAAATTTCTTCCCTCCAGCTACTCCTTGACCCCTTTGTTCTCTCTAATTTCACTCCCCACCCTCAAGGCGGACGATGTGAAGAACATGGATATGGATGTGGCCTTCATATGAGTCATGATAATGACTGTCCCTCCTCTTGACCCCCTCACCTCACCTTTCAGGTCCATCGAGGAGAACCAAATGCCACCTGTAATTTGCATGGAGCCCATTAGCTTCCCTCCAGTAACTCGAACAAAGGGATGGAGGCTTTGAATCACCTTATTACGCATGGAGTAAATGAGAATTTGTTTCTTACACATCTATAAACGGACTCTGCATCACTTGCAGTAAGTGAAGGACCTCTGTTCTCAGGCCCAGATGACACTACATTTTGCTGTTTTAATAAAAGTGTATGTATGCGAGTACAAAATCATAAATCAACCCTTTGATATAGAATATTTTCCATCCATCTCCAATTAAGTTGTTTTACACGTCTTCAGTAAAATGTTTGACATCAGCGTTCTTCAGTGTCCTAAAAGGTTAAATGAGATTTCACATATCCCCATTTGACATGGCACAAGCTGTTAAGAGATGTATGATGCAAGTACACAAGCTATCAGGGTACATTAAGGCTCATGCATTTTCCTCAAGGACGTGTCAACAGAGGTGAACATATGATTACACTTTCCATAGTCGCCAGGAAATAGAGGTAGCAGCTGATTGATGCTTCACCCGTGCTTTTAAGATGATAACTGAAACATAAATGTGCTCTGCTGTCCTCATGTTCTGCATCACAGCCTGACAGCAAAATCTTTACATGTAGCCCATTGGCTATATTTATCGGGCAAATCAATCAGGCTTTATGTTGAAAGCATTGTCTTTGCAATGATAGCAAATACTGATTTACTCCCCAGCGGGCCGCCTTTGATTTATACAACACGATGAACGTTTCGTGGATATCTGAGCCTTTCAATGTGATGCTGCTTGTTTGATTAAGTTTGTGTTGAATATATTTACATTAACCGAAGTTATGTAGTTGATTTAAATCTCTAAGATATGACATGTAAGTGTGTCATCTTAAGTATATGTATTCCATTAAGTTAATGTATTCCAACTCAGATCCTGTCGGCTATAAGTTAAAGTTCAGGTCATTTCCTTTTGGCCTTGCAGCAACACCAGTTCATGAATGACACTTTCACAGTAATTGTTCCTGAAGGGAAATTATAACTCATTCATTGCACCTACAAGACTCTTTATCTTTGCCTAAAACAGGTATATTACAATGTAAAACATCCTGTGTAGTAATGTATTTATACAGGAACACATGGGCCACTGACTCAGTGTAAAGGGACAGTTTAAGATGCAAAATGTGACAAATGTCACTAAGCACCACAGAACATCTAGGTGAAGCATGTTGCCACACTATGTATTACAATGCATTATATTGGCATTTGTGGAACAAGCATTCAGTGAGCACCACAGAAGCATGAGGAGATTGAGCTTGTGCGGGCAAGCTCAGGTTAAAAGTTGGTCGGGCCTGTTGAGTCAGGTTGAGCGCTTCTGGGGGGAGGCTGCTGTGAGGATGTTAGAGCGATGTCTCAGGGGAAAGGTTTTGCACAATTTAGCACAACAAGAGGAAGCAACTGCGTCTCATTTTGTCAAGTGATCTGGTCCTGAATTGTGCTCCTGGCTCTAACTGGTGCTGGAAATATAAAAGCCTGATGATGATTATATTAATTAACAGCTGCTCCCAAATTTCTACCTTCATTTACAGTGTATGACTTAATAAAAGGGTGGAAATATTCAAATGTCCTCTCATCTCCATTCCTACACTGCCTTCAGTCATGTCCATCATAAAGGACTCTGCAGGAATAATGTACCGGCTTTCAACAAATGATGAAAGAGAAACAGCCAAAAACAAAATTGTATCTATTAAAAGAAGTTTTTCACTTAAGATGCAAATTCAGGAGCAGTTCAGCTTGGTGCTACTCTATGATGTCTGTTTGATTGACAGTTTGAGTAGAATATCAGGCCTCATCTACATACTGGAAAGACAGACGTGCAGATATTTTGTAAAGATTCAGAGCACTCCTGCTGTTGTGGGTTTATTCGTCCTTATAATAATCTGATATGAAGACAAAACAAGGTAACCGAACGAGCCCTGAGCTACTCGAGCTTCTGCTGATAAACGATGCACTCTGATTTCTATTTGCTTATGAAAATAGACACGATTCTGATTGTCACACACACTTATTTTGTGGTGCTTCAGGTCTTTAGTCGTTGTAAATATTGTTTTAAATTAAAATCTACACACAGTCACAAAGAAGTATCCGAATTCATGCATGTTATACACATAAAAATATTCTTCTACTCTGGCTATTTGTTGAATTCCCAACATCAAAATACAAAACCAAGATCCCATTTAGCAGAAACCTAGTCAACTCTTTCAGTAGTTTATCCACAAATGTATGTTAAACCTGTCGAATCAATAGAAACATGTTTTATGCACATTAGTCTGGTCTAATAGTAACAAAGCAAACAAAAATTTACAATGTTTAAATACATTAAAATAGTTTTTATAGTGAGAGATGGCACTGATGCTTTCAGGTTTCTATGCAGGATTATACTTTGCAGGTTGGTCGACTTTCTCTTCCCAAAGAATCAGTCTGATTACAGCTGCAAGCTAAATCTAAATGTGATTAGAAGCATGAAGGACACAGGTATTCAAAGGACTGTGTAAGCATCACATTGCGTGCCAGAGAAACAAGCTGTTTGTTGACATATCTGTGTGTTCACAAGACGACACACTAGCCAAAGCCTCAGCCTTGACCAGATCAAACTAAAGCATTATCTCATAGCGGAGAGTGTCTATTTGTCACAGATGTGTCAGATAATCTGAAGGAAACAACAACACAGAATTCAGGGTTCCTGCATTATTTCCTGTTAATGCCAGGAAACCACTTTGGCCACTTCAGAAGGCATGACAGCAAAATAAAGAGACACAATCTTGGAGAGATAATCAGCAAAAAAGCCCGCAGTATTTCACTACCGCAAACAAACACAGGCGCACGAGTGGTGATCTCAGAGCCGTGGATGTATCAGGCCACGGCTGAATTCATTTTATGCCTTTATCGCCCTCGGTGCGAGGGAAGATATGACAACAGGTCAGCGTGGAGGAAGCTCTAACAACATGGCCCCCTGCCTTAAGGGTACTGAGAGCAGGCGGAGTGAACAGATGATTGGTTTCTCTCAAAGGTCTGAAGATAGTTCACTCTGCTGCTCAGGTGAATATTAGATTACAGCTGAGCATTCTCAATGGGTTGATGTGAAATGTAACCGCTTTCAAGAAAAGGGAAAAATGACACAGCTAGGTGGTGAATTTATCCCAGCAACACGATCAGCAATTTTTAGAGATTAGTCTTTCTACAGTTTGAGGGCAGACAAAAGGACGTGAAAAAATAAATGTTTTTCCGACTGTCAGGAGCAAACAAGTGGCTCATGTAAAGACATCTTAAAAAAATGCTGAATAAATATACAATCACAGGCACTGGCGTGCACAACATGCATCTTTAAACACAAGATCATATTATAAAACTGACAGAATATTTGTTTTAATTAGCAGGGGTTTCCACTGCGATCAGCAGGATCAGAACCAATCCAGGTAGTTTTCTAGTCAATCTCATCCGCTTAATAAACCTGCACACCAGCACTCACACATTTTTTAACATATGCAAGTTATACACGGCTCTGAAGTCCTACTTTTGTTGAAAATTACATTTGAACTGCAGTATTTTGCTGATAATCGAGATAAAAGTAGGCAGCTAAATCCTGGCCAGTACCCTTCCCCTACTCTCATGGATGTTAGATCATACGTTATAAAGCATTACACACATCATCATAGGAGACAACCAAAAGAAAACTGTGATGTACTGCAGGCTTTATTTTCTTGATGAAGAGCTGCTCACCTGTCAAACGTGTCATAAACTGCACCGCTAGTTGTACTGGAGGTCAGCTTGAAGTGTGCGTTGTAAACCTGGGGACAAAAATGGGATTTGGGTGATAAAAAGACAGGTACCTATTTTAATAATTCATATATTATAACAGTAACCAAGAAGCATTCAGTTAGTATCACTGTTTTTTCTGTTAATCGTCACACAGTGACATGTTCCTAAATGATGGGTTCTTATCCAAACAATAACAGTCTCGTATGCAGCAGATGGTTAGTCCACATGGACAGCTGATAGAGGGTCCTGTGGACCAATCCGTCACTTGGCAAACAGCATTACCAGCATTCAATCACTTCCACATGTAGTGACAGGAAGAGTGTAAAGAAGGCCGCCAATGGCCAAATACAAAGTGATTTAGAGAGATCGGGCCTCCCACTCTGTTGCAGCAGACATCAAAACAAAGCTTTATTGTTCCATCTCTGTTTACAGCATAATTACCAGACGATTTATGCCAACACTGTCCCTCAGCTTTGCCTTGAGTGCAGACTTTCCACGCAGTTGGGTGTCCTTGTAGAAGTGCCTGCTGCCTGCACACCTGGCACAGCGGGGGAAACAGCTGAGGACGGCATATGCAGCAGTTACTGGACAGCCTCTGCAAATGTCTGTCTAGGGACCGTCAGTAAAACAGTTATCCGGTTACACACTATTTTGCACACTTTGCTTAAACTGCATACTTACACACCAAGATGACGTTGGGGGTGGCACACAGATATGATGTACTCAAATCTACTGCTACACCTAGTTCGCAGCTCAGACAGATTAAATACACAAGCCTGCTTCCAAGTTTGATCGACCAAGAGATGAATTCATGAGTGGCGTCATCAGAGGGGAGAGAGCCAAGCCATACAGAGGCACAGAGAAACTTTAACCCAGCAGATGCTATCCAAAATCCTAAAGTGAAGAAAGACTTCATACGTGCACTGCCAAGAACTAATAGATCTTACATACCCATATAATCTTTATCTCATATCCTCACATTAACCTGCCATCCATCTTCCCTCTATCATGTACTTGCAGTCAGAGCGTGCCAAATGTTGCAGTCGGTTCAGCTGGTGTTACGACTGCACGCGAAAGTTGCCAGCAGCGTTCAAACAGGGAGCTCCGTGTTAATAGAGAGAGCGGAGTACAGAGGGGTAAGAAGGTTTGGCAGAAGATGATGTCAGAGATCATTAGAGTGAAGTGGCTCTGAGAGAAAGGGAAGAGAACCGCATTAAGCTTCTCTTTTATCTTTAACACCTATTCACATTGAAGGAGAATTAAAGGAGTATGTAAGACGCTTGTTACTTCTACAGCTGCAACAATGACTTTAGAAGTTTTTTTAAAGTCCTCTATGAAAGTTAACTGAATATTTTTTTGGGTTATGGACAAAACAAAAAAATAGCTTGTATTCTTGGGCTGTGGGAAACACTGATGATTTTCACCATTTTCTGACTTTTAAAAGACTGAATGAAAAATGAATCAAACAACCGACAATGGAAATAATTGTTAGTTGCAGCCCTAATTTAACATTACTACAACATTTATTTTAATAAGGACATCTATGTCAGAATACAATTCACAACTTGTCCCCTACTGTTACTTTGAAATTAACTTCCTTTTCTTAAGTAATTAAAAATGTAATATTCAGATACCAATGACGCCCTCCCATGGATTTTATCAGGACGAAACTTCCGTTTCCAAAAATTCTTGCCCCTCAAAAGTTAAAAGATAAGTAATTTCCTTTTAATTATTTTGTAATCATTTCCAACAATTATCCACTCTCTCTCTCACAACCAGGTTGATGATGAAGTTCTAAACTCAGGATCTCAGAAATATCCTCCTCTCGGCTGTAGTAGAAGGGGCTGTTGGGAAATCAAACCAAACAGCCAAAGGGAAAGTAGGTTGAGGCTTGGGCTCTGAATGTTACCTGAAGATAACCCATTTAACGTAGACTTTCCATAGCGTACCATACATGGCCCTCAGCTATGTGTTCTTATCTGGGTAATTTACTTAAATGACAGTGATAAGACATGTGAGAAATCCCCCAACGGCGAAAGTATGGTGAAAATATGAGCAAATTGCCTTCAGCCATATCACAGCCAACTAGGCCACTTAACTGCCACATTCGGCCTACAAATACATGCGATCTGTCCTCATCTGGACTAATAGCCTCTTTCTTGAGCTGCCTTATGGGTCTGACCTTTCCCCACTATACTGAATGTGCAAATTATTCCTGAATTTGAAGCCTGGGATTTTCTTCTCTTTCCTTTTCTCCTTCCTTTAGAAAAGAATGTGCAGCAACACACCAAAGCCCGAGTCAATTCCGCTGCGACCAAGTCATATATCATATTTTGAGTGTATGGATTTCTAATATCTCGCTACAGCAGCCAAGATGATGTAACAGATATGGACTATGAGCACATATCAAATATATTCCTTAAGGATATCCAATATGGCTGCCAAGAGACATTTGATCACATTATTGAAATAGATAGCCTCATATACCTTGAAAAATGCTGTGAAATACCAGCAGTACTGCTGGGGGTAATTAGGGGTGGAAATGGCATCCATTAATGACCACTTGAAAGAAGAAAGGAGTAGGAATAAGATGTTTCTGCTCTTCAGTGGGATCGTCCCACTGCTGCCATTTTGCATCCCCAGTGGAATTGAACACTGAGCCGACTGTCGGAAATAAAAGAGCTTCCAAGCTTCCGAGTTATGCACTAGTAGTAATATTGCAGTATTAATATAAGCTCTGGCTGGAGGTCCTTTGTTCAAGATTTTATTTGCAGCAGAAGAAGAAGGCCAGATCAAAATAAGCTGCGGCTCACACAGGAGGAGTTTCAACTCTCCACATCCAGGCTCCAGTGAAGAAGTCAAGCCCAGCTTTTACCATTAAACAGCATGATATGAAACCTGAAATGGTGCAACCAACCACGGAGAGGGGTAAGAGAGCTGGGTCAAGATCTACTACTGACCTGCCAATAACAGGACTCGGTTTGGTCATCACACAATAAAAATGTGTTCCATGTGACACTACAATAGCAAATAAAGACCTCGGTCCATTATAAGGTTATTAAATGCACTGAGGCCTCTCACAAGCTACAACATACAAGATTCAAGACCGGCCACTCACAAGCTACCTCCTTGGATTTGGCTCCAGGAAGGAGACAAATTCAGATGAGGTGGATGAGATGGATCCTTGTCCGGTCCCTCACATGGAACCAAATTATATTGGGAGACTTCTTGCTGCTGTCTTGACCAGGTTTCTCTTGAGACCCCATGTCTCAATGACATTACCTGTCTAAATAAAGGTTAAAGGTTTAAAAAAAAAAAAAAAAAAGGAGACTTTGCTCATGACAACATAGCTCCTAGTCCCCACGGCTATTCAAATACATCCTCTGTGTCACATTCAAAGATTGGACTTCATCATGGAATTTCTCATTCAGATCGCTGGGCCTTGAATCTGTTTAAAGAATACACAAGTGTATACATCCCATTGTGTACTGATACTGTTACAGTGTCAACAAAAACAACTCTGAGTCTGTATGAAGTATGATACCTTATTAAATCCAAATAGACTTTAAAAAATAGTGTTTCATAAACTCCACCAGCATGTCTTCAGCCCAACTAAGAATAATACATGCTAAACTGTCTACTGTCAAGTATGTATGCAGCGCAAACTGGGAATCATGATTGGACGACTCAAAAAGCTTCCCAGTATGTGATTGTTATGATTGGATGTCAGTCAAACTCCTCGCTATGGCAATACACAACATCAAAGACCCCCGCTACCTGATGTTTTTTTCCCCAAAGAGAGGCCTCATCAGTCGTACTCATTACTACTTTATAAAGACTGGATACTACAGGTAAGAGTGCTGTATCTCGACTTGACTTGCCTTAACTAAGGACTCGACTTGACTTGACAACCTCTGTGACTTGACTTGACTTGCCCAAGAAAAAATGACACGAGACTTGCTTGAGACTTGGACCAAATGACTTCAGATTGACTTGGGACTTGAGCAAAGGTGACTTGGTCACAACACTGCTGTTCAGCATGAACATGAAAAATGGGAAATAAAAGCACGATGCTGAAGTTTAGGATAGTGCAAATACACTTTGGGGAAATCACAAGCTCTAGCTTAAGGTCAGAGTGGTTGTTGTGGTCTGAGGTGCAGCGGAGCTTATGGAGCCGTGGGATGATGCGCCAATGAGGCGTAAGAAAGGGAAATGCTTAGATTTGCTGAGTCAGTGTGGTAGAGCACTGGGGCCAGGTTTGCACTGTCCAGGTTAAATGAAGAGCATATGTAGGAGGTGTTTTAATGCCAGTTTGTGTTAGTGAAATTCAGTATAGATAGATGCTAACTGCATTCTTACTGGTTCATTGTCTTTAAGTACACTGATCAGCCTTCTTATAAGAACATAATTACAGATTTGTGTTTTATGATGTTGGTGTGTTGATAAGTTAAAGGTAAAATGTAAAATGGACTGCACCTGTATCGCACTTTTCTGGTCTTCCAACAACTCAAAGCTGTTAAACACTACATGTCATATTCACACTCACACACACTCACACACACTGATTGCAAAGGCTGCTGGTCTGCCCATCAGGATCTAACTAGTCTCATTCACATGCATTCATAAACCGATGGCCGTGCCTTTGGGAGCAATTTGGGGTTCTTTGTCTTGACCAAGGACCCCATGAGCCAGGGATCGAACCACTAACCTCCCGATTAGACTCCTTCTACCCCTGAGCAACAGCTTAAGCTTATCAACATTAATTAATTTAGGCTTTTGTATTGATTTTTTCACTTGATGGAGCTTTAAGAACATATTTATCTGCATGTTATCTTGCCTTTTAATCCTCAGACACTTTCCTTTGGTGCTTTCTTCATTTTCCTGACAGCGTCTTTTCTGCTCCCTAGCAGGATTTATCCATGCACTGTCTGCCTCACGCCTAAAGTTGGAGCACAGCAGGGAAGATTCGGGTGTTGGGGGAGATGCTCACAATGCAGCGCACTTTCCCAACACATTGGGCCTTTCAAATCTCATATCCACTTTTACCCATAGTCAGCACCAGTGAGTGAAAAGGTGGAGAGACACGGTGAGAGAGAGAAAGAGGGAAGGGCTGGTGGGAGGGCAGGAAAGACAGGGCCACAGCAGGAGGCCCTTCACTACGGCAGACTCAGGGAGAAGTGAGAGAATGAAGAAGCAGGTATAGGGGGAAAAACAGATTATGGTGAGAAAAATCTCCCGCGGTCTGTCTTTCCATTCAATAAAAAGTATAAGAAGGAGGCATGTGACGTTGGGATGTCCTTGGTATTTGCAGACTTAAAATGTTCAGCTCACCTGTCATCTCCTGACTCATTTACTTTCACTCTAAACAGCCACTTCAGCAGCTAATACATTGCCCTGGGGTGAGTCTGGCTGCTGCTGAGTGCATTATTGTGTTTGTGTTTGCTTTTTTAAAAGGCGAGAGCTCATGCTACGTTAAAAATAACAACCACTCCTTTTCCAGGACATAATTGCTGTCGAAGGAGGTGAGGTAAAAAAAAAAGAGGGGGGGAATGAAGGACATGAGGCTAGATAACACACAGTGATAAAGAAATTCAGAGAAGAAAGGGGAAGTAGTGGACCAAACTCAGTCTCCAAACTCCCACTGGGTGCTGATGTTAGTGGGAACTCCATTAGCAACGATTAAAAAGCCATCACACTAACAGCTTGGGAACCTAAATAATCACAGGGTCCTGTTCCATTGATGCCTCCCTCCCATTTTCTGATGAGCCAGGAGTATTGTTGCTTTCACCTTGCGCTCCCCGAAGGACCCTGTAATCGCCATTACGTGTGAGGAGGACTTAGGAGGAGACCTGGTCGGGGAGTCAAGCCGTGCACTTGCTCTTATTGAGACTCACCGAACCCCACGAGAGATAACTAAAGCCCAAACACTTTGCACCAGTCTTCTTCCCTACTCTTCCTCAGAGGCATCTTCTACATCATTTGCCCCACTGTGTGGTAGCATGGTAAATGCTATAAAACAACCTTGCAACCTCCTCTATCCATCCCGAGAGCCAACACACAGGGGAAGAGAGAAACTGAAAATATACTGTATTTTCAATATTTTTTCTTTCCTCCGGTCTCAAAATAAATCACATAAAAAATTGATAAAAAACCTTCTCTTTGCCTGAATGCACCCCACAGCCAAGCTTCTCACTGGTGACCTTGTGTGACCTTAAACTGAACTTTTCCAAACTCTCACTTCCACTAATGCACATGCTTTTCAGTTAATTCCTGGCCCACACTAAAAGATTTTTCAAATCTCAACAGTTTTGCTCCCATTCTGTGTGGAGAGCAACGATGACGCCAGAGCAGCACACCACACACCACAGATTCCATTCACCAACAACCAGAGTCCCGACTCTCAAAACTGGAAATCTCGCAAAACTCTCGCAGTCAGACGAGACTTTAGAGTAAACAAAGATGGCGGACGACGGGCAGGAAGAATTGCCGATGATGGTTTTTGGACTTTTTACTGAAAATTCAGGAAGAAAAAAGAACAAACTGTGGATGAAGCGTTGGAGACGGCATGAACATGGGCTGTACACTTTATGCTCCCCGTTTGCTTTTGTCGCCATGGCTGCAGCTTGCTTCCCCGTTGGCTATCGTTTCATTCCATGTGACAATCCACAGACTGCATGCTCGGCTGTCCTCGGGGTTCCCCCCACACAAACAGGATAACGGATCGTAAATATTGAAAATATGTTTAATATGTTCATGCGGCCATGACAGTCTCCCAAAATCACTCTTAACATAACTCACGCCAGAGGAACATCTGGCAAGATCATCTTAGAACCATCAAAAAATCGTGACTTTGCTTACGATTGTTAGAAAGGGGGAATCGGGCCCAAAATAAGCTCCAATTTTCTTGTAGTGTGCACCCCACTTAACCCTTTGGCATACATACATGCAATAACATCAATACACCTTTTTTTTTGCAAGAGAAAACATAAAAAGGCAAACGATGAGAAAAATCACTTTTTGGATGTCTTTTAAAAAGGCTCTTCTCCTTTGGCTGCTCTTCTCCTTTTTGCCACCTAACATGATCATGTTGTTCTAGCCCATTGGCATCCTTTGAGTCAAAAACATAGTTTAATGCCAAAACTTGGTTGTCTGGTTCTGCAGACATTTTTTGGGTTTTTTTAAGAGCACATCATTCAAATGAGTAGTATCCTTTCATCACTATCAAACTGTATTGTGAAGCTTTGATGGCTTCCTTTTATGTTTAACCTTTAAAACACTGATTTAATTTGACACAAATATTTACTTTGATATATTTAAATGTTTGATATGTTTCTAAAACCAGTGGAAAACTCCTTTCCTTTTTAGCTTTACTCTCCCAAAGAGTAAATAGTGCATTAGTTTAGTTTTTAGTAATGTGACATAAAGATTCCTTTGACACAGGGTGACTATTGTACCAAGAAATAAGTAAAGTGACTCTGTCTTGCCATTATAGGTGGTCACATAGAAAACATCCCATATCATAAAAAACCCAACTCTTTTATACTTGCTTTTACCAATCTTTTAGGAACCCTTTTAACTAGCCCAGTGTTGAAGCAAAGTATGATCTCTACCCTTACACGTTTCTGTTCTACTCTGATGATTTTCAATAATGTATCCACCCCTCAATTGAGCTGATCTGATGATGTAGACGTCCAGGCAGCGTGAGTTTAATGCGGCGAGAACGAGCAAAAGTTAATGGACAGGCAGAAATTTAGGAGACGAGAGTTATACATCTTTCATGCTTCCCTAAGCACGGCCCAATTTGAATATATCTGATATGCTATTTATGCTCGCTGCAGCAGCAGGGTTACAGGGAAGACACGGCTATAGACAGAGGGAGAGGGATGTGTGTGCATGTGTGTGTGTGTTTCTGTGTTGTGATGATATGTGTGGAGACAGAGGAAAGTGCGATTGCATCTTTTAGCATAATAGACACAACCAGAACACTCTGCTTCATTATTTAACAGAGATTTAGCAGGAAGAGAAATACCATCATAATAAAGCAAAATGAACCTGAAATTATAGCCGTCTCCAAATGGTTTGGATACGCAGGTACACTGTAAGCATTTTGATCTGAAATTGAATAGTTAAACAGGTAAATATTTCCTCAGTGACAATCATGCTGTGTTCATTTTTGGGGAAAATACTGGTAATAGGGCTGTGTATTGACATGAATGTGGTACTACATTATGTATCATGATAGAGGCTGTGATTCAGATCATAATGAAATGAAGAGGTATTGAAAAAAAGGCAATATTTTTACATTCCAATATAGGGCATGCAAACATATTATAAAATCTGAGTTTAAAAAAAAAAAGGGATTTATTTCTCATTACACTGTATACAAATATGGACGATATGACAGCTCCCTAAACGTGAAGCCAAAACATTTCAAGCGCCCCCTGCTGACTGGCTGTAGTGTAGGTCATAAAGCCCGCCTCCTCCATGTTAACAGATGGGACATGAGTCAAACTATAAAATCACAATACACGCCAAATAAAGGTTTCTCAAACATGGTTTCTGTCATTATAGTTAGTTCTTATCATGCTGATTTATGCCAAGTGTTCAGTTTTCTGACAAGTTTATTTTTAATTAGTTATTTGATGCTGTAAAAAGGATGATTGACAGCTCTGTTGACAAATCCAGCTCCTGCAGCCGATCTGTTCTGGATTAGCAGAGTAGAGGAGGAACGGCGAGAGGAGACGTAACTAAAACAATCACTACAGTCACTGAAGTTTACATATTTGTGAACGTCTGCTTCAGACCAACTTTAAACTTTTGCATCATCATTTTCTTACACCCATGCAACATGAAATAACAGTTAGCTTTAAAGCTAATGGTTCTCTTCACATTGTACATTTAGGCAATCGCTGTAAAAGAGCCTGTATGCTCAATTGTATATATAAAGGTTAAATACATTTGGAATTAGCTTCAAGGCTAATTTGTTTGCGGAGAGGATACATCATGACTGATTCAAAATTGACATGATTTATGAACATGCACGTAAACAGACTGCTGGGAGTAAGACCCCCCCTGTCTTAATGCATCTTCCAGTGACTGTACTATTGGGGTGTGGAGCACAATTAGCTTGGCAATAATGCATCCCATTTGAGGGCTATTAACCGTTCCTGTACATGCATGTGCTGTTTTATTTACATGAAAGGGCACCTATAGACTCTAATTGAAAATACCAAATGAATAAAGATGACACTGATCCAGGTATCAGCATTTCAATGGCCTCACATTTAATTGAATATATTTCACATTGCATGAACAACACAGAGGCATCTTCAGATACTCCTTGTGACAAAAAGCTCAGTCTTGCCTGAAGTAAATCCTTTTAGATCTGCAACTAAAGCTGAACAAAGTGGACATGCATGCAACGGAGTCATTATCTAGGATAGGAAACCTGACTGCATGTCCTGGTTAAGCTCCGAAACCTGGTTTGGTCACTTTGTCAGCTGCAAACACATCAGACTATTAGACGCCCCCTTTTTTAGTTCAATATTGATCTTGGATGGCAATGCAGAGCCTCGCAGTAATTGAGTCTTATCTTGATGGTTGTAAGTTTAATGAGGTTGGCTGTGGCTGTAGGTCCCCGTGGGCTGGCAAAAGGGACGATGAAAGGGATGCAAGTAGGGAGGGAGGGAAGGATGGAGGAGTGTGGGACATAAGCTTCCTTGACAGAAGCGGGTCCAAGGCCGAACAAACGGATATGACAGACTCACACGAAGGAAGGATGGTGGAAAATCATCCACCAGTATTAAAGCAACTTAGCCAATGTGTCAGATCTCTGCTGTCTTCTGTGCTTTGCTGTCGAACAAGAAAGAGAACAAACGCACGATACAGGCAAGTCTTTAAAGACAGAAAAACAACTCCTGCGCCTCGAACACAAAGAAATGTAAACACACAATGTATTAGAATTGCAAGAAGAAACAATACTAAAGGACATTATTTATATTACACATACATTTGTTTGCAGTATGAAAGATAGCGCACATCTCATAGCAGTATGTAATGCTACAAGATTGGAAATTGTCTTTCAGACTTTCTCTGTTCGCCTTGCAAGTGATGTGAAATGATTCAATATGTCATTACATCAGATGTCTGGCCTTCATTTTCAACATAAATATACCGCACAAGGATTGTTTTCTCTTGGCTTAGTGCTTCCTATAAAAGCAGGTCCATATGTTCTATTTTCACTGAATATACCTAATATACGGTGAATGTCTCTTCAGAGGGATATGTACCTGAGGCTGTGCCGCCTATTGTACATCCTTCACAATCCCCCTAGCTCTGCAGGGGAAGAATAGCTGTCAATATGATATTCTCATTTTAAAACAGTAAACACAATCCATCTAGTGCAGACTAACCAGCAAGTGGATCACTGGTCAGACAACAAGGCTGGGAAGCATTTCAAATCTCTTTCCATTTACTGTACATCTGTAGATTATTCGTAATAAATCAATGGCTCATAAGGATAATGGATTAAATGTATTGAGATAACAAGTAGAATCCATTTTTACTTGACCCTTCACAAACCAACCAGAGACATGGACAGGTATCTGAAAACATGTGATGCATTTATGTATGATATTATGGAAATGCAGCAGCTAAGTAAGCAGTAATGGGGAAATGTCATTACAGATCTCCTGCTCATTGACACCAATCAAACACTTGATTGGATGAAATGATTGGACATAAAAAGGAAATCTGTGTCCTCTTTTGACCTGTGCATATCAATCTCAAACCAGCTCCCTGTGCCTACATGAGGACATCCTGCCTGTATATGTTATGGGGGGAGGGGAGTGAGGCAATGGTGCATGAAAATGCTCAAAATGTCTAATTTATCTGATTGTCAGCCATCTCCTCCGTGCGTCCTGTAGACAGTCACCAAGGGGCTCAGTGTCATTCAGAGGTGAGAGCAGCATGAGCCAACCACAGAAAATATTACTTTTATTCACTGGATGTGGAATGATTGACAGCTTTGAATTGCTTTGCCGCGACCTTGGAGGACTGGTGCTCAGACTGAAGTTAGCATTTTATGTGGGTGTGAAACTGCACGGCCCTGCAGTCAAGTCTCAAGCAGAGGCAGGTCCTTGTTTGCCTCGGCTTTTTAGAACACAAAGAGTATTGTGCGACATTTACTGACAATTCGAATGTACAGTGACCATATAGCAGTATTGGCATATGGACTACTTAAATACAAAGTGAACAAGATGTTTTATAAATCACTACATATTTTTCATACAGCAAGTATGAGTGGGAATAAATTACTTTAGTTTGTTTCCATCTTTGGGATAAATTATGGAGGTGCTTTGAATCCCCCTTAAATGATGTTTTTGCTATATTATTGCAATCTGTATGCTAGTTAATTTTTTGATTACTTTTTTAATTTCTTGACAAATTGTTTGCTCATAAAATGTTAAGAAATATTAAAAAATGTCCAATAAGATGGCCTCTCGAAAAACCAAGAATATGTTAGGTTAATTATAATATAAGACAAACTCTTAAACGCACATAAACAGTCAATTGTTAAAAGACCTGCCAATCATTTTCTGTCAATAAATTAATCATTTCAATTCGAGTCCTGTCCTGGGAATGAAAATTACATGCAACGATTTTTCACTTCTAAATGAAAAAACAAGATAATAGTTCTTATGAAACTCTTTATCTTGCAAACACATGAATCAGTTTAACATTAGGTGATAAAAAGTTAAATTGTGCAAAGTTGTACAAGTATTTGGACAGTATATTATTATTGGGTGAGCCACAGCTACTCCCTGAGTCTTCAAGAAGGGCACTTTAAGAAGTATCGGCAAAACTAAGTCAATTTAAATGATTTGATCTCTTGCAGCACAAAACTCTTTCAGGCCTGTGTTTTCTTAAGTTTGTGGTAAAGGGTCGTCTGAGTTACCCCAGCGGAGGAGAACATCCATAACTGAGTCGGCACTGAGAAGGCATAAATATGCACACACTTCAGATGTAACAGATGATATGGAGTGCAGGCCCTGCGAGGTTTGATGGAAGGCTGTGGAATGAGCTACATAGTGTGGAAGAGAAAACAAATATTTAAATGGCACCAACAACAGAAGAGGTCATGGATATGGGACATGTAAGTCTGAGGAAACACTAATGTAAAAAATGATTGGGAATGAAAACATGTTGTACGCTTCTGAAATTAAATAATTGCTTTTTCCGATACTACATTGTTTATTTTATAAATCCATCACAGAAAAAGAGATGTGTGACGCTCAGATGAGCTATTTCATTCTGAATGGTAGCAGAACCTGAAAGGGAAAAGTGTAATTTGCCTGGCTTTGTTGGAGAGTTATTTTGGTTTTGACTGAAAATGGAAATGCTTTTCAATTACTACTTTTTTATTGTGTTAGAGCTGCTGTATTTAAGTATTTTCCTTTTTAGACTCTAATCGCTAAATGCTCGAGATGTCCTTAGACAATTTCCTGTGTTTTTGGTTTTCCTTGAATTTCTCTGAGCCGCTGCCTCCTCCCCTCCTCACCCTCGAAGTAGTTTTTTCCCCTCTCTCCCTTTTTCTCTCTCCTTATCTCCCCACATGCAGACAAAAACCGCACACACACTAAGGAACATGCTGTATTCTTGTGGCGCTATGAAAACATCTATCCTCAGGAGAGTAAGTCCCAATGGCCTCGGCCAAGTGTGTGTGGGCTGATGAGGTGAAAGTAATCTAAATGGTGTTCTCAGCAGCAGAGGTGGCACACGACACACACACACTTGTTGTAAATCCTATCATTGCACCCCCATTGTGGAATATGGGCCTTTCCAGAGGACGCCATTGCTCCAAAGGGGGTGAAAATATCGAAAATGAGTTGAACCCCCTCCGAGATGGGGGGTCATTGCCTTTCATTGCAATTTTCTGTCGCTTTCTCTCAGGGGTCAGTAATTGAGCGTCAGAAATTGGAGAAATTGCCACAAGTCGAAACAAAGTCACAAAACGGCTTTAGTTTCTGAGTTGTAGATGAACAGGGAAAAAACCAACTGGGAACAGATGAGAGGGCCAGAAGGTGGTTTTATGTCTGTCCGTGTTTGCACAAAACACAAAACAAATGTGCGTCCGCGTGTATGTGTGCAGTCTGGCAGTCGTTCAGAGGCAGTAATTTCCCTTGTCATATACGGTTGTGTTAGTAAAGATGCTCTGGCTGGTCCCTGAGCTGGTTTCCAAATGTGGAGCAAAGCATCTCCCGGCACACTCCCACAGCTTGGCGGCTAAATGCAACTTGTTTTTATCTTCAAGGACAAGGTGACCTCTCGCCATTGACTCTAAAAAAGGCAAAATTGAGAGCATCTGATCTTCTGGGGATATTAAACAAGACAAATAGGCATCCTCCCATCAGCATACATAGCAACAAAGAAAAGTGTTTGATGCGGTTTGAGAATAGGGGAAAACTTGCATTTGCTGGCAGTGACACTGAAGGACATTTTGGTCGAGGCTGAGCGGTGGCAACAAAACAGCAAGACATTCTGAGCTGCACTGTTTCTTAGTGTTGTGATGTGTGGAGGTTTGAAAGAAACTTGATTAATTGTGTAGTTATCAAAGAGTTTAAGGGACTTTATAAAAGTAAGGCGCAAGATTACAGATTATTAGATTTTAGATGTAAGTCATCGACTGATTCAATCACTGAATAAATCAGTCGTCTCATTATGATCTATCTCAGTTTATCCTCCTTGTTCCCAAGTGGAAGCCATAATGACAAAACCCTGCACCAGTCGAAGTCGATCAGATCACAGAATCAAGCAATTTATCTTACAAAAATTACGAGATAAAAAGTTAGAAAGTACATTTATGATGTATTTTGAATCCCGGCGGCAAAAAGATTCACCATTTTCACTTATCCCGTTTTAGAGGAACAATTTAATTTTGCTTTATCCATCCCTTGGCGTGCTGATGTATTCATAGAAAACAATAAGTGTTCCTCCACATGCATACAATCTGAATCTTGGCAATTTCTTTCCTCTGGCTTTGCAGTATCTACAGAAATGTAATCTGTGTGTCTGTATTAAAATTCATGAGAAAAGATAAGACAGGACTTTCATTAGCGTGGGATTCTAAAGCTGCTAGTTTTGGAGGGAAGTCAAAATACTTCCAGCAGCACTTTCTAGGATCATGTCTGAGGTCACAGAAGCGACTTCAGGAAGGTTTTTAGCCTCCTGAAATAACTTTCACTGGATAACAAAAAGTGAACGCACGATTTACAACATCTAACCTTCCATGATATGACATTTAGGGCGAGGACACAGATATTTCACACCACATCTGATTTACGATTTATGTTATCTGCTGTTTGGGTTGCAGTGCCACACACTTCTCCGATTTGGCTTCATGCCTCTGTTTGAGATGCTGGATTTAATAGTCGTGCCAATGCTGCTTTCAGCGGACAGTGGTTTCTTCGAGGTCAGACTCTGCAAAACCAGACAACTTCCAAACATCCAAGATGCCTTTTTGGGGAAGTAATACCTCACTTTCATTTGCTCTAGCACATGCCACAATGTGGACATGTTACCTGTGGCTGAAGAGACATTTCTTGGTACTATGAGCGACAAGAACTCAGAGCAACTACTTATATAATTATTCAAGATAAATTTAAAATAAAATATCGTAATTTTAACAAACATAACTTAAATAATATTTAGTTGATAATGTCTGTTCCCCACATAGAAGGCCATCCATCCATCCATCATCTATAGCGCTTATCCTGTTCAGGGTCGCGGGCAGCTGCTGCCTATCCCAGCTGTAATTGGACGAGAGGCGGGGTCACACCCTGGACTGATCACCAGTCAATCACAGAGCTCATAGAAGGCCAAGAAATCCAAAATTAAAATCTAGAATTATGCTGTGTGAAAACATTGGAAACATTTGAGCGTTGTATTTGTAGTTGTATTTTTCCACATGAGGGATGTAGTATCACACTTCCCTGGCTGGAATATATTCTAACTAACTGCTAATATCGATAATGAGCCATCAACAATAACGCCTCTTACAACATATAAACATTTCTGAAATCAGTCTGAATGACAGATGGCTGTGCATGCCATGATAACTTTTCTAAAACCGGAACATTAAGGTTCAAAGTCTTGTAGGAATTGCTACTTTTTTCATCCTAGATTTTTGCATAGCAGACCAAACAACACATTGTGACAGCAGGTGGGTAGGTGGAGCAAAAACCAGCTCAGGGCCACAAAACTGCATTGGGCCCGCTTTTATTTTGATATATAGACTTTGTAGAGAAAAACAATGTTCAACATTTCCCCTCACAGCTGGCGGAGCAAATATGATGATGGAGGGAACATGTAATTGAGATTTTCATACCAGAAATTGCCCAACATGTGAAATATAAAGCCATTAGAGTCTGGGGCAGCAGGCTGCTTATTAAACAGCTCATTTTAAACTGAAATATTTTAACAAACTTTTTATCCAGCAGCTCTATTAACACACACACACACACACACACACACACACACATACACATTAAAACATAGTGAGTGTTGCCACAAGCTCATTACCTACAGAAGCAGATCTTTCACCATCATTTATAGGCTTTTGTAGCAAACATAAATAGGTTTATCAATAACTATTCAGCCATCTGATGGGTATGTCAATATCAGATGGCTCAGGTATAATGGCAGGAAGCCAGTTTCAGTTTGTAACTGAATAAAGAAACATGGTATTTCATAGATATTGCATCGTTTAACAACAGAAATGTCAGTGAGGATGTCTGCTTATGTTTGGCAATTCTTCTCACTTCATTGAAAAACTGATAAAAGGTGCTGGTGCCCACACTCTTTGTCAACAGTCCTGCAGTCTGGCACTGACAAACCTCCTGCTAATTAATAGCGAGGACAGAAGTGGAGTGCCACGGTCGTCTCTGTTTTAAGCGTATGTCATGCTGTCACCAGAAATTTGTTTTGTGGCGGGGATTAGACTGTGACTGCAGGCTTCCTGACAAGGCTTCAGGCGCTTGGTTTCTAAGCACCAGCTGGTCACTTATTAGCTTTGGCATGCATTGGAAGTGCTATTGATGCAAAGCTAATGGAGAAAAACAGCCTCAACTCCTGAGCCTGTTTTCTCAGTCAATAGCCAGAGATACAACCGCAGGTCTGATTCTTATCAGTTAAAGTGTATGAAGAAGACAAATCCCAAAAATGTAATCAAAGTAAAAATCATCTCATTAACAAATGTTTAAACATTATCTCATCATACCTTACCAGGTTTGAAGGCCTCTCTCGTGTTATTGATGCAGATGTATGCCTAAAGCACACGTTGGAGGCAGTGTCTGAAAACAGCAAGAAGGAAGCGAAGGTTGCAATTAAACCTGAGTGAATAAGACTCAATATACAAAAATGGTTCATGATGGAACGTATCATACAATAGACTGCTGGTTGGGAAGCTTGGCTGAAATTTACCGGTCAACCATCATTGAACCCCTCTCGCGTCTGGTCACGAGCTCTTGGCAGTTACTGAAAGAGTGATTTCACAGACAAGCGGCCAAGATGATATTTCTCCGCAGGGTGGCTGGTTTCACTCTACGTGATGGTGTAGCGAGAGCACGGGGATTTGAAAGGACCTTGATATCAAGCTGTTGCTCTATTATTGTAAGAGAGAGCCAGTAAATTTGGGTAAACACTGAGGATGCCCCCTTGCTGCTTCCGTCTTGAGGTTATCAAGGGAAGACCATTTGGAAGGGGAATCGAGAGAAGACGCAAATCCCTGATGGAATGTTTGGGAATTTCTCAGAAGGACCTGAAAGAAATATCTGGTCGCTCTACTTGCACTAATACAACTGCATCAAACCAATGACCAGCACACCGACAAGGGAGCCCCGGCCCCGATGTATATTTTATCGCTAAACTAAAAGGCTGAACAAAATATCTTTTTTTATTTGAGGGCAAAGGTTGTACAAGACGGAAATGAGATGATACATTGTCACAAATACATTTTCCCCACACTTGACATCCTGCAGATGACCTATTTTATGCTGGATACAACCCTCCATTTACTCATTTCTCATTTAAAATTTGATCATTTAGCTTTTAGCCTCTGATCTATCTTGGTTTATCAATGAGTAGGTTGTGGTTCATGAGCTGTTGATGGCTATTTTCTTTTGTCTTGATCAGTCCAGCAACCTCTATTTTCAATGGGGCACCCTGCTGTCTCATATTGCAGGTTAACAAGCTAGTCTCGACACTTCACCTCCGTAAACTTGACCTCTATCTTGCTATCTTTCTCTGAAGTACACACACTTACAAAAGCCTGCGCCCTCATAGCACGCCCCGCTGAGATGAAATACGACCGCGACAATAAAACGGAGGTCTCAGGTGTGTCTCTTGCTCTGGTGTCTGGTGAAAAATGACACAGAGACAAATAGCAAGGAGGGAAACCAGGAATGTGTGTGAGGGAGAATATCTATGAAATAACACAGTGGGAGAGAGTTTACATTAGTAAGAAAGAAGGATGGTGACAGAGGGAGACAGCAGAAAATCATTCTCGAAAATCAAAAAGGCAAAGTCATATAAAGTATGTGAACTGAGGCCTCAGCAGGTGGTCAACAAAGCCAAAGTCAAAGTGAAGACAGCTCTCACTTATTCTCCATCAGTGTCGCACTCCTTTATCTCCCTCCGCATGCCCCCCACCAGCTGTTCTTTCCTTGCTGCTTTAACTGAAGTCTTATACAAACCTCTGACAAAATAAAATGCTAATTAGATAACTTACACTTTTAAGTCAGAAAAAAATATCCTTTATGACCGCATGTCTTTGGAGACTTTAGATTATCATTGTTATTTACTTTCAGCTGCTTTTGGGGCATAAAAAATACCACAACACCAAGTCTACTGCCAAGACTGGTGCATCATTAATTTAATAAATGCATTGCCAATGCTATTGTTTGCATATGTTTTTTTTTCCATCAGTTTTTACTCTAACTGTTCCTTACACTTTGGTATCTATCCCCCTTTGATCTTCATTATTGTCTCTGCTGTTTTTTTGTTTCCTGTATGTGTCAGCCTTCACTATCCTCTCTTAATGCCTCTTTTTTTATACGTAATTTCTTTATCTTTATGCGTTATCTTGCTTCCCGTGTTCTCATCTTTCATGCCTATCTAGAATAACATCTGAAGATATCCCCTTAAGTTAGAAATTGCTTTCACAAGAATGGGATGGGAAAATGGCCTGAAAAATGTTTTTCAAGAACATTATGATGTCACAGTGAAGTTGGCCCTTTGACCTTTTGCGTAAAGATTGTCCTGCTAGACATTTGTGTGAAATGGTGAAGTCATTTAGTGTATAAATTATTGAGTGAGAGCCAAAAATGATTTCTGATAGATCACAGTGACCTTTCACCACCAAATTCTCATCAGTTTATCTACGTATGAGTCCAAGTCGTGGTTTGAAGATATTCCCTCCAGGCATTCGTGAGCTATCACGTTGGGTTAAACAATCCAAAACTAATGCCTCAGTGCAACCCTCGCATGGAGGCATAAAAATTCACATCTACGCATCTCTTATTAATTTTCAATAGCTTGCAACCTTGTTACCTGCTCTGCTTTCTTCTCTTTCTCAACCCAATTCTTTCCTTCTGTCCCTTTCCTCTCACATCGCCCACCTGTGTGTGATAACTGCCACTTGAACAGCTGTGCTTACCTTCTAGGCCAAACACAAAGTGACAGTTTTGGCACCTCAAAGGTGCAGACGAGGAAAGGAAGTTTTGTCATATACTTTGGTCAATCACCTGGTCGTGTCATTCCTTTTTTTTTAATTCAACCATTCAAGATTTTTTTTTGTAGTACGACACTTAGGTCAACTTTTAATTTAAAATGTGCTTTATACATTTATTTGGATTAGATCATAAATTGGACAGTGGACTGACTGTCACTCAAATACACTTAGGCCTCAATTATAAAAATGTAAGACATTGTTGAGTTTGTTTTCTCCATCTTAAAATCCCCCCAAAAGTCCATGTATCCCTTTGTGTCTCTCTCCATGGTGCTGAAATATTTAACCCAGTCTTTCTCTCTCCGTGTCTCTCTCCATGGTCCACCCAGTGAGTTTTTGGCATGTTTACTTAGGACATAATTTAAACAATAAATTGATTTTCAAGATTGTTTCCAATTAAGTTTCTTTAATATACTAATCTGATAGTTTCAGCTCAAAAGGAATGCAAATGTCTACATGCAATTATGTTTCATGCTGTTTTTCAGGCAAACAAAAGGCACCATGTGCACAAAAGCCCAGATAAAATGTGTGCCATTATTGGATCTAAAACACACATAATCACCTCGCAATTAAACAAATAGACTATGTGGTATGAGCTTAATCTGATTGTTATTGAACATCTGTCCATGAATTACCAATTACCGACCCAAGATGACATTATTTTCCCTTTGTCTGAACTGTTCCTTTATCAAAGAAAAAAACCTCCTAACTTTTTCCCAACTGTTGCCACAAAGTAATTTTTACCACCCTGCTGTGAACCAAGTCTTTCTAGTTCAGCAGGGTCTCCCTCTGTCTCTGTCACCCTCACTCCTGTTTGATCTACCCGCAGTGACAGGTTTAGTTCAATAATGCAGGTGGTACAGGTTTTATCGGCAATGCCGGGGGTTGTGAACTTTGGGACTGTGGTGTGTGTGTGTGTGTGTGTGTGTGTGTGTGTGTGTGTGTGTGTGTGTGTGTGTGTGTGTGTGTGTGTGTGTGTGTGTGTGTGTGTGTGTGTGTGTGTGTGTGTGTGTGTGTGTGTGTGTGTTAGAGGGCCTTCTTTTGGTTGACTAAAGGCAACTGCCACCAAGCAAAGGTCAATAAAACTGCAATTTCTGTGTGCCCATAACACTTCTCACCCATCATTTTGACTTATCACCCCTCAACAGCGCCACATTTCCTGCATCCTTCACCTCCTCTCTCAGGGGGTCTTGGCCCTGTTCAATCCTCCCTCTTCTTCTTTTAACCCTTCCGATATGTCCTCTCAACCACTTTCTCTAATTGGTAGAACTACCACCAACCCAAAGCAGCAAAGTCTGACCTGACCACCTTTAAGTCACAAGTTCACACAGAGAAACACACATACACTGTGGAGTCATAAATCAAAGCAACAGTGTGACCAACTGAAAACCTCCAAGAATCTCGTTTGTGATGTGGCTTGAAATGTTCCTGTAAGGCAGCATTTCTTCACAACAAATGCACACGCAAACACAAACACTTCAACACATATACACATAATTTGCCAAGGGACCTTCTCTTTCTGAGTCAGTATTATTGGCCATCTCCTCCATCTGATGAGGGCTGGTCTGGGAATTTTGTTTTCTTTGTTAATGGAAGTTCACTAGCAATCAAATTATGCTGGGAGATATTCATACACAAGTCATACTAATATGTCTAGAGAGATTTAATTCATTTAATTATTCAAGCTCCTGGTTATTAAAAACAATGGGTACAGAACAGCTCTGGTGCTGTGACACATCCAGGATATAAAAAACAAGCAGAAGTTGATGTCATTTTTAAAAACCAAAATAGTTTTCAGTTATCTCAAAGTCATAAGATAAGAAAATTGTCAGATCCTAGAAATGCCATAAACAACTTTTCTGCATCATTTGTAGTGTTTAATGCCCGTTCATTTAAGCTTTGTTAATGTAATTCTTAAGTCTTACTGTCACGGTTTCTGATTAAACAACAAGGTGAGGACCTAGAAGCAGACTTATATATATACAGTTATATACGGTTTTAATTAAATAAAAGGCAAAAATGCACAAACAAAATCTAAACTCCAACAAAAGACAAAAAAGGAAAATCAAAAGAGAGCAAAAAACTTACAACAAAACCAGAAAACAGGTAATCCAAGGGACACGAGGGGTCAGGGGAAGCACAAAGAACATCCAGGGAAGAAACACAAGGAACCAAGTGCAGGTCATGGACATAGACTAAACTCCAGAGAAGGACGACAATGAACTGGCAACGAGACAGGGGAGCACAAAGACTAAATAAACTTAGGAGGTGAGGCTAATCAGACACAGGTGAGACAATCAAGGGGCAGGTGAAAACAATCAGGACAGGGCACCCAATCAAACAAGCAGGAAACACAAAGGCAGGAAGTGGACCAACACGAGAGACAAGGTGACAAAGTAAAACAGGAAATGATCTAATCAAAAAGACACGTGAAATTCTAAACAAGACTAAATACTGACAAGAACACAGAATAAACTAAATACAAAACTAAACGATGAAAACTCGTGACAAGGGACAAAGTGACAAGGTAAAACAAGAAATAATAACTGAACACCGAAATACAAGACAAAACCAGAACTAAACTAGAATCTCATGACACTTACCCCCCAAGAAATACAAGGCAACATTGGCCCGTCAACAAATAAAAGCAACAATAGGCTATATATTGTTTATATCTGTGAATTATATATTTTCTCACTGCTGTGAAGTGTAGTTGCTAAGGTAGGGCAGTTATTATAGAAAACCTCGCAATGATAAGATCTATGTGATACCTTCTCTTTGATGTCAGAAGGGTCACCCCGTAAGCATAAGTGTGGTTAAGACCAAAATAAGGATAACACATGTAAAGCCCGACCGATTTATCGCATATATATCGGTATTGGCGTATGTGTCCTCCGATATGCTCCGATATAAATTAATTTCTCAGTTAGTTTTTAGTTTGATAGTGACGAAGGACCTGGAGCTTTAAGCTATATTGTCTGCTAGTTTCACAGCGGTTACGCTCTAAACAACAAGCTTACACGTCTACACCTCAGTACAACCCCGCAGGAAGATACAGGCTTTTGTTTTAATAAGCCATCGTCGCTCTGCTGCCAGGTGTGTGTGTCTGTCTACTCCGCCCTCCGTCACACCTGCAGCTCTTTACAGCAGTCAGACACAGACGCACAGACTGTTCTCATTCACAGAACGGCAAATGAAGACGTTTTGTGAAGTCCCTTTCACGTCTTATAAAGATGTTAAAGTTACGATGTTACGGTGCTACAGACAGACAGAGAGCAGAGCAGAGAGACAGCCATGTCACCATGGTGCTACGTTTTGATTGAGTCCCGACCTGCAGACTGTTGGCTGAGCTCCAGACATCTGCCCCGCATTAGAGAGTCCATATATCGTCCAAAATGCCCTCATTTTAATTTGATATTTTATTTTGGTGATATTTAAGCTGCTACAGAAACACTATTTTATTAGAATTGTGTAAGTCATGCAAATGTGACAATGACTTTTCAGATTTGGAATTTTATTATTTTAATTTCAGATACATTTTGAACATTTGTGGAACGGCATCGGCCCCAAAAATCCGATATCGGTCGGGCTCTAAACACATGGCCACTTCATCGAATCATAGCCACTCTTGCCCTTCACTTCTCTCTAACATCCAATCTGGGTTTCTAATAAAGACCTCTGCCCGTGTAGAACAAGGATTGCTTTATCAGATCCTGTGTACTGGTAAATAACTCTGCCTTTCATTTATAACAAGATTGTCAGGGTCTCTGCGATACACCACAAGCCCGACAACCTTTCCAACGCAAGGTCATGGATTAATTTCCTTTTCCACGGCCCCATGAGCATTCTAGTATTTGCTCCATGGCTCTGTCTTAAAAGGGAGCAGAAACACAGCGATACGCGGTGTGTAATCGGCACGTGTTATCAGGAGATTTCTACTGTCTGGATCACCGGTTCAACCTTCTCCGGCACGCTCTGGTCAAAACCATTAAATTTGCAGCCATGTCAAATTATGAACTGCTTGCAAATGTCACACACAAGTAAAATATTGATTGCTTGGAAATGTCACATAAGAGCTTACATCAGTAGACAATAGAGCAAGGAGAGTGCAGGGAAGTTGTGATGTCTTATTCAGCACAAAACAGCACTCTCTTTCTTTATTTCAGAGAGCTTCAAAAAACTTTCAGTTAAAACAACCACAGATTTAAGCTAAAGCTCGACATATGAACCTGCTGAACACCTGAATGTACAGCCCTTTGAGCACAGTTCTGGTTATTAATCTGATATAGGTCATTTAAAGTCGAAGTTAAACCCATAAGCGCTCAGCCTGAACACCACTGCGGGTCAGGGTCAGCTCTTTAGACGGTAGAGGAGTAGTACGATCTAAAGCTTTGATCCCACAGTTCTCAAAAGACCGAGCAGATCTATGAGAAAGGAAAAACACTTTGATGAAAAATATTACAATAACAACACTGAGTGAAGGAGGCTTGAACTAAACAAGGCCTGACAGCAGTGCCAAGATCATAGAGCTAAAGGTTAGAACATTTTTGTTGTAAGGTATAGTGTAATACAGCAACACAAGTGAAGTGCCCTTGAGCAAAGTCGATCCTAAAGTTGCTCAGTGGTCGGCAGAGAGTTATGCTTGTACTGGGTTGATGCAAATCAAAAATCTAACTCAGGGTGAGGGTGCAAAACAACATTTGTGAAAGCCAGACAGTCCCTGGATAAACAGATAATAGCATTGCCTGAGAAGCAAATCAGTGATTAATCAGATCTCATTTGAAACATGACATGATATCAAATACATTCAATTCTTATAGTAGACTCAAGATTTTGACGTAGAGTCGAGTCCAGTCATTCAATGTTGTAACACAGAGTTATAGGGCTGTCCCCTGAAAGAGGACGAGTCGATCTCTGTCTGTGACCCCTCAGTCGACTTTAAATTCTTCAAGTCCAGCCTTCGTTGTTTTGTTTTTTTTCTCCATGACATGCACTGTTGGTCAACTGAAGAGAGATCACAGATCTGTTTGTTTTTCATGCTCTGAACCTGGCTCAATAACGTCGCAATCTGTCCGTATTTCCATTACTGTAAAGTATACCGACGCCTCACCATGCTGTGAATGACACGTGCAGGAGCTGTAACCTGCGATCAGCTCATCATAGTTTATAATAACGCAGCGCGGGGAGAACACAGACGTTAAATAACATGGATCTGTGTTAAACACGTAGATCTTTCTGTCTGTCTGTCACTGTTAACAGAGGCTCCAGTCTGCTGTGTAGTTCATATATTTCACACAGAGCTTTAGAGGAGCATCGGGCTTCATGATCAAACTAAGTTGTACATCACGTCATCATTTCAGTCCGCGATCACCCGCTCCCTACCTCCCTCTGTGCTCGTGCTCTCCCCCTCTCAGCGCTGCGAGTCTGCATCACAGTTTTTTTATATGATGTTTTTTAAGGTCTAATGAAGGTGAATGAGGCTCCCTGTATATTCACAGGCCCTAAGGTTCTAATATATTTAATCAGAGTACACCCCTCCCCCCCAAAAACTGCTATATGAAAAAAGTAAAAATCAACAAATAGTCGAATCTTCGTATTGAACAGCCAGATCCGATTCAACTCAAAGAATCCTGATTCGGGTACAGCCCCAGAGTTTGTAGTCGGGGTCTTCTCTGTCTGTCATTGACACTACAGGAGCACAGACAGAGCAGGACTCCCTCAGGATCCTGGGTAATTTGGCAGGTAATGAGCACTCTGACAGTGCACAAGACCTCTCGTATCAGGCTGTAGAACACACACACACACACACACACACACACAAACACTGGAGATTTCCAAAAATTCAAGTCTCCATGAATCTATAATCACACCTCTGCTGTATCATAAACTTTCTGCACGACAAGCAGACAAAGGTCCACACAAGAAAACACCGCAGATTAAAAATCTAATTGAGTCTGGGTTATAAATTGCAAACGATTTCTTTTCCAACAGAACAACAAAACAAAATAAAACAGGCCTTGCTAATGAAATGGCGATGTGGGAGATTTGCAACCGAATATTGAACTATCTGACAATGATTTTATCGCTTAATGGATTCATTCTTCGGTCTATATTGTATCTAAAATACCTAGAAAGTGCCTATCACACTTTCCTGTAGTGCGATATGATTTGTTTGAGCTGTCTGACCAAGAGTTAATCCAGGTAATATGCAGGTAACTACCACATAAGGCAAAGATCCGCCAAATCCTTCTTCAAATGGCAGAAGTGTTTATTGGATTATCAAATTAGTTGCCGATTGATTCCTGCACTTATCACACTAGAGATTTATTTCTTCAACGAGTGTTTTCTCAGTAGAACAAATCTATAATCAATATTTTATACTTTCAGATAGGTTTACCAATATAAGGCTAAAATACAGCTTTCTTTTTAGAACTGTTACTCTACTCTAGTTCATCCACTGGTTCATCTACACCACGAAGGTGTAAATGATCTCTTTCCAAAAATATTCCCTCTACAATCTGAGGAAACAAAAGGGAGACAAAAAGGATGAGAAGAGTCCTTGGTATAAAAGAGAAAGCAAGAGTAGGTAAGGGAAGAGAGACATCTAGAGAAGAGCGTTGGATCACAGAGTCTATCAATCAGAAGTGGAGCAGGAGAGGCTCCGGATTGCAGAAAATTGTATGTGCCCTTGGGCAGATCAACAGCCTTTGTCCGCCTGAGGGAAAATGACTGTTGCATTGAAATGACTCCAAATGGCTGAATGCTATACACGGGTCATTGATGGGCGAGGAGCGTGTGTGTGGTTGTGTATGTGTGTATCGAGAGAGCCAGCCTAGCCAGAGGCTTGCAGGCTCCATCCGATTAAACAGAGCAGGACGAGGTGATCATTCACCTCCACTTGCCCTTCGAAGGTCTCACATGCGAGAGCACACACCTCGCCACATGCTCACACAAATGTACGCGCACGCACACAGGGAATGGAGGTGCACATGACTGACACCAACAGTTTTGAGGAGCATCAAGCCTTGAACACTTTATCCATTCCCATTGCATTATTGCCCTTGCATCATGCTCTCATCACAGGCTCCGCTCCTGCTATACAGTAACTACAGGGCAGGTAAGTAATCATCTAACCTGTAGGGCTATCATACAACTTGAGGTAAATTGCAAATCTGCTAGATTCTCACCTTCAGCACAAAAACCATTCCACTGTGAAAGACTTTTAACATGAATTTGAGCATTCTTCAACCACCTCAGCTTCAAGTAACGGCTCTACCCTCACAGGCTCCGCTTAAAATATGCACCAAGTCTATTTCTGATGGAGGCCGCTATAAGCATGCGTCAAGCTCAACAGAGCAGATCATGCCAAACAGGAAGTCAGACACGAAAACAGCATAGAGCATCCGGTCATTTCAAAATAAATCACCATGTATTCCGATTTTTAAGTCGTTTTGTAATTAAGCGGTGTACTCACCCATGGAAGAAGCACAAAATAAATCCAAATTATTGATTTCCCACGCAATAATTATATAATATATAATAGTTCTCCTGTGATCTCGCGAATCCAGCTGCTTGGGCCAGCACTCTGCTGTGCTGTGAACCTGAAAATCACTCGTTTAGCTATAGGCTAACTAGCTGTAGCTCTTGGACCCAGTTATGGCGGACGGACACAGCAAGAACTAAACAGCGGACACTTAACAGTGGGCATTTAGAGTCATAACTTTTCTGTAACCACGTCATGCTACTACTGCTGCTCCTGCCGTTATTGTTAGCATTATAAACAAATTAGCACGTCAGCAATTAGCTTCAGGACAATAATCTAGTCAAGGAAATATTGCTAGCTTAAAGTTGGACATCAACCGTCGGGTCTCAACGCCACACCAAGCCGAAAGAGTTTCCTGTCCACTGGTTGGCATCTTCCCAAAGGATTTATCCTCCCTTTTAAACGTCATGGACGTCGACCTGACTTCAAACTTCTACTGAACTGTAAGTACTGTGTTGTTTGAGATAGCTTTCTGTTCTGACCATGACGTTATTTTTAACAAAGGTTCTGGCTGCTTTAACAACACTTTTCTCATATATAAGCGTCTGTTAGCTATCATTACCATTGTGCAGTATTTGCCCTGCTATCATCTGTTAGTAACTTATGAAGCTAATATGAAGCTTTCATCCCGCTGCTTTGAATGTGCTGAAACTGACAACTAACTTGTCGCTGACTTTTATGGGCTGAGTGGAGTCCACATTTTATCATTGTTTAAGATGTGTGTGTCTGTGTATTACAACGGTTACCTCGTCACAAACCCTTTCCTGTGGCTAAATATTATTTATTAAGGTCACTCTTCAGCCCCTGCTGTGTTGAGGATGGTTTTTTCTTGCAAATTTTAAGTTCAGAGCTTTGCTAAGTTTGCTAACTCTAAATGCCATTTGAGAAGTATTGTGATTTTTTCCCCATTTCCCGTAATGATTATGATGCCCGTTAAAAATGTTTAATGGAAGTGCTGACAGTCTATTTTTTACCTGCTGGTTCTCCAGCTCTTTCAGCACTCCTTTGAGATGTTCCTTCTTCCTTTCATTACAGCAGGTCGGTTTAACAGAAGCTCTAATAATACAGTATATTGAGGTAAAGTCTGTGATGTGCCGCTTCACCTACTGTCTCTAAAAGCTCCCCTGCAGAATTACAGAGTGGAACTTCTTTTACACTGAACCATTAAGGAGATGTAGCTCATACTTACTAAAGTTTGGAATCAAAATGTCGTTTTTTTAATGTAAAATTAACATGTTGTCGGAGATGTTGGTGAAAGAGATTCTTACATTAAGACTTGACATTGATTCATTTTGATACCCTCCTCTCAAAGACGTCTCTATCTCTTTCCTTCTCTCTTCCTTCAAGTTTGAATAAATGTTATGATGCGAGTGCTTTTTGGATTGATGGATGACTACAGTTCCTGGAGGCAACTGTTTCAAATTACAAGCCTGACTCTGTTTTAAACCCATCTTTTATATTATTTCAAAGGAGACACCCACACGTATACACCAGCGCACACAAACAAGCTTGTAGACTTCAGTCCTGGTTTTATCATCACTTTACACCACCGTTCTGCTTTGATTGGCTCTCTTATAGATACACAGTGACTGTTGGGTTATTATGCGTGTGTGTGTGGGGCATTTGGAATATGGATCTGCATGTATCCATCTAAATTTGACTCACACACTCCCCTCATTGAGATAAAGTTGTGTTTTCTGTGTTGATAAGATGCACAGTGCCTCTCTCTGCATTAGAGTAGCAGAGGAGAGAATAATATGTTGAATCTCATTAGCAGGGAGACTGTGACATCTTTTGTGTGTTGCGCATATTTGAACCACCTGTGTGTGTGCAACACAGTGGATGTGGCTGTTTTTATTTATGCCTATGTATGAATTTGTTTGTATCTATTTAAATATGCCTACCGTGTTCTAGAGGTGTGTTTGTGTACCAGCCAATCAGCTAACAGTTAGTATGCAGTGCCTGACCGTGGGTCCAGATTACGGTTGTGATCGATGTGCCTGTTGACACACTGGATCTTGGAGCTCTCTGCTAAAATAGATAGACCATTCCCTCCGTCTTATTTCCCCATCATCTCCTCTTCCATGTCCTCCTCTTCATCCTCCCTCCCTCCTGTTACTCGCTCCACTCTTTTCTGGCTGAGGTAATCTTTGTTGAGAAAGGGCTAAAAACGTTGATTTGATTCAGAGAGCGGTGTCTGTACATCTGTGAATAGCGTCTCAGTGCATGAGCAGACTGTGATGACTTGTGATGTTGGAGCTCTTCAGTGTGTTTGTGGCTCGGCTCAGGTGTTTTGTTGATAGCAGTTATGACCTTGATGATATTTAACATTGCCTCTCCTTTAACTCTGAATAATATTGCCAGCAAGGAAAACTAGTTGAACAACAATTTTGCGAGAAATATGTTGCCAAAGATTTGCAGATTCCTGCATCTTACATTTTTGTGACGTCTTTTAATAGTGTTGCATATTGATAATACATATTTTTTCACATCATTGATTTACATCATTACATCCAGCACTTTAACGTGTGGAGATTTCTTCAGTCTATATTAGGCAGTCTCTGTATTGTACATATTGGTAGACTCTTAAGATAACAAAGAAAGCTGAAACACATCTTCTGTATTGTGTCTGTAGTTAGTAAGGCTTTAGTTTTTGGAAAAGGTGTTGCTACCTGACCTCTTACGCCTGGACCCCACAGGATCTGTGTGCGCCGCCATTCTGGTATAGCTAAACGAGTGATTTTCAGGTAAGGTTGCCAGGCAACCACTTAAATCCCCCTATTTCCTGTAGTTGCGCTAAACTAAGCTAACTGGCAGCAGTCACCATTTTATAATAATTATAATTATGAAACATTTCATAATCTATTTTTATTTTAAGTGTATTAAAATAACAAGGCCACATTTTTAAGAGGAATACCCCATGTTGAACTTTTTTTTTTTATTATTATCTTATCCTTAAAGTCTGTGTTGCTTTTTCCTCACATGCAGTAAAATAAAAAAGAGACTTTAATAATGTGAAAACATTCAAGGTAAGGTAGAAAGGTTCATGTTCAGCACAGCAACATGGCTTTTACTCTTGGTTAATACCACTTCTCTATCAGTGTGTTGGAGCCTGCACAAGCACAAGAGGGGTATGAGAACCTTGAATACTGCGAACATTTGAGAGCAGATGTTGCCTTCAAACAAGTCTGTAGATACGAGATGAGAGATGACATGACGTGTAATTTATGAGCATCAGTATGCAAAAGAGGCTTCCAAGGTCTCTCAATGTCCCTCAAGTCAAATGTGTGTGCAGATTCTGCTACAAATAGATGAATGCATTCAAATTCTAATCTGGGTGGGATTGCTTTAGTTTAACCTATATAACATTCATTTTATAATTTTTAACATTACAGTTATGGCTGAAATCTTAATAGAAATAAACAAGTTTGCTTATTTGCATACAGTGATCTTTGCCAGTTGCATACCTGGAAGTAACTGTTGTAGTCAGCACAATGTCACCCCGATCTGCTTAATAGGAGGCTATGATTAAGATTAACTTTTCAAGGCAACACAAAGTGAGGAATCCTGCAGACTGTTCAGCACAGCCACAGGGTTTACTGAGCTGAATGAGAGCCAGAGAGAACATCATTTTTATTTCAGCGAGGAGAGGGTCAGGTGGTGGGCCAGTTCAGGAGGCTGGAATTTGTTTTAAAGCTGAGCTATGTTTTGACATCTTTAGTGTTTCTTGTTTTTTGGGTGGTTTATTTGAGGCGCCGCGAAAGAATCAATTTACTAACTTCAAAGAAACTCTATTAAACTCTATTAAATCAGCCCCGAGTGCTTTGAGCAGCCAGATGCTGGAGAGAAAAATATTTCTCAAGAGCACGGAAGCTGTAAAGAACTCAAATTAGTCTGGCACAATGTGACCTTTTTTATCCACGACATATGTTGTGCAACAAAACAGCCACAGATGTGCCGTCTATGGCAGCGTCTGTAACAGTCCTTAATGTGAAGGAATTTACTATATAGGGGTTTCTAGGTAATAAGACACATTTTATTCCAAGGCCATTTAACAGCCAGATGCAAACCTGAAAGCAGAAGGTCACAGAGTACACGTGTTCAGGTCATGTGAAATCTCCTCATCAAGCTTCTGCGTAAGACAACTGGGCCAGATGTTGAACAAGTTCTTATGTAATGTTGATGTAAAGGTGAATGGATGCATCATGTGTTTGTGTCCCCTCCTGGAACAATCGGGTGAATTATAGTTGCCAGTAACGCTATCAGCGGTGTCTGGCCATTTCTACAGCTTACCAAAAAAGACAATCTGACATTCACAGCCCTCCTCACACCATGACTGATGAGCTGTGCAGAAGATAGAAAGGAGCCAGGGGATAAACTTCTATCTCTCGCTCCCTTTAGAAATTGTTAAATAACAGTTTCTGCCATTTGTAATGTCAATAAGCATGTGCAGCATCTGAAAACATGTAGTAATCCACTGATCCATCCTTTTTTCAGTTCCCTCCAGTGATTCCAAAGGGGCTTCCAGACCAGATGGGATGTGTAATCCCTGCAGTGGTTTCCCAGTCAACCCAGGGAAGTCCTTCAGTTTGGACGTGCCTAGGAAGACCTCCAAAGTATGATACCAAACAGGCATCCGAATCTAAACCAACTCTCCTGGCTCCTTTCAACATAAAGAACCAGCGGCTCTACTTTGAGCCCCCTTTGTTATCAACTACCTCCTTCTTTTGGTCACTCCCCAAAGCTCATGATCATAGATAAGGGTTTGAACACAGATCAACAGGTAAATCGATAGCTCTGCCTTCCAGCTAAGTTACCTCTCTACCATTCCGCTGTCCTGAACAGCCCCTGAATTACATCACGGCTGACGATGAGACATTTCTCAAATATAAAAATAATAATAATACTTTGAGAGATAATAAAAATCAAAGCAAAAAAGTCAACTGAGGAGAAAACTTGTAGCTGGCAAACAATTTATTCATACTAGCGCAGCCTGCTGTTTTCTGAGTTAAGATGCCACAACTTCACTTGTCAAATGAGAAGTACTGGTCAATGTCAACTCCTCATGAGTCGGAGTGAATAATAATTTATATGTCAAATAAACTCTGGATTGGGCCTTTAATCCTGTGCATCTGCCTGGGAGGCTCTCCTACAGAGGAGCTAAATGAAGTGCAGGATCAAAGACCTGGCTGCAGCTCAGAGGCACCGTAGGAGGTTAGACCTTCAGCATCCTTTCCTTCTCCCCTCCTTTCCTTTCTCTTCTCTCCTCTCCTCTCCTCTCTTTTGCTGGAGCTGCTGAAGTCTCTACTTTTTCCCTCTCGTCTCCTTAACTCTGTTGTGATCTCTCCGTCTTTAATCTGCCCTGCTACATACTGATCTGTTCTGAGATGCCTCCCTGCCTCTCTCCTTCTGTCTCTCTCCCTCTGTCTCTCTCCCTTTCTCCCTCCTGACACAAAGTTCAAAGGCGGGGCCTCCCACTAAGAACCCCCCATCACCTCTCCCATCCATTTCTCTGCAGCTCCTCCTCAGTAGGGGGTGCTTAGATTTTCTTTCTGACGCTCTCAGTTTCTCTTCTTCACTCTTCCCTCCCTCATCCTTACTTTCTCTCGCTCTCTGTCACTGCTTCTTCTTACTGTATTTCTTCTTATACTGGAACAACACTGCAAAGATACACAGGGAATATTCAACAGACAGAAGTTATTTTATTTTCCTTGAAAACAACTTCTTTAAAGTAACAGTACTTGATGCACATATTTCCCAAGTTGCAACAAAGGTGCCATGCTGGTTGGTAAATGTTATACTCAGAAACCCAAACGTTGTTGCAAGTCTGCTGACCTGCAGCCTGAGGCATACTCCAGCAGGAGCCAGCTAAATCTACTAATGTGTAGAAGCAACATAACACTAATTTTGGACATTTTCTAAAGACAAAATCTCCTGCAAAGGGTGACTAGCATGATCGATCATGCTCCCCATGCTAAGCAGGCCCTTCCAAAGATTAAGAACCCATATCCAGCACCTTAAAGTAATAATCCTGAAGATTTGCATTTAAATAAATGTCTCTTTAGTCACTATCTATCGCCAAATGAGGTAACACAATGGTTGGCCTATGGCCCACTGGAAAAAATCTCAAGCGGCGCCCAGTTAGTGACGCGTTTTCCATCACCCAGCAGTGGTTGGTCTGCCAGAGAGGGTAGGCGGAGCTAAGCGGCTGCTTTTCCGGTCTCTGCAAGTGTTGCGAGTAAACAGTAATCTACTATGGCTGAACAAACAAAGAAAAGATCGATGACTACAGATACAACTTCAAAAATAAGTGAAAATCCAAAGAAAGAGAAACAAATTCAACGCTCAGATGAAGGCAAACAGTCTAAAAAGGAAAGCGACTGTCAGCGAGGAAAATCAAGAGTTACAACCGGAGCCAACCGTGGACGTCACACATGCAACACTGTCTGGATATCTGGGAATTGGCTCCCGCAATTACCGTTTATCACAAAGGTGCCGCCAAAGAGAACGAAACTGAGATCTTCAAGATTAGCAAACGACTTAATCTGTCTGAAAAGTAAAGTTTGGGGGGGTTTGTAAGGCAAAATTGCCGGCATATTGTGTACAGAAGGCCTAAAAAAAAGAAAAAAAGTACTCTCAAATTTTGCTGGCTGAGTTTGCTTCAACAGAAGTGCTTGAAACTCTCTCCTCTTATACCTCTCCCTCATCGTGATTGAGGGGAAGGCGTCCAAACATTCTTTTAACTGTCAGAAACGCACAGATAACATTCACACCAAAATCATGCCATGATATGCCTTCTATTCTGTCACTTGTCATATGTGCAGAACTATGCCTTCAAGGAGAGACTAAAAATGTATCCCATTATCCAGATAATTTAAACACCAGCTCCAGTCATGTTAAAAGACATAAAATGCTCTGCTTGAAATAATAAATTGTGTCAGATGTTTTTTCTGCAAAATGTTTAATTACCTTGTAAAAGTGCTCCCAAGGCATCTCCTCCTTCTGCCTCATTAAAAATTCCCCAACCTGCAGCCCCGCCCACTATGCAAATTTCCAACCGCCCCCTCTGTCGCGCACCCATTTCTCTCCGATTTTTAGATCCCTCGGTAACAAATGAAGGCTCACCACTTCGCACTTCTCCTCGTATAAAGTTACAGCTGAAAACTAAACACGTCTCTGCCATCGTTTAGTGGCAACTTTAGTGAAACTTTTGTGACGTCTCAAACCTGCCAATCTGAAAACGTGTTGTTCAGCCTGTCCTTGGTACACTGCAGTTTAAAAGCAGACAGGCCCAGCCATGGAGATGACTGCTGATGTTGTCCCTGATATGTCTACAAGAAAAACACGACATGGAGATGTTTACAAGGTTAAACACGTGGTTTTCACTGGAGGGGGGCTGTAACAATATTGTTCACATCAGCTAACCTAAATTGGGCAGAAAACACAGTTTGAACTTGTGCAACTTCTTATTCACCCTTTCCCATCCCTTCACCTCCCCTCTGCCCTTCTTTTCTTTTTTCCTCTCAGTCAGCATCCGGCAGAGTCGACGTCCTGCTGAGACGATACTGCCCTACCCGAGTCTCACCCCTCCATCTCCCCTCCTGCCCCTCATTCCCCTCATTCCCCTCTAGGCTGTCTCCATTTCCTTTCACCCTTCACCACTCTCCACTTGCTTCCTCTTAAAGGGCAAAAAAAATCAAGTGTGTCCATCAGCATGTGAGTTTATGTGTGTGATTGTGTGTGTGTGTGTTTGTGTATAGAGGCATGAGGTGGATCAGCTCAATCGTCCTATTCAAACTCTTGACCTTCCTCCCCTCCTCCTCTGCACAGTGTGACCCCGACTCATTATTGAGAAAGTGACATTCGGCTACTTTACTCTGACACACACACACACACACACACACACACACACACACACACACACACACACACACACACACACACACACACACACACACACACACACACACACACACACACACACACACACACACACACACACACACACACACACACACACATTCAGTCTTAGGTTTGGTGTAGATACAGACACGCTCACTTACTCTTTTGAAGCTCAAAAACGCACACAAACACTTGTTTACACTCCTCTTTCTCACACACACACATACAGAGCAGCACACGAAATAACAACACACACACAACAACAACACACGCAGGTTTTGGAGTGATCCTTTGCCAGCCTTGCTTAGGAAGGACAAGAGAGGGTTTGAACTGAAGCTCACCTTTTGTTCTGCAGTATTAATGTTAGTGTGTGTGTGTGTGTGTGTGTGTGTGTGTGTGTGTGTGTGGGTGAGAGGAATAAACAGTGAAGTTTCTGTGAATTTTCATATGGGATAGATAGAAGTACATGATGATGAGGATATTTGATGACTGTGATGATGATGATGATGATGATGATGATGATAAGAGGTAGGGAGGAGCGATTACATTCCTCCTCCTCCCCTTTCTCATACACATAATGTAGATAATACGTAACGCAATCATACTTAAAAGGCATGACTTTCATTGAAAGTTACACTCACTCTGCACACCAACTAAGTGAATTTAATAATGCATACCGGCTCACACACTCACACATAAAGCACAGTGTGGAGGAGTGGCCGCCTTTAGGAAGCAACACTTACCATTAAAGGGACAATAGGAGACACGGGGCAAAGACAATAGAGACAGATATAATCATTAACTTCACAAAGCCAGGACTGCGTCGTTCCAACACGGACAACGTGTTGCTAATTTGCACCTTAATAGGATGGACAATCTCTGGGGGGAGAATATGCTCCACAAATAGCCTTCTTTGTGTCTTGTCGAATGCCCTGCAGGTGTGCAGATGCAGAAGCTATAGGAAAGTGTTTCTCACAATGCAGCACTGCCCCCCCATGGTTGTCAGGGGAACAGCAGGAGACTCACTGGAGTCAGGGCTGATGGTTCAAGTTCAAATCCATTCATCAGAAAAATATTATTTATGCATATTGTTTGAGAAATTTCTAACAATAGTTTTGACATAAAAATGGAAATAAGAAATAAATATTAAGATTTTATATTAAACCTTTAAATAATAGACTAATATAAACTAGCAAAGGGCAAGGAGGTTATTTGAAATGAAGGTCAGAATGAGATGTTAAAAAAACTCTCGTTATAATGAGCCTTAATGGTGATTTGTTTTGGAGGGGTTACAGCTTGGTAGGGGGGCGTCAGATATCAATCTGACTCTGACACCAGCACTTTTATCTTTCCTGACCAAATATCAGTCACAATATTCCGTCACTTATTCAGGATTTTCTTAAAACAAATCAAACAATCCAAATAAACTGAATTAATCCAAAACCTCAAGGACATCCAAGAGAGTCACACTGACACCTAAATGTCATAAAAAGGGAAAGTAAATGAGGAAAAAGGAGCTTCAAGGATCACTTTAAGGCTTTTAAACACGGGGTTACACTCTGTGGGCTTGTCAGGTCGTTTATCTGCACCGGCCTCCTGACATTGCTGCGGACAGTGAGATGCAAGGACGCTGACCCCAACCTTTTTACAAGCTGCAGGAGGCCTCGAGGACTGATGACAAATGGGCAGAGTGACCAGGGAGGGTGCCGTCTTAACATGTGCTCCCTGCTCCACAAAAGGACCAGAGAACGTGACCTTAGAGTCGGGGAGAAAATCTGCCTTTCTTCAGTAATACTGCACAATAAATAAGGCTGATTATTTTCCCAGGAAAATATAAGTTATCCTTTGAGGCTCCTCTGTCACTTCTGCTGACAAACAGAAAATCCTAAATGACACCTCCAAACAGTTGATACACAGAACTCCACTCATTAAAAAATAACCGATCCAGAACCTGAAAAACATTCATATTGGGATGTTTTGCTTTAACTTTTCTTTTTGAAAAACCTTTATAAAATGTTCCTTACACAGGACTTTCACTACTGTGCCTTTAATATACCAGAATACAAGGGTGGGTGTGCACATACACCGCTAACAAGCTAACTGTAGAGGTGATAATTTCTCAAACACAAAGCTTTTGCTGTGAGACCTACAAAAACCAGACCTGGTATTAACAAGCTAACTAACAAGCTAACTAACAAACTACTTAACAAGCTAACAGTAGAGGTGTCAATTTTTTCAAAAACAAACTGTCAAGGTTTAGGTTTAAACAAACGGTTGAGGACCCAGATGCAGACTGAAATAAGTATTTCATTAAACAAAAAGGCAGAAGGCGAAACAAAAGGCTTACTGATATGAAGGAATCCAAGGGGGGTAGGCAAACAGAATCCAATGGTAAAAAAGGTCCAACAAAACAGGCAATAAGTAATCCAAATTAATCAGAAGGTGAAAAAATCCACACAGGGAACACTGAGACCACTGAGAATCATAGGATGCATGGACATGGACAGACGACAACGAACTAGCACAGGGACAAGGGAAGACAAAGACTAAATACACTGGGGAGGTGAAACTAATCGGGCACAGGTGAGACAATCAAGGGAGCAGGTGAAAACAATCAGGGCAGGGCACATAATCAAACAGGCGGGAAAACACACAAAGGCAGGAAGTAAAACAAGACAAAACAAACATAGGGCAAGAACTACAAAATAAAGCAAATTAATTACATAACTATACAAGACTAAATCAAGACAAGAACACAATATATTACATACAAAATTAAACAATAAGAACTCATGACACAAACACAAAGCTTTTGCTGTGAGACCTACAAACACCACATGTTAATATCAGGTCTGAACGGGATCTAGACGTGGTATTAACAAGCTAACTAACAAGCTAATTAACAAGCTAACAGTAGAGGTGTCAAATCTTAAGAACAAACACAAAGCTTCTGCTGTAAGACCAACAAAAACCACAGGCTAATAGCTGGAGACCTGGTATTAACATGTGGTTTTTGTTATCGGATCACAAGTGGACAGCCTTGAGTACAGGTGTAAACACACCCAGGATGGATTGAGGACGCATTGAGCTCTAGTCACCATTTTCATGACAACATCTGTAATAAGTTATTAACAGGAGAAGCTGCTAATCAACGAATCTTAAGGAGATGGAATTGAAGGTAAGTGGGTTAACCTCAAAGTCCTCTTGGATAAACTCACAAGCTTTCTTGTCTGATCATTTTTAACCTTTATGAGTTGAGAACACAAAGAGCTAAACAAAGTTATTCTGGCTAAAACCATATTTTTATGAAAAATTACTTTCATGACCTTTTGTGCCGAGCAGGTGAAGAACAAGAAGATGAAGTGTAGTAATGACTCTACAGGACATCACCTGTCCTCAGACAGCCTCGTTGATCACTGACTGACCTTTGACCTGGACAGAAAGAGCAACTTACACTTAAAGTCATGCTGTCCTGCACCTCATGGAACAACTTTACAGAGCAAAAAACACTCAAATAAAACTAAACTTGTTTCGAGCATTATAAGTGCAGCCAGTTTGCAAAGGATGGTGGATACAAACTCACTGAACAGGACATTGAGGGCCTGTGTCCACTAATGCCGCTTTTTACGCTGGCAGTGCCCACAATTTCAACTTCAGAGCGCTTCTCGCCGGCGCTTACTGTTGCTAGGTTACGAAAGTTGTCTGGCGGCACTTCCGCTTCCCTTGGTAGTGATCGTTAGGGTCCCGATCAGACAGAGGCGCACCGCACTGCCTTGCTTGCTGCGTTGTTAAGGCAACCACAGAATCATTAGCTGTCATTAACCTCACTGTTATATTGTAAACTGACAGAAGGCCCGTCTCTGCATTAACCGATTGGACAATGAGAAAAAACACCCATGACGTCAGGCGCTTTTCTGCTTTAAGTTTTTTCAACTTGAAGCACTCGGAGCATTTCCTCAAAAGTGCGAGGCGCACAGAGTGGAAAAACACAAGGCGCTCAGCAATGCAAAAGCAGCGCGCAAAAAGCGTCCCTCTCATTGAAAACAGCTACAAAACAGCCGTCCCCAGCCGCTAAAACGCGTTCTGTCTGATCGGGCCCTAAATCTGTTTTAAATTGCTCTGTATGCTTAATATTTGCTTTTATTCAAGGAAATTTTACAAAGAAAACAGGCAGCAGCAGCTCTACACCTGGAAATTGTACCCTCATAAAAAGGAAACGAAACTCTTCTCCTCCGCGATTGTTGACAATGTTGATGTCTGAACTGAGAGCGCTGTGAGCGCAGAGACAAAAAACAGTCGAGGGAGTTTTTGCGCTGAGGACGCTGAGTGCTGAAAACGCTGACATGCAGTGGTTCTGTATAGAAATGGGAGCTGCCAACACAAAAAACTCCATTAGTGGACACAGACCCTAAATTTATGAGAAGTGTGAGAAACACCTCCCTCCCATTTTTCTGTGTTCCTAGTACACGAAATTGCTGTGTTACCTCATGCAGGGCAGGTCTAACAATATTGGGGAGCTTGACTAAGTTAATGTTGTAGGATGTATCCCTTTATTAGACACAGTACAGAGGTCACTGGAAATGATGGAAGAGATTATATAAGAGCAGCAACTGAAACAGCAGGCCTGGTATGTCTGGTATATTTTTTCAGATTTGCTTCTGTATGTCCTCGAACTCTGTGAAAGTGCAACACTTAAAGTAAAAGAAAGATACAAACTTTTCCTGCATGCATACAGAACATTAACAAGAGATACAAAGACTGCAGGAAGGCTTAACAAGGATTGAAAAACTTGAGGGCAAATGAGACACAAAAGGTTAACGATGCAACTTTTTCTCACTTATGTGTGTGAGAACAAATGCACACACGTATACGTTAGCTCAAGGGCAGCGCAGACACTGTACAGGTGACAGAATATTTTCCAAACTGTTTTGCTTCACAAATTTTCATTTAGACAGGAATATGCTAAAAGCCAAACCCCCGTGTGTGCGCGCAGCCCTCAGGTGGTAAAGTTTCCGTTTTCCCCCTCCTGCTCTCGGCTTCTGCCCCCGACAAAGTCACAACTTCAAAGTCAGAAAAGAGGAGAGGTGTGATACACACACACACACAGATGCACGCAGGCACATATTACACAAGCCCAGCATTTCCACATTTCCTCCCCTGCCATCCAGTGGGGCTCTTTCGCCTTTTGTGATGTATAATTGAAGCTGTGTGTAATTTCATCGCCTCGTTTCCACTCCAATCCCACTCGGAGCTGAACTCTCACTTCTCTCAGCGTTCTGGAATATTCTCTCTGAAGTGAAGAGACCAGCTCTTTGAACATGCTGGTTAACATGCCTCACCCCCCTCATCCCCTCACCCCTACGCCACCCTGACCCGTCTCCATTAAACATCTTTCTAACTTTATCGCTGAAAGGGGGAGGCAGTGTCTTTGAGAAGCACTTCAGAGGGTGTTAAAGTCAGATTAAGCAAAAGTTCACTAAACGTCATTTGAATTAGTCAGACTTCCTGGAACTTAAGTTGTCCTGATTTTATGGAAAAAAACAGAGGTTTAGCTGAAACCTCGAACAGAGTGCGATCTGATTCTGCATGTATATGTTTCCTTTAGAAACAGGAAGCTATGGAGGAACTTGATGTGGATATTTGTTGCCATTTAAAACAGCAAAAACTTGTGCAGAGTCTATCCCGGTCTTTCCGGGTCGGGGTGGTCTCTGTGGGTGGCACTCCCTGCAGGCATAGACTGTGACCCCTCCTGGTGCGGATGGCTCCCATAGGTGGCGTTTTCCTCACATGTTCCTCATTGTCCTGCCATGTCTCTTTACCATGTTTTATCCTGAGTGCGTGCGTGTGGGTGGGTGTATGTGTGTGAGTGTGTATGTGCATACTTGTACATGTGTGTCTGTCTGTATCTGTGTGTGATAAAATGTACCTCTGCGGGTGGGTCGGGAGGGGCAGGTTTCCAGTATTTGTATTATTGTGATATGTTTTTAATTCTATGTTTTTAATTTTTCTGTGAAGCACTTTGTGTTGCATTCTTTTTGCATGAAAGGTGCTATATCAATAAAGTTTGATTTGATTTGATTTGATAAAGAATTCGGGAAAGAATCCTTTATTGGTCCTGCTCAAGTCCTCCAACCTGTCGCCTTATACACTGAGCTGTGCGATACAGATGAACGCTCAGAAAACAGCTTGTAATTGCACTCTGAATTGGGATTGTTTTGTCAGATTGTTTCCAAGTGAAGAGCCTTTTAGCTCAACTTTTAAATCAACTCAAAGTACAAGTTATGTAAGTGCTACAGATTCAATCATAACAACTAATTAGCTTGTGTGTCAACAGATAAATTGCAAATGAGGGTACTCCATTAGCTGATTAAGTTGGTAATGGCTGAAGGCTCTGGAAAAAGCCTGATCTGGACATTGTAATATTATAGTACCAAGCATATGATCACAAATGCACATGTAGTAAAAATGCCCCATGTAGGCCTTCTACACTACATTGCAGCCAGTGATGCATGCACACACAGTTTAGTGTATTCTTCCTCTCACACACACATCGACAGAGTAACCAGCATGCCTTCCTGCCCCTCCGTGTGACAGTAAACCTTTAATGAGTAATAAAAGGAGTCCGACCTTGAGCACAGTGTGAAGCTCCCCGGCCCTGATCAGATCTGAAATAGAGCTGAACGCAGCAGAACAAGGAGAGACAGCGAGGACGAAACCAAGGACATTTGTGCAACACAAGGAGAGATGAGGCTCCTTCTCTTCTACGTGGAGGTTCACTGGTCAGAAGTGGAGTAAAGTGGACAGGACGCAGAAAACACTGGCTGTGTTCAACTCTCATTGAACCTCAAGAATTTCCTTCATATTGAAAAAGTCAACTCACCTTGTCTCGTACTTCCCATCAATCCACCTTTACATATTAAACTGAGACCACAATCTTTACATACCATCAACATGGCAAAGCTAAGATGCTAATGTTTATTGTGTTCACCATGCCAACCTGGGCTTCACAGTAGAGCCGTCACTGTTGCTGTCGCCTCACAGCCAGAAGGTTCCTGATTTGAATCCAGGTTTGGCCATGGACGCCTTTCTGTGTGGAGTTTGCATGTTCTCCCGGTGCATGCGTGGGTTCCCAAAGACATGCTCGTTAGGTTCATGGATGACTCTTCCGAAGGTGTGAGTGTGAAAGGTTGTCTATAGCTGCTTTCCCACTGGTCCAAAACCCCCCAGCTTTTTTGTTTAGTGGGAAAGGCGCCAATCGGCATTCAGACCCGGGTAATTATCGCCTCGGCTCCAATCGGATGGGATGGGTCGATGGGAACACAAAACCAGTATCGACACGCTAATCTCTGCTCCCTTTCCGGCTCGACGCTATGCTCCTTCTCTAACTTCTGCGACTCCTTGTCATCTTAGCTACAAACTCCTCCTGTCTCCGTCTGAACAGCGCTCGAGCATCGTTCCAAATTTGTCGTCGCCGAGTTTGATAGACTGAATGAGTAATAGATACAATAAAGACCTAACCACCGTAACATCTTCACTGTTTACTAACCCTGTCTCAGGCGTGTTTGTGATGTCAAACAGTGACGCAGCAGAAAAGAAACCGAAAGGAGTATACTTCACTGGCAATGGGAAAGGAGACAATCGGCATCTATAAGCAGGTCTTCCCAGGTTTAAAAAACCTGCGTCAACACGCTAAATTTAGATGGGAAAGGGGTAATAGAGACAGATAATCTTTCATGCTCACACCCACACGCACAATTTAGAGTCACTGATGAACCTAACGAGCATGTCTTTGGACTGTGGGAGGAAGCCGGAGTAACTGGAGGGAACCCACGCATGCACAGGGAGAACATGCAAACTCCACACAGACAGGCCTCCATGGCCGAACCTGGATTCAAATCAGGAACCTTCTGGCTGTCAGGCGACAGCGACAGCGACAGCCCGATCATTTTTCAATGAGTTAATTTTTCAGAGAAAGAAGTGAAGTCTTAATCCTTTGAATTGTTTTAGCAGCCTGAGGAGGAAACAGTATCTTGTATTTTACAATTCTGAAGCCAAGCTTAGAGGAAAGTAATAAATAAACCCCCGGTTTGTTAAGGGAACCGAGTACCAGGCATGAATAAACACACAAAATCCTTTCTGCTTTACATTTTATTCATTTTCCAAATTCATATCAGTAGACTTGGAGAAATAAAAGGTCTTTTTTTCCTTTTTAAACATTCTCTTAAACAAAAATATAACAACTATTTACAATCACTCGTAAAAAATACATAAAAAGCGTACGAGCAAAATCATGTTGTCTTTCTAAAAGACATAAGTTACAACAGCTATGAGAAGTGTAAAGCAAACTTTAAGCCACAGACCAAGTTAATAATACCTCTTTGTACAGATTGTGCAGCACACTCACCACATTGAAGCTTATTGTTGTGCATTTCTGCTGTAATGCCAAAAGATGTCTACATAAAACACATTCACATCTCTCTTATTGCATTCCAGGTAACAACGAGGACACGGAGAGCGGGGAGGAGGAGGGGGGGAATTAAAATCAGGCAGGTATTTTCAAATAGCTTTGAGAGAGGTGAAGTTTATCTCCTCCAGTCTGATGCTGTTAGAAACACTGAGGAGTTCACAGTGCCAAGAGCTGCTCGCTGCCTGATCCTCCATGAAAACAAAGCTACTTGTCTGTGAAGGAGGAGACTGCTGAATGAAGGACCAAATCAAATCAGGGGGAAACATGTGGCGTCTTTTAGTGCTAACCGAGCACAGGAGAGGAAATGAACTGCTTATTTCCCTCGCTAGGAAACAACATTGATGGAAAGTGAACAGGTTTCATTCTGCGCAACGATTTCAGGGAAAATAAACACAGTTTTCCTGATGTTTAGCTCTCAATCAAACATCTAAAAGCAATCAAAACATGCAGCATTTTCTCTGAGTTTTCTACACCCGCGCTAACTCTCATGTTCTGCTACTTTAATATCATCTCTGCAGACTGGTAATACTGATTCAAGGTTCAGAATCTGAGGAATATAGTTGTGCAAAAAAAAAGAGGAGTTGTCAGTTTCTGACTCTCAGTCCGTTTCAACATTTCTACTGTTGTTATAAAAGGGAGAAAGAGACTAGGATGAGGGTCACAGTGGATGAAGTGGAAGAGTAAAGAAGAGTCCTGCTGAGCGAGAGGCAGAGAAACTAGATACTAGACGTGACATCGCAGCAGGCTTGTTGTGTTAAATTCTAACAGACTGGGATATAACAGCATGAAAAACTTCTCTCAATCGCTCAGTCTGAGTTTGGAAGAACTCGCCTTATGCCATGAAACTAAGCGACACACCAGGGCCCAGCCAAACCAAAGCTGCAAACTAAGAAGGGCTTTCATTGAAAATGACTTCTGAGCCTTTCCTTATGCGCTGAATCAAAACGGGATTAAAAAGAAAATGCTATGTTGATTCCAACCTCGCAAATATAAGTCCAAAACACACGCACACACTCGCACAGTCACGTCCCAAAACACAGCAGCAATTACAGTTATCGAATGAGCAGAAATGGCACCAACAACAGTGAGTGTGAGGGGAGGAAACAAGTCACAAAGAAGGAGAAGAAATTCCTTAAAAGACTCCTGCCCGGAGACGGACGCGGGGCGATCACCACCTCGGATTATTTCTTATAACAAAATATTCAAAAATAGCCTTTATAGAGGACTCTCTTTACCTATCTATACATGATCAGTTCATATTAATTTATGGCAAAGAAACAACAAAAAAATATATGTATAAATCCATATATATGCCATGTATATATTAGCATCAATCATTTCAAGTCTTTGTGTGGCAAAACAAAACAAAAGAAGCATCACAGAGCGCGAGACGGACAAGCAGACGGAGGAGAGAAGATTCCAGTTACACCCCTGCTGCACTGCAGAACAACACAATGTCCCCCAAACATTACTCACAATGTACAAATTTGCTTCTGTTTGCAATACAAATAAACTATTTTCAAGCAAATCCTTTAAATATTCTACAAAATGTACTATGCACATGGAAAGGAGATGCAAGCCAGGCTTTAAAATACATTATCTGTCCACTTGATTTGTTGCTCGTTCTTTAAATAAGAAGCAAAACAAACGATATGAGAGGTACGCTGTGAGCACATAGTCAAATTTTATGCTGCATCTCACATTCCTGCTGCATTATAAACAAATTTACAAGGTCAAATAAACCTGGAGCATTATGCTTTAACATCTCAGCTTGTAAATCAATAGACAACTAGTCTAATAAACACTGTAAACAAAACGTGTAAGCGTGGGTGTAAACACTGTCATTTGTCTTGTGGTGTGTGTGTGTGTGTGTGTGTGTGTGTGCATGCACGCTGTGTGACCACGCAGTGCTTATTTATGGTTTTATTATAGCTGCTGCAATAACGACGTTTTACTCTACAGGAAGCAGCGAGGCATTTGTTCTTCAGCTCATTAAAAACAAGTTATAATACAGTTTTTTATAGAACATCCAGGAGGCAGCATGCCGCTAAAGTACCTCGCGTCAGACAGAGCAGTAAGGGAGGCGGCCGGGCGACGGAGAGCGTGACACCAAGACACTGAACTGCCTGAGAGATGCTGCTCGTCTCTTCTTTCCCTATGAAGCTGAAAACAAAGCTGAGAAAGTGGTGAATACAAACAGACTCTGTTACTTCAGGAGTGGAATTCCTCTTTTAGAAACAGGAAGGAAAAGCATGATGAGGGGCTCTTTGTGGCTCCTGGGGGCTTAACTGACCTCGAATGCAGTAAAGTGTACAGTAATTATTGCAACCATAGACTGTATAAAAAGATGGACAACGACAGCTACCTTAAAGTGAAGCCTAAACATCTCTAGTGCCCCCTGCTGACTGGCTGCAATATAGATCATAAAGCCCGCCTCCTCCATGTTAGCAGATGGGACATGAGTCAAACAAGTTTAGTTTTAATTAGTTATTTGACGCTGTAAAAAGGATGATTGACAGCTCTGTTGACAAATCCGGCTCCTGCAGCCGATCAGTTCCGGATTAGCAGACTAGAGGAGGAACGGCGAGAGGAGACGTAACTAAAACAATCACTACAGTCATTGAAGTTTCCATTTCTGTGAACGTTTGCAAGAAGCTGTTCTGCTGTTAATTACACCGACGTGCGGGATCCTGTTGCTGTTTTTTTTCTGGTAATTTAAGTGTGTTTTGGTTAGCGGAAATGGCTACTCCTCGATCTCTACCGAGCTCTGGCTCCAAATTACATCACCATCGCTGGCAGATGGCAGCGCCTGTCACAAGGGCTATTTTGGCATCAATTTCGTACAATAAGAGCAGATGGAGACGCGTCGTCCATCTATATATATAGTCACTGATTGCAACTACTAAAGTTGGTTTTGTAGCTGTTTTTATCTGTACATTTGGTGTGTTTGTGTTAAAACTGATTTTATGAATGTAAATTTACATCATCAGTGCCAGGGTCTGAAACAGGCCCATAAATAACCCTGCATTGTACTTGTCTCTTATTTATCGAGATCTTCTTTTCAGCCGTCAGCAAAGTACAAACAAAACAAGAAAATCATTTTTAAAAAACATCCTGATGAGCCAAAATTCGTCGTAATACTTCCACTACTGACTACAGTTTTCCATCCCTTTGTCTGCTCCTCCTCACGATTCTCACAAGAAACTTTGCAAATGAGATGCAAATGAAAAGAAGAAAAGAAATATGTTCAATCGCTGTACAACATGTAAAAGCTGCTAAAAACAAGAGAGCTTGGAGCGAAAAATGGAGGTACATGGTCTGTTTCCAAGGAGGCCGACTTCTTCTCATGAGACATTGTTATTGTCCGTCTTTCCTTCTTTTATTTGTCCTTTCATTTCACGTCCGTCCACCGCCCCTTTTCTGGTTTGTTCAAGAGTTTTTTAAAAAGTGTCTAAAATCTTTCTTCTTTATTTTGTGAAGTGGGTTTAAAAACAGAGATGATTGTACGAGTCTTGGCAGGTGAAGAAAGGTCACACCGACCCTCTGCTCTGGTCTACACGGGTGCATTATGGTCCGTGGTGATGTCACACAGGGTTTTTGGGCAGGTTGGAGAATGTGCTCTGAAACGTGGTGATGGCAGGCTGCTAGTTTAGTCCAAAGCCTGTTCATCACGACTTGGTCCGTGTGTGAGTGTGATGTCACCGCCTCACACCGCCGACACTTGTTCATCTGGAAAAGAGAAGAGAGGACGATGTTTGACAGGAAGTCTAACACTGCTGAATTTAATACTTCTTAATACTTTTTACAGGGTTCCTGCAGGGTTCACAAAGTTCAACTGTAGACTTTCAAAGGCTTCACTTAAAACTGCATGGAATTAAATTTAATATCTGTTTCACAGACTTTGGCCGAAGTATGAAAGAATAATGAAACAGAAGTTAGGAGGAACGGGACTGGAATTTTAAGAACTTTACACGTTCATCAGGACGTCTAAAGAGTTTATAACAACCATCATTAGTAGCACAATTTACAACATTCATCAGATCGGGCCTGGATACGAGGCTGATAATGGACAGAAAAATGTCATTCATTTATGCTCATTGAAACCTGAAACTCGCTCATTATGAGCTTCGTAGGTACTTTAGCTTACAGAAGTGACAGTGCTTGCTACAGGTTTGATGGTACCGAATTAAATTCCCACCTTTAGTTTAAAGGTGTACAGTATGTAATGTATAATGCCCTCGTTCTTTAATAACATAAATGCCTTGTGCAGGGAATAACATTTCAATATTTTCTTAAGTAAAGTTTAAGACGGTACCTTTAAAGGCCTATTTGGTGATAGACTATCAATCCAAGAATCCATGAAACATATGAAACATGTTGGAGTCAGACTTAAGGCACGGTTTAACACAGATTCCAAACTACAAGCAGGGCTATACAACCAGTGATGCAACATCAGTTAGTTTCAGTTTTTCCAATGAAAATGTACTGTCCTGCTCTGTGTGTCAGCAAACGCCCTGGCTCTGTTTTTGCAAAGATTTGCACACCTTTCATTCTGTAGAGGCTAAAATTACAGGTAGCAGCAAAAACATAATAGCCCTCTTGTTGTGCAGTGTCATGATCGTAGTATATCTGGACAATTTTTCAGGCTCCATCTGATACACTTCGCCGGTTCGCTGTATGTCAGTAAGGGGATGTTGACATTATAAAGAAACTTTTGTCTTTTTTCTTTTCTTCTTTATTCCCATGGTTTCCAGACTTCAGAAATAAGATAAGTGGAGATATGTTTTGTTGAAGTGCTAAAGTAATAAAACATTTTTTTTTTATACTTTCAGTTAAATCTTTCAAAATGTTGGTTAAAAGGGACCTATTTTAGCTATGCAATCAATTTTCTATAACTCTGATGTGCTTTTGAATCATGTTGGTAAAGTTTGTTTCGTTTTAAATTGTATACATATTTTAATGTAATTATTTTTCAGAGCCTCTCCTTCCTCCTGAAAAGAACAAGCCGTTTTGCCATTCAAAGGTGAGACCTTAGCCACGATTGGCTGACAGTATTAGGAGTGACTGCATAGCCCCTCCCCCACATGTCCGATCCCACGTGGGGGAGCGGCAGCACTGCACTGTCACTCAAAAGTTGTAGAAAAGATGGCCGCTCTAGGATCGGTTATTCGGCCTTATATGTTCAAGCCAGAATCGCCAGGAGGTATCAGGATGGTTAGCTGAAAACAACTTGACTACAAGCTCGTGCAAGAGGGCAGCCTGAGGTGAATGACAGTGAATGACGATTGGTCAATTTCAGCAAAAGCAAGGTTCTACGTAGAAACCTGCAGCTGTTCTGAACGGCTCATTTCAGAGGCGACCTTTTTAAACATGTGATTCTGGAAAAACACAAAATTATGCAGTTTTCACTTTTTCTCTGTGAACAATAAACACCCAAAAATGTGAAACACATGAAAATATGAGAACACCCATTAAAAGATATGGCCCCTTTAAGAGTCAAACCCTAAAATCCAGAGTGGTGTGTTCACCATCCTGTGTGACGTACCTTCCTCACTGTCAGCCAACTCCTGTGTTGGGAGGCAGATGCTGGGCGGTCTGGAGAGGCCCTGCGTGGAGCCGGCAGTCCGGCCCTCTTGTTGGAGGTGATGGTTAGCAGCCAGCCTCCGTGCTTCAGCCAGGCCGCCTGCTGCTCCGGGGCTCTGCAGGAGTTTGCTCCTCTGCAGCGCCACACTGTAGTCCGGAGGTTTGAGGTGAGGAGGCCTGGGGACGAGACCTCCTGGCCCTCCTACTACTCCGTCTGGGAGGGTGATATCCCCCAGAGCCAGACCCTGGTAGCCTGGAGGGGTGGGAGGGGGAGCTCGGTAACGCTCATCCTTGGCGGGGGAGGTGATACAGTACACTGGATGGAGGTGAAGATTAAAAGAATAGAGGGATGGAGCGAAAAAGGAGGGAAGTGAGGGATGAGGAGGGAAGAAGTTTCCAAAAAAGGAGGTGTTTGGGGAAGAAGTGAAAAACAAAAGAAAATAATGTATAAATTAAATCAATGTGATGTTTCACGAACACGATAAAGAACTATACATGCATCAAAGTGTAAAATTAAAAGGAAAATATGAAACCAATGAGATGGATGGCTGCAGCAGATACAGACACAACTAGAGCTGCATCTTATGAGACTTCATTACTTAGTATTCAGTCAGTTATTCATCAGAATAATGGATTAATCGTTTGGTTCTTTGAACAGCAGAAAATATACTAAATTAAAGTAGAATGTTTGACCGACTGAAGATTATTGAACTCTAAATTTTGAGAAGCCGGAAGCAGAAAATTATCAACTCAAACGATTGATCGATTATCAAAAATGTTACACGTTACGTTCCAGTTGATTTACTGATAGAGTTAGTCACCAATTGTTTTGTTACCGGACATAACGCTGTCATAAATCCACCTCTACTACTCTACATCTTTGAAGCCAAAAAATAATCCTTATCCCTAAAAAACTAGCAAACTGCGGATTGTTGAAGTAAGCCATTAAACTAACTCTCTGTCTGATGAGGATGCTAAAAACTCCTGTCAGCCAACACCTCAAATGAGATCTGTTTGGGATCTTACCCAAGACCTAAAAAATGCTAAAATGCTGCGTTAGCGTAGCATCAGAAAGCTGCAGAAATTCCCCTAAAACAACTGCAGGCTTACCTTAACTAAGTGTGTAATGGGGGAGCCTATTTTCTACTGTAACTATCTAAACAACCACACACCCCTCAGCAGACGCTCACACACGTAGCGTCAGAGTTGATCGCTGTCACACTAGCAACCCGAGCCCTCACCTATCAGGCCCTTCTCTGTGCTTGACGTCACCGTTTTGTAGACGGGGTCTGTGCTTTGCCCTCCTTCCTCGTTGGTCGGCGAGGACGGGTTCTCCGTCGTGTTTCGCCGCTTTATCGTCCCATAATTCCCCTCGTAGGTGTCCGACAGCGAGCTGGACGACGCCCAGCTTTGCCGCGACTGATTGGACAGATCCGAGCTGGAGTCTCTGGAGTGATGCTTGACGCTGGCGTCCTCATTCGCCCACGTGTGAGTGCCCGCAGTGGCCTCGACCTCCGCTATGGGCCCGGCCAGCTGCGTGTGCTTGAATCCGCCCAGGTGCGTGTGCGGGAGGGAAAGCGGATGTCCGTGGATGCCGTGGTCCCAGGGCCGGCAGGAGGAGGCGGGGAGACTCTGGAAGGAGTCGTGGGAGTTGGAGGAGCAGGACGTCCAGCTGCCTCGGCCGCTGTCGGCCACAGAGTCCAGGGAGGTGTGGTCCGGGGTCAGCTCCTCTGTAGAGGTGGAGGAGGTAAAGGTGGAGGCGCGCGTTACGTATCCTCGAGCCAACGACGAGGAACTGCTGTAGGAAAAAGACACAAACCACATATTTACATTGATGTTTTTAGTGTTAATCAATACAATGCACCTCACAGTCGGATATTTACTGTATACATTCGGTATATTGAATAGAATTTCTCCTACAGGGAGTAACAGACATTCCTTTACACAGATGAACCAGAAGGATCTATAATATAAGTGAGTTTGTGTTTGTCTCTGATTATTATCTACTTTAAAGGCTCATCTAGGGATGGGAATTGAGAAATAGCTATTGTTACGTGCCTTAGTGTTTTGTATGTTGTGTGTTTTCTTGTGTGTTTCTCTCGCTCTCTCCTGTTTGCTCCTCAGGTGCTGCTCTCCCTTCCTGCAGTAGGTGATAAAGCTCACCTGTGTTAACTCAATGAAGGGAGGAGGCAGCAGGGCCAGTGGGCCGTTCGGCTGCGTGTGCGGCAGACGTCATTGTGCTCGTGCTTACTCCTGTGTTCTGTCTTCGAGACCTTCGTGTTTGTTTGTTGTGATTTGGGGTTTAATAGCCTTTTGACTTATAGATCAGCTTATATACATTTTTGACAGAAGCAATTTTGTGCTTTAGTTTGTAATAAATCATTTGAAATTGTTATCACTTTGTTCCTCCCTTCTTATACTGGAGTTTTTAATTTACTGTTACTCCCCTCATTCCCGAGCCCATTTCGGGGAACGTACCAGCTATAAATCGCTTATGGCAATGGTTTATATGCTACCTACTTATCCCTGCATAATTAACATTAACTAAATAAAAAATAAGAATTACAAGCAGTGTATAACCAGGTTTCTTAAATGCCAGGTAAATGTCATACCCCACATTTGATTAAAGCCACAGTAATAAGCTTTTCGCACCAAAATTAGAGCATTGACGCAGGTTTTTCAGACCCGGGAAGACCCACGTATAGATGCTGATTGTCTTTTACCATTGCCAATGGTGTATCCTGCTTTCGGTCTATTTTCTGATGTCACAAATGCGCCCGAAACAGGGTCAGTAAACAGTGAATATGTTAGGGTGGTGAGGTCTTTATTGTATCTATTACTCATTCAGTCTGTGTATCAAACTCAGCACGACAAAATTGGAACGATGTTCGAGCGCAGACCGGCCAGAGACAGGAGTTGCAGAATTAACCGACAGAGCATAGCATGGCACCGGGAAGGGGGCAGAGATTAGTGTGTCGACACGGGTTTTATGCTTTCATTATTGCCGATCGGAGCCAGGTCTACTGCAGAGTCATTTGACCCGGGTCTGCATGCCAATTGTAGCCTTTCCCATTAAGTAAAAATGCTGGGTTTTAGCAGGTTTTTTAACCAGTGGGAAAGGGGCTTTAGATTCAAAGTTAGGACGCTAATGTTCGTCTAAAGATGCAATAAGATCAGACAAAGAGTTGTTGAGAGGTAGAGACATGAGCTTAAAACTATAAAAGAGAGGGGGTTAAGTGAGAAGCTTGAAGAACAACATTAACTGTTCAAAGGTGGTACAGGTGGAGGTAAGTTATGCTGAAATGTACTGTCGGTGATGGGAGAGGGAGAGCTATGGAGGAGGTCCTGGGTCAGGGATGTGCAGGTCAGAGTCAAAACACAAACAAACGACGACAAATGAAACAGAATGAAGCTCAATGTTACACAGAGGGTCTGTGTTGCCTCTAAACAATCTTCAACTTTCAGCCAAAATGTTGCAGCTTAAGTTATCGTCCAGATGTTTCTAATATTCTTTGTTTAACTGTAAAATTTGACGGCATTTTACTACATGATTGATCACCACGCCGAGCTTTTTAAGAAAGTTTTCTCCCCAGCTGCTTTTCATAAAGCAGCACTCTGATTCACTGACACGGTTTTACGTGACAAACAGGCGACTCAATGAAACCGAGCCATATTTCAAAAACAGGCCGGTGTTATACGGCAAGGCTGGCGAGGTAATATAATATCAGAGAAGCAGACAGATTATTGCGTCTGGAGATATTTTATGGTCTCCACTTTGTGAGACAGAACGGCCTGATCATGGAAGAACAATAAACAAACACCAGACAATAAAAACAGGTGTGTTGTTTACTCGGCCCGCCTGCGTGGAAACCGATATGCTGTTAACGGAGCAAAGGAGGAGAGGGAGGCAGTAAATATCGGATGCTAATAAAAAAAAAAAAAACTGCCGTGTTTTGCGACTTCCTGTTCTGTGAGTTTTAATGAGAGAGGACTTAATTGGAATCCAGCTGGGAGAGGAAGCGGAGGAGCAGCTCGAGGGAGCAGAGCGTGTACGTGAGGTGTGTTTTTGCTTGTGTTGGCCACTGTGAAGGTCTCTGATGATTTAGTGTTTGAGGGGGAGTGCGTCCTGGTGGTTCCAGGCTGGACGCAGAAAAATGCTCTCATACCAATTAATTTTTCACCAAAGTAATGATGTGATATGAGCGAAGAGGAATCCGAATAAACAAGGTGAAAAGTGTATGATATCTTGCCACTGTAGTTAGACTATAATGACTGATTTTAATACGAGTTTAGGCTTATGATTTCTGTGAGCATCTCCTCCTTTAATTCCAGAGACACTTCATTGTGACAACACTGCTTTACCTGTTTGCAGTCTATTGTTATGCACATAAATACGTATGAAATGATGACACAGTCCCCATATTGCTTAAAGGGGGGGATTATGCTCATTTCAAGCTTCATATTTCACTCTGTGATACCTGTGGAGTAGCTTATTATAATCTACAGTTAAACAAACTCCTCATTTTTCTCACACTGGTGCTCTGTGCAGGCCCTCATACAGCCTCTGCCTGTCCCTTTAAGAAACCCCGCCCCTACAAGCCAGCTTTCTTCTGATTGGCAAGCTCTCCAATGCCTGCACCTTGTGACATCACAAAGTGCACCGTGTAGAAAAAACTGCAGCCTGCAGACTGAGCTGAGAAGCCTGGGGATTACTCCAACATACTTTTACCTACAGATTTAAAACTTCACCCACGTTTAGTCTGGACCTCCAACATTGTAACATTATATATGCGAAACAGCAAAATACCCCCTCTTTAATATATGATGTTCTCTTCTCATCCTATATGAATTTCTTTCACAGACAGATTCGATTAGGATGTGAGTTATATACCTTGTGCTGGGCTGGTTGTATTCAGCATTTAAGTGCATCGCTGCTGTGCTCTCAAGAATGGCAGCAGCTGTTGTAGTCGTGGTTGAACTATTACTAGGAGCAGTAGTAGTACAGCTCCTGCTGCTGCTGTTACACCGGTCATCAAGTCCTGGAGGCGGCACGGAGTCAACAGAACAGATACTGGAGCGGGAGGAGATCTCGCTGTGACTGGAGTCCGACAGGTTGTCAGCTTTACCGGCTGGCAGGAGAGTGTAACCTGGACGGAGAAGAGGAGGACATTTATGTTTAAACATGAAGTAAAAGATGGATAGATGCAAAGATAGAGAGATAGAATATATACAAAAGGATAAAGTAAAAAAGACCAATTAATTATTGATTATTTAGCGTAATTTTACCGAGAACGACAGGAGCAAACATGAAGAAAATTTGGCCAGGACAATTATTCTATGCAAACCAAGGCAGATAATATATGTGTTGCTTGTCTATCTAAAGGTTTTACTGCATCACTGTACTTGGAATCACCTTGTGCTCCGATGACGACAAAACCTCAAACAAATCCACACTGATTTGAGAATATTTTTAGACAAGCTGAAGTTTCTGTGCTCATTTTAATAGCAAATACTTACAAACGCTGTTAGCCAGTAAAAATCCTTAACACTACCACAATACAGTACTTTACATCAACGCTTACACAGTAAAGCGGTAGGATCAGAACCTGTAAGGTAGTAAAGTTATGGCCTCTTCCAGAAACAGAGAGTCTGAATTGTATAAAGATGACCATGACGGACACAGGTCACAGTTTCAACCTGATATTGCACAAACTTGCTGAACTTGAACCTGATCAACTTTGACTGCAGGGAAACTAAACGAACACTGCAATGCCACAAACTAGGGATGCACGATATTGGATTTTTTGCCGATGTTTTCCAACCCTTTTTGCTGATTTTGACGCTGATATATTAGGCACGTTTTTTTCCACCTAATTTCAGAGAGCAAGTCTCCCCTGTAGTGGAATTGATATCATGCCTACTCTTACTGTAGTGGCCCACAGGCAGATGTTCATTCACTGGGCAATATAAGAAAAGTAAGTTTCTTTTTTTTAGGCATTTAGGCATAATTAAAGCGTTGTTTTATCGGCAGAAAAATGACACATCACATTGTCATTTTCAAGCCATAATCTGCAGATACTGATAACTCGCTGATAACATCGTGCATCCCTACCACAGACCCTGCACAAGTCAACAACAGAAGGAAATGATCGTCTTGTTTGTGAAAGTGTTTTTCAAAGTAATATCTCAGAGGAAGAATATTTCAAAGGGACAAAACATCCTTCATTCATTGCTTTCTGTTTGGACAGTGAAAGATCTTGCTACAATAAGCTGTTCAGTAAACTTGCAACACTTTGAAAAATTCACAGCATCATTCATGCAAACAAAGAAACGATGGGAGAACAGCTTGAAATCGTTTCTAAAGCTTGTGTTTGTTATCTGCTTCAAACATTTGCCACTTTTAAATTGTCTCATTCTGGACATAAGAGTGTTTTCTCTCAACTAAAACTTGCTTTTGTGCTTCCAAAATAGGCTCTCTAAGTGGACTATCCGTTATGATGGATTCACAATAAACACAATCAAACAGACAACATCTCAAAAGTAGTGTTTTTACTCAGCAAACAACTGGATGACTGTCAGACAGTCTTTCTCCTGGTGTGTCTGTCCCTGCACAGCCAGAGGAAGGGGTTCGGGCTGACCGACCTCCTGGCTCTCTGCTCTGCCTGCCCTTGCCTCTCATCCTGAGGTGAGGAGGACACAAGCTCTCCTGTTTCCTCCCCACCGTTCAGATACAACCTGCCTGCCATCGGCCTGTCTCTGGACTGACTTCTTTCCCTCAGTGCTCTGAACGGTGACATCAGCCTCGTCCTGATGGGGGACTCTGGGAGTCTGGGTCTCTTTAACTGGGGTTTTGGAGGTGGCAGAGTCCTTGGTGCCAGCCCTGTTAGACTCTCTGCAGGGCTCAACCTATGCTTTACTGGCCCTGAACCTGCCTGTGCACCCTGGTTGTTCTGCTGCCTGCATCTCCCTCTCCTTTGCTCTGAAGGAAACAAGACTCTCTGGACTGCCTCTGTCTCCTCCTTCTCCACTTCACTTCCTTTCTGCTCCTCTGTCTGACTCTGTCTCTCCCTGCTGCTCTCTCGGCTGTGCTGCCTGGTCATCAGTAGGATCCTTTTGTGAAGGAGAGCCCCACCTATGCCGTAGCTGCGCAGGCTGACGGTTCCGGCCTTTGTGCTGGCGTCGCTGGTCAGTGACGACGAGGATCCCGACAGGTTCATCTGGCTGGAGTTCTGGTTCTTGGCCACGCCTCCCACTGAGAAGTGGGAAAGGAAAACCAAAGTGAGGAATTAAAATAAGGATTTTTTGCTAAAATAAAAGGTCGGCTGGAGAGAAAAAAACCCAAAAGTTATAAAGGAAGGAAAAGAAAATGAACCACACCTACTACCAGAAAAAACACGCATGAAGATTCACCACAGATATAACTTCTGAGTATCTCAGTAAGATTATCATCATGTTTCAGAGCTCTGCTCTGCCTGACTACATCTCCTCTGGGAGAACTTATCACCTCAGGTTACCTTTCTCAAATCAAAGCATACGGAGGGAAAAAGCAGCACACCTTTGCGCGGGGAGCCCTGCGGCGACACCGTGGGGCTGGAGTGAAGAGAGGAGATGGTGGAGATGGTGTCATCAGACGGTCTCTTGGCGCTCCAGTCCTCTGACGAGGTCACCGGGGGTTTCTTCACCACCTGGGGAGAGTTGGAGTCTGGAGAAGGAAAAAAAGAGAGAAAAAATAAGGTTACACAAAAGTAACCTGGGAGTTTGTTACACACCTGTAACCAAAGAGAACTGGGAATGTAGCTTTTCTTTCAAGAAGGCTTCACAAGTGTGCATTCAAGTTTGTATATTCTGTAGCTTGACTTAGTATTTAAGGTTGATGCATTTTTATTAACTAATTTAGACTATTGCGCTAGTGCATCACCACCGCTGTTTCTTTATCCTTAATCCAGAACAAACATGTATGGTACAAGAAAGAAAAACAAGGAAAACGTGAGGATTTAAATGGAATTCTCACTACAAGGAAGCATGAAGAAGTAAAGCATACCTCTAAATAAAAGTGTATAACTATAATATATATAATAGTGGGAGTGTACTGACTCGGTGTGCCTATGTCCTTGGCAGTGCTCTTCTTTCGTAGCGGGTTCAGTGGGACCTGGACCTGGAGGACTTGCGACACCCTGTTTTGGGTTTTCCCCGAGGGCAGAGCCGAACGCAGAGACACTGGAGACATGTCGGACTTGGTGGATCGTCTCTCACTCAAGTTCTTTGATACTGTAGTGACAGGAAGTAATAAATTAATAACACAAAAACTATGTCAAGATTTTAAACTTTTGTTAACTTCCCCACTGACTGTACTCTTCCTGCTCACTTCACTTAATCTGTGTGAGGGATGTTAGAGGCTGAGACATATCAGAGTGAGAAAAGCTACACCTCTCTTCCGTAGATACATCTTCATCACATACATTATTACTTCTTATCGTACTGCCTTACGAGGAAAGACTTAAGACACTATAATGGCTAAATCATTGATTGATGATTTGTTTTCTGCAAGACATTTGGAAATACACTAGGTGGCAGCACAAGCCAATAACACAGACGTAACCTGTGTACAGTACTGTACGCACTGTCGGTTCAGTTATTTTCTTATTTAGTTGCAGCCCTTTGATAAAAAAAATCCTCTATCCTCCATTTATCCCATTGTTAAATTCCCTTTGGTTAAAGAGCTGATATATTTATAGTTGTTCAAACGAATATATACAGTAAATAGGTTCCCTCATTAAAGCTCCTGTGTTACTCACAGGTGCTGTATGACGGCTCACACTGCAGGGACATGATTTGGTGTTTCTCCTCGTCCGTCTCCACCGTCAGGTTGGACAGGTACTGCTTCACCTTTCTGGCCATCTGAGCGTCTTCGTACAGCTTCTTAGCGTTGAGAAGCGAGCTGCGGCGTACTCGCTTCTTGTGGGCGCCGCCCTGCACGTCCAGCATGTTGGAGTTGGTGCTGCCCTGACTCAAAGACCTAATGACGAGGAAAGAATGGAAGGAAGTAGAGGAGTATTATGAGGAAAGACGGTGAAAGAAGAGATGAGAGGAAGAGAGTGAAGACGAAGAGATGGGATGTAGGACAAAGAGTAAAAGATGGACAAAGGGATAGAATTTAAAGAGGTGAGAGAAATGGATCAGCAGAAGATGAAGGTATAAAGACAGGAAACAAAAGGCAGATTCAAAGAGGGAAGGAAAGAATGGTAAAAAACAGTCAATACAATACAACAGGTACTCTCTCATCAAACACCTCTTCTACCATAAAATCTGCACATCTGCCTATGTGTTGGAGCATAGCATTGTAAAACAGGACCATGCAAACTGGGGGGAGGCAGCTCTTGCTTGTGTGCCATGCTATCACACAACAGAACAGCAGAACAGTCTGTCAGATGGAGGCAAAAAGAGTTAGGGAACAACAGATGCACAAGATTCGATATGGGGATTATTATGCTGGGATGCAGATATGAACAGACACAGGACCTGAGTCAAATAGTATCAATAAATATCTCTTATTGGACTTTCATCTACAAATATTTATGACTTAGTTTGTTTGTTTGTCTCGTTTATTTTGCACCTGGCTCAGCTCGTCACTTCACCTTTTATGCTTTCTTTCTTTTATTTTGTTGGGACTTTTTTTTTTACAATTTCACAACAATTTCTAAATTCAAGAATAAACTTGTGCTTTAACGTCTGAGCCTAGAAGTCCTCAAAGTGCTCAGACAATACAGAAGCTTGAATGTCTACCATCCCAAGGTGAATGGTAAGCTCCTTCTGCGGATGAAGATCATGCAAAATGATGACATCATCTAGAACAGGTACTAAATGTAGCTAGAGGCTTTTTTTAAGCTATTTTCCATCTATCCATTATCTAAAGCGGGTTGTGGTGGGGCTGGAGCCTATCCAGCTGTCATTGGGCGAGGGGCGGGGTTACACCCTGGACTGATCGCTAGAGACACACAACCTTTCACGCTCACACTCACACCTACGGGCAATTTTAGAGTCACCAATGAACCTAACGAGGAAGCCGGAGTACCTGGAGGGAACCCACGCATGCACGGGGAGAACATGCAAACTCCACACAGAAAGGCCCACTATGTCCGAACTGGGGTTTCAACTAGAAACCTTCTAGCTGTGAGGCAACAGCGCTAGCCACTGCACCACCGTGCAGCCCTATTTAGCTATTTTACTGCTTATTTTTTGATTGATTTGTGTGTAAAATTGTGTCGCCTGGCCTGATGTTCTCCTTCTCTACACCTACCTCTCACTATGTTACTGTGTTTAAAAGCTTTTTAAAGAACTGCAAGCTATCTTTTCAAGCTACTATATGACTCAAACATACAATCTTATGAACAGGGTAAACAATGATGGTCAGTGATGGACTTCAGGTGAATGGGCACTGCAAATGAAAGGGTTAATCACACACAAGCACGGGCAGACACATGTACACTCAGATAAAGTAAGGGGGGGGGGGCATGCAGAGCTGATGGAGGTGGTGGGGATGCAGGGTGGATTAAACTCCTGCTGGTACCAGGACAAACTTACCCTAAACTCTTCCACCTCTTCTTCCTGCAAGCAAGAGGCGTGAAGATTGAAGCGTGACTTAGAGACAAGTTCAGGGGTCGGGGTGGACAAGACTATGTTGAGGTCATGCCACAACAAACAAACAGGAAATGATTGGAGATGGGAGGACACTTGACGTAGGACATCTCCCCATATCAAACTCAGAGTGTGTGTAAAAAGAAAAGCTTGTGGTGCCACCGTTTTAGCTTTTAGAATCTGTCGTATATCATACAACATAGAGGGATGAGATTTTAAAGAAAGATCTTGTGAAAAATATCTCCTGACATCTTGCAGTATGCAGGGGGTGTCTGCAGGGGGCAGTCATGCACCGCAGCAGTGACAGATTGTGATAAACGCACACAAACTTAGTGATACCACACTGCGGTTGGCATCAATTCGTTCCTCACTTCAGGTCAATCCATGCCTTGTGTCCTCCTGCCGCTACGTCCCAGCAGAGGAACGCAATCGAACCCACAAAGGCCATGAAGCGGACAGGAAGTGAATGGGAATTGATTGAACCAGACATTTGAGTGTGTGCCTGATCCCGTTAGTGAAGGATCCAGGCTAGCAGGTGGAGGTATGGTGCTGTGGTTCCCTTTTTGCTCACATTTATAGCCCTCTGTAGGAAAGGTGTCCTTTCTTAAACCTGTAAACTACCTCACTACACTGGATTCTCTGCATTCATGCCTCTGTCTGAGAAGTTTTCTACAGTCTGGCTGATGAGAAACAGGAAGTCAGTTTCAAAAATACACACATTTCAGGGGAGTTGGTTTCACTTACTGAACCGCAACTTAATTGATTTACTAGAACCGTAAAATATTGTGTCTAAGACGCACTTTTTTCATCTAAAAAGTGGGCTGCGTCCTATATACTGGAACGACCAATATACCAGTACAAAATGCAGAGAGAGGTATGTTATTGTGTTACAGTATATTACCCAGACGATGGAGCTTTATTGTAGCTAAAGTTGTTGGTTGTGAAGTGGTGACGTCACACCTCCGCATTAAACTATTTCCGGGTCCAAGCCGCTACAAGAATATGCCGCAGTGCTGTTTTGTGTTTTCCTCGCTGTTTTACGTGAGGAAAACTAACTTGATTGTTGCTGACGCTTCTTCTCGGCGTCATGATCACCATTACAGCCGCCACCCTCACAACAATTAATGTTACCATAGGCTGCCAGCTACCGCTAGCTACAGCGCGGGGTTTTAAATGCAGATAAATTGAAATAGTGTTGAAATAACTTACACGTTCTTATAAATAGCTATAGACAAGCTTTTTCCTTCTGGGATACCCCCAAAAGAGGACACATTCCGGCGCGACTTATATTCCAGATTTTATGGTAATTTAAAAACTAAATGTGCATCATGTTTTGTGAGGATTTCTGAACTCCAAAATAAGCCTCAGGCCTAATTTGCGATCACTTTTCTTTAAAAAGAAAGGCTGCAAAAGTTTGCTTTTCAAGATGTCAGCCACTGAAGTTTTTGTCTTCCTGGCTTCTTTAAATGTAGATTGAGATTTGAGATTAAAGATTGGAGTTTTAAATAATAATGTGTGATCAGTGAAACTGGCCCCTACAGCATCAACGTTTGGTAAACCTTGAGAATAAAAGGCTTTAAGGACTCATCAAAACAACCAACCTCTGTCTGAACATGAGGGCAGGGTCCATGTTAGCTGAGGTCAACCGCACCACATGTCTGATCTCTTTGGCGATCATCCTCAGCTTCTCAAAGTTCACCAGACCGTCCACGCTGGAGTCGTTGCCTAAGAGAAGGAGAACAAAACGCACACACACACAGATGCACCACAGTGAACACGTGTTAAGTCAGCTGTGCAACATTTAAAAAGAGATAAATCATTTATATTTTGGGGCATTTGCAAGATGCAATTTATCAAACAGTATTTCTAAGCTGAATGTTCAAAGCAAAAATCTTCTTGTTCTGGTCTGCGTCTCGTCATTCCTCCGGGAGATCAAAGTTGTGTCTTTCTTTCATTTCGAGTCAGGCTGGGCCATTTGAGAATTTTATCTAACTTACACAATTAGGGAACTTACTCCTCCATTAATAACACGGCTGTACATTTAAAAGAAAGCCGTTAAAGAGAAGTCCGTTTAGGTAGTTTTGACGTGACTCAGGGTGATAACTTAAAAAGGAAAGATAGGGAAGCCTTTAGCAGAAGTAAACCTCCGGAGTGAGACTGAACTTGACCTTTCAGAACTACACAGAGGAAGTAGGAGACGTAAAGCTCACCAGAATGACATGTCAACTTTCAGAAATGGCCTCAGTTCTACTTTTTATGGACGATTAAAGGAAATGTAGCAACACGAGAGCAGATAAATCACATGAAGAAAACATTAAGAAATTCTGGGTTTTCTCCACAAACCTTCATGTAAGAAGGTGAGATCCTTCTTGACCACTGGGAACAGTGGGATGATGGGAGGCTGCATGCTCTGGCTGCTCAGGATGTTGCGGTACTTGGCCATGTTCCTGGATGGGTCGAAAACATCCTGCAGGTCTCCAAACAGCTTCTCGTACTTGCTGGGCAGCTTCTCCCACGAGCTCCGCAGTCGAGCCACCGGTGCCAAGTTCAGACCGCTACGGAGAGGGAGGAAAAAAAAAAAAGGTGTAAGGAGAGGAGGAGCAGGGAGACAGAGATAAATGGGTTATGGTGGGAAGAAGGGGAGAGGTAGAAATGAGAGTGCATGAGAGATACGAGGATAATTTTAGTGTGTATGCTCCAAACATTCATCCCAATCAAAAGCCAATACAGTCATTTGGGTAATTATTCCTTTTGGAGCTAACCAGCTTCAGTTACAAGGTCTCCCTGTTCCAGAGCAGAAGACCCCCTGAGGCAAAGTCATCTCAGAGCAGACTCATTTAGACAGATGATAATTGTGACTGGCAAAGCATTTATTTCCTCTTTCTCCTTTCATTATCTCTTCATTTTCTGTCCCCTTCTGCTCATCAACTCTCCGCCCGTCCTCCACTGCTGCTACAACCTTTCTGTGGTTTCCTCTTTTGGTACGATTTTTTAATATTCTGAATCCTCTGTCGTCCATCTGTATGTAGGTGATCTTGACAAAAGGTGTTAATGAGTTAATCCTTAGCAGTTGTATCGTAGTCATTGATCTTTTCTTTGTTTGGTCAGCCACTATAAAAGGCTATGGGAAACCCTGAAAGTTATTTTTCTTATAAACACACACATACACACACAGCAGCAGCAATGCCCCTGTCACCAGGCAGGTTATGCATCAGAGAGCCATATGTGCGAAGATATCCTGCTGTGAGGAGGCGTGTAAAGGGACGTGGAGGTCAGACACTTCTGCTCTAAAGTGCCTGTTACAGCTGCGAACAGAGGATTACCAGACGGCTCAGGGCCTGTAAGTGTGAGTCCTGATCTTAAAGTGGACACTGGCTCTGACCCGGCATGACAAGAGCAAGGCGCAGTATGAGCCAGACTTTAACATGCATGCTTGATGTGGTAAGAGACGGTTGTAATGCAGAAGCTTGAATCACGTCATTTGTTTATGATGCATCCACAGCGATTGTTATTGCAGAACTGCATGTTTATGTATTCAAATTCATAAGTGATGATGATGCAGTTGTATTAGTGGAGAACATCGTGTTTTTTATCTATAATGAGGGTTCAAACAAGTGCACTTCATTACAAAACGCTGAGGCGTCTAAACAACCTATTAACCAGTCTAGGCTACGGAGAGAACATAACATGCTGTAAGAGAATAATTACTCTCAGGACTGGGACACTGTTGCATCCGTAAAATGAGCCAACAGAGTCAGAAGTGAAGTTATTGAGATGCATCGTCTCTAGGACCCATTGACACAGCCTGGCAGTGAAACCTAAATGATGCTATACAACAAACAAAACAGTTAGTTTGGCTTAATCATAGTCAGGATGCAGCACAGAAGCTGAGGTCATCCTCTGTCCCTGCTTTCTTAAAAGCCCCCCTCCAGTGAAAATCCAGTGTTTAACCTTGTAAACATCTCCATGTGGTGTTCTTCATGAGCTACAAGACATATCAGGGACAACATCAGCAGTCATCTCCATGGCTGGGCCTGTCTGCTTTTAAACTGCAGTGTACCAAGGACAGGCTGAACAACACGTTTTCAGATTGGCAGGTTTGAGACGTCACAAACCTAAGGAGCCAATCCCGTTAATGGACGGGATGATGCTATGCATATCATGATGTGCAACCTATGGCAACCACTTCAGCGATGCTCGAGCCAGATGTGACTGTCATCATAATTTTTGCAAACTCACTACTGACTACTAACGTTAACGTTACTACTACTAATTACTACATTTCAGGCTAGCTAGCTAGCTTTCAACAAGTTGCCACTAAACGGCAGAGACGTGTTTTGTTTTCGCGACGGAGGGGAGCGGTTGGAAATGTACATAGTGGGCGGGGACTATGCAGATTGTCTGCATACTAGATTTGATATTGCTGAAGACTGACTGTTATAAATAGTCTCTGTGTGGTTTGGGAGAATCGGGCTGATTCAGCTGGTTGGAGGAGGAGGGAGAGGGGAGGAGGTGAGACAGGCTCTCCTTAGGCTGTCTCTGACGTTCCTACTTCACCACAACTGAGGTGATTATGTGGAAAATGATGAAATAATGTGTCACTTCTCTCAATTTAGGAAGCCAATATACTCACAAACTCCTCTACAGCAGCTTTGACAGCGAGCCTACCTGATAATAGCGAACATGGAGTTGAAGTTCTTGCACTCTCGGCAGTGCAGGGCGATCTTGATGAAGTGTTTGATAGTCTTCATCCTCTTCATGGCGTTGGGCTCCTTCAGGATCTCTGTGGCGACCCAGAAGGTCTCCTGGTTTATCACCTCCTCAAACTGCTTCAGGTTACCACTTGCAATCGAGGAGTCCAGTTTGAACAGGTCGTCTACGTACCTGGGAACCATAAGGAATAAAAGTCAAATTTATATCCTTTGAATAGCTAATATAGCCTTTTTTTAGGAGGGAGTAAAACAACTACATACTCTGTGGACTCGATGTTCCTGAAGAGCTCGAAGTCCCTCATGGAGAGCTGGGCAGCGACCTCCATGGTGCTGAGCTGCAGCAGAGAGATCTGACTCTCTCTGAGGAGATCCTGAGCATCCTCGTCTGAACACAACGTCTCCGTCTCCATATTGTTCTTCAGGTAGTACCTACAAAGGGAAGGAGAGAAGGACGGTGATTAATGAGTTATTCATTTAAGACATTCCCTGATTTCTCTTGCAAAAGATTTTGAGTTAAAAGAAATACAGTAAAAGACAAGAGGAGAGAAAGAATGACACAACCCTTTAAGTATAAAAAAGGGGGTAACAGTAACACTGACAGTAATTGCAAATAGTTGGATTAGTATAGTAGGATATGCAAGAGTTATATATGAGTGATATCTCTGTATAATCAGAGCAGCTGCAGTGTCCTCAGATGCTTTATTAAAGGCTGCAGAGGCAGGCAGGTGGGTGGACAGGATGCAGCTTTTCAGCCAGCTTTAACTTTCTGCACATGAATCTTCTGACTTTCCTCACATTTCATTTTTAAAGAGGGACAATTTGTGTCCCCTGCTTTAGATTAGTTTGAGGTAAGGGGAAAAAACTCTAATGGTATTGATAGATTACACCCATATTTTACCCTGGGGTGAGAAGGAGAGAGGCAAGAAGGATGACAGGTGCATGAGTGAGAGGGGGAAAAAAGAGCCATTTCTCTTTCGGCTCGATCTCCAACATTTTCCTGGGACAGCATCCAGCAGCAGGACATCTCTCTTACCTCGTTATGTGCTTCTGTGTTTATAAATCTAACCCCCACCCCCCCCAAGCTAACCCCCACACACTTCCTCTCTAATGGAGCTGTAATGTGTTCATCTAGGAATGCAGCACCTTAGCGCCCTGCAGGCCTACAGCACTCAGGGGCAAAGTGTTGGCACGGCTGTGACTCCAAATTGCCCTCTGTTACTCTGGAGAGAAGAGCTACTAACAGGAGGAGATGTGAGGCGAGTTCAAGCTTAAGTACACTTAGGATAAAACACAGGATGTGTCAAGCTCAGAAAGAAGAAGCGACTATTTTGAGCACTCAAAAGCAGAAAAGAGGAATTTATTAGGGCTGAATTTACAGATTTAGTCATTCTGTGACTTTCTAAGAACCTGTGGACACACTAATTTGTCATTATTTGAGAAGTGCTAAGGGGAGTACAGGCCAGATAGGAAGAGAGGTGATGAAAGCAGAGTAGTTGAGAGGACAGGAGAATATATGAGAGGAAGGGAGACGTGATAAAAGGATTGCAGTGAAACCAAAGGGAGATGAGAGAAAATAATAAGGAACGAAAGCGGAGAAGATGAGACAAGAGGAGACAGGAAGGACGGGAAAAGAGGAGAGGAAACCTTAGACCAATCCTGTAATGGAAGACTAATGGTAAAAGAAATGAAGAATAAACCACAAAACCACAAACAATCTTGTACATGTAGAGGGGAGACTAAATTAATGATGAACTAAGTGGTGCTAAATAGAGCTGGGTAAGGCAAAGCCACTGGAAACAAGCCATTGGTGCTTTATGTGTGGGCTTGTGTGTGTGCTTGTGTGAGGATCTCCTCGCTATATGTATTTTGGCAGTGAGAACAAGGCTTCCTATAGGTTCAGCTTGTCTCCTGTTAGACCTTGTGTCAGTCATCAGCTGCAGGGAGAGTGAGAGAGGGAGGAGGCGGGACACAGAGAAAGAGACGGTAGGGACATCGCATACTATATACTACATACTGCATAGTATGTTTGGCGGTAGTATGGAGCTGTTCATATTTAACTTACAGTATGCCACGCCAGGCACCAGTTCAATTATTCACTTCTGGAGCCGTTCTGGGTGGCAGCCTGCTAGAGTCGCTTGTGCAATAGAAGCTCTTACTACATAATAACTGTCAATACAACTGTCACTTTAACTGCCACCACTACTTCCTGCCTACTTTTGTAGATAACTTTTGTAATATTGTTTTTCTTTTAGGCACTGTCTCTTTTGTTCTTTCTTATCTTATCTTAGTTAACAGTTTTGGAAAGTGGAAGTAAACAACAGTCCACCAGACGCAAACCGCTGCTTCTTTAGCAAAGGCGCCCCCTTCGGCTCGAATACTGCTGCCATCACAATTTCAACTGCTGTTGTGACGTTCCAGTGCTTTGCATTATGGGATACAGTAGGTGAGGTAAACTGGTCAATGTATACTGGAGATTTCTGAATCAAAGCGACATCCGGGTATTTTTGGTGTACTGTAAGTTTTGCTTTTGTTTGCATACTGCATCCCCTGTTCATATCCCTCCACCGGCTCCCAGTCGCCGCTCGCATCAAACTCAAAACCCTGTTGCTCGCTTACAAAACAGCAACAAAAACGTCTGCCTACCTGAACGCCCTCATCCAGGTCTACACTTTCTCCCACCCACTATGCTCTGCCAATGAAAGGTGCCTGGTTCTCCCATCACAACAGGACTAGTTAGTCGCTAACTAGACTCTTCTCCTCTGTGGTCCCCAGGTGGTGGAACGAGTTACCAAACTCCATTCAGTCACCTTTAAGAAGAAGCTAAAGCCCCAGCTCTTTCATGAACACCTCTGACCTTAATAATGTTGATGCTATTGATGATGACGACGTTGAGGGTGTGATTTCTGTTGATTAGGATTCTCATGATGATGATAATGACAAACTATATTGACCTTGTTTGTTGGCTCTTACTGACTTCGTTCCCTCCTGTCTCGATCGTTGCCTGTGTTGTATTAACTCTCACATGTACGTCGCTTTGGACAAAAGCGTCTGCTAAATGAAATTGCAACATTGTAACTACATTATGGCCAAATCAGTATGTAGTTGACTGCAAGTATAGTATGCAATTTGAAAGACAGACATATCTGCCTACTGCTCCTGATAAATCCCGCAAATTGTATATGCATGTACATCCTGCTGACACTCCACTATGTATATAAACAGTGCATATGTAAAGCAAGACACAAACATGACAGATGGTTGTCAGTAATGTCACTAAAATAAACAATCTGCACAGGAAACTGTGTTATATATTTATAAATCACTTCTATTGTAAATGCATAAAGTAAAAGAGGAAACGATCTGCAGAGGCTTGTTCATACCTCTACAGCTAGAGCAACCTTTCTTTCCTTCCAATATCTCACAGGAGAATGCCAATTGTTTTCTGTGCAGCTCAGTCATCCATCAAACACACAGAGGGTGTTACCGTGAGTGTCCTCTAGGTGCATGAGTGTGTGCGACTCAGTCCATTAAGACTTTCTCTGCAAGAATGTGTGAGTCTAGATGCATGTGCATAAATTCCCAGAGTACAATATATGCATGTCTATATGTGTTCAATGCGTGACTGTGTATAAGAAAGCGCCTGTCTGTATCTATATATCTTTGTGCGTGCCTGTGTGCATGTGAGTGTGTGTATGAATAATTCCAGACGTGCCATGCTGTCTGCCGAGGCCTCCGCCCCTGACAGAGGATGAAATATTCATGCTAACCTAGTTGGGAGGGGACTGATGAGGGACCACAGGAGACCAGGAGAGAGAGGGGAAGGAGAGAAAACTGTGAGAAACCCGACGGAGAAGACGTTTTAAAGCAGACTTTACGGCTGCAGTGCAATTATCCTTCATGTCCTACAAACTTTCATCTTAAAAGGGAATGTGCGTCTGGCAGCAAGAAGGCAGGGCGATGTGCCTCAGACTGGGTCACGTCGAAAAGAACTTGCTGGCGATGGTGCAAAGGAGTCACATCAGAGAAAGGCTTACTGTCCAGAAAAAGTGAAAGAAAAAGAAATACTGATTCCGCGAGTAAAATATGACTGCAGCACGAAACCGGCTTCGCATGCGTTCACTCTTCCTGTTTTTGTTTATTAATGGGTCAAACTGCAGCTCGTGTTCTGCTCAGCGAAGCACCTAAAAATGTTTCTCAGGCCTTGATAAGTATAACACCACTTGATTTATAATTCAGCAGAACTAGGACAGTAGTTCTGAATCCTGCTCCACGGCTTCTGGAGTCCCGCTGCTTTTCATTTGATCCATTTAATCAGGAACTAATTTACACCTTGGAATTGCTGGAAGAGCTGAGAGCCACTGCCGTAGGAGGATTTAATCAATACATATGTTCTGTACATGACCAACTTTTTAGAAGACGCTTGTATGAAGTCTGGAGACTCTCTGCTACTATTGATGCTATATTGGATTAAATTCTTTTTCACTACAGGGTTGAAAATTGTTCTGCAGAAAAAAGGTCACAGTAGTTGTATAAAATACTAAGCGCGGTGCGGCCTTGTGGAGTATAAAGCAACCCCAGAAATAATTTAAAATAGAAAAGGAAGGAAAATCTCCCATGTCTCTGAGTCAAAGCACTGCAGGTCAGAACTTTGGTTCAGTCTTTCAAGCTTTCAACACGACACAGGTCGACATAAATTCTCAAATTCTCTTTTCCACTTCCAGCTGCTCCCCGTCCAAGACTCCCACTGTGGATCCTCGGTAAATATGTGTCCTTTTTCCGTGACAAATGTGCTTCCCTGACCATGAAATGTTGTTGCTTCCTGGTTTATTAAAGTAGTCTTGCATGATGCCTTGTGTACTGGCAGATACATTTTTTTACGACATAAATACTCAATCTTGTCTGTAAATGGCGGTGGAAAAGGTTAATGTTTGATTTTATATTATTTACAAGACATAAGGGCACAAATTAAGAGGACAAATTGGCTGGTTTCCAATTCTGCCTTAGCTCAACGAGCGTATCGTATTGTGTAGTTATTATTTCGGTAGTCTAACATTGCGTTTCACCTGTTCTTATGATGGTTCATTTTTGCGTTTGTGCCGGGTGCACAAATTCTAGCTTGACAGGACATCGAGCCCGTCGTTTCCCTGACAGGAAGAGGAACAGAGCTAGCTTTCGTGCCTGGGTGCGTTTTGTGCAGGTGAAGAGACGGGACCTCGGGACGGGACACACAAGCACCTATCAAACAAAGTATGAGGAAAGTGTCATCGCTCTCTCGCCCTCTCTGTCTCTCACACACTGCTGCGGCACCGCAAAACGTAGTACGGATTTTTGTTGTTGTATTATTTTATTTTATTCTCAGCCTTTTTATTAATTTACATTTTTATTTTCATTCAAATTTTCGCTTTTGATGTCATTAGTATTCCTGAATTTTTTTACCCATGTGTCATATGGGGAGGGAGGGGGGAGTTTGAGAATGGAGTGGCAACTCCCCACCACCCCAAAAGCATGTATGTGTACAGGCTTATGATTTTCTGTGGTATTTAATTTAACCTCCATTTTTGAAAATAAAACTTTTGATTAAAAAAAACAAAGGTATACGGATTTACCGTTATAGAAGGCAATAAGAAATACAACTCGCCCTTTTGTAACTGTAATGGGGTAATTAATACTCCCACTTGCTGCCACTAGCCTTTGGTATGTGATAAACTTTACAATGTTTCGATGTGAGCACAGCGTTAGATATCACACTCATTACAAAACCTGTCCAGTTCTCCTCTAGTTCTCGCCACACTACAGCTCAACGTCTCTCCGGTGCCTGTTATTTCTCCTCATCCTGGCCTGTTCCTGGAGTCTTTGACTCCTAACTGGCTCATAATTATCAGTCTACGCTCCGTCGTATGCATATGAATTAACAATTTCTTTATCTTCAATGACAAGTGAGGCATTTAGATCCATATTTATTCATGTTAAACCCGTCATTAATCGGTTTTACTTCATATATTTCGTTGAAAATATAATTACTTATTCAATTTCCTACACACTGATTCACTGGGGTCTCCAACCTGCAAGTTGCTCTAAAAGTTGCAGATACAGAAACACTCTCATACCTGCAACATTAAAGCTCAGGATAAAGCCACAAGGCTATCAGTGAAACAGTTTGTCTCGAGTGCATGATATTTCACATCAGTGTGATTCTTGAGTTTCTTACCTGCCGTTGAGCTGAATCCGATCAGCCAGTTTGGAGAGCTGGTCGGGCAGGCGGCGCTGTTTAATGACTCCCTCTGGGCTGACTGAAACCTCACACAGGGAGTAGGTCTCAGGTGCTGCGATGAGGCCAAACTCATTGACAGTGTGGGCGACCACATCCTTGGCTGTGGTATCTTTACTGATGATGATGTAGCAGCTCTGCTGGTCGGCCTTGAACACCCGGATCACCTGGTCTGGGATGTCTGAGCGGAGGAGGAAAACAAGAGGGGAGCGTTCAGTGGCTTATTAGGGATATATGAGCGGATGGTTAGGCCAACAGCAATACCAAATGCCAGTAATGCAATCAAATTAAATACAAGGAAGTCTATGAAACTGTAAAATGGTAACTGGAAAGTAGTTTTGCAGTAATTGACATTTATCTTCAGTAATGTCCCGATAATGTGATCATTATGAAACATTATTATATGAGTGGCTGTGCCAGCGGTGGCAGGAACACTATAAGGTTTTTATATTTTATTACCATTGAATTATTGAGTGTTTACGTGTAAAAGGCTCGAAGAGTTTTGCTGAGACGACTTCTCTCCTGCCAATAGTCTTTGGTATTAAACCAAATGGGCAATAGGTCAAAGACACAATAGGATATCTGAACGTTTTTAAAATATAATGGACGATTGAATATTGCAGCAGTAGGAGTTTGGGACTCCAGGGTCTGGGACCGAAGAGAAAAAGAATTCTCGTAAGAGTAAAAAACTAAGGAAAAGTTTAACTGACGAGTTATAATAAAAGAGGAGGAAAGTTCAGGAAATTTCTAACACCGTTGTACGAGTACTGGGTAATACTTACAGCGTTGTGTTGAGAAATAAAGGAGTCTGGGACCAATTAAGAGGAAAGTTCAGGGAACTAACTTAGACATTTCTAACACTGTTGTATAAGTGTTGAGAAATAAAGAAGTCTAAGAAGGACACTTAGAATTAAAGCTCCTGCGAGGAACTTCAGTTTGTGTTGATTTTGGCGCCCCCTGTGGACAAAGCCGTACCTCTTATCTCTTTGCTGATTTTGTCCTGTACAAAGATCTCACTCTGCTTTCTTTAACAGTCACATGTATCACTCACTTTAATATTTGCCCTGGAAATGTAAACAAAGGCAGCGTGCAGTTAATCGCTTCGTCTGACACCTACCCCCCCACCAGCAGCTCCAGGCATTAAAAATAACTATATAGAAATAATCAATCTTGTCGTTGATGGTCTGGTTTGCTTTCATAGGTCCTATAGAGGCATCAGAATTCACTTCAGTCTGTTTCATAACCAGAGAAAACTCCTCATAGGAGCTTTAAGTAGAAGCATGAACTGTTCTTACCGGACCTGTTTTTATATTTTACTGTATTTTGTATTCTGTATTTTGTCATAATGCTCTGTTTTTAACTGTGTAAAGCACTTTGAATTGCTCTATGTATGAATGGTGCTTTATAAGTAAACTTGCCTTGCCATTAATTCAAAATGAAGTTTAATGTATCCATCTATTCACATTTAGCGATGACATTGCTTTATTATTCTAATGACCTGACATATTTTTCCGAGCCTGCCTGTTACTTACATTCTCAGTCTTTCTATGAAGCCTGTTTTCTAACTGACCTACATGATGATGCCAAACACACAATACTTAAATCTGGTTTAATAACAAAATGTGTAATTGTTTAGAGAAGTTGGTTTATTGGCGTCCGCAAGTTTGGAGAGAGAAGGACACAAAAGACTTTGTATTTAAAATACATCATGTCATGTGTACACATGTCATGACCAAGATATCACAAGTGACTCATCCTTCACTGTAAACATATGGACTACAAGGTCACATGTGTGCTTGGAGCAGGCATCACATGCTGAACATCCATGTGAGGAGCGGGACACTCTGACCTATGTTCAGCCTGGATATCCAAACATTACCGGTCCTCACATGCTGTTCTTTTGGTAACCATTTAAACATTATATTATAGGATTATAAACCTACTATTAAACCAAACTAAAAGCTATTAGTATAGATATAGCTATATATATATATATATATATATAGATATAGATATAGTACATTAGAAAGACATAAAACTACTTTGAAATTCAAATGTAAATCATTTACTTTGCTACATTATGTAATGTTCCATTTAAAAGCTATGGATGCATAATTAAATCATTAAAACAACCTTAAGACTACATCATGTCCCGCGATGACTCTGTTTTCTTAATAGATAACTGAATTATTGTTTAGCTGATAAAAGACATTAAATTTAATAATAAAAAGTACAGGTTTCTGTGGCAGCTGATGTTGAGCAGCAGCTGCACGCGACTCACGGTGAAGTGTGTGTTGAATAATGGAAGTGTTCCCCCTGAGTGAGATGCTGCATTAGAGATCTCTGTGTTTGAGTAAGAGAAGAGGGTACGGCCCATTAGCCACACGCAGCCGGAGAGCTCCATCACAAAGAGGGGAAAAGGAGGCAGATCACGAAGAGCGCATTTAGAAAACAAAAAAGGGTCAGTTTGACTTGTGAGTTTGTGCATGCACATGCAAATGCACACACACACAGACCCACGCACACACACGCACACATCTCCCTAATTCCTAAGCAGGGAAGGGTTAAGTGTGCTCAGACACAAAGTCATTACCTTTACCTTTATTAGCATACAGATTTCTGATCTGACTGTGACGATGGGGTTCTTTAAGTGTGTGTGTGTGTGTGTGTTTAGATGACAATAGCTGGGGCAGCTTTATAATCATCATCAGTGCAGCAGCATGCAGACAATAAGCAAAAACAAATTGCTGAAGGGAAACCCAATGATAATAACGTCAGAGTGAATGCGGATAATTAATCAGCTCTGCCTGTTGGAGCGTGAAAAGGATTCATTGTATTTATTAATCTGTGATGTATGCATGAAAAAAGGGAGGCTTTTCTGAGGGAAGTAGCATCAGTCTGTGTCCATGTGTTTACATAAATCTGATGCCTCTTCTGTGTTTTTCTGTATAATGCCTTTAATACATCTAAAGTGTTTGACTTTTCTAGAGCAGTTTGCCCCTGGAAAAAAGCCACTGTCAGTCAAAGCTGGTGTTCTCTGTAATCAATAGAAGCAATAATATTTGAAATTGGTGTCTTAGATGTGGAGAAAGTTGTACAAACAGCTCGTGGTTTCGCCCATTCTACATTCCTACAACACCCAGCATGCATTGCGCCCCTCCCTCTGAAAGGAAACGGCCCAGTGAGAGACGCTGGAGTTAAATACGACCGTTTTCCAGTCAAAGACATTGATCGCTGCAGGCAACGGCTCAGAGCGGTAAAGAAATACAATGGGAACAAGCCGGTGGATCATCTAAAACATTTTCGGGTCTGCAGTCTGCATTTCAAACCTGACGATTTTGAACGAGACATGACATCGGAGGCGGGCGTCCTAGAATGAGGAAGTGTAGTTTAGCAAGCTCCCTGTCCTCTGCAAGATGATGTGTTTTACGTAGTCTGGCGGAGGTTTTCCAGGGCCCATTGGAGAAGTGGATAGCGTCCTCCAAAAGCACAGAAACAAATTGCATTTTTTCCCTACCATAATGGCATTAGCTCCCCGTAATAGCTTGATAGGACTGAGGTTAAAAATCGTCGAACTGGCCCTTTAATTCTATATTTGTATGCATATATACAGATATTTTTCTTCTCTGATAATGTGTGGACGTTATTGCGCTTTTTTAAAATTTTGCATTTAAAGCAAGCGTAGGCAAAAATAGTTTAGAAGCTTTTTTTATGTTAGCTGAAACTCTATTTATATCCAGACAGCAATCAATACATCAAAAGCTCTAACTGCAAAAATCTGTGGCTGTTGCAGACCTGTAATCAGTTCATACAATCAATTTAAAGCCCGCATGAAATTAATGGATTGCCAACCAACCTGTCGACCAGAGCGCACTCTGGTCTACCCTAAAGGTCGTTGGACACAGTTAGCGAAGAGAACAATGCGCTTAGCCCTCAGCCCAATGCTCCCTCCTGGACTTGGCCTCCAGTATTAGTCAGGCAGTGCTTGTTATGTGTCTAGTTGGGAGCGGCTTTCCCCAAAGTTGCCTACCCCAGCTTTAACAGTGCTTGAAATGCGTAAATATTGATGACTGATGTTGGAGGCCATTCTTAGCTATGAACGATCTTTCTATTGACTGTACATTCATTGATTTAAATAACACAAGATATGCACTTAATGTGTCAGTCAAATGATTACTGACTCTTACACTGCAGAAGGCGGTGTGTGCAGAAACATTGAGTCTTAGCATCAACACACAGAGCCTTCATCAGAAGTGTTTCCTCCATGTTTCCCGTGTAGCTGCAGAAGCACAGCTCCTCTCCTGTTTATGTGCAGCAGGGTGGTTGGAGTGGAAGCTAAACGCTTTGTGTCTCATTAGCTGTGATTTGTGATTAAAGTGTGGGAAGCTCTCTGCTAAATAGCGGGCTATTATACCCGGGGGAATTAATCATATTTAATTCACTGGACGAGCTGCGACCTGACCAGCACACGGGAGGACAATCGCTGCCCGTCCAACCAAACATCCAATCAATTATCATCCTCAATAAGGTATCATTCACTCTCATCAACAGCAGAGGATTTATTCATGGAGCGAAGCCAAAGAGGATTTTTACACAGGGAAAAAAATGTCTTGGGTTTCTGCAAACACAGCACTGAGAGAGGCTACACACTCCTCCTCCTCCTCCTCCTCCTCCTCACCCTCCTTTCTACTGTTTGCTAAAGCTTTTCCAAGTCACTCCATCATACACCCGGAAGACATAAATCACATGTGAAAGCCTCTAGAGCACAGGAGGGCAGGGCGTGATGGCTGGAGGAGCTGAGAGAAGCTTGCAGTAGAGTAGCCGGGGGTTAAACAAAGGGCTTCAACAAGTACACACAAATGAAATCATGTTTGCGGACGTACTTGTAAGAAGGACGTTACATTCATCTGTCTTTGCTCTTATCACCAATCCCTCCTCCTAAAACCAATCCCACTCACAAGTAGTGTCTCTTCAGCCTGGGTTTGACACTAAACGCCTCTATGTGGTAAATATAAGTTTTTGTCTATTAAAAACACAAGATGAAGCCGTACGTTGGTGGTGCCAGTGTCAGACTGACAGCAGCCTGGAGGTTTAACTGTGCTACCTGAGGCAGGGAAGCTATAGACAGAGAAAATTAACCCGTGCTTTAACTTACAAGCCACGGGCGGAGAATGTATTGTTAGTGCCAGTGAAGAGCAAAAAGCGTATCAGCAGTAATATCTGCAGGGCCTGAAGTGACATTTGCAGGAACATGATGTCAAACGAGCGTCTAGCCTGCAAACTGATGTTCTGCCTCGTGAAGGTTTGTTCAGTGGCTTGTTCAACAAGGTAACATGCAGGACAAGACGAATGTGTGTTAGCTAAATAGTAAGGAGACTTCAGCAGGGACAATAATGTAGCTCTGGTGTTGTGCAGTAAAGTGCTCAGGTTACTGTTTTATGCAAACAATGGTTTAAATTAAAGCGATTTGATTGGAAGTGTTTTAATCTCAGCAGATAGGAAACTTTCTGTTGTTTTCTGAATGATCCATTATAATAATGTTTATTGAAACGCAGGAATAAGCCTCTCATGTTGGTTGATCCTCCAATTACTCCAACAAAGCAATTTTACAGCTCATGAACACAAGAAATAATCAACTTTTATAAACTATGTGTACTATGAATAACCAATGTTCTCGTGAGACAAATCACAGCTTAAATTAAGTAAAAATTATAAACTCGATCACTTCATCCCTAAAGTTATCTCTATTTTATATATATATGTGTTTTGGTATCGGAAGAGTTCTGGTTTCCTTTTGTAGAGCAGTTGTAGTCGGAGTTGGTGTTCAACCATAGACTGTATAAAAAGATGGACGACATGACAGCTCCCTTAAAGTGAAGCCAAAACATCTCTAGCGCCCCCTTCTGACTGGCTGCAGTTTAGGTCATAAAGCCCGCCTCCTCCATGTTAACAGATGGGACATGAGTCAAACTATAAAATCAAAATACTAAATACAAATACCGTCACAGGGGCTACTTTGGCCTCAGCTTTGTACAATGAGAGCAGATGGACACGCATAAATATATATATATATATATATATAGATCCTATATATACAGTCATTGCTATCAGCAGGCTTTGGTTGCATGCAGTTAAAACAAGTCGAGAGCAATAGGGGCGGAACGCAATCCGCCATAATGCAATTCTCCAACACTCACACATTCACACAAGGAAACTGAAAAGTATAATGAGTACAAAAACAACACAATGCCCAAATACAGAGTCTGTAGGAGGCAGTTTATAAATGCAAAGTTGTGTAGAAAATAACTTTGTGAATTAAAAAAGATGAATGACATGAAGGGAAATATGTGATGTGAGTGTTTGCTGCAGCACAATCAAACAGTGGCTTTGAAGGGATGTATACTTACAGTAGAGTCCCAAGGCTTTGCAAGCAGAGAAGAAAAAGAGAAAACACAGTGAGTATAACAGAAAGAGAGAGTGTGGGAGGAGTAAAAAGAGTAATAGTGGTCGGAAACATCATGACAGAGAAGAAAACGGAGGGAAGACCAGCAGAGATTTCTACAGTAGCCTTAATCTATTCATGTGAAACCAGAGGGGCTGAGTATGACTCATCATGTCGACACTGAAACATCTGTTTAAAATCACTGCAGGAGAGTCGCGAGCGGAGAGAGAGGAGCAGGAGGAGAGGGGGAAAGACGTGGATAGACAGAGAGAGACAAAAGTAGAAACAGAGGCTCTGAGAACATGACTTCACTCTCAGACAAGTGGAGACTTCTTCTGTCCCTCTAAGAAGCAGACATAACATCACAGCATTAACCTCCTTATGTCTATTTTTAAGCTTCTGTTGCTTGCAGCTGAGATGCAGGAGTACAATGAAGTGTGTTACATGTTAGGCAAGATTAGGACTGCAACTTCTACACTTATATTTTCAACTATTTTTCCAATTAATAAATGAATATTAAGAAACTTTAGAACAAAAGAGCCTCAAGAAGTGATTCCTCAAAATAAACCCATTTAACAGGGGGAACGTATACCCAAGGATAATCAATTTAAAGTTTACAGGACAGAGAAAAACTGCAAACTAGCACTTTTGGGAGGATGAGAATTGTGCTTATTGCTTGTTTTTTTAATGTATATATTTATTCTAATGTGTTATTTTCCTTATTTTGTGTATACTTGTGTGTGCATGGGTTCCCTCCACGGGTACTCCAGCTTCCCCCCACAGACTAAAGACATGCTCGTTAGGTTCACTGGTGACACTAGATTTCCCGTAGGTGTGAGTGTGAGCGTGAAAGGTTGTCTGTCTCTGTGTGTCAGCCCTGTGATTGATTGGCGATCAGTCCATGGTGTGCACCCGCCTCTCACCCAATGACAGCTGGGATAGGCTCCAGCCCTACTGCGACCCCTAACAGGGTAAGCGGTATAGATAATGAATGGATCGATGTTGTTAAGAATTAAAGTTGTATTTACACTCATCAGTTATACTTTATTCAACCAGGAGCTTTCCATAAAGCCTCACTGAGTTTCTTTTGTTCTGTATCTTGACTAAAATGGTGAGCAACAACCTTAAGTTACAGGCTTACATAAGACGTCAAACCTTTTTTATAATATAAAAAAATGCCCACCTTTAAACCAACCTCAATGGCACCTTAAAAACAACCCAACAGCTGGCTACAACCACAACAAACACAAGGGCAGCTGTGGGGCGGCTGTGGCACAGTGGCAGAGTCGGTCATGTCTCAGTCAGAAGGTTGGGGGTTAAATCCCTGACTGCTACAGTCCACGTGTTGAAGTGTCCTTGGGCAAGACACTGAACCCCAAATTGCTCCTGAAGGCATAGCCGTCGGGTAATGAATGGGCATAGATCCTGATTGGAGTGGGAGTTATGGAGTGGACTTTGAGTGGTCGGAAGACTAGAAAAGCGCTATATAATTACAGCCCATTTACAAGGACCAATCCAAAACAAAAACTTTTCAAAGATTTTAAAATATCCCAAATAATGTGTTGCCAAGCTTTCCAGCTCAAATGTGTAAAGGTGGCATCAGCTTCTGATAGTTATGTTAATTACACTACAGGTAGGAGGTTGGCTGGTAATTACAAGTATCTAAAGCCCTGCGGAGCATCTGGTACACAGTTCAGTTTGAGCGGGCTGTTCTCCCTCTACTATTAAATCTAATGGGAGGCCAGAGGACTAAAGGAAACTTGATCTAATGGCAGATGATTAATGAGGCCCATAGGGTGTGTGTGTGTTTCTAGTACAACACAACCACATGTGATGTATGGTCTGCAAACTATGCACAGGTGTGTGTCAGTGTGTGTAGCTCATTGACAAATGGCCGGTGGAATAAATCAGGACCGTATTCACTCTCTCGCTCTGTCTCACCTTTCCACTTTCTCCTTCTTGTTCTCCCCTCTGTCCATATTTCATTCTCACCAACACACAAACACACCAATCACACAGAGAGAGAGTGCCCAGTTTAAATGATTATGGGTGCAGAAACCCGTCCGACAGGAGGGAAATAAATACACTTTAAAGTCCAGGAGGTTAATTTTTGTCAGACGGACACAACTCTCCAGCAGCTCGATGGCACTTCAAACAGAAAGACCCCTGGCTGTTTGTATGTGTGTAAACCTGTGCTAGACATCTCCAGCTGCTTGCTTTGAGTGAGTGAATGTTGTTCCTTTGTTAGCATAAGTGTTGCTGAGAGGTTTGCTGTATTTCAAGGAGAGAGAAAGATAAAAGAGGGCAGAAAGCGAGTCTGTGTTTGAGACACGACGACACTACGCTTCTCATAAAGCTGCGTTATGCGATTTGAAAGGTTGTCTGCACTGCGTCTCCGAGCCGTCCTTCACTCGGCAAGTGGCTTTTTTTACTGTTCAGTGAGGCCGAGGTCTCAAGTCAAGTGAGACAAACAGCTTCAGGAGAGAAGCATGTAATTGTTTGACACACATGAATGAGGGCCATGAGGGTCATGAATGTGAGGGAAGTATTTGCAGTTGTTTGGTTCACAAATCTGAATAAAAAACAGGATTTTTTGGATGTTTTTAGGAACTCAGTTTTTGTTTGTGCTTTGGTAATGACTTTTTTTTTTGCATTAGTTTTCTATGGTTTGATCCTTTCTTTTACTTTTGGCCTTGCGAAAGCAAAACGTGCGCGAGGTGTAAACAAACAGCGCGTGCTTCACATACAGACACACGGCGCTATTCCGCCCTGCAGGCTCTGCTGTTAACACAGACGCCGTTTCACCTCTGTTAATACCTCCGATGCCGGCTCAGAGGTGGAACGACTTCGCCCCACCATTCCGCCTCTGTGCGCTTTACATAGATGACGGAACGTAACAGAGGCGTAATAATGCCACTCTTAACTGTCAGTGTAAAAGGGGCTATAGAGACATACAATCTTTCACGCTCACACTCAAACCTAAGGTCAATTTTAGAGTCACCAATGAACCTAACGAGCATATCTTTGGACTGTGGGAGGAAACCGGAGTACCTGGAGGGAACCAACACATGCACAAGGAGAACATGCAAACTCTACACAGGAAGGCTCACTATGTCCGGAATGGGATTCGAACCAGGAACCTTGTAGCTGTGAGGCTACAGCGCTAACCACTGCACCACCGTCCAATTTATTTATTAAAAACTGATTCTTATTTTTGAGGCTTGGCCATGTTTTTTGGTGCATTTCTGACCTTAACCATCAGGCCAACAGGGACCAGAGGCCATGATTTCTTGGGGTTATGATAACATTGTTATTCTTTTTTTAGCTTTTGCCTTATTTTAAAGGACAGCTGAAGAGAGACAGGAAATGCTGGGAGGAGAAAGTGGAGGACGACATGCACCAAATGATCGGCAGGCCGGGAGTATAACCTGCGATCAGTGCGCCCCGATAACATTGTCTTAACCAACGTTATTACATGGATCAACAAATGACTGAAGAAGCTAAAGCAAAGTGGGTACTGTGGGGTACAAAAAAAAACAATTTTTGAACAATCAGATAGCTTGTAAGTGGAACAACAAACAAGGTTAGTTGATCAATTAGTAAAGTGCTGCTCATGTGCATTATGAGCAGCTCATTGCTCATCAGTGTATTAAGGAGCATAGTAATCGAAGCTTTTTACCTGCAGGGTTGGAGAAGTCGAGGACGCTGGTGGCCGGCTGCAGCAGGTCGGGGCTGCTGGACGACAGGTTGCCGGGGATCGGCATGATGGCCACGCTGTGACGACACTGCTTGGTGCCCACAATGCTGTCGTCCTGAGACTGACCCATGCCGCCATCACTGGGAAGGGAAGCAGGGAGACAAGGGACAAGAGGGGTGTGAAGGTGGGAGTGAAGGGAAACGGTGTGAAAGTATAAGGGAAGGGGAGAAAAAGAGAAACAGCTTGATTAGATTTTGTCCTTTAATGACGAGCTTTAATGTCCTCTGACTGATTTCAGGCTTCACATTTGCAGCAGCAGACATTTCTCAAAAACAGCCAGATATTTTCTGTCTTTGTTTTATGAGTTTAAAGTATTCTCTCCCCGTCTTCTCGGGAGCATATAAAATCACAACTAATAAAACTCCAGGGAAAAATAATATCTGGAGATTGAATCAAAATGTCGACTCCTGCAGAATGAAAACACAAAATAACCGTCACTGCATTTGTCTTTTAATATGCAGCAGTGACACAGCTGAAATTCATCCATGAGGCGGCTTCATGAATGGCAGGAACTGATAAGGAGCATTCACTGATACAGAGACACAAGTTCACCACACACACACACACACGCACAAGTAGACACAAAGAGACAAAGAGACAGGTACACACAAGGTAGCAGAGACACAAACGAGCATCGCAAACAGCAGAGCACATATGAAAAGAAATGATGATTAAAGAGCTCATTTAGGTGTTTTCCAAAGACTTTGCAGTTGTATATATTTGTTCATTTGTACTTTGTGTCCTTTACTTTTGAATAAATCTCTTAGTGTTAGCACTTAGCATTCTGTTCTCTTGACCAGCAGTTGGCCACATTATGGGGATAAACTGGACTGGAAAGACAGGTGCATTTCAACCTGGCTTCCTGAGGGATATGCAAACATCAACCTTTACATTAACAGCCTCATTAGACTGCCTGGATCTGCACACGTGATGGAAATGGCAACTCTTCTGAGACAAACCCACAGACAGAAAGGTTGGCTATTGTGATGTTGAAAAGCCCTGTCTCAAATGATGAATGCGTTGCTGAAGGTGGAGACACTTTCCGTAACAGCTGTGCCAGATTTACAACGGAATCAAGGCCTACGCAGAAGTTAAAATTAAGGCTTTAAAAAGGCTGTATATCATGTTATTTTAAGCCTGTTCTACTGTTAGGGCTGCAAATAATTATTACCTACATTATTAATTCATCTGAATTTTTTTTAAATATAAATCTTGGTCTAAAAATGATTAAAAATCTGAAACAGTATATTTCATCTTCAGCCTGATTTGATCGTCCAAAACCCAAGATATTCGTTTCATTTCATTGTAAGACTGAAATAGTTTGGTGATCCTCAAATCGGAGAAGCCCAAACCATAAAATGAAATTAACATTAATTTGTAATTAAATGTGGGGCGCTGGTTTAGCTCAGCTGGTAGAGCAGGAGCCTCTGCACAGAGGCTACAGTCCTTGACACAGCGGCCACAGGTTGGACTTACGCCCCTCTACCCTTTGCTGCATGTCATCCCATAGGCATCATATGTCACTTTTTTGGTGCTTCAGTAGTATGCGACACAAAACTAACCTAACTAATAATATAATAAATCAAATGAATATGTGACTGGGAGCCTTTTAAGGTTGCAAAAATAGACGCATAGCTAATTGCATTGAATAAGTGCATTATAGGTTTTGCTTAAACTCTGCAGAAGAGGATGCATTTGGATACGGAAACCTTTTACAACCAACATTTCATTGACTTTTTAGACCTTCTAAAGTCTTCTTTTGTTGAAACTCACTTCACTGTTTTTTTTTTTAGCTTAGCTTTCCAAGAGCTGCAGAAAAGCTGTCAATCTAAGACTTTAAAACCTACTGCAGTATCTAGAATTGACAACAGTAGGTAAACTGTAGTGTTATATTTCAAACTGAATAAAAAAAAAAGAGCAAGTTGATCTCGTATCAGCACTTAGATTCTGTGATGATTGACTGATGTTTAACACACACTGCACGCGTTTCAATATGCTGTCATCGTGAGTTTGAGTCACAGGCTGTAATTGAGTGTCTGAGACAGAGTGTTCATCTCTTCCTGCCTGCATACTAATTGTAGCTTCCCTTTAGGTGCGTGTGTGTGTGTGTGTGTGTCTACGGTGTGTACCGAGCACGGTGCAGTAATGCAGGGCTTCCACTAACACAGCCGAGTGCCGCTGTAGTGAAGCCCCTGTAATCTTCCAGTCAGTCGACAGGTACTGCAGCGATGAGACGGGAGATTGAGAGGCGCAAAAGGTGGAAAAAAGAAAGGAAAGATATGAAAGGAAAAAGAGAGAAAAATGTAGGTATATTAAAAAGTTGGAGGACGGTAAAAAAGGAGGCAAGAAAAAGGTCTGCTGGATATCATCCGATAAATCCCTACAGAATACATTAAATATAATACATGTTAGATGGACCCCAGAATGAAGCGCTGAACAAAAATTGAATGTGAAAACAAGGAGAAAGATCACCTTGACTGCGCGGAAAAGTGAGATTCACGTCTTAAAGAAATTTGCATGAAATCTATAACTGCAGTCCTCTATAATGTTCCTGAAGGTCAGTGTTGTGTGTGTGTGTCTGTGTGTGTGGCTGCCTGCTGTGCGCACGTCTACACATGGATACTGAATCAAATGGTTGGAGGATGTGAAGTAACACAAGAGGCCCCAAAGCAACTTACCCAAACAGGCCCCTGAAGCAGCAGAGACAAACAGGAAGAGAGACGACATTGAAAAGCGTGAAAAAGAAAAATCAAACAACTGAAAAAAAAAAACAGAAGCAGAGCTCTGTTGAAGTGATTCAGCAGCGGTACAAGTGCAGCAGAGCGACAAGGTCTCTCTTTTCTCTCACGCACACTTAAAACAACAGAAACACACATGTAGGCTGACAGAATATACAACAGGCAAAGGGAAGGAGACGCTGGCAGGTTTGCTGGAATAAATAAGCAGAAGGTGTCAGGAGCAGTTTCTTAATGCAAACATAGATTCACAAGCAGCACAGGACAGGAAACTGCAGAATCTGTGAGGAAATCCAGCTCGAGTATTTGACCTTTTGACCTCTTCTGTTGGAGAGAAGCAGGAAGAACATAAAAAACTGAATAATCAAGACTTAAACACTCAAGATTCATCAGTTTGACCTTCTTCTCTGCAGAAAGACGGAATGAATATTAACTGAAGAACACATATTGATGATGATGAGGTGAATTTATTGAAACTTTTATCAGGTACAGTCCCAGTGAGCACCACCTGGGATTTCAACTGTTGATTGAAAACAGGGTGAAATCAGGTCTGAGACCTAATTTCAACCGGCTAAAGTTCGGTTACGACATCATATACTTTTGATAATTTGTTCACCTTAGGGTTGAAAGGAGGACAAAAGTGATGATTGTCGTGGCCTTTTTTGCAAAATTATTTTGCAGTGGTGGGTAAATTCCGGTCTACGCATAGACGTAATTTCAGCGCATTTAATCTTTCATACACAAATAAAAAATATGGCGCTTTATGGTCAGTGTGATATGAAGGTTCAGAGAAATCGTAAAGAGAGCAGTGTTAAACATTCCCCACAGAAGAAGAAAGAAGAAGACTGCTCATGTGCAGGTACTTCGGCTGTGCAGCTCTGAAGACAAAGGCAGAGCGACCCCTCGGTCATGAGTGCTGGACTTGAATGCATCTCTTGTGAGATGGAATCCAACTCCGCTCGTGTTTGCAATAATTTTCTGCTCATTTATACGATCATTTTAGCTGCTAAATATATGTGATGCGACTTGTTAATATATGTGTGAACGTGAGATGAATCTTGCGACAGAAGCAGGTGAAATCTGGTCTAAACATAAACATTTAATCAACGTTGGTGAAAAAACTTCCACTTTTGAACCAGTATTGAACGTCTTGTCAACAGTCGACTACAACAGTGTGGGCTACACAACTTTAAAGCTTGTGAGCAATAAGCCTTTACATTTGCAGTGATGTTCAATGTACATGTAAACACTAAATCATAACTAATAATACTATAAACGTCGTCTTGAATAGCATGTCTTGGTTTATAACTCGTGTAAAACTGGTCAGCTGTGGGAGTTGGAGCCGGTCTGGTGCTAGACTATGTTGCTCTCTTTTTCCATTCTGTCACCCTCCTACTGCAGGTGGGGCTCGCCTTTTATTTAACAATACTGACATTTATAAGTCTTCACCTGTTAACGTAAAAGATCTTTATTAGGACAACTTTTTCCACTGCTGTCTGCACCACGACTTTACAATACGCCCACCGAATGCATTAAAAGGGGCATGGGAATTAAGACAGAGTTGTCCATCCAAAAAGTTCTGTTTTTTTAAACATAGTGGAAAACAAGGCAGAACTAAAAACATATCCACTACAGGTTATTAAAAGTTAAAGGTATTGAAAGCTCCAGGTTATGGGCACCATTAACCTTGATTAAAAAATTGGAAGGCTGTGGCATTTTGCCTCGACAAACCAAATCTTTCCCTCTCGTCACAGCAGACATTTAAAGGCTCATAGTCTACAGTGTTGTCCAAGATATAGTTGTATCTATTTATACATATAGAACCATTTTATTGTGAATAAAGACGGAGCAGCTAATCCAAAAACCTTCTCTCTCTCCATGTTCAGTCAAGGCAGATCTACAAAGTGAGCGCAGTGAGCATGCTGTAAAACGTGGATGTCTTCTCTGGTGAATGCTGAGATGCACAAACACTCGATAACAGAACAGTTAAAGTGACATGCATCATGATTTGGTTCATGTAACTGCATCTCCAAGAAGAAGAGAGGATGGATGTGGCCCGACGGGGACATGCGTTGTTACCACTTTATCGTCATCTCACTAAATCACCTGGACTTCTGAGACAAACTGACTAAAGGCTGAAACCTCTTGTCTATTGCTTTCCAATCTTAGGAATGTAAATCAACAGGGCTGGTCAATATGGGATGTGTGTAAAAGCTGTGCGTGCAGGCCCGGACATCTTAATTTGGCAGGAAAACGACTCGTTTATTGCCAGTGTGTCCTTGTCATATAAAATCCTTGTCTGAAGTGGAGCACAATGTCAGCCAAGACAGAAGAGAGAAGCAGCAGCAGCAGCAGCAGTGACGCTGGGCAGGATTTTAAATCATTAAACAAGGTTATTTGGTGTAAATTAACTCGTGATGGTGTTTAAAGAAAGTGAGCAACAGCAGTGAAATGAAGCCTTTTTAGAGAGAAACCGCACCATAGCAACAGTGGCTCCTAAAAACGACAGTGAGACCAGTGTATGTGTGTGCGGTCGGACTTCAAACTGCATGGTATCTTACATTATCCTCAGAGCAGAGTCTCTTTTGTATACATGCACACACACACCTAGGAGGAAACTTTACAATGCTGCCTCCTGTCAACTTTTCCTCCGAAAACAGGCGCTGATGAATCCCGATTGAACCCAAACCACCCCTCTCATCTTCTTTCTCATCTCCGGTCCCTTTAATCAGCCATCAATTCCTTTGAACCAAAGAGTGGTTTGAATGGTGCACACGAGCTAAAATAAAAAGCCCTTGTTTGGTCGATAAATAGGACGGCGGCGGCGAGCCCTTGGAAGCTGTGCATCCAGTCAGATCAATGGCTGTGTGATAGCGTGTTGCGTTATGATTCAGAGCACAGTCGGTTTTTCATGCAAACTGCGTGCAGAGCTGGAAACCGATCGAGTGAGACGGGACACAAATACGCATGATTTTGTGTGTGTGTGTGAGTTTGCAGCGCGCGCGAGTGTCGTGCTGATGGTTAGTTCTGTAATTAACAGGACCAGAACAGCGTCTTCTCGCTCACACACTGACACAGTACAGAGTTTAATGAGGCCTGGAGAGGCATGAAATGATGAAATGAAATCAAGCCTGTATCAGCACGTTACGGCTGGAATATTGAATGTGAGCGCCCATCTGCACAATTGCTTTAGATTGCTCCAGATGCTGCGAGTACAATGGATGACAACAACAATGGCTGTGTGATTATGATGATGATGCCTTCCATTTTTTTGAGGCTGAAGATGAGTGAAAAAGCAGAATGAAAACTGCATCCCAGACAACCGCAAGTAAGAAAGAGCTAAAAGTAAACAGCACATTTTTAGAGCAATGTTCATGACAACAGCTTCAAATAGGACGGATGCATACACTTATTTCTGTCCAATAGCCGTAAGTCAGCCTTTTAAGTACAGTTTGCTGAAATCGCTTCCTCATACGAACCATGAGAAAGGGTTAAACGTGCCTCTCTCTCCCGCTCTCTGAGGTGCACTAAATGGTTCAGTTCAATCACAAAAAAGCTGGAAGCTTAGATTTCTGCTCACGCCTCCAATATTTGCCGTCTGCAGAGGGTCACCGGTTGCTACAAAACTGATGCACAGACAGCAAACAGATAAAGTCAGAGAGGATTGTGGGCCGGCCGACTCGGCCTAAAATGTTTTTTTAAAGAAGCAAAATCCTCCTGAATTCACGCTGCTGATCTTTTCTTTAAATATTGTCGCAACTTTGGGGGCACGGAGAAGCTGCGTATACGACCTTGACATACGACACTTTAAGGTTGATAGCAGAGCAACACTGTCATATATTTGGCCCTTTAGCTGCTCAATGCTCCTCTACTTTAAATAGCTATTGTATTGTATGTATTTTTAGTGCTTCAGCAGCGCGCTGTGGCTGAAAACGACCCAATGAGAGTGGTGAGAGTGAACAGCTGAACAATGAGCTTAACCTCACTATCAAGGGGAGGGGAGACCCTCTCACTTTGTCACAGTGTTCTCACATCATCATTTGATACATATGTCTTATTAAAACACCCATTATTGCTGCTTTAACTCTCCTATAAATCTTAATCATGCCATGGTGTTTTAATGACTGATTATTACATATTCTGACCATAATTTATCCAAACATTAAAACATTTTCCCACCATTCTTTGGTGTATAGGCCCTTAAAAAGAAAGTAGTTCCTTCTCATTTACATTTAGATTCTTTAAATCAGTTTTAAGAACTGCCTCCATTCACACACACAGACAGCAGTGATGAAATAAATCCTCTTACCTGAAGGGTTTGGGCGGCAGGATACTGAAGCGCGTCTTCTCCAGCATCTTCCTGATCTTGTTTCGGCCTCCTGACACGGTGTTGGCCTTCATTTTCCTGGTGCTCTTGTGGTCCGTGGGGAACTCCATGTCTCCGGGAAGGTCCGGGATGGAGAAGCGATTCCCTTTTTTCTCCTGGATCTTGGGGATGTGAGGGCCGCCGTTCTTCTTCTCGTGCACGATCCTGCTGAGGAGCTCTTTGAAAACTGGATGGATGGAGGCACAGAGAGAGGAGGATTAGTACTCATTTGAACTGAAGCAGATTGCGCTCTAGTTGCATTAGTACAATGGGAACAAACTGACTTTACTCACCAAATATGTTGGTTTTCACGGTGAGAGACAGGTGTGTATTATTTCTTAGGATGTCAACAGCTTTGGTGACGGAGATGTTCTCAAAGTTCTGACCATTGATCTCCATGATCTGAAACAAGAAGGATTAAATAACAAAATTCAGAGACAGGAACTCATAATGAGATTTGTGTGGAGTGGAAAAAACCTCCATTATCATCCTTGAGTTGTATTCTGGTTTGTCTGTCTTAATATTATTCTTGTCTGTTGACTCAACACATCTATAAGCAGTTAATAAATGCATAGTAGGGACAATGTGGTCCTCTCCAAATAACCCATAAGGGGAAGTTTGCTGTGCAGCATGACTTCTGGTTAGCTGCATTTGAAGAGATAAATGTGTAGTTTGCAGAATCAACCAAGTAGTGAATAAAGCAATCCTTTTTTTAACTCAAACTTTAAGTGAACTTTAGAGCAGGCCGTGTCAGAATGTTTAAAATATGTATCGTAGGTTCCCAAGATGACACTTTTTGAGGACTGTCCAAAGCAACTGTAGTGTTGTGATGTTTGTGATCTACCGTTTGTTTTACCCCTTTCCCACCTAAATTCAGCGTGTTGACGCAGGTTTTTCAGACCTGGGAAGACCCACTAATAAATGTAGATTGTCTCTTTTCCCATAGCCAGTGAAGTATACTGCTTTCCTTCTCTTTTCTGATGTCACAAACGTGCCGGAAACAGGGTTAATAAACAGTGAAGATGTTACGGTGGTTAGGTCTTTAATGTATCTATTACTCATCCAGTCTGTTTATCAAACTCGGCGCTGACAAATTTGGAACGATGTTCGAGCGCTGCTCAGACGGAGACGGGTGGAATTTGTAGCTGAGATGATAAGGAGTCGCAGAAGTTAGCAATGGAGCATATCATCGCGCTGGAGAGGAGTAGGAGATTAGCATGTCGACAAGGGTTTTGTGTTCCCATCAAAGCCGATCGGAGCCGAGACGATAATTACCCGGGTCTTCTTCTATCTTTTACTTCACAATGATGACTCCCACAGGTCTTTTACTTTTTAGACTTTGGTCACAGTGAAAGGTGGGAGAAAGACAGGTACCATTCTATGTTAAACATGCTAAAGATTGAGACATCTCAAATTCAAGATGGTTCCCGTAAACACAGATGTGGATTAATATCTCTCTAATACATGTGTAAATATCTTAAGTTCATAGATCTGTCAAAACATACTGTTCATTATCATTAATTGACTTGTGTGTAGATTATAACCTTCATATCCATCTGCACATCTTGTTACAAATGTTGTACACTCAGCTCAACCACATTGCAACGTCAGATGTTATAAATAAATAGCGCTGACATTTTGACCACAGGACTGGTCGAGCACAAGACAAACCAACCTGAAGCTTTAGGGAGGTCTAAATATCTGCACTCTTGCTGGGAAACATTTATTTCTGTAATTTCATGCTTTTTTTATCTTAGAAGTGGTTTGATGCAGAGCCCTGATGGTTCTCATTCTAACCGTCTAATTAGGGACTAATTCACATCAGGGAAAGCACAAGAATTTGATACATGCTAAAGATGATGGAACATCAAAGCACAAAAGATGAAAACAAAAGAGTCATAGTGTACAGCTATACATACAACAACATAGCATCCAGTAACATTCTTCGAAAAAGCACTTGACCCTCTCACCTGATCTCCCCGTTTGAGTCCGGCCTCTGCAGCCTTGCTCCCTGGCTCCACCGCCTCGACAAAGATGCCGAATCCTCTCTCGCTGCCGCCCTGCACGCTGAAGAACAGCGGCGTCTCCCTGGACGCCTTCTGCAGAGTGATCTGCCTCCACTTAGCCTTGGCTGCACATGCTATGTTCAGCAGCCGCAAGTGGCCCTTCATTTTCTGACGAGGAGGGAGAAATTGGAACATGATTGGGCTGGAGAGTCTTTCATTTAAATGAGCTTTTTGTTTGCTAAGCTGTGTGCAAATGCTTCAAGCTCATTTAAAACCAGCTGTTTTTACATGAGCTAGAAAAGATAATATATTTATTAAAAGACTTAAATTTGATCTTACTGTCAATTCTAGATGTCTCTCAAAGTCCTCCAGGAAGTGTGTCATGGCCGGGTCGCCCTCAAAGTCATTGAAGTGATTGTTGACCCACAGCAGCACTATTCTTGTTACCTGTGAGACACAATAAGAGCTCAAGTCAGTTTTCACCTCGCACTTCTTTCACTATCTGAGTATAAGCTGCTTTGAGAACTCTTGCAGAATGCTGATACTGTAGGTGTGAGGTCAGAGGTCATTTTAAAGTACTTTGCAGGACTTCAGGAGCTGCTAGATGCTCAGGGGAACTTTAGGGGGCTTAGTGCTTGGCAACAGGAGTGCAGTTCTGCTTCATGACTATTTCATGGTAATGTCAACATTAAAACAAGTCCATCTATTGACTGTATAATGGTATAATAACTTAAATTGCAACTTTTGCACGAAAGAAATGCATCTTTATTGGTCCAATTTTTGTTTAACTCTAGTTATAGATCTGTTAGATATCTGTAGATATGTTCTGCAAAGACCAGTTAGGTAAGCTCGCAAGAAAAACATAAAGCTGTTTAATGACCATGTGAAGTGTTCAAAATAATTAGAAGAAAAAAACTACAGCAAAGGGCATTCAGAGACAATTATTTCTGCAAATGTACTCTTGTGTTGACATTGTTCCAACCTCTGCAAAAGGTCAGAGCAGCAACCAATACATCAACACAGAGCATCAATCAATGTCCACTTTCCCCTCTCTCCTTCGTTTCCCACGCCATCTCTCCTCCCCTCTTTCTACCTCCTGTGACTCTCTCCCTGCTCGTTCTGTACAGGATTAGATGCTGTTTAATGGAGCTGCAGATCATAAGCCCGAATGACAACCACATAAAGACTACTGACAGCACAAGACTAATCTTAGGTTAAAGCATTTATGGACAACAGGAGTGTCAGGTGAGAACAAATCGCTGCTGGGCTCAAGGACAGCTGAGCTGGCTGAACTTGTATTGATCGGCATGCGAGCGGCACAACGCGTGAATTCTTATCAACATGCATGAATACAGGACATTAGTAGTGCTGATAGGAGCATAAGGGCGGCCATAAAAAGCTGTGCACATAAATAAGTACAGTATAAACGGGAATATAGAGTTTTCACTTAGTATGCACACTTTACACTCCACAGAGACACTCCTTTACACTCCCATCCCTCTTTTATGTCTCAGGATACCCGAGCACATACACACAAACTCATATGCACTGTAGAAAAACATTAAATGAACAAAAAGTAGACCCAACAACACATGCACAAAACCAACCGTGTCCCGCAGGGTGTCCACCTGGAACCAATCCAGCAGCTTCCTGCCAACCTCCATTGGATTTGACAGGAAGGTCCTGTAGGTCAACAGGAAGTCCTCGATGTAGGTCGGGTCCACCACCGACGGCTCCTCCACTAGGTGCATGATCAAACGCTCAGGGGTTCCCTGGGGTAAAAAATATATACACACCACAGACTGTATAAGAAGATGAACGACATGACAGCTCCACAAAAGTGAAGCCAAAACATTTCGAGCGCCCCCTGCTGACTGGCTGCAGTATAGGTCATAAAGCCCACCTCCTCCATGTTAACAGATGGGACACGAGTCAAACTATAAAATCAAAATACAGGCCAAATAAATGTTTCTCAAACATTATAGTTAGTTCTTATAATGCTGAGTTACGTCAAAGTGTTCATTTTTCTGACAAGTTTAGTTTTAATTAGTTATTTGATGCTGTAAAAAGGATGATTGACAGCTCTGTTGACAAATACGGCTCCTGCAGCCGATCTGTTCCAGATAAGCAGAGTAGAGGAGGAACGGCGACAGGAGACGTAACTAAAACAATCACTACAGTCACTGAAGTTTCCATACCTGTGAACGTCTGCTTCAGACTAACACAAGAAGCTGTTCTGCTGTTAAACACGCCGGCGTGCGGGATCCTTGCTGTTTTTTCAGTAAGTTAAGTGTGTGTTTTGGTTAGCGGAAGTGGCTACAGCGGCTCCACCCGCCGATCTCTACTGCACAGACTCTGGCTCCAAATGACGTCACCAGCACAATATGGCAGCGCCCATCACAGGGCTATTTTGGTATCAATTCTGTACAATGAGAGCAGATGGAGACGCGTCGTCCATCTATATATACAGTCATTGATACACACTGTCTGCAGCTGATACACGGAGAGAAACATACGGGACAAACTCATAAATACACATGTCAGGAAGCTGGAATGACACACAGGAACACATAATCTATATAGACTCACACACAATACATGCAGAAGCACACACACATACACTGCAGGCAAAACACATTTACATATAATGTCCACATTAATCATAAAAGTGACAAGGACATAAACTTTAAAGATGCAGCTATTGAACTGAGCTGTCAGTCAGCCATTAATAAAAAAGGACACATGCAGACACACCCACACTCACAAACACATTTGTTATTCACAAGTAGCACTGATATATTGTCCAAAGCAGTTGTGTAAGCCTCTGGTGGTTTGAGCAAGTTTGTTAGTGTTACAAGCGCAGAGGTTTCTGGGGGAAACGATTCGTTTAACAGGGAACAGAAACCACAAAGGCCCCCACTTTTGTCTGACTCGCAAAGAACAAAGCCAAAAACAGAAGCGGAAATGCTAACACTTGTGAATTGACTCATCTCCACTGGACATGTTTGGGAGCCAACAGCCTTTTTCCTCGGAGCCGTGGCCAAGAGAATCATTCAGGCCCATTATCGGATCAATACCTGGCTGCCTCCGGAGGCTCCGGGAGGAAGATCAAAGGGCCTCGGAGCGCTTTGCAATGTAGCGTACAAGGCAAACACTAATAGTGAAAATTGTGCCTCTAAACAATCAGCTAAGAAGACCGAGCTGCTGCATTGATGTTTCTGCAGGAGACTGTATGCGAGGGCATGGTCGATTCATAATGAGGTGGAATCCAAATCAATCCAAAGCATTTTAGTGGAGATTACAACGAAAGAAAATTGGGATAAGTTCATTTTGTGATTTTAAAAGTTGGGCAGAACTTACTGAGAGAATAAACATGCTTCTTAGCTGGTGTTTGCTTGCCTGTCGCTCCATTTGTAGTAAATGTTCTTGAACAAGGTTAAATGTATTCCTTTATCGAGCCAGGTAACCAAGACTTGATCTGGGTCAAACGCCGATCTAATTTCACCTTACTTTTGAGCCTGAAACTATCCTGAATCCCTGTGTTTACATCGACAATGGATTTGCAATTTGTAGAGTTAAAAACAATGTGTTTCTTTATTGATCTTTGTAAGAGGCTGGGTCAGATCCACAACAGAAACCTCTGGGACTAGAGAAGTTTCAGAGCAGCAAAAAGCTTTCTGGATCTAACACTTAAAAATCACTGACCTTGATGACGATGTGTCCCTTCCTGGTCCCGCTGCGATCGAGCTCCCGGTGCTCCTTCACCATCACAATCTCCCCCTCCTCTTCCACCTTGTGCGTGTTCTTCTCCACATGGTTGAGGATGCGCCAGTAGTCCTCTTGGGCGATGCACACGAACTGGTTGAGGATGACATGAGGACAGCGGGTGAACTTGTAGTAGAGCAAAACATTGCTGGGCACCACGAACGGGTACTCAAACAACAGCACAGAGGAAGCATGAGCGGCGGCAGAGAGAGGCATGGGAGGGACGGACGGATGGAGGAAGGAAGGAAGGTCCAACAAACGCTACTTCTCCCACAAATTATGTAAGCACATAAGGTTGTCCAAAACTCTCTACGCTAGTTAGTAGAAGCATCCTTCACTTCAACTTGAGCCAAGACATGACTCGTCACTACCCTACAGCAGTGCACTCGCTGCTCTTCTCCTGACGAAATCATCAATTTCTGCATTTGTCTCGCTAAGCTCTACCTCTGTAACTTCCTCTGCACCGAAGACAGGAAACAATGTGCGCAGTGGAGGAACTGGGCAGTGTGAACAGAGGTTCCCACAAGTACACGCAAGTCTTCTTTTACCTTTTGTGAGCTCATTAGCATAACATACTTTCTCCGAACCAAGAGTGGCTTTCTGTGAGAAACCTGCAGGGCTATTTATAAACTCATCTGAGAGACACAACATGATCACTTACAGCAGGCCTGTTAACTAACAAGCAACTTGTTGTACTAGAAGCACTGCTATGGGAAGTCATGCAATCAGAATGTCAGAAAGGAGATGAGATGTGCCATCATTGTTGTGGTTGCAACACTCTACATTAAAGTCCAAAGAGGAAATTCATGCAAAACAAAATAAATCAAACTTTATTGGTAGTTGTCTTAGTCAGTGTCAGTAAGTAAAGATCTTTGCTTTAACAGCAGATTATCGACTTCTTGTAGCGAGCACATAAGCAGTATACGTTTCCTTTTTGTCTTTATCAATCTTCCTCACCTGACAGTCGTCCCCCTTGGTGCGGACCGCTCCGTTCATGTACTGTTTGTCCAGCGACGGAGAGATGCCAAAACTGTTGCCCATGCAAAGGCTCTCCGCTCTTCCCTCCAGGTGGCCGATCTCCACGGCCCCGTTCAGGATGACATACCAGAGGTCCAGCTGCAGACAGGCAAAGAAAGATGACATCTTAACGATCAGCAGCTACACAGCAGCAAACATTTTTTATATGCATACGTTCATCTGGTATTAATAATGCTGGCTTGTGGATTTTCTTCAAGCTTTCTATTCATAATCATGTGCTAAGTTTAAATACTCAACATCCATGTGAATATCCTGCAGGGTTAAAGCAACAGAAGGCAACATCATTCCTTTAATTTTAACAATATTACATTTGAGGGTGTTTCATAAAAACTGGAACAGATATGAATTATCAGGATAAGCTGGCACATCACCAGCCAATCACACCAAAGCTCCACCAAAGGGTCATCTCTGTCCTGTACTAAGACTTTATTAGAATATGACTGCAGCATAGTAGGTAGATCTGGATTTGGCAGAAGCAGTAATGTCAAATAGAAGAAGAACACATACTTTGTTCATCTCAGAGGGGAAATTCCAATTTTTTCACTGTTTTTACAAACATGCTGCACACACAAAGACATGCATTAATGAGAGATGTCGGAGTGAGGGGGGCTGCACATGGACATGCACCCCGAGCAGTGGGGGATACGGTGCCTTGCTCAAGGACATCTCGACGGAGCCCAGGAAAGGAACTGGCACCTCTCCAGCTACCAGCCCCAATTCCACGCTTGGTCCGTACCGGGACTTGAACTGGCCACCCTCTCCGGTTCCCAAGCTAAGTCCCTGCAGACTGAGTTGCTGTGTACCCCAATTATTATATAACTAATAATGTCATAAAATACAGAATGCTTTGAATATGAATCAGCGATATCATTGTGTTACACCTTTTAAGACTCAACATTCACATCCGCTTGCATCCTCTCGAATCATTCAATTTTAAAGAGCACACTGGCTATAATTATAATTTAATACCTCTGATAGCTTTAAAAGGATGTGATAGAAGCATACAGCTGCACAAGAATGACTGTTAAAGTAGCTCTTTATTACTATGTGACATTTAGTTTATAGTGAGCATAATGTGGGTTGTGTGAGGGATGAGTATGATAGTGGAGAGGTATTGTGTCTCTAGTGGTGGCTCTTTGAATAGGAAATGCTGGCAGGCATAATATAACAAGCCATTCATCCCCGGTGTGAGCGGATGGAGGGAGGGCGAACGAGCCCCGGGCACCCTCCGAAACTCAAACTGATATTTCCTCCTCATTGCATTTTTATTCTCTCGCTGTTTCTCACCCTGCAAATCTCCTATTCTCTCAGTGCTTCTCACTTACTCTGCTCATCAGTTTCTCTTTCTTCCAGTCAGCCTCACGATCTCTATTTCTCAGCGGTGATGAAATGGTAATAAGTAAGGTGAGGTGAGGTCGACAGCCACATATATATTGAACAAATAGTCCTTGAGAGGCTGTTTCTGTGCAGTTTCTTCTAATTTAACACGTCTCACAGCATATATCATATTGTTTTATGTATGATAGCGTGCAAATACGTGTAAAATATTATTTGTCTAGCTCATATTATAGTAAAAAAAGTATATTCTGTGTAACTCCGAAATGTTTCCCTTGTTTGCTCCCGTGACTTCTCTCTCTTTCTGTCCTTTGAGGCACTCTACCTCTCTTTTTAATTCTGTTAGACCACTTAAGACTCTTTTTTATTTTCCTTTCCCTTTCTCGCTCACTTAGCCGAGTTATGTTCCCTTTCTGAGAGGAGACAAGTGCTTCTCTTTGACCTTCAACGCCAGTCCACAGAGAGACAGAGCGGAGGAAACCTGTCCATCAACCAACCTCGACGCAGACAGTATGGAAGCACAGAAAAACATACAATGAGCTGTGTGTGTGTGTGTGTGTGTGTGTGTGTGTGTGTGTGTGACTGACGTGTGTTCACGTCCTCTTTGAGCTTGGCGGCTGGCAGTTCATTGCCATTTATCACCCTGTCGGTTCTAATGCTGCTCTGTGTAACCAAACAGCCATGACAGAGCGCCCGTTTCTCAGGCATGTAACTTAATTAATTAGCCGTGTAGCAGCTCATGTGATTGACAGGGCTGCTGCTCTGCAGGGACTTTGCACATACCAGTTTCAGGACGTGAAGCTTTGGATAAAGTTGTAGTTCGTAATGGAACTATGCTTTTACATATGCAGCTTGTCAACACCTGCGTGTGTTTGTATCGTGTTTAATTTGTGTATTTCTTGCATTCTTTTTTTTTTTTTCACTTTTGCATAATCCCACACTGGCCAGCTGTAGCCCCTTTTACACGGCCTGTTCAAGGCAGGATTATTACGCCTCTGCTACGCTTCGTCTTACATGTAAAACGCACGGAGGTGGATGCCTCTGAGCCGGCATTGAAGGTAGTAACAGAGGTGTAACAGAAGCGAAAACAGCGTAGCAGGCAGGGCGGAACAGTGCTGTGTGTGAAGCACACGCTGTTTGTTTTCACCTCCACACATTATGCTTCCAAAACACAGGAAAGGCTTGTAAAAACACACACTGGAGTGGTTTTACGCTGGCGTTACTTGGTGCAACGCAAAATTTCAAAGCCCGCATGATGGCGGAGCTTCGTTACGGCGCTGAGGCGGAACCACATGTAAAAATGCTTCATGCTTGTGTGCATTTTGGAAGGTCTAATCATTGCTTTGCCTGCCATATAAAGACATTTAATATCTATAAGCTTTCATAACATTAAATCAGCTAAAAGCTTTTTTTCCGACTGAATAAAGAAAAAACATTGTTTAAGTCTTATGGGAATTAAGTGTGATTGTGTTGATGAAGCAGATGTAATGAATATAGTATATTTTGATTATCATAATTACCCTGCTAGCGGTAAATCTACTTGGGACATGCTGCAATAGTAGCTAAGAACAACAGAGATTAATGAATAAGCACAATTCTTTATACCACTTAAAGCTTAAATAATTAATCTCTGTCAGAGTTTTACACGGCCTTTTCACAGTGACTCGGATACACTTCTGTTTGACTTCCATGTGGATGTATGGTATTACAGTGGTGCATTCCTACCTCCTGTTTGTGCTGCAGTATGACTGTGCCGGCCTGCTCCACCACCTCAAACACCATGACGCTACACAGCTCTCTGCGCACGGACATGGTCATGTTGGCGAAAGCCGGCAGCTGGTGCATGAACTCCAGTAGTTGCTCTGTTGGGCACAAAAAGAAAAGAAAGAAGAAGAGAGTTGGATAAAAAAGGAAAAAAAACTCATGTAATTGATACAACTTGTGCTTCCAAAGCAATACTTCTTAAGTGGGCAAATTAAACGGTAATTGATTTTTCCACTTGCAAAAGCAGCTTTTCTAAACAAACCTTTAAACGGTTCCTACTCACATACATCACCAGGGCTGCTGCCGATTCCAGCACATCGTAACCGTTCCCTTATTAGCCTGGATCAGTGCATTCTATTGGTGCTTAATATCTTCCTGCCTAATGAGAAACTTTCACACTCTGTTCTTCACTGATCTTCAGTGTACTTCCTCTGCTCTGTGACAGCGAACACAGTGACCTAACTCGAACCTGCACACCATGCAGCATGACCCAGCGGCTGCTTTATTCCCCCTGCTGCTATCACTTCATTCATTTCCTCTCTCTCTTCTTCTTCGTCTCTGTCCCTCTTCTCTGCAGTTGTTATAAAACATGGGCTTGAGAAGATTTATAAAGCAACCTCTAGGGTGGTAAGGTTGGGCTCAAGCAAATTGAGAATTGCTGTACCCATTTATGTAGGTAAAAAAAACTTGAAGAGATTCTCTGGATTGGAAGAACAAACAGAGCTTGTAACCTTAAATGTAACAAAAGTAATTTAAAAAGTAAATAAAAGATAAAGTCACTATTTTTTCAGGTAGAATAGGAACCAGACTTGAACTTAGGTTAGTTAGTCCTCCCCTCAGCTCCTCTCTACAGCATCTCTTTCCTCTGAATGAGCTCAGTGTAACACGTCGGCGGTGAAGGCCATGAGAAGGCCATCCTCCCAGCAGGCACGCAGCAGGTCGGGCCTTTACAACTCCTCTCTGCTCTCTGATGTGGTCACCCCCTCCTCCAGGACCCCACTGGGTCCCGCTAATGAGGTCGCCTCTCTGATTGCACACTGGAAGGGCACTGGTGTTTAGAGACCACTGTGAGGGGTCTTTTTGTGAGAGGGGCATTTGTGTAGCACCCCTGTGCTTACTGAATGATAGATGATGTTTCTGAGGGCTCTAGCTCGTGTACATGACGTCTAAAAATAGCAGCTGCAGTCCTCAAGAGACATGCAGGCTCATACTATATATAAGTCCCTCATTTAGCCACTGTTTACTTCATTTTAATGAAACCAGAAGTGTTTTAGTAGAACCATTAAAAGCACTGACCAATGTCGTCATCGTTGCGGTCGGCCGGGTCTTTCTCCAGACACTCTCGGACCAGGTCTCGGCCCAGAAGAGTGTCTGAAGCTCTCTCCAGGTCCTCGTCTTCCTCCTCCTCTTCCTCGCTGTCCACTGCAGCCTCTGGAAGTCCGGACAGGTCGACATCTCCCAGCTCGCTCTCTGTGGCCTGAAGGAAAGAGAAGGAAGCACAGCAGTTGGTAACAGTAGCAGGAAGCATGAAAGAAGTCTGTGAACAATTCTTTGAAAGTGACTGATTTGAATGACTTCGCAAAACTTGAGAAATGAGAAGAAAAAAATCTTTTGAGTACATGTCATCATTTTAGATTGGACTTCTTTTCCATCAGGATTTAACCTGCTTGACTAAGAAAAAGGACTATACAAAACAGAAATCCCTATTATACTGTGACCGAGAAGGTAATAATTGGGCATAGAAGTAAACCATGACAGGATGGTTTGTATGTCTTAAAATAGCGCACTTGTTTAAGTGTTTATGTGTTATTCATTTTCAGGCAGCAAGAACAATTTCAGTTTCTGACACCTGGTACAGTTATGATGATGATAATTAAAATACAATCTTAAAGTTATAATCTCGAAGATCTCAGTTTTGGTCTCTTTGGCGGCACCTGTGGCGATAAACGGTAATTGCGGGAGCACACTTCCCAAATATCCAGACAGTGTTGCATGTGTGACGTCAACGGTTGGCGCTAGTTGTAACTGATTCGCTCCTGCTATAATTCTTGGTTTTCCTCGCTGACAGTCGCTTTCCTTTTTAGACTGTTTGCTTCATCTGAGCGTCAAATTTGTTTCTTTTACTTTGGATTTTCACTTATTTTAGAAGTTGTATCTGTAGTCATCGATCTTTTCTTTGATGTTCAGCCATAGTAGATTACTGTTTACTCGCAACACATGCAGAGACTGGAAAAGCAGCCGCTTAGCTCCGCCTACCCTCTCTGGCAGACCAACCACTGCTGGGTGATGGAAAACCCGTCACTAACTGGGCGCCACTTGAGATTTTTTCTGCAAAAGTCGCACCCAGTCTGTAATACTGCAAATACAAAGGCTGTCATCAGTGGGCCATAGGCTCAATCACCATTGTGTTACCTCATTCGGCAATAGATAGTGGCTGAACAGACATTTATTTAAATGAAAATCTTCAAGATTATTACTTTAAGTTACCAAATATCCCATAAAACATAAAACTCTGTACAATTCACATTGTCTTTAATGTGGATTATCAGTGGTGTATCAGGCTTCCTAAAGCACGAGGAGTAACCTTGGATCGAGCAGCTGTACCTGTGACCCTGAGCTCAACCCTCACACCAAGACCCAAACTGGAAATCAGAGGATATCGGCCAAATATTTAAATCCAGCAGTAATAATTTATATTGCCCCATATTTCCCCAGTGCGGGGGCAGGCAGATGGTTGGCAGACTATTGGCTCTAATGGGGCAGAGGGGCTTTAAGGTCAGGTGGGAATTGAACCATCAACCCAAGAGGTGAAAAGAGGAGCTCTCCAGTGGTGGTGGCTGCACTGCAAGCCATCTGTTGGCTATGGCAGGTAGGGCTTAAGACAAAGAGATTGCTTATTGTTTCTTTGCATTATATTTGCAATTAACTGGGCTAAAGTGCTGCTATCCAATTAACTATTTCATTTTCTTTGGTTTGTAACAACATCCATTTACCACCTTGAGGAGTTTTCGTGGAATAAAGAGCAAGTGTCTAACTCGGGTATGACCTTGCAACATATTTTGTAGGTATCATTAAACCTACATTCTGGTAGTTGTTCACTTTAATAAGTGGAGCTGATTTGATTTAGGCTTTTGGAGCTGGTTGGAAAATCTTATATGGACTCCCTAACCAACAATGCAATCAAGCTCTTTGGTTCTGCAGAGATTTGGTATCCGGCCAAAGGTTTTTATAGGTTTCTCTGAGGCAAGGGGATTAAGCTAACAGTCCAGCCAAAGTTCAGGCACAGGCCCACTCCTGTTTTCATGAATTAGGTTGGACAAGCTATTTAGAGGACTTTTAGGAACACACCAGCTGCTCAGCTCTGTCCTTTCCTACATGGACTACATTTAATTTGTCCTCATAGATAACTACAGACAAACAAAAGTACTTTTCAGTCCAAAATTAGATATGAATGTTATAATAAATGTCTGTCAAGTCTCTATATATCGCCAAATGAGGTAACACAATGGTGATTGAGCCTATAGCCCACTGATGAAAGCCTTTGCATTTGCAGTATTACAGACTGGGTGTCTGAGGCGACTTCACAAGCAGCGCCCAGATAGTGACACGTTTTCCATCACCCAGCAGTGGTTGGTCTGCCAGAGAGGGTAGGCGGAGCTAAGCGGCTGCTTTTCCGGTCTCTGCAAGTGTTGCGAGTAAACAGTAATCTACTATGGCTGAACAAACTGTCTGGATATCTGGGAAGTGTGCTCCCGCAATTACCGTTTATCGCCATAGGTGCCGCCAAAGAGAATGAAACTGAGATCTTCGAGATTATCACTTTAATAAATGAGATAGAATAACATGCATTCAAGACACTCTGACCATACATCTTGATAACAGGTTATCCTGCAAGTTGGTTTGCAGTGCAAAAACCTATTTTTAATCAAATCCAATTTATCACGTCTTGGAGGAAATTTCATCAGACCAGCAGAACAAGACGAAGGCCAAACATGCAGAGGTTCTTTTTATAGTTCCCAACAAAAGAGAAACTCCATGCTTTGAGTCTGACATTGCTATGCAGGTTGTTAAATTCTTGGCCTTCACGATAAAATCTATCGGAAAATAGGATTATGGTTGAAGGAACAGTGGTGCCAGCCTGAGACCTAACGCCTCCATCTCCTCTCACGCTTTACAACTCTACAAGTCTTTCAGTGCTCGTCAGAGGCCGGTTCATTCAGTATGCAGGACGTGCTCTTTCAGTCCCCTGGTCTCAGAACAAGTTCGAGCCCGGAGGACATCAGATGTGCCCATGAAACCCCACACTTTACAGAACTGTCTGTGACAGAATAACAGCAAAGACAGGAGACAGGAGAGCGCAAGACTGAGAAGAGGAATGCATAAAGTTCAGGATACAGCTATAAGATGAAAGAAAAGAGGGAGAAAAGAAGAGGGTGATGTGGGAGAGAGAGAGAATAATATAAGAAGAGATGGTGACTGACGGAAGAGGGATGATAGGAAACGGGCAGAAGGGAGGAATATGAGACGTGAGAGCTGGAGGAGACAGAAATGGTTGGAAATAACGTGAACGACTGTGGTTTAGGTGAAAGAGAGAGAAAGAGTGAAGGAAAATAGAGAAGAAGTAAGAGAAACCCTAAAGAAAAGCAGACTGTTGCACTGACAGCTGAGGACTGCAGCTGACTGGTGGGTCAGCTCTTTAAGACGGCTGTAAACAAACACAGAGCCGGGTCAGAGACAAGCTGATGGGATCAGATGCGTGTGATTAATATCTAATCTCAGGATGAAGAGATCGGGTCGCAGGTGTTAAACGTCTGACCCATGTTGACCTTACTTACATCAATCTGCAAACACTGGCAGACAGGCTGATGGCGGAGGGCAGGGGGAGGTGGATTAGGAGGTTAAGATGTCTGAGTCATGTCATTTTAGTCTGTTTTCTATTAAGAGCAGGTGGCTTTGACGGGTTCTGCTGACAATGACTGATGGATTCTATAATTCATAAGCTTCTGGCACTATTATTTTTAATAGCCCTGACAGGAATTTACAACAGACGAGGTAAATGTTCACTGATGTCTCATGTGAGCGTTTCCCTGTTTTATATTTCTTCTCTTTTACGTCATACTTAGTAGGAATGCACCAATACGGATGCCGCATATTGGTCTGGTACTGACTCAGATAGCTGGAGCAGGTTTGAGTGTCAATGAAGCTAACACTTGGATGATTTGTTTAATTCTGGGTTTACGTCTATGGGCATGTGCTACATCATGTGTAGGCAGCACCTGTTTCAGCTCTTTGGAGGTATTTCAACCTTGATATGCCAAAAAAGTTCTGTGTCTCCTTGGAATATCTGCAAAGTTTCTAAGTTTTAAAGATAATTTTTTGGGGCATTTTTGCCTTTATTTACAGGACAGCTGAGAGACAGGAAGCATTGGTGGAAGAGGGTGGGGGATGACATGCAGCAAAGAGCCATGGGCGGGAGTCGAGCCCGCGGCCGCTGCATGGAGGAATCGTGGGGTAACTCACGATTCAATACATAGCTCACGATAACGATAATATCACAATTCAGCGATTCTGCGATAATTGATATATTGCAAGACAATCATATCATGATACATCACGATATTAACTGAAGAATACAAAATGCCCCTAAAAAGGTGAAGTGCAGAATTCATGTATTGTTCACTGCAATTGGGTGTCAGTTTTACAGATTTTGACACAAATTGAGATAAACAATGATGCGCTGACTCAAATTGGCAGGGAGATCTGTTCAGGGCGCTACATTTTAAAATTATTAAAATATCGATATTTGGCACCAGCGATACGATAATTGTATCACACCAGTCGGGACAGCGATATATTGCGATATCGATATTTTGTCCCATCCCTATCGAGGACTGTAGCCTCTGTGCATGGGGCGCCAGCTCTTCCCACTGAGTTAAACCAGAGCCCTAAATTTCTAAGTTATGCTTTAAAAAGAAGACAACACAACACTTAAGTCAAGTCTGATGCTGCCTCTCATGTAAAAGAATGTCTCTTCCACACATTGAGAAGAAATCTTATTACTTAAACACTGGTATCAGCTCTGTACCTGGTAGTTGCTGATACCAAAAGCCAAGGAGCTGAAAAAGTTGCAGTTGCAGTGCATCCCTAATCGAAGGTATTATTTTTTGTCCATTTTGTTGAAAGTCTTGTTTGGGGGAATCCTCGTTAAATATGCATCCAAACAGATAATAAGATTCATATATAATACAGATTTTCTAATGTGGGGCACATTAGCTTTGCGAGGCAGCCTGGGGTAGCACAAATATCACTTATGGATTGTATAAGCCTTGTTGAAATGATACATATATACCGTCTTCTTTCTCACACACCTCTCTCTACAAACTAGTCTTTATTTTTCTCTTGTGTGTTTAATTTAAATGTGGGGGCCAGTAGAAGCCATGTGGTAGGGTAGGTACTATCAGCATTGTCAGTACCTTGAGCTTGCATGAACAGAGCCTGGGTCTGTTGAAGTTGCCAGTGCTGCTTGGGTTGCGGTGGTAGGTTAGGTTCATTATAAGTATTGGGGTGAGGGCACAAGGGGAGGGGCTTCTTAAATGAGCGGTTATCCTTATCATCAGGGCACAAGTATCTTGTGTTTAATTCAAACTGGTACTTGTACTCTTGTACTTAGATCACTAGTATGTAGCTTACAGACCTCCCTAGTTTCATTGATGGATTTAAACAGTGCTAATATATGGTACCCCTCCCGACCCCTTCATCCAAACATGCATGAAGAATAAGGCAGCAGCTTGTGAAGAGGAACAGCGGAGTAAAATACTGCAGCGTCCTGTGAAGAAGCCTGAGAGGAAATATTGAAAGGTTGATGGAATTCATTACGACGAAGGGGAAGAGGGAAGATTAGGAGAGCTGGGGGATTAAAATGATGAGATGACAGCCGTGTCATGTACCTTTTTAAGGATTATTGATTTGTAGCCATTTAAATACCCTCCTCTCAAGAGGGGGATTTAATACCACAGCACACTGAGCTACTGAATGCTGTGAAATGTCACTTAAAGGTAAGGCTGACACAAGAACACAGAGTAAAACATAAAGATCTCCTGGTTCTGCAATAATATTTTATGGCTTAAGGAGGCTTATTAGTGTATATTTGATTTATTTATTATATTATTTATTTTAATATAAGCTCCTGATAAAAAATGATGACCAAAATCAACTGTATAAGCGACGTAAACTGTATGTCGTACTCTTTCAATTCCCCTGCCACTCTTAAACCAACACTTCCTACGGAGGCAACCCACAGGAATTCCTGCAAATGATCCTTACAAACCGACACCTACACTGCTTATGTTACAGCGTCTATACCTGTGGCAAAGGTAAAGACCAGGCTTAAAAGGTTAAGTTCATTTCCTGCTTGTGACCTTTTTTCCGCAGCAGGAAGTGCAGAAGGGATCACCAGGATGCGCAACTGATGCACAATAATTAGCGAGATGCTCAGGATCACAAGGAGGGAGGGTATGGGGCTGACACGTACGCTACAGGTAGACAGAACTGGAGCAAGTCAATACTTCAGAGTGAAACGCTTATGTCAGGGAGCAGATGCTGCAGTGTGGTGGTGACAGGCTGCATTAGATAGCGGTTTGACGGGTGTCATTGTTTTTTGGATGTAATGGAGTTATGGTGGCATGAAAGCGGGAAACTTTAATCAATCCAAAACATTTGTTGTTTTTTTTAAATGTCACGAAAAACAAGACAGACAACTGCAAGAAAAGAGGCGCAGGAAACTGAAGCATTACACTTCTACTGCCTCAGGTTCCTAGATTTTAGATCACACTATATTTTATCCATTAACTTATTCAATTCCACCTTAAAAAACTTTATGCAAAGGAAAAAGAGCACAGTTAATTCAAAGCAAAAATATCAAAACCTCAAAACCATGATATTTTATTGAGCCTTCTAGGGATCTTTAAGATATAATGTTGTACCTCATTGATTTAAAACCCCAACAAGTCGGGTCAGATTAGTCAGACTAAAAAAAGATAAGAGACAAAGGAAAATGGAAGAAAAACCCAAATAAAATAAAATGGTTTAAACCAGCAAAGATGCACCCACCTGGTAAATATCTGACAGGCTGCTGCTCCCCGAGTCGCTTGCGATGCTGCATCCGGATTGGCTGGGAGGCATGTGCATCACTTGCTGATGGGCGTGGTCTGTTAGGTGCATCTTATTGAGGTCAGCAGGAAGCTGTTCAGACAGACAGGAAGTAAAAGAGAGACAGGTGGATGTGAGTTTAACAGAGGCAAACATGCAAGATTACGAACACCCACGCACACACACAAACCCACACACACACACACACACACTCGGCTGTTTCATCAGCCTGAAAGCCAAAGCTGGTTTGGCACTGTCTGTATGTTTTACTCCAAGATAATGAACACGAAGCGAAGTGAGCTGCAGACACTTCAGGCAGCTGTAAATTATGACCCAAGGCTGGATTTGATTTCTGACAGGCAGCGGAGGGCTGAAGGCTGGTTTTATATTTTTGCAGTCACCTAAACAAAACAATGAAAGTGTAAAGTCTGGCAGGAGTGTGTTGCTAGGATGGCGGGTTGGCTTTTTCACCACAGACAGCTTGCCTGCTCTGTGCTCTGGGTGCAAACTGAACAAACACGCACATGTACACCAGAAAACTCATTTGGAGCCACATCCAAAGGCAGAAATATATTTACACACACTCCAAACAAAGACAGATATTAACAAACACACAGGCTCAAACACACCTCCATTACCATATTAACAATTCAATCAAATACTTCAAGCCAGCCACAGAAATCTCTAAACAAATCTGTTCATGGCCCTCGGTTTGTTTACTTCATGGATAAGAAGGCAATTTGCACAAGGCAGCGATACAAACAGAATTCATTTGTTTCTGTTTTGTTATCACCTTTTCCCCAAGATTGCACACTCCAAAATATAAAGTACTAAGAGCTCATTCGCAAATAAACCCTTCAGATCCAGGAGCAGACTAAGCTGTCAGTCAAGCAGCCAAGGCTCAAACTTATCTCCTCCTCCCACAGAGCAACGTAACTGACCAGGAGGACAATGACGTATAACCAGTGATGAACTAGATCCATATGTATCCCTTTAACTGCTATCACACATCCAAAACAGCATGCGTTAAACACTGCAAACAACGACAGACAGGCTCAATTGTTCTAATGCTCTCTGGCTTCTTTAGCTGGGCTGGCTTGCTGACTGTTACTTAGTAATATCACTGCTACTATACTGTTAGTGGTTGCAAAGATGGTTTGTGTATAATTTTAGTTTAAGTTAAAAAAGAGATGTCAATGGAGAAAGAGTGAGTCTGGGTATTTCAGCACCATGGAAAGAGACAGCCCCAGAGCAAAACACACTACTGCTAACTATATTTGTGCCTCCTTGTTCAGTCGACATCAAGTTCAATCCACTCAAGTATTGCACCAACATACAGTAAAGAAACACTTCTACATCCCTATTTTGTGTATAGGTGAAATTAACATAACAACATGGTGTGATACTCTATCTCCTCTTAATAAAACAGAATGATTTATACCACTTAGTAACTGACAACATGTTAAGGAAAGTCAAAAAGATTTCCATTTTGTGCATGCAAAAGAATCCCCCAATAGTCTGCATCTTGAAACCAGAGACGCAACTGGACTCCATGTCTGAACATCCAGTCAATAAAACACAGCACCATTATCCAGTGTGTACAAGCAGGTCAACCTAAGGTCAGGTATAGGTTCTACTAACATATTTATCATCATAAGATGGAGTTATTTGGCACTACAATACTTGATTTTTCCTCCGATGTGTAGCAGGGAACAAAGGACTTGTCTGCTGCACCCATACATGATAGATGAAGATGAAAGAACGACTAAAATAGATGCAAGACCTGCCACAACAAACAGTACGAAGAGACTGACTGAGGAGGTTAAAAGTTGGATTTCCTACAAAGTGAAGCAGCTCATCTTCTTTTGGATAAATGGACTTGGTGCCCCGTGTTCTCAAAAAGAAAGCCAAACCTCTGATTCTCCAGCCTTACCAGTTTGGACCAGGGCAGTGCCAGCGTGAGAGAAGATGTCCTCCTGCGACATCGGGCAAACCTACAGCAAACCTCCTCCATCGCCACATCAGACACCACTGACGGACCAAACACACACATGCACGCTGAAAATAACAAGCTGATGCTTGGAAGCTAGCTGAGGCTGCGAGGAACCACGGTGCCAACATGTAATATTAAAGACGTCGAGTCTGGGGGCGCTGCCCCCTCAGTGCTCTCTTCTAATAGGCCTGTTGTAGTGTGTGACCCCATCAGCACTTAACTCCCCCGCCCCACTTCTTCAAACCCACAGGGAAATACAGTACTGAGGGGCGGAGTTTAAGAAGTTCAATGGATTGTTCTTAATGTGTGGAATATTAAAGGGAACACACAGTTTGATGAGTTTGTGTACACTGGATTTACACGACATAAAGGACTCTTGGGTAGTGACTCATAGCCGTTTATCCTGAAGTATTAAGGCAACTGGATATCTTTACACCCTAAAAGAAGTGAAGTGACGCCATCTAGGATTGTTGTGTGCTTAAATGTTGCTGAAATGTTCCATTTGTTACTCGTCATTTGGCTTCTTTGGCACGTTGTTCCTTTGTTTTGATTATTATATATATACTATTTGACAGTTAATTGACTATTTAAAGGTTTTGGAATTTATTTTTGTTCTTTTTTCGATGAGGTTGTGTTTTTTTTTTTAACATCTTGTTTATATGTAAACCCTAAGAAGTTTAACAACATTTAAATAATCCAATTTAATAATTTAATTTAACAAATCAATACATATCTAATGCCCTACAATATTATCAGGAAGGTGTACCTATTACTTTACAAGCATTATTTGTTATTCTCACAGTCCTGCCTACATAGTGTGAAAATATGGGTCTATTTGTACTTGGCCATCTCTTTTCCTTAAAGAAACATGATGAAGAATGGATTCAAGCCTTTAATTTAGAATATATGGAGCTTCCAATATGGTAAAAGCAGAAGCAATTCCACAATTGACTTGTTAAGGAGGGACTGATTATTTATTAATGTTATCAGCTGCTATTAAACTCAACAGCACATTCTGTTCGGACCAAACCGCGGCCATGGCAGAAGGTCGGCATTAATGAGAAGAGTAGAAACCCAATCAATATGGATTCATTTGGACTAATTATATGGCTAACATCTAAGTTGTTCAGTGTCTTGGTCTAGCATCGGAGCACTAGATTCAAACACAGTTTCAAACGTGCATAAAATGTGAAGTATAGCATACATACATTTTAATCATTAATGCATCTGCTGCCTTCTTTCTCCATCACACACACCCCTTTTTATACCATTTAAAATATCTAAATGATTTATACATACATTATGGGTTCCTCCGTGTTTCTCTCAGTGCTAATAGAGCTCAATTTATGCTTCTAATTAACATTCACACACACATGCTCACTCACAGGACTCTCACATTAGTTTTAGTGCAATCCATTTCCCATTAGGTATACCAGCTGACTACATTTTGTGTTTTCCTTATTGAACCTAATAGTCAAGTGCTGGTGTTACAGACTAAACCACACATACACACAGGGTGAATTGTCTACTCTCTTCCCTGCTGACCAACAGGCTTCACTACTGTAGTTTGTTGTGCTTGTTTGTGAATAAGAAGAGACAGTTAAAGCAAGAGGGGGGACAGAGAGCGATTGGTAATTTCATCACAGGTAAATACGTATTGATTTTTGCGTGATGGAGATGTTGAGAGGCAGCGATGACGAAGCTGCCACCGTGCATCCATTTTATACACTCTCACTGAATGCACACGTACATAGAGGCAGAAATGAATGTGGCAAACTGCTCGGCTGATAAGGACTTTGTGAAACACAGACGCACATCCAAAGCATGCGCATAAAGGACACTCAAATGACAAATACATGACACATGAGGGTCATTGAGGGATGAGACAGTTGGTGAAAACAAACCTTGAAAATACAGCAACAAAAAATGAAAGAATGGTTTCAGGGTGAGCGGTTTTAGGAGAGGAGTCGAGTGTTGTGCTGTGTTAGCATCAGTAGACACTCAAAGGCAGATTTGGGTAGAGGAAGGGGAGGGTTAAGTTCAGCTCATTTAGCGGTGAGACCTGACCCACGCCGTCTCTCCCTCTCATCGGTTGGGGATCGTCCTGTATTAAATGCAGTCTCCTAACTGAATAAACACAGACGTGATCTGTCTGTATTTCCATGCACACTCCCCTCTAATGCATAAACTACGATCATACACAGTGCAGTGACATGAGACGTAAAGATCTTCAAGAGACGCAGCAGAGAAATGTTCAATCAGACAAGAATGAGAGGCGAGTGGTCTCTCCGTATACACATGATTGTTGCCGTGGATCCGGGCAGAGTGGGCGTTGCTTAATGAGGCCCAGGACACATGTGCGTACACACTGCCGGACGTATGTGAATAAATGCGCCCCAGACCACCTCGTATGTGGCCTGAGTGATCGGATCTGAATGCGTCATCAATCCGTCCAGGGAGAGTTCACACAATAATGAAAAGAGGAAAAGGAAAAGTTTAGTCCCTTTTCAGACATATAGTATGTAACCCCGATGGCTTCATCTTGCTCTAAAAGTAACTTGAGCCTGGATGTGTATAAGGATTACAAGATCACCAGCACCTCTAAAGCTCTCTACTTAAAATGTTAGAACTCTTTGGGCCTCGCCACAGAAGCCCCGATTTGACTCTGACCCTTGGCCCTCTGCTGTGTGTCGTCCTCACTCTCTCCTCACAATATTTCCTGTCTCTCTTCAGCTGTCCTGTCAAGTTAAGGCCAAATAACCTCCATCAGTACAAAAACAAAAGGACAATCTGTTTTTTTTTTACGAGCACAGGCTGTACAAAGTTACTGGCACATTAACAGTCTGTTACTATTCTCTACAGGCAGCAACAGTTGTGATATCCTCCCCTGCCAACTCACTAGCTATTAAGCAGTGTCAACAATGGACTCTGCCGCTATAATAAGGACTGATGGCATTGGCAGTGCATACTTCATCCTCTTATATAGATTATTGGTAAGCACCTTGATTAATACCAATGTATATGTGTTTAGCTAATAGCCTAAGGTCAAACTTGGGGTTTAATACACTAATCTGGCTGCATTAAGCATTTTTTGATGAGTAGGCACCAATAAGGAGAGGTAGCGTGTGTGGTTTGGAGGTATGAAACAGGACAGGAACAGACAGGAAGAGTTTGTGTGTCTGTGTGAGTGTTAGACAGGGAGGTAGAAAGATGGCAGGCGGGCGAGGGAAGCTAATAATTGCGGTGGTCTTGTGGCTCCTATTCACACCACAGACTTAATCCTGCACTAATCCCCCTCTTTCCCTCTCCCACTGGGCCGAGCCGTGAGGGGGGGGGTTTATGGGGTCTCCCGTTCTCTTCATGCATTAAGGATGAGAGTTAGAAGATTAAATATAAATGTGCAGAGTTCCTTCAGCTGTACAATTCTATCATGTCAACGAGCGGGCACAATCATGGGAGGATCAAGCTGGCTGCAGATGCAGTGCTTTCACAACAACAGACGCTTACAGAGCCTGATTAAGGGAGGAGAAATTAATCTATAATCTGTCATAATGAGAAAAGATTCAGAATGAAGAAAGATGCAGCAGCAGAAGATGGTTAGAAATCCATAAGGAGAAAGCCTGGAGCATTAAGTTGTTACCTAGCTTGGCGGCTTATAAACGAATAAAAGGTTAGCTTCACTGAGAAAGAACACAAGTGGTGGGGCTGGGAAACATGCTATAAAGATATATATTTTCTAATATCACTGACTGTTTAAAATACTCTTTGAATTTATGTGCGTTCATTATATCATCATAAAGTCATTCACCATGCTTTGAACTAAACTAAATTAGCTATATCCTAAAAAAGGCAACTTTTACTTAAAGAGGGGGTATTATGCTGCTTCACATTTTAACACATAAATATATTGTTACAATGTTGGATGTCCAAACTAAACGTGGGTGAAGTTTCAAATCTGTAGGTAAAAGTATGTTGGAGTAATCCCCAGGCTTCTCAGCTCAGTCTGCAGGCTGCTGTGAACGCCAGGTTTCACACAGTTTTTTCTACACGCTGCACATCGAGCTGGCCAATCAAAAGAGAGTGAGCCTGCAGGGGCGGGGTTTCTTAAAGGGACAGAGCTGACTGCGTCGTTTCAGGCATTGGCTGTATGAGGGCCTGCAGGCCCTGCCTGAAGTTGTTTTTTACTGTAAATTATGCTAAGCTACTCCACATGTATCACAGAGTGAAATATTAAGCTTGAAATTAGCATAATACCCCGCCTTTAAAGGATATAATTAATAAGACATCTTATATGCTAAATATAGTCTAAGTCCAACAAGCTAACACAATGTCATAAAGCTCATAACAGTAAATAATTATCCTTTCCTCCACTCATCATCCTGAAAAGCAAATCAACCAACATATAAATGGCCTCTCTGCATTTTTTAAGCTAACTTTAGGACTACATTTCTCTGTCTGTAGACCTACTTTAGTACCAGAAGGCAAAGCAAACCTTTTAAAGAGACATCTTCTTTACCGTTCTTCCCTTAAACCAAACTCTGTTTCACTCTTTCTGTTTCACCTCCCAGTTTAACATTGAGATTAACTAGCTGTGGGCCTGAGTGCTCTGTTCCCCCGGTTTCCTCAGTGATAAAATGGGCTATAAAGCTCAGACTGGCCATTTGCCTACACAGACAAGAGACTGGGTTTCCCAAAGGCAATTTAGTGTTGGGATAATCTTTGCTACATTGTAGGTCAATGTGTACAGAGATGTTTTGGGCAACCTTGAAGCCTTTAATGGATGACGTGTGGTCTGTCTATAACATAATAGGAATTGGCTGGTTAAGGGTCCCAGAAGGGGCCAAAGCATTAAAAACAAGAGGAAGACAAGGCGACCAATTCATCTGATTACAGTTTTTTAAACATTTCACCTTGAATTACTTGAATAATTGCAACAATAATTAGCTAATTTATCTAAATCTTGTTTTAATGTAAGCTTCATTAGGATGCAGAGATACAATTTAATGACTAACACACCTGAGACTTCACTGAATCACTGCTAATCGCAGAGAAAGAGAGACATCTAAACAAGCAGATACCTAGACAACAAAAGAAACAGAGAGCGCTTAATGGAAGTCAATAAGGAGATTTATCAAAAGAGATGGAGCATGACGGAGACGTATACACCAACACACACACGGAGACGAAGAGGAACGGGGGAAAAAGCGAGAACGACACATCAGGATGAATAATCAAGAGGACAAATGGCTTAGCTGAGTAATTAAAGAAAATGTGATGGGGCTGATGAATCCTGATGAGGGTGATAATTAAAGCAGGTTCAACAAACATGACACAAACAAAGCTCCATGAATATTTGAAGTCGCTGTTGTTGTTTGTTCTGAGAGAGTACAAAATGTGACAGTATCAGAAAAGAGGTGCGGTTCAGTATCTCCAAATGGTCCCTGAAGGGTAGCAAAGCATCTTCAGACTGGAAGGTCACTCATTCTGCAGGGGAAGTCTTTGATTTAGGGAAGGTATATGCATATTAAAGGACGTACAGAAGAACAAAGGTGGCAGGAATCAGTGCATTCATGCGTCTTTGTTCATTAATTCAAAGAGATACAAAAGCGACATATGAGGGAGGGTGGCTGCTGTCGCTTTAAGAGCTGCAACATTTAAGATGTTTGCACAATTTGAACTATCCTGGTTAAACTCTGTACTTAAATCTACCGACCAAAAATGCACAATAATACAATGATAAGAACACAAAAGAAATCCCTTGAGTAACACGCAATTATCTATAATTACAGCTATTATAGTGCTGAGCACAAACATTCAAGAATCATTAATTGCCCCAACTAATAACTTTCCAGCTTCTACAGAGCGAACACGTGCACACTCTGCAGGTCGAGGGAATAGCAACAATTAAGTCCAGCTTTAGAACTCCTTTACCGAGATGCACCAGCTATATACACCACTCATACCTCCACAGCTGAGTAAACACAGGCATGGTAATATAGAGTGAGGTTACTGCTTGGGTGTCTGACATGTGCAAGGTCGGCCTGTAGATGTCAGCAGTGACAACTGTAGCTCTAAGTAGTACAAGCCAAGAAACACAACCATTAATCAGCAATGAAATACAGTATAACAAAAGTGGCATGTTAAACTATGTAAGTTGATATGAGAGTCAATTTTTCTAGCATAAATACTGTAAGTGATTTCAGGTGTTTGCTTGTGTATGTGGTTTATTTTGGGTGGCAAGAGGTTAAGTCTTACTCACAAATGCTTCAACAATAAACTAAGACCTAATTTCTACATTACGTTAACCTATATACGTATAATTCATGATCCTATAAAGAAATTGTGAGAGATCGGACGTGTGTGTAAGTGTGAGTTAGTTAGGGGAAAAAGTTGTTTATTTGGAGATTGCATAAGACGAAGATGAAGACGAGGAAGAAGAAGAAGAAGAAGAAAAAGAAGACGAAGAAGAAGAAGAAGACGAACACGAGGACGATGAAGAAGACAAAGACGAAGGTGAAGACGAAGGCGAAGACGAAGAAATACTTTATCTCCAAACATGCTGCAGACACATAGACCCGAAACACACATGCACAAACAGGACTCTATGGGAATGCATTAATGGAGAGATGTCAGAGTGAGGGGGCTGCACATGGACATGCCGCATGAGCAGTTGGCGGATTCGGTGCCTTGCTCAAGAACACCTCGACAGTGCCCAGGAAAGGAGCTGGCACCTCTCCAGCTAGCAGCCCCAATTTCATGCTTGATCCGTACCGGCCACTTGAACCGGCCACCCTCTCTGGTTCCCAAGCCATGTCCCTGCAGACTGAGCAACCATCTACCCATGAAAAGCCTTCCCACTATGGATTCATACCATAACTACTCATTTAAACAGGAATGTAGCTGTTAACATCCATCCTTACTCAAACAGCTGTCACCATGTGTTGAGTTAGCTTTGAGCAGGTTGCAACAGCGAGAAGCACACAGCAGACAGCAGCAGCAGTTCACCTCCACACAAAGACACAGTGTAGCTACAGCCTCGCAGCACAAATGAGTTTCCCTTCCTTTGATGCAACTCCTAACTTTATGTCTGAATCTGATTTCCGCTGGTGTATTCACGTCTCTGCTCCGTCTCTTCGGACCGACCTCACAATTTGGATCGCTCCCTCATTACAGCCTTTCCTGTCCCTACTTTGGTCTGTCACCTTCTCTATTCGCACGCTGCATCAAAGAGAGCACAGAGGAATGAATTGACGAGAAGTAGGCTCATCAGACTGGCCAGGTGAGAACATTGGCTCTGATGTCTGGAACGGGACACACACACACACACACACCGCACACGCATTGAAAGTCCAGATTTAGCCCTGTAGCTCTGCAAAAAGCTTTGATCAATGGAGGCCACTGTTGGCTTCGACTAAAAGAGGGGACATGTCTGGAAAAACAAGCGATACGCAGAGAAAAATACATGCAAATGCACACATTTATACACAAAGGAAAAACAGATATGCAACATTATATGAGACCGACCTGCACACAGATGGAGAAGACTAAAGAGGAACTGCATTCATGTATGGGCTTCATTCAGTAAAACATACACTCAGCTTATTGAATAGGCTCAGCACACATTCATACTCTGCTCTATTACTGGAAAGTGCACAGCCGGTTGGATTAAGATACAGTGCAGGGAGACAGATGGAGTAGGGAGAAAATAGGGGGAACCTGAAGTGAATATGACAGAGAGAGAGAGAGATGGAGAGTCAAACGAAAAGAGTGCAGGAGGAGAGGCAGAGTGTGGCATATGATTGAGACCTGAATGAATGCGTTCATGTGTGTGTGGAAAAGGTAGCAGAGAGTCGGAAAGAGCATATAATAGAGATAGGAGTGACAGCAAGGAGGTGAAAGGGAGGGGACAGACGAAGATAAAAAGTCTCAAATATTCTCTTAAGAATTCAATTCTGCCTCCGTCCAGACTGCCAGATCTCTGGCACCATGGCAGCATGACTCTGTGGCCCTCTCTCCATGCCTCTGTGTATGTGTGTGTGTGTACCAGCTGGAGTAAAGGGGAGATGTAATGAATTGAAGTTGGAATTAGAGGTGACAACTGCAAAGGCAGACATGCCACAGAGAAAGGGAAGGGGAGAAAAAAAGAGCGAGAGGACCACATGAGGGGAAGGACTCAAAAATACTGTCAAGCAGAGAACACTGCGTTCACACAAACTACAGTTCAGACACATCCATTCGCTCTCTCCTTCCTCTATCACCTGCCAGCTCTGCTTTGTAAAAGGAGGCTCTTTTCTTGCAGCGAGAATCAAGACTGGAATCAAATGCATGTTGCTGATGCTTTTCATGAAATCTGAGTTAAAGTTTGTGTTAGCAACTTGAGAAATGTCAGGAACCTTTATTTTTCTGGTGCATCCAAATTAAGGTGTGTACAGCCTCAAGGTAATGTGGCGTTCCTTTGTCATTGCAAAAACTATTTGATATTAAAGGTATAATAAGTAATATATAGACTTTTACAAATATAATATAATATAAATCATCACTTATGGGCCTGTGTGTTAGCGAGTGTGTGTGCAGACCCTTCTGAGACCCTTCCCTCTGCATCTGTTCTGTTGTTTTCCTTTGCACGGGACGTTTTCAGGAGGGGCGCTGTTGTTGTTCCCTGAGCCAATCACAGCATACAGGTGAGTGTGGGAGTGGTTCAAATTAGCAACTGGGCCCCATTCAGACCGGTGAACATGTCGAAAGAGCGATGCAGAGTTGGCCCTCTTTCTGTTGGACAGGTAGGTGCCTCAAACCGGGTAGGACAAGCTAACCAGCGGTTAGCATGCTAGTGCAAAGGTAACCGGCGGTTAGCATGCTGGCGCAAAGCTAACCGTGAAGCTGTCAGTGTTAGCTCGGCAGTGTGGGCGGTGTTCTTACACAAAAGAGTGAGAGTGAGCTTCTGGTGACGAAGAGCCCAGGAGGAGGGGCCCAGTTTGAATGTGTTGTTGACCAAATGCTACTTATTATACCTTTAATGTTTAAGCTTATTAGGTGCACTTATAATAAGCTGTACAACTCAGTTAAATAATGTCCTTTAGACTCTGGATGGGGCATCTGAAACTTAGAGAGAAAAACCCTAATGATCTCATAGTGATGTCATCGAGGTTATCTCAGTTTCATCCTTAGACTGAATACATTTGAAACAGAAAGCATGTGTTACAAACTCATGACATGGCAATCTGCACTCAGCAGACAGGAGGAGCCCTAAAAGTGAAGCCAAAACATTTCGAGCACCCCCTGCTAACTGGCTGAAGTATAGGTCATAAAGCCCGCCTCCTCCATGTTAACAGATGGGCAAATACGGCTCCTGCAGCCGATGTGGTGCAGACGCGTCGTCCATCTATATTCATTGGAGGGTATCTTATAAAATTTGCTATCATGTTGCATTATGGGAATTGTTGGATCTAGACATATTCTTGTTTGATACCAACTAGGGCCGAAAAAAAATATCTTTGCCTCTGCTGCTTTGATTTAAATTATTCTTTCTTAAATTTGTCCCTCACAAGCACCCTTGACTTTAAAGGGTTGCAATACTTAATCCCTGGAGTGCCCACATTAGCTTCTGTGTTTGCAGCATGTTAAATGCATCTCAACACAAGGAGATTAAAGGAAACAACAGCTAGCAAGTTATCTTTAGTGAGGTTCTGTTTTTGGTTCAACTGACATGACAGGTTTGTGCAGCAACTGACACTTAACCTAGCCGCACAATATTAATGATGACACTGCCTCTTTCTGTCTCAGTGAAACCTTCTCTGCAGAACTTTTTCAGGAACATATGCTCACAAATGTTAAGACACTAATGGTTGGAACCTGAAAGTGTGGCAGCTTGAAAGCAAAACTTTTTTCCAACATAAGCTGGAGACTCTGCATAGCAACACATTGCCTAGAAACCAATCTGACACATTTTAATCTCAGCATCCTTAAAAAAAAACCCAGCATCCTGTGATTTGGCAGGTACAAGGTTCAACAATCATTGGCTGGCAAGTTTTTAGCCTGGATGGAGAGAGAAGCTGGCAGTCCTCTATATCGGGTAAACAGCCATTAGTTGGCAGTGTCTGCACTTTGTTGTGCCAGTATTGTGACAGACGGGATGCTGAATGGCACTGTCACCAACACTGCCAAAGGCCTCTGACTTTTGCCCCGGTTGTCTGAGAGTGATGAAGGAGAGAGAAGCAGCGAGGGAGACGCGCGGGGAGCAGAGGAAGGAAAGATGAACAGAAGGAAAGAGGTGTTTCTTTGCACTCATTTCACATGTAGTGACTCATCCACACATTACTGTAACACTACACACAGGGATGAACTCTTAGACAGTGACGCTATCTTGAATCAGCCCAGTATCATAACCGTATTGTTTTCAAATACCTTACTAGATCCGAAAGCGAATGTGTAAATTTCCACAGAAAAATCCAGAGAGGTCACAAGACAAGCGTCACATGTAGGTGTTGGCTCCAGACAAGCAACACGTAACCGATTCCAAATAAAGACCAAATCTGCGACGTGATCAGCTTCTCAAACATAAGTTATCGGTGATAAAGTAAATATGAAAGTTGCAATCTTGCTATTTTTTTTCACCAGATACGTGACAAGAGTCCGACTTGAGTCTGGAAATGATGAGTTTGCAGATTCAGAAACCTCGCCATTGAATTCATAGGGATTTCACACAACAGCTATACGGGTAAACTACTTGACTTGCTAATGTAAAAAGAACCGGATACATTCAATCATTTCTTTGCCCCACTGCCCTACTCCCTCCAACAGAATAAGTCTGCATTTTCTTGGCGAGTAGCGGCTCTAAATTGGCTGCGGGCTCATTCATGCCACACAGTCTTAACCGCTCACTCAGCGTTCTGGCGGCTTACACAGTGAAGAAGGTAATTAGTATGGGTCAGCACCCCTGCAGAGTCAAGTATTCTTCTCTGCAGGACTGGAGAGAACCGACTGTATTACATCCAGGCTTTAGTGGAAATTCTTCCCAATTGGTATTTAACGAGAGTGTGTGTGTGTGTGTGTGTGTGTGTGTGTGTGTGTGTGTTGCAGCAGGTAGCAGATGGTAGTTGTTGCCAAACAGTGTTAGATGTTTCTAAAAGGAGTATTTAACCTGCCACAGCCCGTCTGCCCTCATTTAATTCATTTAACACCTTGAAGAGGACATTTTATTTCCATTTAAACCTGCTGCGAGTTCAAAATGTTTGAGGTTTTAAATATAGCAGGACAGTAAAGACCAACAGAACTAAGTACCAAGTTGTAATTTCAAAGATCTCAGGGACCGGAAAAGCAGCCACCCTCTCTGACAGACCAACCACTGCTGGCTGATGGAAAACGCGTCAAAAACTGGGCGCCGCTTGTGATTTTTTCTGTGAGCGTCGCACCAGACTCCCAGTCTGCAATACTGCAAATGCAAAGGCTTTCATCAGTGGGCCATAGGATCAATCACCATTGTGTTACCTCATTCAGCGATAGATAGAGACTAAACAGCCTTTTCTTTTTCCTCTCTCTTCATTCATCTTTTTTTTTTACTCACACGCTCTTTATTCCCCAACCCCTCTTTTATGTTCCCGCCGTGGGAGAGCAGTATGAATAAATTTCACGCGATCTATATGAGATTTTTATGGGGTTGATTTAATGCTCATTAAAGGGATGTGAATAAGTTGCTGGAGCTTTAATGATGCTACTATTCGGGCCGTATTTGTTCTGTATGCTGGAGTTAACTGGCTTCCATTTGAAACTTGTGTGAAGAGTTAATTGAATGGGAAAAAAAAGAATATCTAGAACTGTTTCTATTCTAAACGATTTTGCAGTGAAATGTTGGTCCTATCAAATGTGTGAAAGTGGGATTGTTTTAATGGGGAAAACTGAAACTCAAGTTCACCGACAATTATTTCTTTTGTTCTCTCTCTCTCTCTCTGTGAATGTGTGTGTGCGTGCGTGTACAACAGGAAGCGGCATGGCGTCTCTGTCTGGGCCCCTGAGGAAGGTGGGCCACGGCCAGGTCTGCCGGATACAGGAGGGAAGGCCAAACACTTGGCTTCAATACGGACACAACTACTTATGCATTCACACTCACACGCATGTGAACAGAAACATACAGACACATACACCTCAGTACCTCCTGGCTCCCCTCTGTTAACAGATGCTTCCTGCCCTGCAGCCCAACCCCACTATACTTCTCACATACAAACCCACACATGGCAGAGAGTCCCTGGCACCCCTACAGGTTGACCCAGGGGCCGGGCGCAGGGGCAGACCCACCCTTTGGTTCTCCCGTGGTGTTTTTGTTAATGTTGGCTCCTGTTCCACTCCGCTGGCCCGCTCACCTCAGTCCAGACAGAGCAGACTGCAATTTCAGAACCATCGGCTGGACAGGAAATTAACTCTGTGTGCCCAGCGACCTAACCCGAATCCTCCAACGTCTATCAAACATTTTATTATGCTACACGAAAAAAAAGCTACCCTGCTGCTAATACGGTTTCTGTTAGGCTTTAAATTCATAATCATTTGGCTGCTGTGGGTGTGAATGTTTCATGCTGCTGCCAAGATGTCTCACCGTCGAGAGGCTACAGATGCGCATTTGTATATAAAGGGAATTTAGTGCGTTAATGTGAGTGTTGAAATATGGTTACAATAGCATTAAAAAGCAGAGAATCCAACTATTTTTGATGTATTGAAGATAAAAAACAAGCTAGGATCCTTTTTCTCTTCACTCAACCAGGCATGCAAACAGCAAGCGTTATTGAAAGACCCCTAAGACACAAAGAAATGCTTTTCTGTCGGTTTATGTTTTGGAAACGAATTGAGTTCAGTGTTTCTGCATTGCCAAAAGGACCGACAGACCTTCCACCTGCATGGTCACATCTGTTTTCATAAAGTCCTCACACACACTGTATGCAACCCCCTCACAAACACCCACAGAGCGATCGCCCGTCCATCCCATCTTGCGTTTATAAATGCCCTTGAAAATTATCCAGTAGAGGCTCTCTGGCTGTGGCAGGCAGAGGAGGGGATGTGGATCAATAGCAGTGAGATAATGGGAGCAAGGGAAATTGGCAGGGTGGGGGCTATGGGTGGTTGAAATATCAGCACTCGAATGTGTGTGTGTATGCGCATACGGGTGGGGGTAGCAGCTCATGACTGACAGAGCTCTGGTGGGCGGAGTCTGAATATATGATATGAAGGGGAGAAATGTACGAGGTTGTGCGCATTTACTGTTTGGATCAGTGCAACTTTGTGTGTTTATGCATTTGTGGGTGTTTAACTGCATCTGGGAATGAGATGGCAGCAAGGTCAAGGGTCACATGCATTAATGTGTGTATGCACAAAAGCTAGAGTGCATCTCTAGATTGAGCAGCTTCGCTTTCAGTCCATTGATGTTGACCGGCCTGGGCATGTTAATGTACACAGGGCCTGAGTGGGCTTTTCACTGTGAAACTTCCGCCTATCGTAGCTAATGGACGGTAATTACACCATTCAGGACACAACACCGGCTCCTTTATGCTACTGTTCCCCATTGAAGCTATCAAATAACACTGCTTTTTTTTTCTAACTTTGCTGTCAAAAGGTGAAGTTTGTTTAACTACTGAGTAAGTAAGTGCTTTTTCTGTCATGCCTGTGACCTTTTTCTGCACTCAATTGGTGCTAATATCAAATTTTAGCATACATGCTTTTTTCCGTCTTGTAGCTGCTCGTTAGCCGTTTATATCCCAAACATCAGCTGTGACAACATGTAAATAAATGCCTCAAGCACACAAACACAATAGTTGATTGTATTTACGATGCTTTACAGCCATGGTTCGTAACTGGTGGGTCGGGACCCTAAAGTGGGTCGCAGAGCTCTTTTCAGTGGGTTGCGGATGTTTGCTTGAAAAAAAGTTTTGGCAAAAAGTCTGAGCTGAAGGACATGGGTTTCCTATGACGTGCGTGCTGTCGTAGTGTAGTTTAGTCACACTCCATGTATCCACTGATTGGGTAATTCCACTGAGCCCGACAGTAGTTGCATTTATGTCGCACTTTTTAAGTTTATTTCTGTTAAAAAAAGGCTGCTAATTGAATGAGTTGTAGTAGAGGGATCATTTTCCTCTTATGTGCTGCTGCCTGCTTTTCATTTTGGCGGACTATTATACTGTTGTGTTTTGTGATGCTGACTTACTGTGATGTTTCGTTCCATCTCAGGTCCAAACTACACAGAATTTAATTAAATACATTTGAGTGGTTAAAACGTTTGAGTCGCGATGCGTCATTAAGGAGGTGGTGGTGGGTCCTGAGGCGAGACCAGTTGAGAACTCCTGCTATATAGTATTCTAATAAGCCATACTGTACTTTGTGTTATAACACAATATTTGGCTATTTGTTTTTCAAATCTGCCGACCTACAAAGGGACCATATAACAAATGCACACAGAAAAGATGCACGCAAAATGTGTGTTTTTGTTTAAAAGGCCTCGATAGTAATTTACGACTTATGGGAGATGAGTTGGGCCTGGCCTGGCCTAATGCAACCCATATCGATCTTTATCACCCCTACTTCCTGTGTGTATGATATCCTAGACCTCCCTCAGCATGCTAAAAGCTCTCTCTCTCTCTCTCTCTCTCTCTCTCTCTCTCTATTGTTCCCTTACGCTCCGATTCTCTCTCTCTCTCTCTCTTTGTTTGCTGCCGTTGTCTCTCCCTTTTTACTCCCTCTCTCCTCGTGCCCTTATCTGGAGCATCTCTCCACATCTATCCGACTCAAAGGCCACATTACCTTGACACCCCGCGTGAATTGTGTCAGTCCGTCAATCAGCCTGTCCGTGGTCTCGAGGTCGGAGCAAATCTGTTGAGGCCGATGTGAAGAGGCTGTGGCATTACATCACCTGGCAAAGGTCAGCCTCTTAGTGCACAAAAATAGTTCTGTCAACATATTCAGGTACCAGGGGAGCCACGGTGCAGCTATCTAATGCTCCTTTAATGGTGCCTGCTGTTTCAGTACACTGATCTGTTGATGCAGAGGATTACAGAACAAAGTGCATCTTATGATCGACAGCTTGCTTCAACCTGTTGACCACAGCATTTTTTAAATAAACAAAACATTATAAAACTGAACGGGCTGGGCTGAAAACAGTGTTGGCTTCTTCTTCTTCTACTTATTTTTGCCTATTTGACTTGTTTGTAACTTCCTGATGACACAGGGAGCAATTACCACGAACGCACAGGCCTCCGACAGTATTCAAATGTCACCCTTTGTGTTGCACGAGCTAATTACAACGTCTTGTTTTGGCCTCTTAAAGCCATTATCTGTGCCAGCTGTATAAAAAAAACTGTGGACAGTAATTGTTCTTCTCCAGTGATAAGAAGAAAACATGTTTTCCCAAAAGAAAGCAACATTGAAATGCTTCAGATTTTGGCCGTTTTTGTAGAGATTGTATATGTGAGCAATCTGGATCACATGATTATGATTGACTTAAACCGTAGTAGATTTTAGTTCAACCAAATGTCTGTTAAGTCACTATCTATCGCCAAATGAGGTAACACAATGCGCCCAGTTAGTGACGTGTTTTCCATCAGCCAGCAGTGGTTGGTCTGCCAGAGAGGGTAGGCGGAGCTAAGCAGCTGCTTTTCCGGTCTCTGCAAGTGTTGCGAGTAAACAGTTATCTACTATGGCTGAACAAACAAAGAAAAGATCGATGACTACAGATACAACTTAAAAAATAAGTGAAAATCCAAAGAAAAAGAAACAAACTCGACGCTCAGATGAAGCAAACAGTCTGAAAAGGAAAGCGACCGTCAGCGAGGAAAATCAAGAGTTACAACTGGAGCCAACCGTGGACGTCACACATGCAACACTGTTTAGATATCTGGGAAGTGTGCTCGCGCAATTATCGTTTATCGGCATAGGTGCCGCCAAAGGGAACGAAACTGAGATCTTCCAGATTACAACTTTAATTACAAAACTTAATATGTTAAATATGGTGTTTGCTCTTACTCATAAAGCTTCATCAAACCAACGAACATCTAAAAGTCTGATTTAAACGCACCATGACATGACATGTATGACTGTTGAATGGGTCAAACCAGGAACAGGTCAGTGTAAGGAAAGTCTCTCCAACAATTACAAACCAAATGGAACCACATTTATCTTTGACTTTATTTTGTCAATAGCTCTTCTAGGTAAATACTGAAATTAGCATGGTCATTACTTCAGGTGTTATCTTTGTCTCTCATAGTTATATCTAACCATGTAGCTTCAGTTCCCAGTCAGACTCGCAGCGCCATGCATGTGGGCATGAAGCCAGAGCAATGAGAAAAAGAGTCAATAGACTGTAGTGAAGAATAATTAATCTCCTTATTCCACTCGATACAGGTTCAGCAGTTTAATGTAGCTCTCTATCCTATCTGACCTGATGATGAATGGTGGGCCAGCAACGGAATCAAATATAGCATCTAGCTGTTCATAGAGCAGACACTGAACTGCGGATCAGTAAAGTCAAATGAATAGAAAACACTGGTTCCATCTTGTGCATTTTTTCGTCGGTGCATTTCAGTCCACGTCTCCACCGATGCTGCGGGTTAAGAGCGGCTCTTATTTGGATATTCCAGACGCTTTGTCCGTCTACCTGTCCATCTGTCTGACCTGCCTCGCCTTGCCCTTCCAGCCTTGACACCGGATCCATCATCCCGCTCTACCAAGGCCCGGATAGCCCCGCATTACAATTCAATGCAGCGCGGCTTCCACACAAACTGATTACGCCGACGTTCAGCGGGGCCCATTGATTGCTGAGGGAAGCAAAGGCCCCGAGTCAACCTGATGTCTGCACCTGCTGCGCTCTGAGAGGGACATTTGCAATTATTTCTGAGCTTCGTAACACGTTTGTGTTTAGCACACATCTATCTATATATCAGGAAGCAAGTCCTTAAAGTCTATCTGGTTTATTAAGTATGTTAGCTGTCAAGCAAACACAGAAAAGTGAGTCGCAATCTGTCTTTAAAGCTAATATATTCTCCCGTAAATGGTCTCCATATTCAATTTCACTTCTTCCTCTGTATCTGAATGGTAAAGTTGTAAAAGTATTTCACAATGAAGTCGAAACTATTGCCTTAAAATCTGTAAAATGGACATTTGGTGCCACCATTGCCAACTTTTAACCAACTTTTAATTTGAATTTCAAGTCCATTGTTACACCCCTCTGCTGGGAAGCTACAGAGAAGCGGCTGAAAAGGGAACACACACAGCAGCATCTGGAAGGCTAATAAGTAATGGGTGCCATTTGGTGCAGAGAGCAAAGGTTTGACAAGCGAGGATGCAGATGGTTTGAGAAGGAGACAGCGTGATTTATAAGACAGGAAGCAGCACATGAGTGAGGACACGGCTCGGCAGGGCATCTACAACTGCAGCATCAAGCTGGCAACATCAACAACAACAGGCCCCATTATTGATGTTTAAATAATAGATGGGGAACGAGAGAGAGGGGGGGGGGGGTGAGGGAGGAAGAAGGGATGAACAAGTAGTAGAGGGTGGAATTATCTCATACTAAAAACAGATGAGGAAGGAAGGTAAAGGGAAGACGAAGGGAAGTTGTTGCTAAAAACAGAAGGAAGTGAGATAAAGAAAGAGGGAGAGGCTAAACAAAACAGAAGCACTGAGGGCTCGGCAGGTCCCATGTTGGCAGCGGGGAGGGTCAGAGAGTTCAGCAGCAGAACATTTTGACAAGTCCTCCTGCAGCGGGAGGACGTGGACTGAGGTTGCGTTCCACCGGGATGAGCAGGATGTGATTTAAAGGGACAGTCCGCCTATAAACACAGCGCAATAAAACAATAAAATGTAAGCAAGATGTTGAAAGCCTCTTAAAAGGCAGCGAGGATCTGCTTTCTTTAGCCCGAGTGAGCCTCCCTTTTAAAGTTCTGTGTTGTTTATTAGAGATGTAAATAAATCTAGGCCTCATAAGTGCTCAGTGCCTCAGGAGAAAAAAGGCCCCGCTGGCCCCTCGGAGCAGCTCCACTGGCCTACATTTCGCTGTCTGTCATCTGATGCCAAATTTCCAGCCACACAGTCAATATTTCAATAACTATCCTGTGACGTTAGAAAGTAGAGCAGGAGAGCATGACATGCTATATGGGTGCAAGCTGGAGTTTAGATGATTGGTAGCAAACAAAAGCGCCTAAACGGCAAAATAAACTGTTTGCTTTCCATAGCGTTTCAGCCTGGAGGGTTATTCTAAAAGTCTGTAGTAAACAAGGCGGTAGAGGAGACTGTAAAAGTCTGTTGGCAGCCGCAGATTCCCTGAAGAGAAGTAAAAACCAAGAGATCCATATAAATCAAACAACAGCATGCTGCTTACGACTTTTTTTTACGCCATCTGATCTCTTAGATCTCCTGCAGTAAGTCAAGAAGTTTCGCTTTAAACTCGCACTCAGGTTTATTCCTGGTGGGGACACGTATTAAATGTAAATATGCAATTAGCTGGCGTCCGGGCTGGTGAATCATTCAGGATACAGTCAGGATCCCTGCAGTGAAGAATATCACCGTTCCCAGCCAGCGCAGGCCGGCCAAAACTATCAAAAGATACCAACTTCTGGAGAAAATAATTGGCTGCCATTCTGAGGAAGAAGTCAGTGATAAAACTGTGAAAACCTCTTGTCGACTAAAACTCACTGCCTCACACGCTTCCTCTTACTCACTAGTGTATTTTTCTTTCTCCGTCTTTTCATTCTCTCCTTTCACGCTCCGGGATGGCTCTTCATCTCTCTCCCTTCCTTCCCTGAGATCCCTGAATGAATCCACAAAACCCTTTCAGGGAATTAAACTCCCCTCGCAGACCACCCTCACACTCCGTCTTCCTCTTTGCTCCTCTTCCCTTCCTAACCCGACTGCAGTGTTTTTGATTGCTACTGTATCTCCAGACAGAGCACGCATTACCTAATGGGAGGAAAAAGGGAAAGTTAATTAACCTTTGCGAAAGGTGGCCTCATCACAGACGCCGACCAATTAACAACACACTTCAAACGGGGCGAGCGGGATGAAAACCTCGGCGGCTCCAGACTGATGAATGAGCTAAACTCATGCAGCATGGATGGGCCAGTAATAACATGGAGCTGCATGAGTTCAAGTTAAGCTGGTGCTAATCATACAAGAAGAAGGAAGCTTGTCTAATTTGCTCGCTAGTTTTGTTTCACCGAACTGGAGCTTTTAATGAGTGCTGAAAATGTTCATGAGTAAAAAAGTAACAAATGAGGTCACAGGCTCTGAACCGGAGACACAGTGGACTGTCAGCTTGATAAAACAGTTGTGGTAAGGATGTTCAAATATAAATCAGGCTGTATTAGGCTATTGTTTAAGTATATTGGTATCAGGATATGGTGGACAAAAAGTAACAAGAAACGATCTAAAATAAAAGAAATCCAACTACTTAAAGCTCCTGTGAGGAACTTTTCAGTTGATTTTGGCGCCCCCTGTGGACAAAGCCGTACCTCTCATCTCTTCGCTGAATTTGTCCTGCACATACTGTACTTAAACGTTGTTTTTTAACAAAATATCTTATCCTGCTTTCTTTAACAGTCATATGTATCACTCACTTTACATTTTATGCCCTGGGAAATGTAAACCAAGGCAGCGTGCAGTTAACCGTCTGACACCTACCCCACAAGCGGTTTCAGGCATTAAAAATAACTACATAGAAATGATCAGTCTTGTCGCTGATGGTCTGGTTTGCTTTTGTAGCTCATATAGAGTCATCAGAATTCATTTCAGTTTGTTTCGTAACCAGTTAAAAACTCCACACAGGAGCTTTAGTTAGTAGACAATCTATCTATCAAATCTATTATGTAATTGACAGAAACATTGATCCGCAGCTTTTTGATGATGGATCTATTTTTCAAAAATTTTTTATTGCCTTTATTTGACAGGACCGTGGCCGCTACGTCGGGCACTATGCCCCTGTATATTGGGGGCACGCTTTAACCTCGAAGCTGAACTGGCGCCCCATGATGGATCTATTTAATGACTTGTTTATTTTGCAGCAGAAGCATCAAACGCTTCCAACTTCCTAACTTTAATTATTTTTTTCCTTTTTATTAACCTGATGTGACGGTGAATGAAAATAAATGAAAACATGCGCTTTGAATAAATCAACTCAAAAAACTGCTTAAAAAGGCTTTTTCACTATTTCTGGACATTTAGAGACGAAACAATTATCATAAAAAAATTAACGAAGAAATAAATCATGGAGCCTTTTATTGGTATGAATTGCAAATAGTCAATGGTTTGCACTTATATAGCGCTTTTCTAGTCTTCTTCAGAACACTCAAAGCACTTTTACACTACATGTCACTGACGGCGGAGGCTACTATGCCAATCTCCGATCAGGATTTCACGCTCACTCATACGCCAATGGCAATGCCTTCAGGAGCAATTTGGGGTTCATTGTCTTGCCCAAGGACACTTTGACATGTAGACTGCAGGAGATGGGGATCTAACCACCAACCTTCCGACTGGGAGATGACCGACTCGACCACTGAGCCACAAACGTCATCAAATGCAACCTAAAATTGTTGTTTCAGTCAATAATAATAATAACATTAAACAATTCATGTTATCAGAGGTTTGAACATTGATGGCAGCCTCCAAAATCCAGTTTTGGTCGGGCTCTAGTTGTGAATGAAAAACTGCACCATCCTTGAAAGAGCAAAATCACCCAGCTTCAGCCCAAACCCTGAAGGCCGTGCACATTTCTACTGAAGAAAAGAAAACCGGATGTGCCGAAACCGAAGTTAAAGAATGTTTCAGAAATGGATTTACAAGGTTTGCTGCAGCATTAACCTTTGACCCCTTACAAGCAGTAAGAGACCCATGCATAATTAGGATCACACAAGAGATGGAGAGCAATAAAGATGAGTAATAACCTATTTAAGTTGTGTGACTACGTGTGGCACAGAGTTAATGTGTTAATGTAGACTGAACATCTCCTCTCTTTATCCCCTTTTATCTCCAGGGACCTAATTATTACTTATTGTACTGACACACACACACACACACACACACACACACACACACACACACACACACACACACACACATAATGAAGACAAACATCTCAGAGGCTTTCAGCACTCAGACAGACGCTCCCAGAGAGACAAACACAGAGGGATCTATCCTTCACTCATTCTGCTGAGACTAAGCTGTAACGCAGAAGGTTGTTTCAGGCGTGTTGTCACTCAGTCGATTCATGTCATCATCAAACTATTTAGTCTGGGAAAAAAAAACAAGAAACCATAAATGAAACGAGTCAGAGTTGATGTAAAGTAGCTGCTTTCATTGCATCATCGAAGAGTTCACCGGAGGCTCGGCTAACTCCGGCCGACTGTTCAGAGCAACCGAAACTAGGACATCAAACTGTTAATTATACACACGGCTGCATCATGACCAGTCTACTGCTGGATACTGGGAGCCAATAGATCAGATGGAGCCAATAGACCAGACCAATATAAAGGGAAAAGAAACTAGTAAAAGACAATGTACAGCATTGGTCATCTCGGTTAAACAGCACTCTACTGCAGCGACCAGGGACTTCATGGAGAGCTACAACATCTAACAAGTAGAACTAGTATTTAAAGGCATTTTACATTCTGAATACTTCTATCTGTTAATTTCATAAACTAATATTACTAATCATAGACTTGTTCCGCTATAAATAGCCCAACCTTTTCTTTTAACAACTGATGTCCCGTCATCTCCAATCTCCTCCAAGTAAGATACGGCCAACAAAAGTAGAAGGATTTTAGAACTATAATCGACAGCCTCAGGGGACGTGGCACCTCTGCTTCAAGACGTTATTTTTGGAAAGTCTAAAATTAGTTTGTTCTTTAAAGAGTGAGAAGTGTTGCAGGTGCTGGAAATAATTAAATATGTGTGCAAACACAGAGAGAAAATGTCCTACGCCTGCAATACATCAAAAGTCTGACCACTGAGAGTACAGTGCAGTGTTTGGACACTGCGTCAGGTTCACCCTCTCAGGTGAGTTCACAGTGTACAAACATGAGGAACTATGACACACAGGGCTCTTTTTCATAAACTTGCATGTCTAATCAGTTTATAGTTTTTTTTATTCATCCTTTCTTACAGAGGAAGGACTAGAAAATGCTTCAGCATCGCACAAACCCTTATCAGTATTTCCCAGGACACAACCATAAACACTCAAATTTAAAGAAAAAAGCAAAGCATGAATCCATTAAAAAAACAGACAAATAAATATTCCTCATATGCATATAAATCAATCTCATTTTCTCTCATCCCCACCCTATCTCTCCCTTTCAGTTGCACACACACACACACACACAGAACCACACACACAAGAACACACAGAGGCGGCAGCATCCTAAGCCAGAGGCAGCGGCCAGAAAAGGGATTACGACATCGCTTACTTTGGAGGACCACGGCTGCAAGCAGTTGGCATAGCAACGGACCAGGAAAGCCATTTTTGCAGGAGGGGAGGGTGCCAGCGAGGGGAAGTTTCCCCTTGTTCACCAAGAGATGGAGAAAAAAGAAAAAAAGAATAAAGTAGAAGAGGAGAGCGAGGGCTGAGGACGATCTCTTTGATGCAATTGTCCAGATGGTTTTGAGTTTATTTCTTTTAAATCCTCGGTGTTGATTTGGGAGAAAAAAGGTGGAAGATTGGCAGAATCAGAAACAGAAGGAGACTTCAAGTCCAGGGAAATCCATGTACATGTCCAGCCTTTTTTTCTTCTACTAAAGCATTCAAAAAAAACTGCAACAGAGAAGCTTAAAACACTCCTTCTGAAGCTTGAACACTGGATATCTGCAGAATATTCACACTAATCCCAGAGGAGGAGGAGGCTGCAAAGGGAAAGAACTTTGCATCCGATTTCAGCAGAATTTTATGTTTAAAGTTAAACAGAGAAACTCAAAGAGTCGTTTTTGTCTACACTTTCCTTCCCTTTAGAAGCAGAGATACCTCTTCTTAATGGATGAGCCAGTGCTGGATAAAACAGGGGCTTGTCCGTGCATCTGCAGCCCCCCGGGAAGAAGCCTCTTGCCTTGCTTAAAGTCATCCAAACAGTCCTCTCTCACCTCCCGAACGCCTGGATCATTTGCAGCTCTCCTCTCCCCTTCAATCACCGTCAACGTCCGTCAAACTCCTTGTTCTGTCTCTTTGCAACTCTTTCTCTCCCTACAGAGCACCAGGGGTGCAGGTGTGTGCCCAGTGGTGCAGCTGCACGGCAGGGACCAGTGATCAAACTCCGGTACCCCGGCTTCGAGCTCTCTTCCCCTGGTTAGCGCTCACACCTCACGCCGGCATTCCTCCTCCCCCTCCCGCCCTCGGAGAGAGAAGCTACCGTGGATAGGATGCTGCGCTGGAGAGAGCCAGCCGCTAATGGGAAACGGAGGAAAGGAGAGTGAGAGCGAGGGTGGAGGGAGAAGGGAGGAGAATCCAGCTGAAAAAGAATGACATCACCTGTGCAGCGAGAGAGAGGGAGAGAGAGAGAGAGAGAGAGAGAGAGAGAGGGGAAGGGAGGCGGCGTGGATGAAGTGAGAGCGAGCTGGGGGAAACTGCATTAGATGGATTGGCTGCCGAGCAGATGTGGATGAGAGAGAGAGGGACAGGAAGAGAGGATAGAGAGGAAAGAGAGGGAGCATCTTCATTGATCGGCTGGTAACATAAAGCTGAGTGTATTGAGGCAACCCCCCCTCCCCTTTGTGAGCATAAATTACACAAAAAAAAGAGGAGGGGGGGCATAAATCACAAAGCCCCTATCAGATACAAAGACAGACGCTGGCAGTATTTTGGCGAATGTGTGCAGGCGACACAATAGCACAAGCTGATAATGGGTTTCCCCCCCTCAAAAGGCCCCCGTCTGGAGGATTTGCGACGCAGTACACGGGGTTGGACATGTAAGAAAGGCACATAACAGTCGCAGATAAATCCTTGTAATGCTTTATAGCTGAAAGTACCGAGGTGATAAAGGCGTTAGGCTGCGAAATCGGTCGTTGTGAAGTATTAGACGCAGACCTGGTTCTGACAGCAGAGTAATTACAGAGTGTGGTTTACCTCACGCCGATGAGAGTCAGAAAACAGTTGGATAAACCTCTTTGTCAGCTTTCAAGCTCTCAAACAAAAACTGCAAATGCTCAGTGGACACTTATTGGGCGGCATAAAAATGGATCTAAGAGAAAACCAAGCTAAATATTCGTATGGAAAAGTGAAAGTTTTAAACATTTTCAAGAAGTTCAAAGGGTCTTATTCCAATATAAAGCAGGTTTGGACTGCACAGAGTCATTAAAATGCAGCTGAAAGAGGTTATTAATTAACCTAGACAACTAAAAGTTTGTACTAAATCACTAAATCGATGCTTAATGGGAATCATGACCCTCTTTAATGAGAGCAAATAAATCAGAAACTCAGTAGGAACAAATAGTAACGCCGTGACTTGAAACAGGAATTTATTTTTTTCCTTTTCCAGGAAGTTTTGCACCATTGATTTTCTTTACCCAGTGCTTAATCTCTATTAACAGGTTCTACACAGAATGTAGAGTGTAGGGACGTGGATTTTAGGGACGGCAAGTGTTTTAGTCCGAATAATATTGACCAATCAGGTATCAGCAGGCTGCGGCATGTGCAGGGAAAACAGTGTGGAGAGCAAAAGCAGGCAGAACGTAATGCGCCGTAATGGCATCCCGGCTCCCATCAGCGACATCTGTGTACCCTCAAAAGAAGTTAAAAGTGCTACCTCTTAAATTTCAATTTTTAAGGCACCTGTCATAAAGACTTCTGTATAAAAATTCATTATTAACTGGTTTAAAGCTTCAGCTGAGTGCTCTGCCTCTCTTGGCTATCCAAAAGAGGTGAAAGTTGGAGAGATGTGAACAAGATTTAAGATTGACATAACTTAAACAATAAAAACAATGCTATTATATTCATCCTGCCTTCTTTTTGCTCCCTTTCTTTCCTCTCCTGTCCTGCTTTGACCAGCTCGTACCCTGTGGTGTTTGTAACAGATGAGACCGAGGAGGGCTGAATTGATGGCAGAGACAATAGGATCTGTCTGATTGTTTGAACGGCCGATTCTCCTCCAGCAGAGGAGAGATTCAGGCTCTTATCACCAGACGCTACGGAGAGGGGCGTCTCTTCCTCGCCCTCTCCCTTTCTCTGTTTCTAACCTTCCTCCTCCTCGTTCAGTACGTTCCCTCTCCCTTGTTTTTTCTGACTGTCCTCATTCATCTCTCTCTCTGACTTCAAAATCTCTGCCATCTCCGCCTTCATTTTTTCTGCCTCAAATTAGCTGCTTCCTCAGTATCTCCTCTGGTGCTGATCATTGTCTCTTTTCAGATCTCCTCTTCTCTCCTTTTTATCAGCTGTTCATCTATCCATCTCACTCCTCCTGTGCTCTCATTCTCATTCTGCTCGCTGCTGTGAACCAGGATCTCTACCCTCGATTCTCTCTCATCTGCGTGCGTGCGCGCGCGTGTGTATGTGAAACGATACGCACCTCCCGACTAGGAATGACATCATCTTTTTATTCTGCAGCCAATCAGAAGCAAGCACATGGAGCCCTGCCTTCAGAGGAGTGTTATGTACACAAGAGAGACAGAGGGAGAAAGCGAGGGATGGAAATAGACAGGCAGATGGATAGATAGATAGATAGTCAGATAGATAGATAAGACAGGTAGGTATATAATGATAGATGAACAATAAGAGAAATAGATGCAAAGAAAAGGGGGTAAAATTATCATGCGTGTGTGTGTGTTGTTCTTAGTGTGAACTATCTGCAGTCTTTTCCCCTTTGCATACTACTGCGCAGCACTACATCATTCCCTTGCACTGCTGTCAAAGCCCCAGCCCTAATAAACCAGCACACACACACACACACACACACACACACACACGCACACAAGTAACACACAGAGCTGCTGCATTTAAAAAACAAAACAAATCACAACTTTGGATGTTCTTTAGTTGTACCTGCGCCGGTCTGCAGGAACACAGTGCGGCTGCAGCTTTCAACAGTCATCTGGTCTGAACACCAATCAAATTTATTGATTGAATTTTTAGCCAGACAGACTGAGTAATTAATAACCATTAATCAAGCCACAAGCTTTAACTTTCTTCATGCTTTGCTTTTCTCTATCAATGATTGATGAAAGGCATTAATCATTCAGCTCATCCTGTTTTAAAGACCTCTGAGCGGGGCGCTGGTTTAGCCCAGTGTGTAGAGCAGGCGCCACTTATAGTTTGTGAGGCTCAACTCCCACCCTTGGACCTTAGCTGCATGCCAGCCCCTACTCTCTTCTCCCTATATTTCCTGTCTCTCTTCAGCTGTCTGTGGCGGCCTTCTTGCTTTAGCAGGGCCTGCTTTGTGTTTCCTTGTTTCTGGTTCTTTATTACTGTGTTGCAGGTCCCTGGTAGGCGCGGCTTCCGTGCACCTGGGAGCACCTATCCTGGCCAGTCTCCCTGTAGGTGCATTTAAGCCCTGACGCATGGTTCTCTCTCATCATCGTCGACCTTTGAGCACGTTCCTCGAGAAAACTGTCTCTGCTGCAGACTGGTGTTATTTTTCAGGTGTGTTACGTTCTTAATTTTAAGTGATACAAAGTGATCATTCTTCCAGAGCTGAAGCATGACCAAAAGGTGCCGCCGAAATCATAAAAAGTCTTTATAAGAGTAAATCAGAATGAAAAGCTTCAGACAGAGAGATGGACGGATGCATGAACAAATGATGTTCAATTTTCAACAAAACAGATACAAAAGATAAAAGAAACTTGAGACGAGCATTAAAGTCTAAACTGATTGTGACTTGTGATTTCTAGCAGCACATCCTGAGTTGGTTTTGCAACATGAAAGTTCAGAGCAGCAAGTGTAAGACGAGTGTGGTTTGCATAACGTGTCTCAGCGGACCGCTTGCCGTAACTCAGTGCACGGCGCTGTGGGATCTGTCTGCAAAAACACGGAGCAGGATACACGTCACACAGGAAACACTTCCTGGAACAGTCTGTCTGCGATAAAGGCCGCTTGTGAGCATGTGCAGAGGAGGAAAGTGAGGTGACTACTGACCAGACAGAGAGAAAGGAGCTGAGGCGATAAATGAGGACTTGGGAGAAAGTTTGAAGAAGAACTAGCAAGAAAAAAGAGAGAGATAGGAGAAAATAAAGATGAGGAGAGATGAAAATAAAAAACGTCAAAAAAGATGCCACCAAACGAAAGGAAATGTGACCTGTATGATTGAAATCTGTCAGACAGACACTAGACATAGCATCCTTTCAGTGTGTGTGTGTGTGTGTGTGTGTGTGTGCGTGTGTGTGTGTGTGTGTGTGCGTGTGGCGTGACATGGCTCAGTGATTTCTGAGGGGCTCTTGTCTTGTCTCTCTTTTGTCTCTCGGCCTGGCGCTGGCGGGACAATTACCCCCCTGGGACAGCACACACACTAATTTGAATACCCTCACTTGCTTGCGCAAAGTGGCCAACTGCATTCTGTGTGTGTGTGTGTGTGTGTGTGTGTGTGGCTACTGCTCCCAGCTAATCAGTTCTGCCAGGCTAATTAAAAAGAGTCAGCTGACTAAAGCCCCTGTAGCTCTGTAACACACAGACGTGCGTGCACACAAACACACAGAGAAGTGCTGAGTTGTGAGGGCGCTGTATTTCTCTGCTGGATGGCCACACTGTCATTTCCATGAACCGGAGTCACAGAGACACTGCGCTTCTGTGCAACACAGCTAATGAGGGGAGATACAGACCAGGGCTGGTTTGGTGCAACACACATCTTTGTGCAACATCAAGGAGGGACTGCATTTTGGCATCATCTTTAAAGTTGCAGGCCAGACAGCAGGCTCGGACTGAAGAGGAGCCGGTTTGAATCTCTGGTTTAAAGGGACAGGAGCTTACAATTGTTTTCACGCTTGATTAAAATGGAGATACATTTTCTTGATTTGCTCCATAAAAAGGTTTGTGAAAAATGGGCGATTTGCAGAGTCAAAGCTAGCTCATTTGCAGCAGCCTATGATGTCAAACTAACAGTCCAAAACCAGCAGGAAATCAGGCAGTTTTGCGAGGATAATTGTTCATTTCCAGTGACTAATTGCTTCAGCTTTAATGATACAGTCATTTGCTTTTAAAGTGAATGCATTTGAATCAAATGTTCTTTAAATGCAGTAGTACATCTTTTCATTTTAACACTGAACAAAGATGCATATTGTCTACAAATTTTAATTCCTTCTTATTCTTAAAAAAAAGATCCTTATTTAGAGCTTAATGTTAAAAATGAAATGGCTCTTTGCCTTCTGTAAAGCCCCTTTCCCACTGATCAAAAAAACGACTAAATACCCGGCTTTTTTGCTTAATAGGAAAGGCTACAATCGGCATTCAGACCCGGGTCAAATGACTCTGCAGTAGGCCTGGGTAATTATCGCCAAGTTAAATAAACTGAATGAGTAATAGATACAAGACCTAACCACCGTAACACCTTCACTGTTTACTAACCCTGTTTTGGGCGCATTTGTGACGTCAGACGGTGACGCAGCAGGAAAGAGACCAAAAGGAGGATACTCCACTGGCAATGGGAACAGAGACAATCGGCACTTGTAAGTGGGTCTTCCCGGGTGTGAAAACCTGCGTCAATGCACTAAATTTAGGTGGGAAAGGGGTAAAAGTGTCATAATGTTGCTCCATAGCAGGGAGTAGATGGTAAATCCCTCTTAAATGGACTGTACTTGTATGGCGCTTTTCTAGTCTTGCGACCACTCAAAGCGCTTTCACACTACATGTTGAGTCAAGTAAAACTTTATTTATACGGAAACAACCACTGTTGAACAAAGTGCTGTACAGGCTTACAACACAACATCAAATAAAAGAATCAATATATGTAAAATGAACAATAAAAACACAATAAAAAAAGAGTAAAATATGGTTGCATAATAAAATGTCAACCCAAAGAGGTGGGTCTTAAAAACTTTCAAGGGTCTGGGCGGTTCTGCTAATGATGGGTAGACTGTTCCAAAGGTTTGGAGCAGCCACCACAAAGGCTCTGTCACCTCTGGTTTTGAGCCTGGATCTCGGAGCATCCGAGATCACCTGTAGTGTTGACCTCAGTGCTCTGACTGGAGCATGATGGTGCCTTGACCAAGGACACTTTGAAATTGACTGTAGCAGTCAGGGATCGGACCATCAACCTTCCAATTGAGAGACGACCAACTCTACCACTGAGCCACAGCCGTCCCACTGAGCGACAGTTTAAAGCCAAGTACAGTCTGATGATTTCCTGTAAACAGTACACTAGTACACAACACGCGGTAAGTACAGCTCACACAAAAAAACGACCATCAGACAACTATGTGAAGGCCTCGACTGCAACCAACTTATCACACACACTGTTTGTGTGTGTGTGTGTCTGTCTGAAGGACAAGACAGGAATTCCTGCCATTTAAAGCAGCCCTTCCCTTTCCGACTGCTCCCTACAGACGGAGACAGAGAGATCCGAGCCCGGAGGAGCCATAGATGCAATAACATAAAAACAGGCAGAAACCATTTTGCCAAATGGAGACGATCATCTGAGTTTTGACCTTCAACTGTAGCTCAAACTCCCAGAAGGAAACAGTGAAATCTATGATTTCTGCTCCTTTCCCTAAAAAGCTTGATGAGTGGCATCCAGCATGACGCACATGACAGATAAACAAGCGGATGCAAACGTATTCATTGTCTTCCTCTCCTACTCGAGGGAATAAAGTGATAAAGTTAAACAGAGACGGAGAGGTCATCTTAAAGAGTAAGATATAACAAAGAGGGGCACTACCTGAGTTAGACAGATTGAAAGTGACAAAGAGAGAGGGACAGTGAGTCAGAGACGAGAAGAAAATGAGAGGAGCAGAGTCGTTGAAAAATTTAGACAAACAGAAGGAAAGGGAGGGGAACGGCATGCCAGCAGGATTGCATAAGGAGAGGTAAGGGAGGAAGAGTAAAGGCTTTATCTCTTCAGGATATATGTTTTATTATGAAGCAAAACAACACGCATTTATTTCCCCTGTTAAGGTGCTTTATCTCCGACATCCTTACCGGAGCCTTGTAGATAAAGTTCATTGTCTTTGGTTTATAAAGAACTATTTGCAAGCAGAATTTAAAAGAAACGATGGAGAAAAAACAAGAAACTCAGTCTAAAAATGTATTAATGCAAATGTATTCTGTGTCTGTATGTCTGTATGTAAGTTAGACAGAAGGGAAAGAGCCGGAAGAGAAGATGACAGGAGCTTAAAGGACAGAAGGAAGAGGAGGAGGGAGTGCAGGAGTGCAGAAGAAGAGAGGAGTATTGAGTTCAACAACGTAGTCATCTTAGTGATGCTGATGTAATCCCTAAAATTAGCAGCAATAACAGCCGCAGATAGTGCCCCACTGGTACACTGCGCTGCCCAGAGTACAGTACTCTATATGCACACACATGCACATCAGGGTGTCTGCAGGTTTCAGAAGCCAATCTTAAACACAGAATGTAAGCTCAACAGGAAAACAAAGTGCTTGCAAAGATTACTGCTGAAGGATTGAGATTTTATATAGAAAGATAAGAATCTGCTGCATGTTTTAAATCATTCCGACAATAGAAAAGCAAATCAAGAAAAGCTGTCATTGTGAGTTAAAAATACCACCTTTTCTTTTTCAGACTTTTCCCAGCCCTGTTGAATTGTGTGAACGTGTGCTTTGTGCATGGACGACGGGAGGCAGCAGGAGTCCAGCAGCAGGGCTGCAGCACCGCTGGGCGACTGAGCTCTGCGGTTTTGTTGGGTGTTTGAAGGCATCGGTCCAAGACGGGGCCGTGTATTTTGAGCCTGAGTCACAATTTGTGGAAGTAAACAAGTCATTGATTGGCACGTGATCGCTGGAACAGACCAGGCCGGCTGTTTGAACGGAAAATATTTTGGTCTGTTTGCCTGTTTCCAGCTATGTGATCTAAAGCTTTGACTTGTTTTTGTTTAACCCCACTGGCAGTCGACACATGTAGTTGATTTGTGACTTAAGTGCAAGAATCACAGGCTGCAGAAACACATAGATGTAGCATCTTTGATGTAATCCACTGGTTTCTGCAGGTACTTTCCAAAGCCTGGGTTTCGTTTAAACTGCTCATTTCCTTCTTACGAGTTTTGTTATTATTAGCACACTACCAAGCCTACATTAGAGTTAAATTCTCCGGACTGTTATCAATTCAGGTTTTTTGCCTGTTTATACACGTGTCAGGGGCGCCACATCTTCACTTTGACTAAAACTAAAACTCTGATGAAGAGTGGTATCCAATCATTGCAGCCACTGATTTTAAGCCATAATGAGGGATCTGTGGTTGAACAAGGGTGTTAGAAGGAAGTGATCAAACAGTATGGTGCTAGCTAGCAACTTGTAAGCATAAGGAAGAGAGATGTCTGTCAAGGTTCTCAGTCATCCAGGTCATGGTAGTTGTAAATCCAAAAGGGCAACTGGATGTGGTTGAAGTTCTTGAAGACGTTTCACCACTCATCTGAAAGGCTTCTGACTGATGGACGAAGCTAGAAATATAAACCTCTTACAGCTCCGTCCACCAAGAACTTCAACCGAGTCCAGTTGCCCTTTTGGATTAAGCTCTGAACATAAGGAAGCAAGCAAATGTTAGCAAACCCTTAAGATAAAATGTAACTTACAAAATATTTCACCTCTGAGGCACTTATTGGTCTGTTTTGAACCCTTAAAGTCGACCTCAATGGAGTCGCATTAAAGGGAATTAACGTCTGGTGTTACTTGCAAGTACAATTAACCCTAACTGGATCCATCCTCACTACCTCATCCTCTCCTGTCTTAACCCCTCTTGACCCCGCCTCTCTCTCACCCCATCCTTCCTTCCTCCCATTAAATCCCCTTCTGACCTTCCCACAACCTTCACCTCTCTGCCCCGTCCCTCCCCTGAACCTCAACACCCCTGCTCGCTGCACGCCCACCCATCTTTTTATTACCTGTCAACCCCCATCATCTTCCAGTCTTCAGCTCACCTTCCTTTCTCCTCCATCAACGCATCGTCTTCATCTTAGCCAACTCTGGATCCTAAAGAGATCTTCTCGCCTTATAGTATACATCAATCTTCTCTTAAGCCTTGATTCCATATTTCTCCTTCACTTCTCCATGACAGTCTTTCCAAACATGTTCAAAAGGACGTTTTAATTTCTTCCATCTTCAGACCTCTTTCATGCTCTCTCCTTTCTTTTATTCAATTGTATATAATTGTTAAATTGGCGGTCCATTTTTTTTTATCCCACTCTCTCCTTCTCATCCTTTTCTTCCCCTCAAATCACCCTTCATTCTGTCACCCTGCCGCCCCTTCTTCCCTTTGTCTTTGACTTTTTAAAAATGACTTCATTGCTTCACTAGACATCTGAGAGTGGAATTTAGTATGAAAAAAGGGGAGAGGACGCTGACCGCAAGTACAAAATGTACACCAAAATAAAGTACAAAGGCAAAGTCACAGTTTTCTTTGTCTGATTGCAGGTTTCTTATCAACCAGCTTATTCATGTTTCTTGTCAAAGGGGTATTAGTTGATACCTCAAAAGACACATTCACACAATTTGCTTTAGCAGACCTATCATTATCAAGGTGAAAAATCCAACACAATATCTGCCCTCATGTCCTTTCTTATTGTTTCCCTCCCCCCTTCTCTCAAACTCCCCTGGGGCCCTGCTTGGCCCGAGCAGTGGCAGAGCTGGCTGGAGGCCCTTAGAGGTTTAGATGGCCCCACCTGCAATCTGATAGAATGAGACCAGATGAGCTCAGGAACGAACTGGAGGCATTAAAAGCAGCAAGAGGGTTGAAAACATTAGCAGGCCGGGTTTTAGAGTGTGCAGAAGTACGGGGCGGACTCACAGCAAGACAGAAATACATAAAGACTATAAACTGTATCCTGACACACCCCAACACTTAATGTACAGCGGAGAACACGTGCAGGTTTTCTCAAACATGCGCCCGCTCACACAAAAGTGGCAATGAAAATAAAGCCAAGGATATTACGGGAATGTTAACAGCTTCATCGTTACATGGTGCCAAGCAAAACTCTATAAAACTGACCGACACCAGTGAGTTCATTCCAACACAATCAGCACAGGAAATTGAGTTTTTCAACAAACCATCATAGAAGCTGGTGCGCCACATGTTTCCCGCTGCTTGTTCACTGACTGTTTAACACGACAGGGTTTCAAAAAAAACAACTTCCTCTAACAAAGTGGCCAGTAGAGCCAACCGTCCAACCATGGCACGTCAAACGTACCAGAATTATCTGTTAAAAAAAACATCAACAAGGCTTCTTCGCATCAGACCAGCTGCATGACCTCAAAACCTGAGGGGAGGTTGAAGGATGACACAGGGTACTTTTTGCAGCACTTTCCACACAAGGTTGACACTACCATGACAAAGCATCTGTATGAGTCACATCTATGACTTGCCCACTAAATGATGGATGTAACCTTAGAGCTAACCTGATTGTAAGTGGTGACGTTAGAGTAACTTGAGTAATGTGACAGCATGATGAGTACAAGATAATCAAATTGGGCAAATATGGTAACATCAAAGATGGCATCATCAAGGTTAAGTCTTTGCTAATGGCTCCTTTAAGACAGACTGGTATTATATATTTTACAATGCAAAATTCAGCTTCTAGTCTTTTGTTTTAAAGTAAGATAAAGTATTTAAGCTATATGCAACACTTAGAAGAGCATGTAAGCTTTTTTATTTCGTAACAATAATGAATAAAAGCTAAAAGTTGTAACACGTTCAGGCAAAGGTAAGCCTGGAAACGCCCAGCTAAATTTGCTCTAGCAGATGGTTCTGGACAGATATCCACCCGACCTGATCCAGGTCAGGCCAATCACAACTGTTTGTCTTCCATGGTGCAGATTCCATACAATGACAATGTTCCACTGACAACAACCTTGGTAGCGGCCACTTATGTGAAATACATCTGAGTATTGAATCAGCATTAAACCACATTGACGGTATTCCACACTACAAACAAATGGTTAGCATTGGTTACTAAATCATCCATCTATACCGCTTATCCTGGTCAAGGTCGGGAGGGGGCTGGAGCCTATCCCAGCTGTCATTGGGCGAGAGGCGGGATAGTCCGTCCAGGGCTGCCTTACTAAACCATGTCATGTCAACTGTCTGTGTATTATGCTGAACTAGAGGCCAAATGAATCGAATGGTTGAAGTTGCTACATAGCCTAGCAGCATACTGCCATGTCACACCAAATGTTGTTGCATACATTTATTATTAATGTAAAATGACTTTGGGATTCGACAAACTAATTGACGGGCTGCAGACTGCAGAATTTAGAAACAGTAGTGAATAACACAACCTCTCCACCAAGGACATTTGGTAGTTAGTGCAACCCTTTTGTTTGATACGATGTGACTCAGCAGATGGATGATGCCTCCTCCACACAGGTGAGAACGAGCTAAAATATGGGACAGTAAGCATCTAGTGTTCTGGGGACTTCAGCTGCATGCTAGCTAATAGAGGCACGAGCTAACAATACTGTGCGACACCAAGTTTTGAACACGGGTTCAAACCTACCCTGAACCTAACAGCAAAGCTACTATTTGATATGTTTGAATGAACACAAGTGACACTATCGATTTGGATATTTCAGATATTTACGATATTCAAAGATTTACATATTCACTGACGTGCGACTCGTTACTGCTGCTTAGGAACACGTTTGTGAGATGTAGACTTTGCCGCTTCCTGCGTGCAGAGATTTCCAATCAGAGACCGGACACATCACCATGAGGGTAAGAAGGACATGTCAACAGCAAAAGACAGACTGTGCTTTCTGAATCTTGCCCAAACGAGGTTTCAACAAACCTCCCTCACTTTCCAAAGACATTTCATTAGTTGGCGGTTGATGCTTTCCATTATCAGTGCAGGTTAACACACTGAACTCCAGTGTTGCCCCAGGTTAGCCGGCGAGGTGAAACAAATGCTAAAGAGTTTGGGGGGAAATAATGGAGCAGACGTCAGACGTTTTGCCTGGTAACACAGGAAGTTAGCTAACCACAGACGTTGCAAGAGACGTGCTGTTTCCGTTCCGTACCGACACTGGATTGCTTCAAAACAGCAGAGAGGATGCTGCTTCATGCTCTGACTGTTTCCACTAGTTTAAGACGCATGTAACTGCCTAAAACACAGAGTTTCACAGTGTGTAAACACCTGTGTCTATATTGACATGGAGCATGTCTCATTTCTGTCTTTGTCTGGTGAAATATCAACGTATTAAACTCTGAATTTAATAGCACAAGCTGAATGACTCAGACAGCATAACATTAATCTTTGCTGATTTTATTCTACTATTATGCATACTGAACTGTCCTGTACAGATGGCTGAACCTGCTTCATGTTAAATTAATGATCCTGGGGGTGCCGCGGAGTAGCCTGGCTGTAAAAGCTCTAAGAGCAGGTTCTCCCTGCAAGGCAAATGAGGCGTTGGGTTCATCTATCTATCTGCACGTGTCCAGTGAGAGGAAGACAGTAACCCAGGGAGGCATCTGATGTCTTAATGAAGTGACTGTGTGTGTGTGCTGTGCAGCGGTATGTGTCTGCTTCTGTGCATATACAGTCTGTGTGTGGTACGAGGCTGTCATTAGTGAATCCCAGCGGTCTGTTATGGTAGTGAGAGAATGCACAGGATCGTCTGTCTCCCGCAACGCTGGGAGAGGAATCGGATATCTGGATCAATGGGAATCAATGGCAAACCAGAGTTATCACAGAGAAGTAAAATAAAGTATTTAAATAAATAAAAGGATGAATAAATAAATAAAAAAAGTGTGATCTAATCAGCTGTTTGTCTGTTCAATTCATAGCTTCAGGAACTTCATTCACTCCAGAGCCAGCCATTAAGCATTAAGAGCGAGAGAGAGAGCGAGAGAGAGAGAGAGAGAGAGAGAGAGAGAGAGACCAGGCAACAGTGGCCACCAGTGATAATGGATTACTGATGTCATTATGGTTTAATAAGGCCTCTAAACAACATCCACTGATCCACTGCCAGAGAAAAACAGCTCCATTTGAACTCATGTGTGTGCACGTGAGTTTAACAAACTACATTTATAGCCTGTGTGTACCATCCACTCATTACCATTATATCATCACAAATGGGACACCCCCCCCCCGAGTGTCAAAATCACAGTGTCTTGTACAAACACAACGAATGGTTTTTATGACTCTTTAGCTGCATTTTATGCTGTAACCAGTTATCTGCTCTGTGGGCTCACTAACCACAGAGAGAGGGGATGTCTGGTTGATGACAACCTGGTTCCTTATTCAGAGATGTGTTTTTTTGCATAGATATATATCATCATGCTAACATTTAGACACATAGCCAAAGGATGACCCAATGTTGCCATTGTAAAAACTCCCCGTTTTACTACAAGGCTATTTCAGGACGGTGTGCTTGCAGTTCTAAGAAAATCAAAAATAGACCTCTCTCCACCAAGGGAAGGTGCAAAGAAAGGTCTGGCACGCAGCAGGCTGCAGAGGAAGAATAAGATGTTACAATATTTATGGGGTTTTTTTGTTAATTTTTAACATTTGAGAGTTTATTTTTAAGTCACATTTTATTTCTTGTTTTTTAATTCTTTATTTTTACAACCTAAATTTTGACGTGATTTCGACTTAATGTTTAAAAGGATGACTTCAGGGGCGCCAGTTTAGCTCAGTGGTTAAATCGTGCATCCCAGAGGCAACAGTCCTCGATGCAGCAGCCCCGGGCTCGACTCCCATCCTCGGCCCTTTGCCGCGCGTCATCCCCACTTTATCTACCTGTTTCCGACACTATCCATTGTCCTTTCCCTCTAAATAAAGGAATAAAATGGCCAAAAAAACAAAATTAAAAAGAAAAAAAAGGATATCTTCTGTTAAAATTAGCTTCATTGAACATAATTTTTGTATCATGATGAATGAATAAAGATACATTTGAGATGTATTTTCTTGGGCTGCATGGTGGTGCAGGGGTTAGAGCTGTTGCCTCACAGCTAGAAGGTTCCTGGTTCGAAACCCTGTTCGGACAAAGTGGGCCTTTCCGTGTGGAGTTTGCATGCTCTCCTGGTGCATGAGTGTGTTCCCTCCGTATACTCGGGCTTCCTCCCACAGTCCAAGGACATGCTTGTTAGGTTCATTGGTGACTCTGAATTGCCTGTAGGTGTGAATGTGAGTGTGAAAGGCTGTCTGTTGTCAGCCCTAAGATTGACTGCCGATCAGTACAGGGTGTACCTCGCCTCTCACCCAATGACAGCTGGGATAGGCTCAAGCCCCCCGTGACCCTGATCAGGATAAGCGCTGTAGATAATGGATGTATTTTTTTTTCACTACTATCAGATGGTGCAAGAAACTGATGTGGGAATTTTCTTAATGTCTCTTTCTTCTAACACACACAATGTGGGGAAATTTACTGTTGCCATTATGTGTAATTTATCCGCCAACAGCACATTAGGTGGCCAGAAAGATAGATCACATTTTCCTTTAACATGAAATGTACCGACGATGTTCTGACCCAAAAATCACAAGAAACACAGAAAAAAAATTGTTCTGTACAGATTCATCCAAAACCTGTCTGTATCCTGTCAAGTTAAAACATCATAACAAAACACCTCGTCCTCCATTTGTTTGTCAGGTGTTGTTCCCAGCATGCATCTGTTTATTCCACAGTTAGCCCGCTTCCTATCTGCCACCCACAGTGTCATGTTGCATGTGTGTGGCAGCCTCAAAAAGACCCACTTTTCCCAACACTGTGCCTGTGTCTAAACAACAGGTGCCTGTACCAGCAGTGACTCACACACACAAACGCACACGTACGACAGACACATCAACAGAAAAACACTGATAGATGTGGAAATAAATGCGAGACGGGTCGAGGAAAGAGGGAAAAGTCAGTTTGTATGTTGTCCTACCTGGTGGTTGACATAATCCTGAAGACAGGAGCAGAAACATGACAAGGGAAGAGAAAGAAACAAGATACAGTCATAAAGGGGCAATAAGCAAGGTGAAGTGGGACAGACAAGCATTTTATATTCTACAGTTCTATAATGTTACTTAAAGGGCCAGTTTGCTGATTTTCAACCTCAGTCCTATCATGCTATTACAGGGAGCTAATGCCATTATGGTAGGAAAAAATGCAATCTCGCTCTGTGCCTTTGGAGGACGCTATCTGCTTCCCCAATGGGCCCTGGAAAACCTCCGCCAGACTACGTTAAACGTGTCACCTGGCGGAGGCCAGGGAGCTTGCTAAACTACACTTCCTCAATCTAGGACGCCCGCCTCCGATGTCATGTCTCGTTCAAAGTCGTCAGGTTTGAGATGTAGAAGATTTTTTAGGCGATCCACCGGTATATTCTCGTCATAGTTCGGATTCTGTACCGCTCTGAGCCATTGCCTGCAGCGATCAATGTCCATGACTGGAAATATTTCACTCCAGCGTCTCTTGCTGGGCCGTTCCTTTCAGAGGGAGGGGCGCAATGCACACTGGGTGTTGTATGAAGGTAGAATGGGTGAAACCATAAGCTGTTTGTACAACCTTCTCCACAGCTATGGCGCCAATTTCAAATATTATCGCTTCTATCGATTACAGAGAACACCAGCTTTGACGGAGAGAGGCTCTTTCCAGGGGTGGGATTTGATAACACATCTGTGCAACAACACCAGTGATACAGTCATGAGACACCATGAGGATACTGGGCCCCCAATGCAACCAGACCACTGACAGTTCAGTTGGTGAAACCACAAACTGTTTGTACAACTTTCTCCACAGCTATGGCGCCACTTTCAAATATTATTGCTTCTATCGTTTACAGAGAACACCAGCTTTGTCTGACAGTGGCTTTTTCCAGGGGCGAATTGCTCCTTTAATGAAAGAAAGCATGTAGAGGGCCCAATTCAGTCACTTAGCACTGACCAGGGTCAAACACACGTCATAATACAATGATATCTTGTACAGCGTCTTAGTCTTCTTGCTAAATGTGCCTCTGGCTCATCCTGCCCTATCCTGCTCAAATTTAATGCAGCACTGACGTAATTATCAGTATTTCTGTGACATTTGCACTGTTCTGCTTGGTTTCCTTTGGACTGTGCTAGCATAACTGAATGCTTAGCTTTAACAAGATTGCATTCACAAAAGAGAACGTGTTGGGATTTGGTGACGGAGGCTAGAAATGTCATTTTAAAAAGTGCAACAATCACCAAGAGACTACAGAGTCGCACAGGGTCAGCAGAGAACGCTTTAAGCTCTCCATTAAACCCTTTTGTAACACCCCGGGGAGCTTTGCATGAGCTGGTAAATGTGTGTATGCAAGTGTTGAAGTTTGTGTGTGCGTGCGTGCACGTTTGTGTGTGGCAAAGCATGGCTTCTGGTGATTAGTCAGAAGTGTAACTGACACAAGGCCGGACCCGTGATCCTATCAGAAGGAGGGAAACTGAAGCTCACACACACTCAGTACTTTCAGTACTTTTCTTACAGACATTGTACAAGAAAGCCCTGCCACAGAATCAGATGACTGTAAGACTAGTGGTGTCTACTCTGTGTTTAATTATGTGTCTTAGCATTCAAAGAACTTAAGTACCACTGGGCTATACATTTAGACTGTTTAAAAGCTTTTCTCTACATGTTTCCCTCAATTAAGACACTTTCCAGTTTGTGTCATCTGCCACTGCTGAGACTGAAAGCACTATTATGTAAAGATGTCTTCAGGTTTCAGAAAGACACCTGAAGACATCTTGAAGATCTTTAAATTGTCCCAAGAATCTCTGAAAACAGCCTTTTACTGTTGGAACATGTAGAAGCTGGAAGATACCAAATGTAAAGGAAGATAAAGTGTGTGTTTAAGATCAAAGCAAGTTCCTTACTGTTGAAAAGCAGTGTTTAAATTGTGAAATAAACTCATTCAGTATTTAGGAGTTGCATTATCTACAGTTATGGTGTTTCTCTTACCGTGTTGTAGCCGCCGGGTTCTTGTCCGTCTGTGATCAGTTCCCGCTCTCCTCGGGGGTTGACCCTCCTGAAGCGCCGTCTGGACCTTCGTTGAGATCCCTCTCTTTGTAGAAAACCGTCGTCCCCCTCGCTGCCGTTATCCACCTGCAATACACAGTCGACACCTTCCTCAGAATAGCAGCTTCTACGGGATCCACACCCACAACCTTCAGGTGTGTGGGGGCAGCTGGAAGACTGATGCTCCGGCTCAGAGATGCTGCGTTTAAGAGGGTCAGACTTTTGGACCTTAGGAGCTGAGTTAAGATTTAATCCAATGCTCTGGTTCTCAAGTTTTAATTTCTGGTTTTTATAATCCAAATTTTCAGATTCGTGTTCTGTTAAGTTGTTTAAATCTGAATTGTGATCCTTGAACGTGTTCCCGTCTTTATTAAGTGGCTCTGGCGCCTCTGGGATGTGGCCCTGCTCTTCTTCTGGCTCCTGGTTGAACATCCAGTTCTTCCAGAGCGCAGAGAGCCGGTGCCAGCGGAGCACACTCATCCGGACGCAGGGACGGGATCACAACAACACATAAAAGCAGGAAATACCAAGGGAGGGCAGGAAAAAAACAGCAGGGACACACTGCTATAGAAAAGATGAATAGCGGTGTCGCGTCCAAATTTTTGAAAAAGTCCAGAAGTCCTGAGGGATCCCACAACGTTACATCCTTTAAGGCAAGAATCCAGAAATAACCAAGTAAAAGATCAGACTTAGATAAACAATCAGGGCAAACAAAAAGCGGATCGTCTCTCTTTTTGTCTCGGATCTGGCGAGTGTTGTCCTCCTCTGAAGGCTGGGAAGTTCAAGACGGAGTTCATCTGCTCAACACGTTGCATACTGACAGTCTTACTCACATGCTCTGCTCTGCTCGCTCTCGCTGTCTGACACGCGCACAGAACAAACACTGAGCCCTCAGTTTCCTCCAGGAAACCGTAAATACACAAATATCCTCGCCAGGCAGAAAAAAACAGCTCGGTACACAGATTCCGGCCATACAATTCATTCCCCGTAGGCTTTTTGTGGCGGTCTGTTGTTGCAGGAGGAATTTGTTTTCTTTCTTTATTGCATAATGTTTAGTGAGTCAATAGCTTGTTATGTCAGTTATGACAATTAAAAAACCCTTTAAAATACATAACCCAACAATGAGAGTACACGATGCTTCTATTATGCAAGCCACTTGTTTCAAAACTAAACGTACTCTAGATATCCAACCACATACTCCCAATCATACCCTTCCTGTTATATTTTCTTCCAAAACAAGTCAAGAAAAATATCCTGATTTAATATTGCATTTTGATACACCCTCTTTGGATGTTATCAGATCATTATAAGGCCCATTATTAATTGTTCTTTTCACTACTATAAAGTGGTTCAGATGGGGACAACTGCAGCTACCAGGAGGCAAGAAGGTGTCTTTTATCATTATCAATATATCTGCGGTCACAGGCTCAATATTTCATTGCCTTTGTCGTCATGGTTACAATAACAACACAAAGTAAACAATATGAAACACTTTGTTAACCCAACAAAACTTCTTGGTTAAGTGGGGTTGGCTAGTGACGCAAGTTATGAATGTTACAGAACTTAAAGCTCCTGTGAGGAACTTTCAGTTTGTGTTGATTGTGGCGCCCCCTGTGGACAAAGCCGTACATTTCTTATCTTTTTGCTGATTTTGTCCTGTACATGCTTAAGTGGTGGTTTTTAACAAAAACTCTCATCCTGCTTTCTTTAACAGTCATATGTATCACTCACTTTAAATTTCTGCCCTGGAAAATGTAAACAAAGGCAGCGTGCAGTTAATCACTTCGTCTGAAACCAACCCCCCCACCAGCAGCTTCAGGCATTAAAAATAACTAAACTACACTTCCTCAATCTAGGACGCCCGCCTCCGATGTCATGCTTTGTTCAAAATCATCAGGTTTGAAATGTAGACTGCAGACCTGAAGATTTTTTAGACGATCCACCGCTATATTCTCATCGTATTTCAGATTCTGTCCCGCTCTGAGCCATTGTCTGCAGAGATCAATGTCCATGACTGGAAAACAGTAGTATTTCACTCCAGTGTCTCTCGCTGGGCCGTTCCTTTCAGAGGGAGGGGCGCAATGCATGCTGGGTGTTGTAGTAAAGTAGAATGGGCGGAACCACAAACTGTTTGTACAACTTTCTCCACAGCTATGGCGCCAATTTCAAATATTATTACTTCAATCGATTACAGAGAACACCAGCTTTGACACATCTGTGCAACAACACCAGTGATACAGTCATGAGACACCATGAGAATACCGGGCACCTACTCTACCTACAATGCAACCAGACCACTGACAGTTCAGTTGGTGATTTTAGCTGGTGAACTTCCTGCTAGCCTCAAGCAGAGATGAGGAGTGGACTACAGACTACGAGTGAGATCTTCAGTCCTTGGTGGATTTAATTTCAAGCAGGTGAAGACACAAAAGACTTTTTCAGTAGTATTCCACTCGACTATAATTTGTAAAATGAGTTAATTCCCCTCTTTAAACTCCGCCATATGCAACTGTTGATTCATACACTTCATAAAGATTTGTTATTGCTGCTGAAATGAGATTAAATAGCTGCTATGGGTTAAAATGGAGGAAAAAGCTTATGTGAGGGGGTTCTTCTGTAATATAGAAAATAACAACTGCATCGTGGGTAGTTTCCCCAGTTATAGACTCTGAAACAACTGCACGGGGGACAGTTCAGCTACCAAACAACAGTTGTTAAAGGGAGCAGGATTGGCGTGGATGTGTCCTTTGTCACGGCTAAAAAAAATAAAATCTGGCCTGGTTTTAACGAGCCTCGTGAGACAGACAGCCTGAAGGTAAAACACACAAAATCCTGGGGGCGGGGGGGGGTTAGAGATGTACCACACTTTCATGTCTATCCTGTGACCACATAACCATCTTTTTGTCCGGCTGTGAATGTGCCTCTCCGGCTGAATACAACCCTTATCCATCCCGTGACCACGGGTTATGTCAGCTATTGAGAACTCTTGCTTTAATGTTTCTGACTGACTCTCATGGCCATAATGTGACCGTACTTCCCGTTTCCTCTGACCCCTTATATGTGTGTGCGTGTGACTAACATCACATCTACTCATCTGACGGTTTACATTCCTCTCTGTCTATCTGATTGTTTGGTGCCTTCACGCTTTTCCTCGCTTTTCTTTGCTCTATTCAGTCATTCCTCACTACTTTTCCCTACATTCCCACACACACACACTCAAAACAACCCCACCCTGTCAGTCTGTGTGAATGTCACTCCTGTCCATCCTGTGACCAGAGTCATGACAACAGCCACAAATTACACTCCCTCCACTATTCCCATGGCCCTAATTAGCTGATTGGCTGCAATGCAGTGTGACCAGACGAGACCACGGTCCCTCTGCTCTTGTGTGTTTGTGCATTTATTCGAAAGTGAGTGTGTGTGTGCAGGCATGTTGATGCTGATAGCTTTTCTTGTCATCTTTGTCCAAAATAGTTGTACCAGAATTCCTGCACGTTTATTTCTGAAGGCATCATTGAAAGAAAAAGCTCACTGCTGCCGAGGTGCTTCCCAGAAATACTTGTGGCGTCTTCGTAAATGACTTGCCTGCTTTCTTTGCCTGTTTAGCTACAGGTTTAGCACACAATCTGACGACCCAGTTTTTCTTCCTGAAAAGCTTTTTATTTAATGAGCATACACTGATTGGGGACTGTGCTATATAATAAAGTGTGATTGTATTTTATCCGAACATGATGTAGATTGATACCCAATGATCATCTGCTTGCACTTAACGTTCATTTATACACACGCAGCACTTAAAGGGATCGTTCGCTAAATTTCAACTGTATCTCTATTCATCCGAGTGAGGTTCATGGTGTGAAAATCAAGGGTGCAACAATCAGTCAACATTGTCAACTGAAATCGATGACTAAATCCGTTGGTTATGTCATCCTGCATGTTTTTCATTGCGAGTTGCGAGTCCGTTTCGCATCCTTACTATCTCTGCTGAGAGTTGTGCTTGCAAAACAGCGACCAGGAAGCAACAGGTAAACAAAACATAGCAAAACGGCGATGCAACACCATCACATCCTATAACTTGTTAAGTGTTGGAGCGTTTCACCCTCGACGCCTGCAAGATTTGTAAAGCGGACCTTGCTTATCAGTAGAGCATGTCAGTAATGTGCGAGCATCTGAAGAGAAGGTACGTTGGACTTGTTGACTTGATTTCATTAATTCTTTTATATCAGCACTTTGTCTGTCCTTTGGTTTTAAAATGGACAAAAACTTGACATTGGATTTTTTATTTCTCTTTTGTCTTAGTGTTTGCCAAATCTGATAATTGTTTGTTAGCACATGCTGAAAAGAACATCCAACTAAACTTAAAAGCTGATAGCTTTATAAAAGCCATGCAGTGATTGTGCAATAATTAATGACTAGTCGACCTTTAAAATAGTCGTTAGTTGCAGCCCTAGTGAAAAACATCTGCAGTTGTTGTCAAAGTTTACGATGACAAAACTAAAAAGTCTAACTACTTTAAAAACAGCACTCCAAAAGATTAATGCAGAGGATGTTACGGATAAAGGTGCATTTAGCGTTGTTTGGGTTGGATTGGATATATATCGCATATTAATTGATGCCAGAATAAACGGCCAAAGAAATGCAGCTGAGCATGGCCGAGGATGTGGCTGCTTGCACAATGCATCCTGGTACACGAAGGCACCGCTGGCATGGCCAGGAACATTCAGCTTTCCTGGTCAATAGAGCACAGACTGAGGAATTCATTTTCATTCACTAAATTTGACATTAACAGTGATTGGACATTCACATGGATATTCACGGTGGAATCGTTTCTGAGCGTTGAAGGGGAAGAACATGACGATGGAAATTTCATCACCTTAGACTTGACAGCGGAAGTCCAGCCTGCTTTTGAAGCTAGAACTACGTCTGTGGCTTCTGGTCACTGTCAAACATGGACGTCTCTGCACAATGTTATTTCTCAAAGATGGTGTCTTTAATGGCCTTCCTAAAAAAAAAAGCTGATATGTCTACATGGGTTTTTTCTGTTTATTTCTCAGCTAATTGGATTTCTTTACAAAGATAAAACAGCTGCTATTTTCTTAGCAGTGAACAAAACCTCCCATTAGTCTTCGTCTAGACAGAGATGTGCTGTCAAAGCCTCGTGGGAGAAACTAGCCCAGCAGCTTAATAACTACAGCCTCATATTGCTTCTGAGAACTGGAATGACTTTTTTTTTCTCCGCTCTGAATTCAGCACCTAAGTTGTGTAATTTAGACGAGGGAGTCATAACCTGCCAGTTTTAATGATGAGATATTTACCGGACTATGTTGCAGCATTATGTACTTCATGTTTAAATTAAGAGATGGTGAAGCCTGATAACGTTATTAATTAGTTTGTAGAATAGTTTAGAGCAGTTGCAGCTTGTTTCATGATCATGTTTTAATCATTGTTCACATCTTTGTTGCATCTTTTTTCACATCTCGTTCTTTATTTTAATTTTACTTCAGCACTTGTATGTTCTCTTCTTTTGTATATTTTGACTGTCAAGATACGTCCAAATACCTCTTTGAGTGATCATTTCAGAATAAGGATTCTGGTTTCAGATTGTACTACGCTTGTAGTCCGAGTAATATTGACCAATCACGTATCAGCAGGCTGCGGCATGTGCAGGCAAAACAGTCAGTGTGGAGAGCAGAAGCAGGCGGAACGTAATGCGCCGTAATGACATCCCGGCTCCCATCAGCGTCATCTGATGATGATTTAGTTTCCCTTTAATCTCTATAAACAGACATCTACATGCTAACAGCTAACACTCTAAAATTCAACTTGAGATAAATTCCCTTGATGCTGTCACAAAGGCGTTCAGAGTTCAGATTTCCCGACTTCCTTGAATGCATCAGAAATGATCGATCTGTTTTATTGCTAACCGCTGGCTATGCGCTCCCGGCAAGTTCACCGTTGTCCCCAGAGGCTATATCGTTGTCAGACTATAGCCGATGGGATCCGAGATTGGGCAAACCCTGATTTAGCATATTGTACTTTGTTATTGAGTATAGTAATACTAGTCTTATACCTCAAATCAAAAGACTGTGTTAGGCTGGAGCTGTTAGAAGGGTTGGATTGGAGGCTGCTGAAGGAGGACAAGACAAAGATATTCTGGACATTGGTAACAAGCTACAAGCTTAACATCTCATTTCCTACTTCTCAGACAAGAATGCCAATACTTAAGAGATGAGAACAGATCATGCCCACATGTGTCGACACAGTAACAGGAAAAACACCTCATGCTCTCCCTAAGGCCCCAATCAGCTGATTCACTTTGTCTCTTTATAGCACTCACTTATCTCCGCCTTCCCTCTCCATCACCAACACCTCCCTCCCTCTCTCTCTCTCGACTCTCCCAGGATTACACACGCAGAGGATGTTTAATGCAAAACCAGACAGTTTAATTCAAACCAGTTTTATTCCCTCGTCAAACTTGTTCTCTCTCTTTTTATTCTAAATGTTTTCAGCATTTTTCCCCCCAGACAGCTCTTAAACTAAGCCTTTAGTGTTTTCCTTCAACATCCACACAGTAGCTCACAGTCGCACCACGAAGATCACCGGCACCACCACTCCCCTTTACTGTAGCAATAGCCTCTAAACGCACCCACAGGGGTAGTTCTGGATAAAGTGCCTTGCTGAAAGGGCACCTCAGTAAATTAACCCCTTTTCATTGCCGGGTATTTCTGGGAAAGTTTTGTTAGGATGTCCCCGGGACATTAGGTTGGAGACTGCATCGTCACTGACAGGGTTCAAAGCTGCTACAACGAGAGTACGGCCTTCATTCACATATTGTATCATTTAGCGATGTTTAAGGAAAGAACAAAGACTTCAAACTCTTTCTACTTTTACACGCCCCCCTTACAACATCACAATTTACAGTAAACACTCAACGACTCTGCGTCACAGTAGTTTGTCACTGCTCTGTTATCAAGCTCATTTATCAAACTGTCACAGTTCTGTGGATGCGGTAGTTATGTAACGACATTAAAGCAACACTTTTAGCTCTTCTACTTGATGCATCTTTGTGTTGTGTGTAACTCTCCTTCTGTTACCTGTAGGCTGCAAATGCACTATTATTGACTTTTTCTGCACCCTCTCTCCTTTCTTTGTGTCCCATCTACAGTCAACAAGCCAAAAGGCACATAAAAAAGCAAGAAGTCAGTTCTGATGTTTTATATTGCATCAATGACAATCATGTGGAACAGGTTACAAATATGCGTGAGTTGCTTCATAATGTTGGGCCTAAACTGAAGACCAAATGAAAGTTCTATTGCATCATAATCAACGCCTTTTAATGCCTTGTAGTTTCTTTCTTGCTGAGAGTTACAGGGGAAAATCGAGACCACTTTTATGATGTCTACACAGTTAAATATAAATCCACCACCAACAGCCGGCTAACTTAGTTTAGCACAAAGACTAGAGGCAGAGAGAAACAGCTAGCCTGGCTCTGTAAAGACAAACAAAATCATAAAAAGTTAACTTAAAGCCCCCCTCCAGAAAAATCAATTCTTGTAAACATCTCCATGTGGTGTTCCTCATGTGCTACAAGACATATCAGGGACAACATCAACAGTCATCTCCATGGCTGGGCCTGTCTGCTTTTAAACTGCAGTGTACCAAGGACAGGCTGAACAACACGTTTTCAGATTGGCAGGTTTGAGACGTCACAAACCTAAGGAGCCAATCCCGTTAATGGACGGGATGACACTATGCATATCATTATGTGTAACCTACTACTACTAATTACTGCATTTCAAGCTAGCTGACTTTCAACAAGTTGCCACTAAACGATGGCAGAGACGTGTTTTGTTTTCATGACTGAGGGGGCGGCTGGAAATGTGCATTGTGGGCGGGGCCTATGCAGGAATTTTTAATGAGGGAGAAGGAGGAGACGCCTCGGGAGGATTATTACAAGGTAATTAAACGTATTTTGCAGAAAAAACACATCCGACACAATTTATTATTTCGAGCAGAGCATTTTATACATCTTAAAACATGACTGGAGCTGCTCTTCAAGAACACAAATGTGGCTTGTTTTTAATCTGTGCCCAAAACTTAAGTGTAAAAATCCCACGTAAACTGATAAAAAACAAAACTGACTGTTAAAGTGAAACAATAAATTTCAGTTGTGTCGATATGCCAACACCACAGACTAAAACTGATACTGTTAACTTTTGCAATCAGTAAAGCAAAAGGAGCTTTTAAGTTTCTGCAAGAAGCACATTATTTTCTTCTCGGCTTTAGAGGAAACAAGACTTCCTGTAAACCAGGGGATTTTTCCAAGTAAAGCACTGCCTCAAGCACTAAATATAAATACTTTAAGAGCGAAACTGGTTAAATCATTATTTTGACAGAACAAGCAGCGATAAAAAATGCTAAAACTGTCTATTAATATGAAAATGTTGCACATTATTGCCTCAGTATTAAGGAAGCAGAGTGACAGTCTGTCTGAGGACGATAAGGTTTCATCATTGTTCCCCTGACTACAGTAATGACAGTTATTTTGTACAATCATAGCAACAAAAATCTCACGAGGGTTTCTTAGAAGTGTTGTTCAAACACTTTACAAGGGGATTTCTGTAATGTTTTTGACCTCACTGCGAGAGGTCATGGATAATTAACAAGTAACACTCAAGAAGCCACAAGGTCAAACTGCTCAGGGTTTTATATTTTCTGTTCAATAACATCAGTGGGACGGGTGCTACCTGCTGCTTTGTGGGTGAAACCTTTCTGCCTATCCCGTTTTATCCCATCTGATCCCTCTAGTCCCTCAGACTCAGCGACTCAGGAGAGCGGAGACAGGAGAGCAGGAAGGACATTTAGGGAGGAGACGGAGACTTTGAAAGCAGTGCGACCTTGTGGAGGCAGACAGAAACACACTATATATGTGCAAATGATGGAAAGTTTAAGAAAGGAGGGTTTGCAATACCGATGTCCTGTCTGGGCTGGTGGTAAATGTACTTGGTGAAAACTTGGAATAGGAAAGTGACATGACACAGCTATGACTCATAAAACTGCAAAGAGTTGCACCCTGTTGCAAAAGCTACCTGGAGTCCTGAATCGAGCCAAAACTACCTTTTCTGATTGTAGTAAAATGATGTTAAAAGACGCTTTTGACACTCATTTTCACTCATAAGGAAATCATTTTCCCCTTTCATGACAGAAAAACAACTTACAGAAGCAGTTTGAACCTAGTATAAGTTAAACTTAACTTCCTAAACCCTTACCATCGAATTTTTGAAGGCGCACTGTAAACGGATAAAAGAAAACTTCCTATCCTACAAATTACCAGTGGTGGACAAACATGACAGATGTGTGATTTCGTATGTTTTGTAAGCTACTGGATGCCTAAATTTCCCTCTGGATCAAGAAAGTATCTATCTACCTATATCTATCTATCATGGGAGGATCACCATCCTTCTCTGCCGTAGTCATCATTAGCACCACTAAGTGACCCGCCTGATCTGAGTGACGTTTGCTCAACCATGGAGATGCATGAGGTGCAGGTACGGAAACACCAATTAGACAAACCAAACGCAGAACTACACGAGCACAGTTTGTTGTCTTTCAGATATTAGAAAAGAAAAGAAAATTCATCAGCCGACTTCAGAGCAGAAGTAGCAAAAAAACGACAACATTCATCGAGAAGTAGTGGAGTCAAAAGTACGATGTTTGTCTTTCTAATGTAGTGGAGTAAAAGTAATACGTTTCCCCAAAACATAATACTCAAGTACAGTATAGATACTCAAAAAATGTACTTAAGTAGAGTACTCAAGTAAATTTACTTCGTCACTGTCCAACCCTGCAAGTAACCAAAGGGGCAAAACACTTTCTTTAGGAGCTGGTGGTTATTTTGCCTTTAATGGATAAACGCTGTTGACATCAAAACGCAAAGAGAAGCCCCTTACACGCTGCCAGTTCAAGGTGGGATTATCACGCCTTTGTTTTGCCTGATCTTCTATGTAAAACGCACAGAGGCCGGTGTTGCTTAGTTTAATGTAAAAAGGCGAAGGCAGCGTAACAGCGTTGCTTCGTTACAGCGCTGTGGCAGAACTGCAATGTAAAAAGGTCTAGTAGTGAAAGAGAGGACCGTGGTCACATGGTACACTTCTAACCATTTAGATTCTGAAAGCAGAGAAGCTGGTGTTAAACTTTTACTTTAAAACAAGGTCAAAACGTTGTATGCGGCTGACCACATCAGGTCAATGTTTGCTTTTGTGGGCAATGTGTTACAAGGACTGTCCTCATGAGGCCGATGACAACGTGTTTGAAAGCAGGTGCGCACTGCGGATGTAGGCGAGGACAGCGGAGGAGCAGCGGAGCAGCAGCCCCGCCTACTCTCCGAACAAAGTATCCAGAGCAGTATACACAGAGAGTCGTGTCAGCGGAGGTCCAATATGCTCCATGATCCGCCATTGCGATGTCGCAACTCTCTCTCTCTACGGCTCTGAAAGTATCGACACTCACTCAGTCATTCAGTTAGTCAGTCAGTCACATACAGACCCGTGTGTAGGGCTGACCCGGGCGGCCAAAAATCATATCTGTTGATTTCCTCAAATATATAAAAAAAATCTGCACCAGTATTGTGTATAAATATACAGTATGTTACAACACAATGTTACAATTTAATTTTTATTTTATATTCTAATGATTGTGGCCTTTCACACACTGCTACACAAGGTCATTTTCTTTATAGTAAATGCAACACGTCCAGCCAGCGAAGCTCATTTGAATTTGATGACAGAGATACAGAATATACGGAGAGAGGGGGGAGGGGAGACGGGACAGACGGACAGGTAGAGAGATGAAAGAACGGCAGAAAAAGGATGAATTAGAGAAGAATAAAAGGGGGAAAAAGGTATCGCAGACATCAAATAAAGCTGGAAAAAAAACAGGAGTAACATCAAAGGACAGAGACGGGAGGAGTGGGGGGATGAAAAAGGGAGGTGCTTATGGGAGACAAAGACAAAGAGGGAGTCTGAAAGAGAGACAGGGGAAGTGTCTCGACTCACCACAATCATTTCTGACGGCTCCAAAGTGATGCATTCACAGCCTCGTCTGCCCCCCAGCTGCTTGCCAAAACTGCAGAGAGAAGACACAAAAAATAAGTGTTAAAACTGAAACAAACGTAAGACAAGACAATTCTGACACACTGACAGCAGAAACAGTTGCAGTCGATGGAACACCAGCATCTTTCACCCTGACTGGCACCCAAATCAAAGGAGAAGAGAGGACTACATTTGGTATAACACCAAGGGTTTATGTAGATGCTGAACGTTTGTGAGGTTAAACTGTTTGGGGTGATGTGCACCAGAGACTTATTAACAAGAGGAAACAAGAGCATTTGTTGAGGCTTCCCTGATTGTTGTGTTAAGCATCTACCTCACTTCTCTCCATAAGCATGATATAAAAAAAATGGACTGACTAAATATGAGTTTGGCTTAATGTCACAACTTGTATTATAGCTGCTTATAATCTACATAATGTTCTGACTTACCATCGCTCCAATGACTCACTTACACCTAAACTCCTTGCAAGGAGAACACACATTCAACTTAGACCGTTCATACCAGCCTGTCAGTCACAGACAGAATCAGTTAAAGGAGCCATTCTCCCCTGGAAAAGCCAGTCAAAGCTGGTGTTCTCTGTAATCGATAGAAGCAATAAAATTGGAAATTGGCTGTGGAGAAAGGAACAGCTCATGGCCCATTCTACATTCCTACAACACCCAGCGTGCATTGCGCCCCTCCCTTTGAAAGGAACGGCCCAGCGAAAGACGCTGGAGTGAAATACTACCGTTTTTCAGTCAAGGACATTGATCGCTGCAGGCAATGGCTCAGAGCGGTACAGAATCCGAAATACGACGAGAATATACCGGTGGATCGTCTAAAAAATCTTCAGGTCTGCAGTCTACATTTCAAACCTGACGATTTTGAAGAGACATGACATCTGAGACGGGCGTCCTAGATTGAGGAAGTGTGGTTTAGCGAGCTCCCTGGTCTCTGCCAGATGACACATTTTACATAGTCTGGCGGCGGTTTTCCAATGCCTACTGGAGAAACGGATAGCGTCCACATTTTTTTCCTACCATAATGGCATTAGCTCCCCATAATAGCATGAGGTTGAAAATCGGTGAACTGGCCCTTTAAGATAAAACCCAATTCAATCCCAGGTGTAAATCAATGAAGTCCTATAAAAAAATATTGAGCATGAATTTCTCACAAAGTTTTAGGGGTAATAATTTTCTATCAAACACTTAACAATACCCTTTTATGATGCCCTGAAGCTACACTTTCAGAAAGCATCACCTTCTACAGCAGTTTTAGAGGTTTTACAGACTTCATAAGAGAGACACTGGATTTATCAGTCATAGGGTTAGAGAAACAAGGTTGTATGAGTTCTCACTAGACACTTCATATTTGCTGCAATAGTCTGTGACAAGACTCTTTTGGTATTAGAGCAGTTCAGTCTGTGGTGAAGGTCGAACCACAGACTAAAGAGTGTGTAATCAATAAGCCTTCATGGTCAACACCTCAACAAAACTGTAGGGTAACCGCAGAGACCGAAAGCACAATCAGTGCACAAAAATCTCCTTAGAGGGACATGCTCATACTTTTATGATTATAAAAGTTCCTTTAGACTTTTGTGAGCAGCTAACTGGGGCTGACATTCTCCTTTCAACTCAATAGACTACAAACATTTTAGATTACATGCTTGAGCAAACGCACATTTCTTTACATAAAAAGATCTGTCAGGGTCGGTAACCGTAATGCTTCTGTAGCATATTTAATAGAAAGACATAGCTTTCTTTTCAAAGAACATGTTTTGTTTAAAATAACTATTAATGAAATGTCTGCACCTTATGTGGGGTCGTAAATGGGAACAGAAAATGGTGTAAATGTCACCTCTAAATGTTATGCCTCATTCACAAGGAACACTTTGGATTAAGAGCAGGATCAAAGCAGGATCACACCAGTACGCAGTTGTTGCACAATGTGCCTCTCTGTCTGCAGACCTCACAGGTTCAGCCCCAGTCTGCCGGGCTGTTGGCTGTTACGTGATAAGCGGGAGGAGAGCAGCTGATGCTGTGGTGAGGTCTTGTGGGTCAGTCTGCTCTGCACTCATCACATGGAGTTCCTGCATGATGCCTCGGAGTTTATTCTGAGAATAAGCCCACTTTGTTAGGGTTTTCTCTGCGGACCTTTCTCTTTACAGGACCAGGAGGAAGAACACATGATCGAATTTCAGGTTGTAATAACTTACAAAGTCAGACTTTGATTTTCATATAGTGACATTTTTAAACCTCAAAGGCCTCAAACCTAACTCCTGTATAGCTTATCTGCAAAACACAACAGAAATAGGTTCGCAGGTTCGACTCCCGACCTCAGCCCTTTGCTGCCTGTCATCCCCCACCCTCCTCTCCCAATAGTTCCTGTCAGTCTCCAGCTTTCCTGTCAATAAAGGCCAAAATGGCCAAAATAATAATCTCAAAAAGTAAAAGGCATTGTTGATTTAGAGGGCATTATAATGTAAGTGCACAGTGCACATTGTCTGTTACAGTGGCAACCAGCAAAGCAACTCAAACTGCTTGTCCGATGGTCAAATAGCAATGTCTCCCCACTCTTAATTACAACTGGCTTTCCCTTCACCTCTCAGGTAAGCCATTTGAAACATTTAGAAAAACTATTGATTAAGGGCCTGTGTCCATTAACATTTTTTTTTTTGCGCTGGCAGGTTTAGCTTGCTAGGCTACGAAAGTTGTCTGGCGACATTTCCGCTTCCCTTGGTGAGGACGCTGAGTGCTGAAAACGCCAAACTGCATCGGTTTCGTACAGAAAATAGACGCTGCCACCGCAAAAAAAACGCTGCGAGTGGACACAGGCCCTAATGACGTGGTTGAACGACACATCTCATGAAGTAGTTCTGTTTAAGCATAACCTCACCTCAAGACATAGAACTTTTCTTTACTGTCACAAAAACATTCCTTAGACATCATCTACTGCATCATTTAAAGGTTCAATTAAAAAAAAAGTCTGCATGTCTACCTCCTCTATTTGTCTTCTGGCATGTAAAGTCTGGTATAGAAAAAACTTTTTTTTTTTTTTTTAAGCTATTTTAAAATGTATTTCTGACACATTTCTTAACAAATCTTTAAACATGTCCTCCCATTATGAGGGTATGTTCGTGTTTATTTAGTAGTTAGACGTATTGCTGCGTATCCCATGTACCGTCTCAGTGTCAGAGTGTGTGAAAGATACCCTGTATAAACAGCTCGATCACTGTGTGTGCGGTGATCCCTGAGAACAGACAGACGGGCCTGTGAACACGTCTCGCTCTCTTCAGCATGCTCAAAGTGTCCACTCAGCATTGTTTAAGGACTGGAGGAGCGTCCGGTTTTAATTATGGACGCGTGCTGAGCTGGGAGACAGCCAACTTTCACTCTCACATCTCCTTACTGGTCTCTCAGTCGCTCCCACCTTCTCTCTTGTTTCCAACTTCTTTTGCTGCGCTTGGTCATTTCTCTCCTCCCTCACTTCCCTTTTTCCCTTCGCCCCCACTTCTAGTCAGCTTTACCCCATTCCTCTTTTTCTGTTTTCTTTCCTTTCAGCTTTTTCCTTCAGTTCTTGCTCTTTTGTTTTCCTTTCTAACTGCTTTTATTAATCCTCCCCTTCCTGTTGTTCTTCCTCGGCCTCCTTCCTCACGTCCCGTCCGCTTCACTTATCTTCATTTTCATTCTATTTTCTACTTTGCTGTCTTCCTTCTCTCTCTCCTCGTCTCATTCTGCATTCCCTTTTATCCTTTCTTTCCATCCTTTCACTGTTGGCCCTTCCTCTCTCTGGGCCAGCAAACTTTCATCTCATCACATCCTTAATTTCACAGCCTCAGACCGGCTCACACATAATTCTCACTATTTCAGCCTCCTGATTTAGGGCTCACATGAAAGCTTGTCTTCATAATGTGTTCTGATGATGGAAACAATGATGAAAGACCTTTATTTTTTGCACATCTCTGAGTTGAATGAGGAGTTATTCTTCAGACGTACATATTTCCCGGAGTTAAATGAGGTAGTGCAGAAATCAAAGCTTCGGTGAGTCACACTTGTTTCTTTGCACAGCTGCTGAAGATAAAGAAAGCTGCTGTTAGACGAAAAAGACAGCCATATTGTTTCTTACTGCACCTGAACCGAGGCTGAATTAGCTGTGCGTGGATTTATTTGACACCTCGCTGCCACATGCACTCAGATTTACTGTGTATCCACATGATTCGACTGGAGATTCCCTGAATGAGGTGAAACAGAGGTCCACCTTCGAGCATCCATCCCTGCTGATGCAGCCGTAATGCTTTTTGGCAACACAATTAAAGCTAAAAGGATTCCATCAGGTTTTTCTACGGGAACCTAAATTATTCACTAAATGTACAAAGTATAAAACACTTATTCCTTTCATGAAGTGCACTGTTCAGGTGAACCCAAGGACAGGAAAAGCCATTATCCCTTTGTATTGAATTCTTACTTTAATTCTTCTTATAGAGAAGAAGCACATCGGCGAGGCAGAGACGTTTAAACTCCGAGCAGCTGAAATGAGGCTAGAAGACACAACACTCATTAGAGGTGCAACGATAAGTCGAGATTCTCGACAAAAATCGATGACAAAATTAGTTGCCAATATAGGTTTTTCATGCGGTGCACGGACATAACATTGTCTGCTGAAGGGTGAGCAATCTTGCATACTTACGATCTCTGCTGAGAGTCGCACATGCAAGACAGCGTCCAGGAAGCGACAGGTAAACAACACATTGCGACGGCCGATGCAACACAATTGTGTCCTAAAGCTTCAGGGAGCATTTCACGCCCAACGCTGCAAAGAAAAGGATCGCCTGCAGGATATGTAAAGTGGATCTTGCTGATCATAAGAGCACGTCGGTAACGCACGCTGGATTTGTGTACTTGATTTGCTATGTTTTGGATTTTTTTATTTCTCTTTAGTGTCAGTAGGAGCCAAATCAGCAGCAAAGTTTAAAGCTTAAAAGACATGTTTTTGAATGAAGAACTCATATTTATTGTCTGTATTGTTTGTTAGCACATGCTTAAAAGAAACTTCATCTAAATTTAAAAGCTGATGGCTAAATAAGAGCCATTAAGTAAGTAAGTTAGTTGATTCATCGTTTCAATATTCAATGAATAGTCAACTATCAAAATAGTCGTTAGTTACAGCCTAATCTCTATTAACAGAATCTACGTAGAATTGTGGATCCTGTAGGCAGGGACGTGGATTTTAGGGACGGCAAGTGTTCTGGTTTCAGATTGTACTACGCTTGTAGTCCGAGTAATATTGACCAATCACGTATCAGCAGGCTGTGGCGTGTGCAGGAGAAACAGTCCATGTGGAGAGCAGAAGCAGGCGGAACATAATGTGCCGTAATGACATCCCGGCTCCCATCAGCGTCATCCGACGATGATTTAGCTTCTTATTAATCTCTATAAACAGACATCTGCATGCTAACCGCTAACAATCTGTTCTAGATCTAAAAAATCAACTCGAGACAAATTACTTGACGCTGTATCACGAAAGCGTTCAGATTTCCCGACTTCGTCGAATGCATCAGAAATGATCGATCCGACCTCCGTTCAACAAACAAGCACTTTAAAAGTAGTTTTCTTCTCCTCTTGAGGACGGACCTGACAAAGCTTCATTTTTCATGTATTACAAATCTGCAGCATGATGTTGTTACTTCGGCGTTTATCACTAACCACTGGCTACACACCCGGCATGTTCACCGTCGTCCCCAGAGGCTGTATTGTCGTCAGACTATACCCGATGGGATCCGAGATTGGTTGCAACTTAACACTGATGAATATTTTGCTAATGTATTTGTTTCCCTATCAGTTAATAAAGTGATTTTTTGTTGACTCCCTCGCGGGAACTTCTGGTGGCCTCCCAGCCTTGAGGTCAGAGGTCGGTGTCAGCTGCAGAAAACAATCCTAAAGCTGTGAGGTGTTACCGTCATCTGTCAAACCTGTCGTCAGCGAGGAACACATGGGCATGAACAGCAGGTCAACCAGTGAAAATTCCCGAAATTGCAGGCAAACTGCAGGAATTTTGTGTATTTTGTTCATCTGGTTATTTGAGATATAAGTATCATGGCTCTGGATTGATCACGCCCTGCATGACAAAACCCTGTGCCTGAACAAATAAGTACAACAAGAATATCTATGCAAAGGCTTCCACCAGAACATGAACACCAAGGCCAGGTTTCAAGAGTTCCCGGGGAGGAATGCAGTCAGCCGGGCTCAGAGTTTCTCTTAGAGCCCTTAGCCTGGAGGTCAGCCCGACTCTGACAGATCTCTCCACACTCCACTGAGGCGAGACGCATGGTCCCTGTCAGCGGTGCGCACAGCCTGCCAGGCCTGTCTCCTCACTGAGAGTGTGTGTATGTGTGTGTGAGAGAGAGAGAGAAAGAATACAGTTTGTTATTAATAAAGCAGGAGGAGAGCTCAGGTTTGCTGACTTGTAGGTCTGTATGTACAATATGTGTGTTTTTGTGGTTGCATGAAAAACTAAAACACACCTCAGAGCAGCTTCCAACAAAATAAGAGGAATCCACAACCTCTGAGTAAACAATGCTGTTGTCCTGACTGTACTGAGACCTGATACCTTTCTGTTGTCAGCTGCTGTGAGTCTGTGTGTCACAGAGGAAATAAGACAGACCTCTAAAACCGCACTACAGCCAGAGCTCTAGTCTTACAAAATAAAAGCAGGTTTACAGTTTAATGAGCTTGTCAAACAAACACACTGATATATGCACAGACGATGAGTCACAGCATCACTGTCGAGAGTTTTTTTTACTACTGCACAAAAAAGGAGTTCATTCATAAAGTGCTCACAAAGATGATCTGTTAATCAAAAGGAACAGAAAACAGCATCATATACTCCTTTCCCACCTCAATTTAGCGCATTGACGCAGGTTTTTCAGAGCCGGGAAGACCCGCTTATAGATGCCAATTGAGTCTCTTTTCTGCTGCGTCACCGTCTGACGTCACAAACGTGCCCGAAACAGGGTTAGTAAACAGTGAGGATGTTACGGTGGTTAGGTCTTTATTGTATCTATTACTCATTCAGTCTGTGTATCAAACTCGTCGGCAACATATTTAGAACGATGTTTGAGTGTTGCTCGGACAGAGACAGGCTGAATTTTGTAGCTGAGATGACAAGGAGTCGCAGAAGTTACCAACGGAGCATAGCATCGCGCTGGAAAGGGGGCGGAGATTAGCGTGTCGATACGGGGTTTGTGTTCCAAACAATGCCGATCGGAGCCGAGGCAATAATAACCCGGGTCTACTGCAGAGTCATTTGACCCGGGTCTGGATGCTGATTGTAACCTTTCCCACTAAGCAAGAAAGCTGGGTGTTAGTGGTTATTTTGACCAGTTGGAAACGGCTTTAACGGAGCAAAATAAACATGTAACTCATCCAATTAGAGCAAAACACACCATATAAACCACCACCAGAATATTCTAATCAATTAGGTAAAAGACCACACCATTACTTTAGCGTCTACACAGTTTGTACAACATAAAGTCTATTTCAAATCACTGAAACAATCACATCGTGGACCCTTTACCTTTTTCAAAGGACATGTAGGCCTAAGTTATCTGCTGCTCTAACAGAAACCTTTTTGTCGTACTGGCTGAGTTTCTGTTTAAAATAAGTCGTCTCTCCTCGGAATAGAAAGCTTGAAAGTTCCCAGAGCACTGACGCTGTGTCTGTGCTGGATTTCAGCAGGTGATGATTTCTCTCCCCTCTTTTCCAGCAGAAACAAGTTGTTGGCAGAGGGGAGAACAGGTTCAGCCCCGGTCCAGTGACAGCTGCAGCGCCAGGGGCAATAAAGCATGACAGCCGGCACAGAAACTAAGGCCACACACACTCTCTCTCTCTCACACACACACACACACACTGGGCTGGTGTCAAAATCCTAGAAACCAGCTTTGTGATCAAGAGTGCAGTATATTTATACTAATAAAGGGAGGTGACTAATATTAGAAGAGGCTTTTCATATTTAACATAACATTTTAATCATACTTTTGATGTAATCAAGAATCTAATTCAGCTCACATGTATGCTTTTTTTTAACAGAATGGTTGGAGCAGCAACCCTGGAGCGTTTAATGTCTTTCTAAAAGACACACTGACGAGGAAAGATGCCACTCAAGTAGTTTGTCTACTTATTATCTTTTCTCTTTTAATCTATTTTATTGCTATTTATTATCTTTTCTCTAACTTAGCTTATTTGCTGTCCCTCTGGTCTACTGTTTTGGTGCTAGACATGTAACATTTTGGACGCTGTTTGTGTATTTGTAGATGTTGTTTGTGAGCTTGTGATGGGCTAAGTTCTGAATGAATTGCCCTCCTTGGGATCAATAAAGTTGTCTGAATCTGAATCTTTTACATTCTTCCTCAGCGGCGTAACAAAGCTCCACCGTTATGGCACCTTTGTCATTTTACATTGGACCAAGCAACGGCGGCACAAAGACGCCCCAGTGAGCGTTTTTACATGCGGAAGCCAAACATGCACGAGGTGTAAACACACACACACACAGTGCTGTTCTGCCCTGCCAGCTCTGCAGTTAACACTGACGCCGTTACTACCTCCGATTCCGGCTCAGAGGTGGAACGACTTCGGCCCACCATTCTGCCTCTGTTCGTTCTACATAGAGGACGTAACGTAACAGAGGCGCAATAATCCTGCCTTGAACTGGCAGTGTTTAAGAGGCTAATGAAGATCATTCATGCTTCAGGTACTCGTGAGACATAAAACACAATCCAGGAGGTCAGTTTGAGAAACAAATCCACGTGTTTGAAGGATAATCAGAAAGAAAAACACTGCAAACACATTTAGTACACTCATAGAAAGGATGTTACAACTCACTTACTGAAGCAACACATCCTGAGGTACACGGTGCAAATAGGGCTTTCCCTTTACAAGGTTATCCAAATGAATGAAAAGCCTGAGTTTTCTTTTTATTGCTTTAGCTCTGACTGCAGCCTTGGACTGCAAAGCATCCTCCAACTGAACTCTCTGTGTTTCTGGCAGCAGTAAGAGCTTTACTTTTAAAATGACTATCAATGCAACACTACAAAGTTTACACACAGAATATGAGTCAAGAATAAGTTTGAGAGTTTTTGTGTCACAGATCTAACCAAAACTAAGATCCCTGCCTGTTTGGCACCCATATTTCCATGGATATGATGACCAACAGTAAAGAAAGAAAACCACAGACCACAGTCTAACACACACACGCACACACACAGATTATTCTACTCCTTAGTTCTCCGTCTGGCGTTTCTTCCTCTCAGTTTTAGTGTTTGGTTGGCTAAAACTGACCACTCTGACTCACACACACATTAAAGAAGACTGGAGAGCTGGAAGGCAGTCAGCACAACAGACCACCAACACACACACACACACACACACACACACACACACACACTGCCAGACAAGACTCCGGGGAATGACGTAGTGGGTCATTCGGAAACATTACAATTCATTTACAAAACAACAGAGTGATCAGTTAAGGGGCTCATTCAGACCTCTGTATAACAGTGCAACAGAGCAGCACCAACAGCTGCTGCTTAAGCTCTACACTCAGGGTTGGAGTGTCCTCGTAGCACAAGGAAAAAAGGCACCATTTATAACTAACTGATCATTGATTTATCAAACACTACTGTAGATTATCCAGCTCAAATCTTTACTGTCTTTTAGTGCAGCCGGTTCCAGAGAAACAATGAGGAAATAGCTGAAAGTAAACAGCTTTGTTATAAATGTTTAACTCCTTGAAGCATCAGGGAAGTAAAAACACAGACACATGATCCTTCTACCTGGATAGGTTTGCGATATGGACGCATTATATCCAATCTGAATCAAGCCGAAACTACTTATCAAATCATTTAATCATGATCAGATCCTATTGAGTCTCACTTAGTTTGTCTTACATCCTTTGGAAGCAAAAAACACTCAAGTCAAGGACTCAGTCACTGTAATCACTCCTGTTGGGCAAGGAGCCAGCTATAGCACAGTCTAATTAATGTTATACAACATTAACATGAATTAAACCTAATTAATGTTCACAACCCGTAGCAGCAGCCTGAACATAAGAAGAGATGAAACATTGATTGTCAATTGATACTGATTACTATTTTTATCGTGCCAAGATCTGCTGCACTCCTTTTGACTCACAGCTCACTCACGGTTTCAGAGCGATGATACAGAGTGATGTGTCTTTTCGTTCGGAAACTATCTTTGGAAGAGTACAGGCAGCTCATTTGAGAGCGCGCTTTAACCATAGACTGTATAAAAAGATGGACGACATGTCAGCTCCCTTAAAGTGAAGACAAAACAAATCTATATCGCCCCCTGCTGACTGGCTGCAGTATAGCTCATAAAGCCCGCCTCCTCCATGTTAACAGATGGGACAGGAGTCAAACTATAAAATCAAAATACATGTAAAACAAATGTTTCTGTCATTATAATTACTTCTTATCATGCTGATTTACGTCCAAGTGTTCATTTTTCTGACAAGTTTATTTTTAATAAGTAAACTGATGCTGTAAAAAGGATGATTGACAGCTCTGTTGACAAATCCGGCTCCTGCAGCCGATCTGTTCCAGATGAGCAGAGTAGAGGAAGAACGGTGAGAGGAGACGTAACTAAAACAATCACTGCAGTCGGTGAAGTTTCATATCTGTGAACGTCTGCTTCAGACTAACACAAGAAGCTCGGTTCCACCCGCCGATCTCTACTGCGCAACTCTGGCTCCAAATGACGTCATCGCAAGATGGCAGCGCCTATCACGAAGGGCTATTTTGGCTTCAATTTTATACAATGAGAGTCGATGGAGACGCGTCATCCATCTATTCAGTCACTGGCTTTAACCAAGAGACAAAAGATTCAGTGTAGCTTTTACAGAATTAACAACGAGAAGCTTCCTCATGTTGTCAGATTTGGGTTAATGAATAACGACAAGGAAAGAAAAAAGGGTTGAAAGGGTTTTGTTTGTGTCAGACCTTAATGAATCTGTTGGGAATCAGCTCAAACATAGAATATTTAATCATCTATAATATCAAAGAGGACACATGCAGAGCTTGGTCATTGTTATCCTAACTACATTATTTCCTCTCTCTTCTTGTTTCTGTCTCTCTTCACTTCACAGTGAATCATAAATGTTGAGCCATCAAACAAGCGTTTTAAGGCCGAGCAAAGTTCACATCAGCCTTGCTTAATGTGTTATTGTAAAGTGAAAGAGAGGTGTGTTTCTCTTTAAGATAATCAGTGCAGATAAAAGATGACTACACACAGGAGTTAGTGGTGTGTTGCTCAGAGCTGTGGGGCCCAGCGGTGGTAAAATATCCTGCCACAGCGCCGGGGGGAATTCCTGCCTATCCAGTTGGTTAAACAGTGGCAGGCAGGAAATGGAGCACGCTGAGTTGAAGAATGCGTAGAGAAAGAGAGAGGGAGTTTTGAAAACTGAATTAGCCGGGGAACAAAATAACAACACAGCGACTCTTTGTGAATAAAAAGATGACAAATGAGCGTGAAAGAGGTACTTTATGATAAGATACGAACCAGAATCAGGAGTGTTGGGGTTCCGTTTCTTTGAATTCTTTGTAAGCAAAATGAAATCCAGCATATTATCCACAGAGAGTATAATATTCCAGTAATCCAGGTTTAGATCCAAGTGAGTTTGTTTTATCCTCCAGAGTGAGAGCGGGGTAAAAGTTTCCTCACAAAGCAGAAGTAGGTGACTGTCATGCCTCTTAGTTTCTCTTAAAGTGAGGGAGGAGTGTGTGCTCCCTCCCGCTCTACTCTGTTCTGTCTGTCTGTCTGTTGGCTCCAAGGAGGTGTGTGTGTCAGTGTATGTCTGTGTGTATATGTGTGTGTGTGTGCGTGTGTTTGTAGCCTGCTCATTTCCTGCCTGGATGTGCTTCTGGGCTCCAGGCGGGCAGGCTGCTCAGGAACACATGGCTGGCCACTGTTCTGCCAGGGGTTCCGCATTCCACACACACACACGCACACACGCATACACAAAGCACCCCCCACAAGCTCCCTCTGTGACCCTTTCCACTCCCCTTCCTCCCCTCCTACCCCCTGTGTACTACAACACACAGAAACACACACACACCCTTCAGTGCTTTGCAGGGCACCAACCTTCCCCCCACCAACAACTCTGTTATCAATTGACCCACACTGGAATGACACACACATTCACACACTTACACACACAACCAGTGGTAGCTGCCCTGAGGTTATTGATAATTAGCCAACTACTCCCTGCTGCAGTCGGTCAGTTGGTTCTTTGTGTTGTTGCTGTTGTTGGATAAACTCTCGTTACTTCACACTTCTGTCCATCGGCTACTTAAACACACACAGGCAAATACAAGTATGCAAGAAAATGCTAAGTTGTGTATTAATGAAGTAAAAGTGAGCAGATTTTGTTCACCTGGACAGAGCAAGGTTAGTTGTTTCCTCCTGTTTCCAGTCTTTATGCTAAGCTAAGCTAGATGGCAGCTGGATCCAGCTCATATTGAACTGCATTGTTAAAGTCTCCAGGTAGGATATGTAAACTTAATTGAAGAAGCTTCAATAAATAAGGACTTATCTCAGACTTGGATTGCAGTTGACAATATTTTTTGGTAATAAAATAGATCTTCCATCCATCTATTATCTATACCGCTTATCCTGTTCAGGGTCGCGGGGGGTCATTGGGCGAGAGGCGGGGTACACCCTGGACTGATCGCCAGTCAATCACAGGGTTGAAGACAGACAACCTTTCACGCTCACACCCACACCTATGGGCAATTTAGGGTCACCAATGGACCTAACGAGCATGTCTTTGGACTGTGGGAGGAAGCCAGAGTACCTGGAGGGAGCCCACGCATCCCTGGGGAGAACACGTAAACTCCACACAGAAAGGCCCACGTCATCCGAACCAGGGTCCGAACTAGGAACCTTCTAGCTGTGAGGCAACAGCGCTAACCACTGCGCCACTGTGCAGCCTAAAATAGATCTAAATTAGGGATGCACGGATTGAGAGAATCCGGGCCGATACCAATACCACTGTTTAAAACAACAAATTTGCCAATGCCGATTCCAATGTTTTTTTCAATAACTGTAATTTGTCCTCTTTCACAGTTAAAAACAACAAAAAATAACCCTTTCTCAGTTCAGTTCCCCAGGGTAAATTCACTTTACAACGGTTTTAAGCTCCCAATTTCCACAAAGAGTGAGCCCTCCTGTCAACTCACTTTGGTACTCAGTTTAGCTCCCACAATCTGCTGAGTGAGACCTCCCATCGAGTAGAAACAGTGTTTGGAAAACCCAAACTAAAACTCCTTCAACGCAGTCAGAGTTACACCTGTGCATGCCACCTATTTTGCCGATGGGCCGATGTCTGTCAAGACCACCACCATTGGCTGATTCCAATGTCCAGCCGATGCATTGGTGCATCCCTAATCTAAATCAGTAAAAAAAATGTAAAATCTAAATAATGAACAGACTACCTGGAAAATGTTGTTTAATGTATCAGACAACATGAACACAGTTTCTGTATGTCAGTGTTACAAACAGGCCGAATGGGCAGATGAAGTCTCACACATCCACCTGAGTTAGATTTCTCTTAAAAAGAAAACAGGGGTAAAACCTCACTAGGTCACACTTAAGTTACTGTCACTGTGCCACATTAACCTCTGTTTAAGTCATGCTGAAGGAGATGACACATCAAGTGAGACTCAAATTCCCGCCAAATCACATGTGTCATACAGGTGTGAGTGTCCCCTTGCACATCTTTTCATCCCTGAAAAGTGTGGATCCCTGCTTCCAGCTTTGTGTGTGTCTGTCCCAGAAACACACACACATACACACTCACACCATTTTAACAAGATGAAGATAGGGAAGCTTCAGGTGTAAAGTCAGAAAAATGCCACCTCCTCTCACTAACAATGACACTATCTTGTCTCACCCCCACAATGATGTGATACTCTCATTTTCTCCAAGTGTGTGTGTGTGTGTGTGTGTGCGTGCGTGCGTGTGTGTGTGTGTGTGTGTGTGTTGGTGATGGTTACATACCAGCATCTTGCCAGGTACATGTGCTCCTTAACGAAGACTGATCCGGAAAGCAGGATGTACCAACAGGTAGCGATGCTGTCTGGGCTGGAACAGAGAGAAAGAACACAGTGGTGTGAAACAGTGTCACACTGCAGTCTGTGCCTCATAATACCTCACAGTATAATGTGTGAGAAAGTGTTTATATCTTAGAAGGTAGGTAGGATTTTTTTTATCCTCCTTGTTATGTGTGCTCCCTGATCCATATTTGTATTGAACATCATTTTTACATTGGGACACTTGGTTGCTAATTACCAGTGCCTTTATCTGCCCTTTGCAATTTTGCAGATTTATTGCAGCAAAACAGCAACAAGAAAAACAACATATTTTAAGGTCAGAGATAATAAGAAATAAAAATAATGTCAGACAAGCCTATGAGGGAAAATTCATCACAGGTATTTAATTGCCTGAGACCCAGACGGATCTGTGAGCTCATGTTTTATTTGCTCTTGCAGATGCTTCTGTTCCTCCTGTGCAGACAGATTTCCATCCAACCTTACTGAGGTTGCACCAATCACAACTGTTCATCAATCAATCAAATGTTATTTGTATAGCGCCAAATCATAACAAAAGTTACCTCAAGACACTTTACAAAAAGAGCAGGTCGAGACTGTACTCTTTTTTAAATATGATTTAGAGAGAGACCCAACATGAATCCACCATGAGCAGTACTGAGCAACATTCGGCACGATGACTGATGGAGGAGCTCCATTGATGCATTTTCACAACCAAGTTGGCTGTTGTAAAACAAAAGGTCGGTTTACATTACGTACAAATGGTAAGTGTTGGCTACCAAATCATGCCATGCCAAAGGTGTGTGTTATGTTGAAATAAAACACAAGCTATTGAAATTAGCTGCCTGACCTAGCAGCCTATCGCTCCTACCCATGATTTGTTCCTGTCATTGTTTGTTGTGTCTCGAGATATCCCAGCTGGAAAAATCTGTTCCGTGCAATGTTCTGGTAATGTTTTGAGCGGGAAGTTGTTATTTGGTTCCCAGAATGTTCCCTTTAATAGTAGGAGCACGACTCTGAAAACATATTCAGAAATTGCATGTCCTTTTGTTAACAAATAGGTCTTTTTATTGTCTTTTTTTAACTTCAATGATCTTTTATTGCTTTTATTTCTTTATTTATCTCTTTATTTGTATTGCTTATTGCTCTAACTGATATTATTTCTGTTTTGTCACTTTTATTCTTTTACTTGCTTTTATTCTTGTTGACCTTTGGTGTTTGACCTGAGTTGTTGTTGAAAGTTCTTTAATCTGAGTTCCTGCCTTTGCTTTGTCTGTCAAAGCACTTTGTAAACATTCTGTTTTTAAAGGTGCTACATATAAATAAGGTATTATTATTAAAATCACATTTAAGGAACGTTTTATAAATCACGTTCTGATAGTTGAGGCCGTACAAACATCCTGAAAAGATCATCAGAATGTCACAGTGAGCATGTTCTACCTTTGTTTTTATGTAACATCGAGCAAATGTTTTATAAAAGGCGTTCTGACATCCCAGGCCTTAATAATGTCCTGAAAATATCTTCAGAATGTCGCAGTTAAAATGTTTAAGTTTTAATGTTACAAGAGCTTTATTTGAAATGATAAACATCCTTAAAATGTTCTTTGAATATTAGATTAAAACGTTTTCTTTCAAACGTAATTAGAACTAGAGCCAATGTTATGGGAACGTTCCCGGCTAGCTGGATGTTGGTCTTTACCCGCTGACAACTCCCCTTGCAAATCAAAACGGACTTAGAGGTTCCGCACTAATTAGGCTCTACAAACTAGGTATTCATACATTTGCTGTTGGATTTGCAAGCAAAAAGAATTTAAAAGAAGCCAGGACACTTTGGTGACATTTCATCCACCATTTTATAAAATGTAGCCGTGATGTCTGTGAGAAAATGTAAAGTGCACATCCAAGCTTTGAAAATGTATTCTTAGGATGCCAAGCCCTATAGAGCTGTGATATAATGTGCCATCAGTGCAACGTGCAGAGAATCCATTAAAGACAGGGAGTCATGCTAAAAGGCCTGGAATAACAACACTGAAAGAGTCACGTAATGTCATTCTCATCAACTGCAACATGAAATTCCTTTATCTGAATATAAAACACCGAAACATGGACTGTGTGACTGTGCATGCTGTTTCATGTACACATGCTATCTGGAAACCCTAAACACGCGTCTATTCTCTTCATAACGAGCTGGGTGTTTGAGTGTGCAGCACGCCGAGACACAATCATACATGAGGAAGGCGACCAGAGGAGAACAGACGGTCTGTGTCTGTGAATGTGAATACACAGACTGAGAGCATGGAGTGAGAGATGAGGAGTGTTTGAAGAGCGGAGATAAGAGGTGAGACAGAGTGGGCAGAGCAACACCTTATGGAATGATTGTAATGTTATCACCTCCTACTGCCAGACAAAACATGAGACAGTAGCTTTTTCGGTGATCTATGTAGGCCATCTACTTCTAGATGCCTTGAAAAATGTGGGCGGAGCTTAATCATCTTCACATGTTACTGCAAGGTCAAATCAATAAGTTGTAATCTTTGTGCAAAATGGTCAGTTATTGAGTTATAATGCTGCATATACTGCATCCAGACAGCATGTTTTAACATTCACCTGGGTACAGGTGTCACATTTCGAACAGTTCAGACGTCAGGACAGATTTTATTCCCATTTTTCTTGGGCTGTTATTTATTATTATCTCATGTTGGGATAATGAGTTCAAATTGAATACCTTTTCTACCTGTCTGTTCATTGATGCAACAAACTTGCAGCATCTCAGGTGTAAATGTGGTGTTGCAATGGAGGCAAAGAGAGAGTGTAAATGAGAGAGGGGCCTGATTTCCACCTTTTTCCATTTATTCTCTCACTGGGTATTTCTGAACTATTTTTAAATCTAACTCGCAAACTCAGATTTTATGAGATGACACCCACAGGTATCCACACTGGGACAAAGACGTATATCTCCACTGTATTTTCTTTTAGTCTGACTTCATAATATCTCTGCACGCTATCCATCTCATCTTAAAGTGTATTCTGATCACAACACGAGCCTGGCCATTTCCATAATTGGTTTCAGAGACGTGACGGCAATATGTGCACATATCTGATTTCTATTTTAAGCAACTTATCACTTCAGGTATTAAAGTGTGACTGTAGAATAAATGTTGTATTAAACTGGTGATTTCAGATGTAGCAGCCTGTTGATGAAGTCTCCTTCAAGGAAAGTGTTGCGAACAACCAACGTTGGGCCCATCCTGTCCAACAAATACTACAGCATATTAAAGAGGTGATACATGTTATATTTAGGATGGCAGAGGCTGATCTGTTTGTACGACACAGAAGAAGCATTAGAGGCCATGGCAGAACCTCAGGGCTCATTCAGAGACACCCAGGCATGTCATAGTGCTCAATAGAGGTGCAAAACTCGCTAAATAAATCATAATCGGTTACAAAAAAATCAAGTCAATAATCGTTTTGTAGTCATATATTTTTTCTCCATTTTATCCCTGTGTCATGTCAGCCTCTCATTGTTATTTAAAAAGCCATCATGCTCGTTGCTTTCTGTGTTTTAAAAGTAATCCCCATGGCAACGTTGCAAATTCAGCGATGGCGTCATAGGAACCGCGCACCGGCTGTAGCTAAACAATCGTAGCTAAAAGGTGCTGGTGAAACCACGGCTCATAGTGGCAAAAAAACACTATGCATGGCAGTACTGGGAGTCGGTCACACACTCCAGCTGGCCATCAATGATGGTTTCAAGGCTGTCCCTAACCTACAGCGCATTGGAGCGGCTAGTCGCTAATCGATGCAGGCTCTCCACCTGAAGCAGGATCAGATGGCCCTCCCAAAGCACAGCTTTATCCTGTTGTAAAGCCCTCTGGAACTCAGTTTATGAAATGTTTTTACGCCTTGTTGAACAGAGGTGGGCGGTCGTTGTTGTGCGCTCTGGACGCTCTTTCACCAGCCATAGCAACGAGCGCACATTGGAGCTTCGGAGGGAGGGATATGGATGAAGTCCAGGCAGGTGGCAACAACTGCCATATGTGGCGAGACAGTCTCCCTTTCCATTTCTGCAAGCCACACGCCACTGGGTAAGCAAAGGGGGACTGGACCGCATGGTGAAAAAACAAAAACAAAGTGATAAGCTATGGGACGAGTAATCGCTTTGAGAAATATTGACAGGAAGTGGATTTTTTTCAGCTTTTTGCAATCTAAAGATACCTTCGGGGGTAGGAAATAATGAGCGGGACTTTAAGGGATTCAACAATTATTTTCAAATAACTGACAAATTACACAAAACTGCCAATGATCAATCGTTTTCATTCTCTCTGCCATCCGTCTTCCTTCTTTTGCTCCATCATTTACCTGTGTGTATTCAAAGCAGGCCGACGTGGAAGAAGAAATGAGAGATTAGTTTCTTGTTACACTGTCGGGGTTTAAGTAAGGCCAACGTGATTAACTACTATCGCAGCTTCATCGGAGAGACCTTGATTGCTTTCATATGCTGTCTGGAGTGTGTGTGTGTGTGTGTGTTACCGCTGACTAATTGGACATGGCAGGCGCTTTGTTCAGGGTTAAGGTACTTAAGACTAGCCCCTGGTAGAGAAGCAGAAAGATGTATTGGAGAAGAGAGAGATTTTCAGTGCGTTTGTGTGTTTGTTTGATGGCAAATTAAAGCACGAGAGTGTCTAATGTGATTCCAGCGAGCGTGATAATACATCAACAGTATGTGCAGCTCCTCTCTCATCCTTTCATCGGTCTCTGTCCTCCCTCCATCTCTCACACTTCGCCGGCACTCATCCTTCTTCCACCTTGCTTAAAATTCGGCCTCTCTCCCCTCGCTTCATTTCCTTGTCTCTCCTCCTTCTCGGCATTACCAACCTTTCCTCCGTCTCTCTCTAGCATTTTCACCTTTTGTTTTCTCTCCTCCTCTGCAGTGCTCTCATGCCTTCTCTCTTAATATACATCTTTACATCTCCTATTTAGCATCACTTTATCAACATCACTAGCCTTTCTCTTGACTAGTTTTTCTGCAGCATATTTAGCTTAAATCCATCCCCATCTAACTCATGCATCTTAGATCCATTAATTCACAAACCCTGACAGACAAGGAGAGAGGAAAGCAGACAGGATATCAGCCGATCTGTGGACATTAGCGTCAGCTCAGGATCTGTGTTTTCATCTGGACAACGTTATCTTAAAGTACACCAGCATGGGCTTAAGAAAATATATATCAAAAGCAGGAACACCTCCAGCGGGGGACTTTTTGTTTAAAGTTTTCATCGAGAGCACATGTGGATTTAAAAGCAGTCTTAAAGGGCCAGTTCGCCGATTTTCATCCTCAGTCATGTTATTATGAGGAGCTAATGCCATTATGGTAGGACAAAAAAATGCAATTTCGCTCTGTGCGTTTGGAGGACGCTATCTGCTTCTCCAATGGGCCCTGCCACAGTGCCCATTGGAGAAGCACTTCCTCATTATAGGACGCCCGCCTCTGATGTCATGCCTCGTTCAAAATCATCAGGTTTGAAATATAGACTGCAGACCTCAAGATTTTTTTTAGACGATCCACCGGTATATTCTCGTTGTATTTCGGATTATCTACCGCTCTGAGCCATTGCCTGCAGCGATCAATGTCCTTGACTGGAAAATGGTAGTATTTCACTCCAGCGTCTCTCGCTGGGCTGTTCCTTCCAGAGGGAGGGACGCAATGCATGCTGGATGTTGTAGGAATGTAGAATGGGCGAAACCATGAGCTGTTTGTTCAACTTTCTCCACTGCTATGGCACCAATTTGAAATATTATTGCTTTTATCGATTACAGAGAACACAGAGTATTAGGTTGTTGGTATGTATACAAAATGTGTGTATAAAAGTGGTGCTTGACATAATTATGTGCAAAGAAGTTGTCACCTGGTTTATCAAAAGTTAAGGATATCTGCAAGTTTGACTGGGTGGCAATATATCGTCATCCTGACTCATGCAATACGATTATCGATAGGTTGGCGGTAAATATCGATTACAATTTACAAATATATGGTGCTCTAAACAGATTTCCCTACGATTTTTGACTCACTGTGTCACTTCTTTATGACTCCTCGTGGTGGCGCTTATGACATGAATGAGTGAACGGAAATTAATTGGCCGAAAAAGTTGACAGCAAGATAAAAGAAGAAGAAGACAGCGGGATAATGTTAAAGGAGTTAAGAGATGCATCTGCTAATTTGTTTTGACAGTTGTTCTATAGTTCTGTAAATTTAATTTACAGACTAAAAACACGAACATTGTTTCATCTCAGTTTCTCAAATTCTGTGAAACTGACACCAAATTGCAGAGAATAAATACATCAATCCCGCACTTTACCTTTTTAGGGGCATTTTGTATTCTTCAGTTAATCAAACATCGTGATGTATCGTTATATGATTGTTTTGAAATATATCAATTATCGCAGAATCGTGATATTATCATTATCGTGGGCCCTGTATCGCGTATCATGAGTTACCCTGCGATTCCCATTCCTAAGTTTGACCACAGCCTCGAATTTAACGCCGTTTCAGGCCAATTTAAAGTTATAAATCTGGTGATTTATTGTATTTTGCTCATTGTCAACAATCTAATTTAAAGACCAAAAGTTGAATCAAAGCCTGATATATTATTATTTCTCTGCGCCATCGAGCGCCATTGTTGTCCAAAAACATACTAATGAGCCACACTGACGCCTGACATTTCCCTTCATTAGCATAAACATGTGTACAAAATGCACTGTTTACTCCTGTTAAAAGTTTTGTTTGCTAAAGACAAAAGTGCCCTGCTGTTAATCTTAAATAATTATGTAGCTTTGTGTTGAACTAATTGGATATATTTGTGGCATTTCTTTCAAGATTTGCCTCTTTAAGATGAAAGGCTGGGGAAACAAGAAAGTATTAGGACTCTTTGCTCTGTTTAATAGGATTTGCTGACAACAATTAGAGAACATCACCAACCTTATTCGTCAACACAGTTTTTAAAAGCACAGCAAAAGACAAGACACATTACACTTGCTTAACAGAAACACTAAAATAAAAACGTGATTAACACTTTTTGGCGAGGAGTTGCAAAGTCATCCAAAACTTTCGGATTGCACCTAAACGCCTCAAGAGCTCATTGTAATTCAACGATGCTGATGCGTCCCTGAGAAAGGTTTCCTTTGCTCTAGTGCAGCTGCTTCGAGGCCAAAACTAACAGACTTGTTATTCTAGGCAGCTATGAAATGTTAATGTAAAGGATCGATGATGTGATTATGTGGCGGGACATTCCTGAACAATATTGTGAAACTTCAGCTGGGTAAACACAGGTGATAAAATATAAACAACTCATATTTGAATAAAACAAACTTCCCTCAGCAGATAAAAGAGAGCGAGAGCAGCAGAGCCGAGCAGAGACTTCCTGCTCAGCGTGAGAGTGTGTACTTACTAGAACAGGACGTGGTTAGCCTCATGTCTCTCATACTTGGCCGAGGTACACATCGACCTGAGAGGGAAAAACAAAGATGGTAACTTTTCTCTCCAACATGCATTTCTTGCTCTAACAATCCATCACACCCCAAAAGTTTCCCGAAGAAGGCGACAAGCTCTCCCATTTTAGACATCATCATTAGTGTCTGTCAGCTCAGAGCGTTAAGGTGACCCAAGACTCCTAACACGTCAGCTTTTCTTCAGAAGTTTGCTGTGTGTTTAGTCGATTTATTACAGGAGGACCAGGATTTATAAACACATTTCAAATGGATTTACAGGTGCTGTGAGGTTTGGTAGCCTACTGTGAGGTCTGGCCCATTTTATTATTCATTTAACAAGCGGGAGGAACTTCAGTCGGTCATATTTGTCCCTTAAATCTTTCATAGTAGATTTTATTCCCTTTCAGACTTTAAACTTGTTATTGCTTCTTTGAGAAGCTCAGACCTGCAATTTAGGTTAACACTTACGTTCAGACGTCCTCATTGTCACCTGCTCAACATTTTTACAATTATGGCAAAACATTTCAAACATGCTTGGTATGAACTTTTGATTGTCTTAAGGGCGCCTGATCAGCCCGATAGCATTCGCAGAAGAATTTGAAGCACTCTTAAACCTGTTTGGGTAGGGTGTGACACATATAACAATTCATGCAGAAGTAGGTCTAAAGGCTACTCCAAGGTTCAATTAGGTAACCGGTGCTATGATTGACAAATCAAAACAACAACATAAATATGACTCACCTTAGCTGATGCTCCCGGAGGTGAGAGAGGACGTCCATGTGGTAGAGGTGGCAGTAGATGGTGTGCAGATCCTGCAGGAAGGAAAGACAATGAAGTCAATGTACGTCCCAATATCCAAAGAATAAACTAAATTAGGGTTATTACTAAATTATCTCATATTTCCACATATATTAAAAGGTAAAACACCCTACAAGAAGGGGTGCACACTCATTTTTCTAACAAAATTCACTGCCTTTTCAAACAATATAAGCTACACACAAATGTGCACAATCTGCAAACTCCTGCGAGTGTGCTTATTAGCGAAAAAGTAAAAGCTTTCAAAGATTAGCTCATTGTTTAGAGTGTGTGGAATGTATCAACACGGCGTTAATCACATTTAGTGCAGCGCTGCGACAGAGGCCACTCAGACTGTGCCAAACGCTGCCTATCAAATTGACACCCTCAAACCAGACTGGCAGGCATACCACTTATGTACGCACAAGACAGCAGCGAGACAGGCACAGATATACACAACCGCAGCCTTAAAATAGTACACTATCAGGGCCAGCTGTCAAAACATTAAGAGGCTGACAGAGTGTGTGTGTGTGTGTGTGAAGAGAAGAGCTTCAGCATCTGTAGGATCAAACAAACACAGTTGCTATTGAGGCCACAGGGGGACCTTTAACAGGTGCATGCAGACCAGTTATATGCACAGGCACACATATGCTCTCACACACACAGCACAGGCCAACACAGCATGACTTAGTTATGTTTACGTTAGCAAAGCTCAGTCCAACTCAGAAACTTTAGCCGTTCACAGAATGAGAAGAAGAAGTTAAAGTCTGAAACAGTTAATTATTATAAGATTATAAGCAGAGTGCCTCTTTCGTTGTTGTATTGTTATTTGGTACATAGTGATGCATGGTCTGAAAAGTTTGGGATCTTCTGCTACAGGGTTTAAATACAAGACTTGTAAACAGCAATGGAAAAGAGTTTATAGTAATTCAGTAGGTTAAAGGCATACGTAACCTACTGATAAGTAAGAATAAGTATTATTAGTTAGGAGTTATATGTGGGACTATTTTTGTGGTACAGACCAGAAACTTCCTGCAATCTCACCACTGATTGCCTGGCAGCTGGTCCTAGCCTTTAAAAGAGAACCAGGCCAGCTTCTTACCTCTGTTTCAAGTCCTTATGCTAATGTCACGGCAAACTATCTCCTGATTGGCTGTCCGTTAGGGCTGTCAGGCTAGGGGGGTGGGCCTACCTAGTCGCACGGCCAGTGTCTCATTAAAAGAGTGATTGCCGAAGAAATTGGGGGAAACATGCGAGGGAGCTGCAGTATGAGATGGTCTGTGAGTGCCGCAAGAGAGGACAAGACCGTCAAGTTCCCTGTGTTATTTTCTTGTACTACTGAATGTCCTACTAGTAGGAAGCCATTGCAGCTTTCAAAAAACCAGCATGTTTTTCTGACAAACCTCCCTCTTTAGGCTAAAACCAAAGAGCAGCTGCAGTTTAGCGAGAACACAATAAGAATTGGACAAACTACAACACCCTAATCTGAAACTAATAAATCAGAAAATCCCTCCAGGAGAAATTCACATGTCGCCTTCGTTGGAACGGCACTTCTTCACTACTGGTTTTGTTTGCGCAGTTCTTAAGCAGATTGAGGATTTATTTTTCAGGCACAAATTTGTTTAGAAATATTTCTAACAAATACAGACACACAAAACTTTTATGTGTGCTGTGAGAGCGTGGAACTTAAAGTCTCAGGTTTTAAAGATAAACGCAAATGTACAGCAATGTTATGAAACAGGATATAACGGATTGTGTGTTTAAACAGGTAACAGAAGATATTGTATGTTTTCAGGTTTAAATAATGCAAAGCCCTTAAGCCTTAGGAAAGGGCTTAAATGGGTTTATGATACGGTATAGATGTAAAAACATTTGCTTAGACTCCATAAATCTGCTGATAGTTGAAAGAATGAAGACATGAATAAAAAATAAATACAGCCATACAACAGAATCAACAGAGCGGAGAAGCAAACAAAGAGATGCACGCTATAGTAAAAGAATACTGTAGTTCTGTACTGTGTGTGCGCGAGTGTGTTTGTGGACATGGCATGTGTATCCTGGTAAACTGAGTCCAGCAGTGGGAGTCAGCGGAAGCAGAGCTGAACACTGGGGACGGGGGAGCCTTTAATGCAATGGACCAACACACCTCTGATGTGCTGTTGACTCTGTCTGATTCAGGAAGGAAGGGTTTGGTGGGCAAGAGAGGGAGGAGAGAGAGAGAGAGAGAGAGAAAGCAAGCGAGAGGGGGAGGAGACGGAGAAAGAAAGAAAGGAGGGAGGGAACAGAGATAGTGAGCATCAGACAAAGGGAAGCACAAAGAGAGGACAGGGAGAGATAAAGGTAAAAAAAAAATGTATGTCAGATGATCTATTCACTTTCTACAACACCTTTGGATAAATGAGGGCAATGTAGTCGCCATTAATGTCAGAGAGAAATTTAATTAACTAATTATTCATGTCGGGGTCTCCATCTGTTTAGTGTTTTCCGACCAGAGGAGGAACGTTTTCGTTGGAGGGCCGGCCGCTTTGCAAGCAATGGGAATGCTCGTAATTATTCTTACACCTTTTGGAACGCCCACTTGAAAGAAGATCCCCTCTGAGTACAAGAAGAACTTTGATCCAGATACAAGTGATTGGTCCAGACCTACTTATTGGTTTATGACATGAACCGATGCAGCACCGGCATCTGCCATCTTTATAAAACCTGCACAACTCATAACTGCAGCCATCTCGTTTCAACCTTAAGGTAGACGGTAGCTCAGACTGTACGGACTTGGCGTGGGAACCAGGAAGTTGGCCGGTTCAAGTCCCCGGTACAGACCAACCATAGCGTTGGGACCGGTAGCTGGAGAGGTGTCAGTTCCTTTCCTGGGCAGTGCCCTTGAGCAAGGCACCGAATCCCCCATATTTGCTCGGAGCATGTGCAAGTGCGGCTCCCTCACTCTGACATCTGTCCAATAATGCATGTCCACAGGGTTCTGCTTGTGCATGTGTGTATTTTGGGCTTATGTTTGTGTAGCATGTTTGTACTAACAGTAATTGATTTTTTCTTCTGGGATTATTAAAGCATGTCTTCTTCTTCCTCTTCTTCTTGTGTGTGGCCTTGCTTCATCAACCCCCAGCCAGTTAATGCCATTTCAGCATTAATGTGCTGCAAACGCACACAGGAAAAAAGTTGCGAAGGTATGCAGTTCTCCCAGTGGAAACTACCTCTGCAACAGTACGACAGTTACTCCATCAAGTCTCTGTCCTGTTCGTTCCTTGGTTCCCCAAAACAGTTATTGCTCTCTGGGAAAGTTCCTGCAATGGAAACGCTCTCTTGGACTCCTTCACATAAACAAAACATTTAATACATTTATATTCTCGCAGTGATTTCAATAAGTCTTTATTGCACCTTTTGCTTTTTTTGTAGCCATATCTGAAAATGTATTTAAAAACCTGGAACCTGCTACACTCACTTTAAGAGCAAAGCACAGCGAGCTCTTGCAGAGACTGAAATCCTGGCGCTCTGTCTCAGCTATTTAAATAAGAGTTAGCTAAACGCTGGCGGACAGGGAGCTTGACCCGGCCAGCTTCACACAGTGAGTTGTAACCTCCATTTACTGATCCCGAGGCAGAAAACAGTGAGCGCAGAGCATCCATAGGAAAGCCTGGTTCATCGTGGTGAGGAAGTGGAACTGTATTGACTTCAAATCACTGTTAACTGGGTTAGTGAGCACGACAAACTGCTGCAGTAAGCACTCCTGTCATGCTGCTGAGCATGCATGTGTGTTAGAGCATGTGTAAGTACAGTAAGTGTGTGTATGTCAGGATGTACAGGCCCGAGGCAACCAGCTAGCGGGGGGCTCGGATTAGGCGAGACAGCCCCAACATCCACCACACCCCGGCTTTTCATGTTTCTGGGTTACAGTATGTGTAATGCTCTGCCTGATAAAGAAGACAAAGTAGTTCCAACCACTTTGAAACCATGTATCATTTAAACTGTGAAACATTTACCTTTCAGTATTTTGCTAAATTAGCATGTTGAAGGCAAAGTGTTAAAAGAGAAATGTCCCGAATCACAAACTTCAGTGCCAGATATGACACATATCTACATATATGAATAAATAACTAAGGGTGTATTATGCTAATTTCAAGCTTCATATTTCACTCTGTGATACCTGTGGAGTAGCTTAGCATAATTTACATTAAAACATTTTTTCTCACACTGGTGTTCTGTGCAGGCCCTAAACGACTCAGTCAGCTCTGTCTCTTTAAGAAACCCTGCCCTCTACAAGCCTGCTTTCTTCTGATTGGCTCGTTCTCCGAAGCCTGTTGAGGCTGCACTTTGTGACGTCACAAAGTGCAGCGTGTAGAAAAAACTGTGTGAAACCTGCAGCCTGCAGACGGAGTTATCCCCAGGCTTCTCAGCTCAAACATACTTTTACCGACAGATTTGAAACTTCACCCACGTTTAGTCTGGACATCCAACATTGTAACGTAACAAGCAACAGCATAATACCCCCTCTTTAAAGTTACCTAAACAAAGTTTGATGCGAGACTAAATTCTGGTCTTTTCCTTTGGTCATCTGACTGGTCGAGTGAATCCATTTGAACCAAAGATACTGAAATCATTGTCTGTCACAGTTTTGCCTGTAGTTGCTTGTTGTTATCAGCAAAGCAAAAAAATGTCATGAAGCTTTCAAATGTGTAACTGACTTGCTTGAAAGCCATATAAAACAACAATGGCAACAGAAAGTCACAAGGTAACCAATAGACAGCAAAACCTGCACAGTGATAGTTCACACATCACACGCATGGATATATTTTACACCATGACCCTCAAACAACCCACAAAGTGCCTCGACTACTGCTGCTACTACACGTCCATGAAGCCAGCTGCCCGTTTGATGTATTGATTAGTGCAAAGCAGGTCATCAATAGGCCCAGACAGACAGAAAGCAGGATGTCCGAGGAGGGGATCTCTGCCTTGTCGTTTCAATCTGTGGTCTCCCAGAGAGAGAGAGGATGGTAATGTGATCACTACATCGCCCACGCCAATCTCTCCCTCTCTCTCTCTCTCTCTCTGTGCCCTCGATACATATAGACAGTGCCTGGGCTTCAGCTCAGGGTGTGGTGTCTGTGGTCTGGTTTTTGGTGGTGTTCACTAGGGAACCGATCCCCATATTTTAATGATGTAGTGTCACTGCATATATCTATTCTGCAGCGGTGGCTCCATTCCCAACCAACATGGAAAACCTAACCCCAACGTAATAAAATCGGAGCGACAAATTATCTTGTTTTGGTTAAAATGCACAGAACTCATTGTTTCCCACTGCACCGTTTGCTGCATCACTAAACAGACAAACACACTAGTGAATGTTACTCGAGTCAACATCTCTACCTTTATATATTAGAGGTCCAATTCTTTTGCATGTCCAAAATTAAATGGCTCTAATTCTCAAATAGGATCAATGTGGATCTATGTTTGTACGTGCAACTATCAAAGCCATGTCCCTCACGTCATTAGACTCGAGCCCACGTGCATTGTTGTCTCATTGTCCTCCCTCAGGACCGCACAGGGCAGCAGAGCAACCCTCCTCAGTGACTTCTGACCTTTGACCTGTCCTCCCTGGAGGCTCATGTGGCGACCTGATGACTCCATCTGCGATAAGGACGTCACAGCCTCAGGAGAGACACCCATTAACTCGTCACCTCCTGAGGCCTTAACAACATGTCTGATGTTATCAACATTAAACAGTGCATGGAAAAACTTATAAAGTGGATCTCATGTTACTTTGTTTGGTCTTTAAGTGCACACTTTGCCAATTTGTACAAAGTTTCAATCCAAATCAACCAATGGATCAAATTTAGTTTATATACCGCCTAATCCTGAAAAGGGTATCTCATAAAACTTTACATATGAAGCAGGTCTAGACTGTACTCTTTGTGATATTCTTTACTGGAGGTGGGACAAAATATCGGTATGGCAATTTATCGTCATCCTGACTCGTGCAATACAATAATCGATCGGCGGGCTCCAAACATCGACACTTTTAATTTACAATATATAAGGTTCTCTAAACAAGTTTCCCTGTGATTTTGACTTACTGTGTCAGTACTAATGACATCAATGAGGGTAACATAAATGGAAATTAATGGGCCAAAGAAGATGAAGATATGATTGTCTTGCAATATATTAATCGCAGAATCGCTGTATTGTGATATTATCCTTATCGTGTGCCAAGTATTGCATATCGTATCATGAGTCACCCTGCGATTCCCACCCCTATTCTTGACAGACCCGACTAAATCCAGCAATAAGCACATTGGAACAGTCGTGTGGTAAAACGCCCTTTCGACAGGAAGAAACTACAAGCAGAACCAGACTCAATGGTAGAGAGGCTTCTGTCATGACCCTAAATGAATCAAATCACTTACATTCCTTAAAGGGCCAGTTCGAGTATTTTCTACCTCAGTCCCATCATGCTATTATGGGGAGCTAATGCCATTATGGTAGAAAAAAAAAGCAATTTCGCTCTGTGCCTTTGGAGGACGCTATCCACTTCTCCAATGGGCCCTGGAAAACCTCCTGCAGACTACGTAAAACGAATCATCTGGTGGAGGCCAGGGAGCTCGCTAAACTACACTTCCTCAGTGCAGGATGCCCCGCCTCCCATGTCATGTCTCAATCAAAATCGGCAGGTTTGAAATTTTTTAGACGATCCACCGTTATATCCTCGTCGTACTTCGGATTCTGTACCGCTCTGAGCCATTGCCTGCAGCAAAAACTGTATTATTTCACTCAAGTGTCTCTCTGGGCCGTTCCTTTCAGAGGGAGGGGCGCGATGCATGTTGGGTGTTGTAGGAATGTAGAATGGGCGAAACCACAAGCTGTTTGTGCAACTTTCTCCATAGCTATGGTGCCAGTTTCGAATATTATTTCTTCTGTTGATGACAGAGAACACCAGCTTTGACTGACAGTGGCTTTTTCCAGGGGTGAATTGCTCCTTTAATAGTTGGGTGTTTCTGAGGCTTTAATTAATATAGATTTTTCAATATTATAGTGATGTTACTTTCAAGTGACAACAGAATTTGGAGAATCAGAACAAAGATACCAAGTTACTTTTCCGTCAACAGTGCTCCGATTCGCATGCCTTAAGTTGCACATGGTTTCACAGCACATATGCAGAAAACAAACCAAAAGATGAAGTTGAACTACGTCGTTGCATTCGAGGGAGAAAATGTCTGCTTCTCCGAGTTATTAAAAAGTCCACTCTTTGAAGAGGCAAGGTTTTCAACTAACAGCAGAAATGTCTAAAAATCTAGTCTGATCTCATCCTCATAAAGGAAACTGTCAAACTCAAAGGAAGACAAATGGAGCTGATCAGTGATGCTCTGAGCTCGCTGTGCCTGCCCTGGTGTGTGTGTGTGAGCTGACAGACAGCATGTGTGTGAGTCAGGTAGCTACAGTGCTGCTGCCACCTTCTGGCAGAAACATCCCTCTCATTACTGAAATAAGATGTGGTCCAACAGATAAGGTAAAGCAACCTGCTGGAACTATTTTAAACTAATCCAAGCTTTGTTAATTTTTTATAAAATAAAGACAGTAAAAAGTGACTTGATATTCTTGTTTGTTCCTCGTACCCCCAACCCTAACAGGATGCTGACATTATGACATGAGGCCTGCTTAAGTATGCCTCTTACTCATACATAAACAAGCTGTGGCAGCACAGAACCGCGCACAGTCATACAAAAGCAAGTTGCAGCAGTACAGAGGTTGTTGTTCCACCCACCGCATTTCTCCCTTTCCCACCAAGAAACAGCCTGTTAACACAGAATTCATGGTGTGTTCAGGCACTCCTACATGAGTAAGAAAAAACAAGCTACTGTTGTGCAAAAACCTTGAGTTTCCCACTCTGGAGGCTCTTCTTTTGAATTTTCTAGCTTGAACAGGTTGTAATATGAGCTGTTCTTTATGCACCATGTGTTTAACATCCCTGAGGGCAATCTTTTCCCAGCCTTCGTGGACTGAAAGAAAAGCATGAATGTCAATTCATACATTTTAAGAGTGACTTGGCGTTCCTTCGCTGGTTTGGGCTTATATGTTATGTATAGTTGGTCATGACCTTGTAGAGGCAAGAAAGTAATTCAAAACTTGTCGCAGGGTTCAAACTCTTCCACTGAATCTTTGTGTAAAATTCAATTTTCAGAAGAAACCAGGTCTTTCTCCATCTGAGCGCGCTATTGTAGAGAGTTCAATCACCCCTCTGCCCACACCCGCCTGCACCAGAATGTACGGCATGCCAGTCCGGTCCGTCACTGACACAGAGAGGATATTGTGGACGGACGATACAACAGGTCTATTCAAGCCGGCAGAACAAACAGCTTGGCTAACATCCTGCCTGAATAGCCAGCCTTTAACATTTACAGTACATAGACTACTGACTCCGTAAGGCTGTGTCAACATTGTGCCGGGCTACAGCATAACAAGGCTGAAATCCAGGGACCAAAAGGGCTTTAGTGTCCAGTACAATCAGAACACACATATTTATATATTCTAAAAAAGTCTTCTAATATGTATGAGAAAAATAAAGGACAGTGTGTCAGAATACTAGGTTTAACATTTGCTGAGAGGAATGCAATGCAGCTTTTATTTTAAACCACACATACAGCTAATTACTTCCTCACAAAGTAAGTTTGGTTTATTTGGGGTGAGGATGAGGAGTGACAGTAATACAAGTACAGTAATATCATAAGTAAATGTGCAGTAGGGATGCAATACATGTCATGCTTTTACCAAATACCAATAATACATAATAATCACCTGCCAATAGCAATAAACATTAGGGATCGACCGATTATCGGCGCCGATATTCGGCATTTTGACGCATATCGGCATCGGCCATTTTTTTTTTTTTTTTTTTAATCCAACGGCCGTTAAGAGTGCAGAGTGCTCACACACACGGCTGAGAGGAGAAAAAGTTCATTTCTTTTCAAATTGTATTTAACTTTGTTTTATTTACTTTATAAAACTTCAGGAAGTTATTCATATATTTATTTAAATTTTCAGTTAACTTTATAAGAGATGCTGCTGACCCTGGGAACTCCCTGCGCTTTTTGTTTGTTGTTTAATAAACATATGCTTAAAGGCATTTAAACAAAGTTAAGTGTTGGAGTTTGTATTATTCAAAATTTTGACGCCAATATTTTCACTTTTACTGCAAATGAATATCAGCTGCAAATATCGGTTATCGGCCTCCTTGGCTACTAATAATCGGTATCGGTATCGGCCCTGAAAAAACCATATCGGTCTATCTCTAATAAACATAACTGGTCTTTTTACATTTTTTGCACTTAAAAATAGTATAGAAACCTGACGTTTATGCATACCTGAAGGTAACAAAGGCTAATGTGTTGTGAGCAAAGATGGAAGATTTTGTATTCAATAGCTCTCAAACTCTTGCAGATAATGTATGCTGAAAGCGTTAAAAACATCCACACCAACATGTCGTCAAAGTATTGTTAACACCGGTGTACGAGCGTGCTCGGCAGGACAAATTCTCTGACAGCTTCAATTCAGATTTAAGCATCCTTTTCTGCACTATGGTGTAAGAAAACTGAATTTATGATATAGGTGCATGTTGGACTACAGGTAAGCAAATACCACCAACATAATTGTGGTAGGCTTATATCAGTTGGAGAGAGAGAAGTGACATTGAGTAGCGCAGCGGTGTTCCAAAGGGGGCTCTGTGAGCTGACGCAGAAGGCGTTTTTGCTCAGAGGATGCTGAATGCTGGAAATGTTAAACTGCATTGCTTTTGAATAGAAAATAGGCGCTGCCAGCGCAAAAAGCGCCTTTTGTAGACACAGGCCCGAAGTTATGAATATATGCATAATGCATCCATAAGGTCCAATACAAAAACCCCACTGCTGGTGCCCTGATTCAGGTCAGTTAGCAGAATGCATGCCCAATGTACAGAGGCTCAGCCCTCACTGTGGCGGCCCCTGGTTTTACTCTAGCACTCGGACCTTTCTCCCACTGTCTCCTCCCGATACTTCCTGTCTGTCTTCAGGTTTTCTATATTATGAAAGCAAAGCTCAAAGAATATGGATGCAACTGAAATTGCAGCATACCACAAAAGTTGCAAAGTCTGTTTACCATCACCGCTAACAAGGTCAACCCTACTCTCCAAACTGTGCCTCAGTGAGCCACACTTCTTACTTCTTACATCTGCACAGAATTGAGTTGATCTGTTTCAGGCTCAGTAATGGACCCAGGGGCTGCAAATCGGCCTCAACAGAACTGTCAGACTGTCAGGGCTTGCATGAGAAGGGAATTCAGCGTGAGTGCTTTCTACTGTCCCATAAATCTAAGTGAGCCGGTGGCTCAGTGGAATTAGATGGAGAATGAGCTTGAGCAGCCGCATTTGCTTAAAACAGCTTTAAATAACTGGTTTTGTTTACTATATTATGACTGCTACGACAGCTGTAATGCCTCTCATTTGTAAGCTATCGGTGACATATTTATTCTTGGTACAACATGATGTTGGAGTCTAATAAAACACAGCAGAAGCAGAGGAAAGTGTGCCCACAGTCATCACTCACAGCTGCACAATCTCCTTAGCAGACATTTAAAGGCTCAAGTGAAGGCTTAACATCAGGCACGATATGGCGTTAATATTCCTTAAGCCTTTATGATTTCAACCTACAAGGTCGACTATGATCCCGTGGTATCATAACTCCAGACAGGATCATTATCCATACAGCAGAGAGGCTCGCTGACAATCCCTGCTCCACTGCACAGTACGGGCTTATCACTGTCAGCATCAGTCTGAGGTTTCAAACACACTTAGATCTTAAATCCTCTATTTTTACTCACAGCTCAGACTCTTTTCAACTCCACAAAGAAGTTATTTTCAGGAACAAATCCAGGTGGAAAAGAGAAGGGCTGGAGACTGCTCGCACAAAAGGCTTTAAAGACCCTTTTCAAGCTTTCACCACAATGTGATCCTGCAAGAATTAAAAGACACACACGAGTCTGATCGTTCGGCAAATCATTTAAAAGCGAGGAGTGATGGTAGCCTAAGAAGAAACTGAAAAATAAAGATGGTGCGGGATCCGGAGACTTTCCACGCTGTAAAATAAGAGTCGGGTTCATAAAAAGCTCGGTGACGACAGTCGTGGTGGTGGAGCGGGTTATGGAAAGAGCGGGAAGGAGGGCGGGAGAGCAGGGGGGGAGGTGTCACTCAACAAGGCCGAAAAGAGAGAGCTTGACTTGTACTTGACATTCGTGCTGGACCACTGCATTTACAGTATGTGAAATCATGAGCAAAACGTAAGGAAATAACAGCCCCAAACACAAGATGAATAGCCCAAACTGATGTGAATAGAGGGTATGAACACTTGATGAATCACTACTTCCCTCCTGGGGGCAATGCCAACCGTGCAGCATGGCACATTTTAAACAGCAAAAAGAGTTCAGCCTGTCACTCTGCATGCCCTGAACTATAATTTCTGATTTTGTATTGGGAAAGTCTGCTTCTTCTTCTTTACTCCTAACTGGAAAAGAGAGGCTGCACTTCACCAGCTGCCGTCCCTCTGCCAGCCAATCCAAACAGCCACACACATACGCACAAAAACACTGCCACACACAGAAATGGAAAATCTGACCCTTCGAGTAATCTTAGCTGCGTATTGCTGCGATGAATGAAAAAGGGGCACGGGAAGTGGTTTTCTGTCTGCAGTGAACTCTCTGTTGCTTTTGTTTTTGCATTATCCCAGGTGGCTGTTAAATGAGGTACAACTGACATCGAGCTGGTGTTAGTCATTGTTCTCAGTGTGTCTAATTCAGTGACTTATTCTTGTAATGTTGCCCAAAGGCTACATTACAAGAGCACAAAAAGCTTTTACTGATGAAAAAAACTTGTAAAAGTCACAGTGATGTAATCCGTCATCAATCTCAGCTTCACTCTTGGCCTAAAGGAAATTATATTTTGTTGATTTTATGGCTGCTTATTATGTTCCATAAATATAAAAAGTTGTTGAAAAGTCAGTGTTTGATCTGTGCTAATTACACCGTCTGTCTGACCCACACTAACTGTTGGGTTTCACGGATTTCAAAGACATCCTAAACACCCTTAAAATTAATTTCACGAGTGTTTTCCACTCCCTCCTGCTCCCTCTCATTACCAACTCATTCTGCACTCATCTATCATTTCCCCTGCTTGTCAGGAGTACAGTTTGCACCATTGTTACACGCTCTCATTTACTCAGCTGCTAACGCAAGTCCGTAGTTAATCTTCATTATTCCAGCTATAAGTTTTCAGGAGTTCAACTCGTAGAGCTACTTTGCTTTTCATCACCTGCGGGTTCGGACTCATTTGTCTTTCATGCTCCGGCCTTTTCCAACTTCTCCCGCCCACCTACCCGGCTCTGACTCTGCTGGCCTCAGCAGCGGAGGACGCGGCAGCCGGAGAGGTTTATGTCTGTTCAAAGCAGCAGATGTAAGAGACTGAACACAAAGTACTGAGCTGAACTCGCTGCAAGACAGAGCTCAGCTGAGTTTTAAAATCATTTGAACCCTGCAAAATAAATGAGTCCCCTAGTGCCTACATTTATATTTGGGCTTAATGTGGACATTTTTAGTTAAAAGTATTGACATTTTAACATAAATGACAACAGAAAATACACTAAATATACACATAAAACACATATATCCAATGTAGAAACATGAACAATGTGTTTGTTAATACTTCAGAATGTTTTTAAAATCTGTACATCTTTTAGTTTTTGACACACGCTAGTTTTTATGAGCAGAGTCCAAAGATGTGTTCATAACTTAATCTGCAATAAATATAAAGTGCCTACTGGTGTTTTAACCTGTTGTAATGAAATTTCTTGTAGTATTTTAAAATATTTCATAGTCCTTAAAATCTGTGCAACCGAAAAGTTTTGAGACTTTTGTGCTTTAGCTATCATGGTTATTAGCCTAGATCAATTAAGACAGGATGATGCGAACAATGATCATACAGCAAGGTGGCAGCCGCTACCCTCTCAATTTCACCATGCACGTCACATAACCTAATGATGTCTCCAACAACTGCCAACTTCATGATGCAAAAGACAAGAGCCTTAGCTATTAAAGATTTTATTTTAGATCAATTTAAACAGGGTCATGTGTAAAAAGATATCCTGCAGCTGCCTGCCGGATCTTCTTTTTGAAGGCTAAGAGCGGGCTGCTAAGTTTAAGGAGGCGCACACAAACATGAAAAAGCATGTAAATAAAACCTGCAGCTCTGGATCTCTCGAGGAGTCAAATTTAAGTAGGTGAAGCACGCACCTACTTGGCCTACGCATAGCTGTCGTCTACGCGGCCTAATAGCTGCAGGCGGGCTCTCACATAGCCAAGATATGGAACAGATAGCTGATCTCTGTCACCAATCTGTTCAGACAGGCAGCTCTGCTCCACTTCTCACACTCGCACTGTAAATCAAAAACACAACTAGGCAGCATTGCTTTTGCGCTTTTCAAGTTTGCATCAGAGCACATTATACGACTGCAAAGACAAAAAGCACCCAAGTGTCTTACAGCGGCGCTTGATAGCTTGAGCTAGCCTGTGGGACTGCAGGAATTAATCCTGCTTTTGTTTGGTTTGGTTTGATGTTAGCCTCAGATGTTTCTGAAGCCCCCGGGGTCATGTACAAACCAGGTGAACCTGGAGCGCATGGTTTCTCTGGTGAGAGAAGTACAAGCATCAGCGAAAGGTAACCACTCCAAAGAAATGGGACTCTTTTGTTTGAGTTATTATTCTTGGTTGGTACAAAAAACTTATAAATGGAAAGTGAGGCCTAAAAGCCATTTATGTTGGAGACGAGGAATTTGCTGCAGATTTAAGCCAACTAGCTTAAAAACTGTAACGTCTGAAGTGCTAAACTAGTATTTCTAAAAGGTTAAAAACAAATCAGAGCAAACTTTTACATCCTCCATGTCTGTAGAGGGTTTAGCTAAATCCACTTGCTTCTGCTGTCTGATAATAAAATCACCCTCTGCATGAGCATGTGGGCACGTGCAAACATCACATATGGTTTGAATACATTTGCATGGAAAAATACCATGGCGTGTCACGTTGAATCACAACATCAGAAGCCAACACACCACGCTATCACCAAGTCACAAAGCCAAAACCTCCTGTGACCTTACACTGACACACAAGCACACACACAGCAGACGCACACAATCAGTGAACGGCTTCTTATCTGCGTAGACATAACCCTGTGTAACTTCCAGTTAACAGCGGGCTGACTGGAGGGAAGACTTTGTCTGAGCTCACAAAGCACAGATTAGTCCACAGAGGCTGGCGAGGAACACATTTCTTTCACTTACTCAACTCGGGGTACTTAAAACTTTTTCAGCCTTTGGACGAAAGTAGTTTCTGTCTGTAAAGCCAGGCGAAGGAAAATGGATAATGCAGTCCAGACCACCCCAGTGAAAAACAAGTCTGGTGTATCTCGCCTTGGTGAGATACAATTCGGAAGAATTTCAGGCAAATCTAAGGACTGTTAATGAAACACACACTAATGCTTATCACATGTCAGAACATCAGATTTCTGCTTCTGGCCCCTGCAAAGACGAACCGGAGGGACTGATGGTTATTTGCCTTCTCAAGACATCAACAGAAACTCAGACTTTCCTGACATCAGACAGAAATGTCAAGTCATTACACTCCGTTTTTCGTCTTCGGTCTGACATTTCCACCACGCTAACCAATATCCGTGGGGGAAGGAAGTTTCCTTTTCCCTAACTAATCACTAGAGACCAACTTAGTGCCTGAATCTAGCAGTATTTTAAGCCAATATTAATGTGAAACTATGCCAATATACTTTTACTTAACAAGGAAACAGAACAATGTCTATGAAGGTTCTCAGTCATCCAGGCCATGGTGATTCTAAGCATTAACCAAGTTTAACGACTCTCCCTTGATATTAGCATTCTAATGACCTACAGAGGCTTACAGTAGCCCCTTTCCCACTGGTCAAAAAACCAGCTAACACCTGCCTTTTTTGCTTAGTTGGAACGGTTACAATCGGCATTCAGACCCGGGTCAAATGACTCTGCAGTAGACCCGGGTAATTATCGCCTCAGCTCTAAGCGGCAATGATGGGAACACAACACCCACACGTTAATCTCCGCCCCCTTTCCAGCGTGATGCTGCCGCCTGCCTCCGTCCGAGCAGCGCTCGAACATCGTTCCAAATTTGTCTGCGCCGAGTTTGATAGATAAACTGAATGGATGGATACAATAAAGATCTAACCACGGTGACATATTCACTGACCTCCATGCTGCTTACCCGAGAGTATAATGTAAGTTCTTTGTGCGTACGACTGTTTGCTAACCCTGTTTCCAGTTTGTGATGTCAGATGGTGACAAAGCAGAAAAGAGACCAAAAGGAGTATACTCCACTGGCAATGGGAAAAGAGACAATCAGCATTGATAAGCAGGTCTTCCCGGGTCTGAAAAACCTGCGTCAATGCGCTAACTTTGGTGGCAAAGGCTTATACTTCTAGCTCTGTCCACCAGTTAGTTTAGAAGAAGCCTTTCAGATAAGAGGGGAAACCCAGTTGCCTTTTGGGTTGAGCTTAGAAGAAACAACAATGGAAAATCAAACAATGATATCGGGCAACAGAGACGACATGCTGTCCTTGTACAATCAGCATACTTTGTCTTTGGCGGTCTCTGATATTTTATTTATACTCCCTCTTTTTCCAGACATTCAGCTTGACAACGATTGTTCCCCCACAAAGCTCAATGGATCAACTACTTTTTTTAAAATGGAGAAACTTCTGCAACATGGGACGATGCCAGACTTATCAGTCAACTGGGTGTAGTTGGCAGATTGAAAGGTCTGGACCCAGGCAAACAAAAGACTAATTCAATAGCACTCCACCCTATCAGTCACTCTACAGCGACATCAAAATTGCTCTAATTATAGACAGAATTACAAGATAAAAGTGCTGTGAGAGTTACAGATAGAGTTCATAGCTTTTAAAACTTTGCTATAAAAGCTGCTATTATATACCGACGGATATTGTAAGGTAATTTAGAGGCCTAAGTGCTGCTTCTTGCTATTTAAGAGTCCAAGGTCATTGATGTAAGGACCAACTGCTGCTTGTAATGCTGAATTTGATATGCTTTTGAGGTAATGCATGTACTAGGACCTGTTTGGCTGTGAGAAAGTTCAGTGAAACCAATTTGCAATATAATAAGATGCATACCCACAGCCAAATGCATGAGAATTCTCCACCAAAAACATAAGAAATAAAATATGCATCAGATGGCGTCATTCAAAGTCCTCACTTCAGTGCTCTTTAAGGAGGATATGTGTGTGTGGAAGCCGTTTCCATATGGAGGGATCAATCTGTCTACATCTGCTCCTCTGACATGCCCACTTAACTCTGTCTGCTCAGTGTTGCTGAGTCAATGGACCCTCTCATGAAACACAGCCCCCTCCCCCCTCACCCTTCTCCTGAACACTCAATCAGGCCATTGACGCTGATCTGACCCTTATCGCTGGGTTGGGCTGGTTTGGGGCACCTTAACTAACCAGTTGGGAGCAGACGCAGTCGCTTTCCAGGTCGTGACCTCTGCCCCCCGATTGTCACGGCATTGGGGGGAAAGCAATTGGAGGGGAATTTATTGTTTAAAAGTAAAAGCAGAAGGTCGGGATCAGCCTGGATTAGATTGTTTTGTTATTGGCAGTGAATCAATCCAGTGATAAGGTAATGTACAATTGACATAATAGTGTAGGATATGTGTATCTACAAGGCTTAAAAAGGAAGCTTTCAGAGGCCACCTGTTGCTACTGCACATTTTTTAAGTGTATTAACACCTAAGTTGATCCCTGCAAAAAGTCGTTATTCATATAAGGTCAGCAGTTTTTTGCAACTATGGAGCCACATTTAAGATGTACAAGGCTACTTTGCAATCATTTAAGGCAACAATTTAATTGTTTTGGTTTGCACATTACTAAATTACACATCACATGCTAAAAACCAGCGCCAAGAATTATTTGAAAACTTGAGCGTTAGATTTGATTGAGGTGACATGGCGCAGTGTTTTTTTGTGGTTGCACCTTTGCCCACACTGGGGTTACATAAATGTGTCTGCAATGGTTCCAACTGTGTAACTGTCTGATAAGAAATGAATGAGTGGCTCTGTCGATCTGTTAGAGGTGTGTGATAACTGTTGACTGTGTCAAAGGGGAGGCCGACATGCAGATAAGAGCAGCTTGAACTTGATGAGTCGTTAACCAAACGGGCAAAACATCAGCCCAGAAATTCAACTGAAGTATTTCTTCATATGAAAAAGTATTAATCCTGCCACCAGCAGTTGTTTTCAGTGGAACAACTGTTTGCTGTACTCCACCTGGCACAGGCCATAGTTGCTGCTTCACTGACTTTGTTACACCCAACCTTTTGTCAGATCTGCAACCAAGCAAATATTGACATCAGACATCTTTGATCTCCTCCACAAATGCCCTTGTTGGATCATTATCTCTACATACTTGTGATTGTTGATTTTGAAAATGAACGTAGTTGCATGTTAATTATCTGTCAAATAAGAAATGAAGTGCATTGAAGCTCCTTAATAAAATAATAATAGAGTTAGTTTGAACATTCAGTCATTTATTAAGCTTCATTTCTTCCTGGCATGAGTGACTCATTTTTTGTGAATCCAATTTTCCTGTTACATTCTTACAACACACTTTCAATATGCTTCACAATTGCTAATAGTAAAAAACTAAAAGGCCAACTGTCGTCTTGAAAAGTTAACACATTGAAGGCAAGGCCATCCGACCCTGCCAAACCTGCAGCACACATGCAAAATTCAAAGTCGAGCTGAAACGGCATTTCGAGAGTATCTAGCTTCCGTATCGTGACGTATTCCCGAGTGAAACAGGACGTGCAGGCGGGACATATCATTAGAGGGATTTGATATGATCGTTGAGAAGTGGGCGTAGACAGATGTTCTCCACAGCGCAGTAGCTAGCTAACTGACCGAGCGTTCTTGGTGCTCCGCGGCTAAATGTTGCAGATTGATTGACAGGTGGATATTATGATACTATTGGTTGAAATTGGTTGGCCCTAGCTTACGTAAGCACACGTGAAATTTTGTTTTACAGGAAGAAAAAATGATCTGATTTTGATATAAGAATACGAAGAAATTGATTTTCTGTATTGTTTTTGGCCTATATTGTCAAATAGATGCACAATATTACCGGGGATGTGATCTGAAAGGATTAAAATAACATTTTTCATTTCACCTCGACTTTAAGTCCCATCACCAATATAATAATGTAGCCCTAAAATGAGTTTATTAAATGTTTTATTAAATGCAACTATTTTTTTAAAGGCAACTTTTCAATATCTGACCACAGTCTCCTGCTCTCTAACAGCTCTCTCTTACATTCGGGCCCACACGCAAACTCAACCGGCAACTGGTAGACAGTCTTCTTAAAACACACGGCTATAAAACAAAGCATCCCTCAGTGTCACACAAATTCAAACGTGACAATGAAACTTGTCGACTACAATTATAAGGTGGAATACCAATGTGATAATAAGCACTCAGGTGTAAAGCAGGTGAGACTCTTTGTCATGAAAAGGTCACCATTTTTTGGATTCCTCGTTCATTGTTCAAAACAATCGCGCTTGCCGGGGAAGGCGGGAAGTTCAGCGAATCCGGCTGTCACATTCCCGGCATTCCAGAGGTGAGCGCTCCGCATTCTTCCCAAACCTGTCAGCAAAGGAGGTGACTGAACAAGCAAACAAGCGTTTCCGAGAAGAACTCGAGTATGTGGAAAACAAGCGGTAAAATTTGTGAAGTAGGGAGTGAGACTCTGACTGAACAAGAACGTGAAGTGAGCAAGAGATTAAATCAGATGCTGAAAAGGAGACATCATAAGGAAACGAAACAAGGACATAAGAATTGACTAAGAGCGAAAATATGACAAAGTAATTAAGCATCCAAATGATGGACAAAACAGTTAGTGAATGAAGCCGTAACAAAGCAACCGAGCGATTCATAAGTTGAGTCAGCAGTTGGGTAAGAAGGACGACTTGTTACACACATGACTGAGTAAAAGAGTGTGAGTCGGAGGATAGCGCAACCATCACTCTGCATACACGTCGCTTTTTTGTTTTGCTTGCACCCACTATATGCTGTATGTCTTTGCATAGATGATATCATCACCCTTCTCAGATTGCACAACTCGCACTTTTTGTCAACCATGCAACTAATGCCTCAGGGAACAACATGCATGCACACAAACTATGTCATGTACTCCCACTCTCATTAACCATATCTTGCTCGATCACACTGCTAGCAACCAGGCGCAAACGCTGAATACCTTCCAGGCTACACGTTTGCAAACGCATCTTTGAAACAATAAGACAAGCACGTTTTCCCCAGGTTGTATCATAAGTCTGAAAAAAGAGTGTGCGAGTTTACAAGGGACTTTACGCACACAAGAGAACCAGGACTGAGGTGGAGGAATGCAGCATCTGTCCTTCCAGCCAGGCTTCATTCTTGTAAAGCGTCTGAGGAGGGGGAGGGAAAGTTGGCTTGTTGACGGGAATGTTAGCCCTTATGGCAAGTGTCCTGGTTTCACACCACAAAACACTGAGTTATGATCTCTTATCTGCAGGTCCAAAGCTAGCACCACCGACAATAGAGCAAAGTCTATCTGTTGTGTAAGCTGCTGCACTCCACTTTATGTAAAGCACTTCTCCCACCTAAAAGATTTTATGCTGAAAACCGACTAATTTCTCTACTAAATTCTGCGTACAACTTTGAACAACCTGCAATGAAGGGGCAAAAAGGGCAACAAAATGTGCTCAAATATGTACACGGACGATTGACTCTGGCTCTGTAACATGCTGCTCCAATATTTGCACCCTTGTTTTGTTTAGAAAGAGGGGAGGTGTTGGGGCAGACAGATGAATAGAAAGCAGCGGTCAGGCGGTAGTCAGCCGCTCGGTGTTTCTCCTGTGATGTGGACAGTGACACAGTGTTTCCACAGTTGGATCTGCCAAACAAGGGGCCTCCCACAACAAGGCTTCTGTCAGCGCTGCAGACTCGATCACACTCAATGGGAGCAGCTGGCAGCCGCTCAATTTCAATGATGAGTCAGGAGATGCAGACTTTCAAAATCTCTGCAAGTTACAGCAGGAAGAAATTAAATTAGCAACAATCAAAGTTTTAAGTGATAATCTCGAAGGTGTCATTGAAATAAATGTCTGTTAAGTTACTATCTATCACTGAATGAGGTAACACAATGGTGATTGAGCCTATGGCCCACTGATGAAAGCCTTTGCATTTGCAGTATTACAGACTGGGTGTCTGTGGCGACTTTCACGGAATAAAAGTCACAAGCGACGCCCAGTTAGTGACGCGTTTTCCATCAGCCAGCAGTGGTTGGTCTGCCAGAGAGGGTAGGCGGAGCTAAGCGGCTGCTTTTCCGGTCTCTGCAAGTGTTGCGAGTAAACAGTAATCTACTATGGCTGAACAAACAAAGAAAAGATCGATGACTACAGATACAACTTCAAACATAAGTGAAAATCCAAAGAAAAAGAAACAAACTCGACGCTCAGATGAAGGCAAACAGTCTGAAAAGGAAAGCGACCGTCAGCGAGGAAAATCAAGAGTTACAACCGGAGCCAACCGTGGACGTCACACATGCAACACTGTCTGGATATCTGGGAAGTGTGCTCCTGCAATTACCGTTTATCGCCATAGGTGCCGCCAAAGAGGACGAAACTGAGATCTTCCAGATTACAACTTTAAGTTTGAATGAATATCTTTATTATTTGACAGCCCTAATCTTAAGCTTTCCTGCTTTATCGGGACCATGGGGGGTGTTAATCAGGTTTGACAGAAAGTGGTCCGCCAACATGAGCAAAAAAGCTTCAAAAGTTGCAACATTTTGATTGGTGCACTGAAGAGTGTGTCATCAACTTTTTATAGCAAACCTTGACTTCCTACAATCAGACTAAAAAGCTCATAAAAACACAGAAATCTGTCATTCAAAATAACCAGAACTGTTCTTAATAAAAAAAAAAAGGCACGTTGATGAGCTGATCTGGTTGAGAAAACGGGCTGTTAAAGGTTGAGGTCAATGATGCAAAGTACGTTAACTTCTTGTTCTTTGCGTGCAATGATGGCGAGTCAAGACGTATGATGACCACACACAAGCCTTCCTCACAAAGGAGAAGTATTTCAAAAGTTCAACTTTATGCAATGGCTCAAGGTCAGAAACAGGTCATAGCTGCTACAGACGTGCACCCCCATTCAAGATTAACAGTATTGAGCTCTCTTCGGTGAGACGACATTTCCATTGTCCTGGGCTGGAAAAGAATATATACAACGTCTTGGAGAATGTGTAGCAGGTGTGCATCTATGTAAGACCTCCTACCTGTACAGTCTGCCAAGAACTACAGAGATCCTTCCAAAGAATCCATGAAAAACATGTGGAAGTGAGAGCTCCAAAAATCTGTCAATACAAGAGCTACAAACAAGTCAAAGCGTTTTTTTTATCCCCATGACAAGTTGAGCCAGGAAATGTGGCTTCATTAGGAAAGTGAAGTAAGAAAACTGAATGTTGTAACTTTAAAATCAACTGAACTGTAAAGTAAAGAAGTTCAGATGCCAGTTTTTCCTTCCTGATTATGAGCACAATTTAAAAAATATACATAAGATTGGTGGGAAAACACTGATTGTTTGACATTACACTCTCTGCTAGCACCACACTGTCGCTGCCTGTATGGTCACATGATATTAAAGCTGATTTTGGGGGGCTAACCGGTTATGATATTGTATCGGTGCATTGATTGGCATACTTACCCGACTAAGCATTTCAGGTAGTACGACTCTATTTTAAATCGAATTTTAGACGCCTGACAATAAAGTGAGGACTCGATTTCTTCTAACACAAATGAAGAACACGTGCAACAAAAAGAAAACATATGTCCGGGCTTGTTCTTGGTACGTCAGGGCTCTAAGAGACAGCCCAGGTATTAAGCAGGTACTTGTAATGTCTAGTAACTGTTTACAAAGCAGTAAAGACTCCCAGTAGCTTTAAACAGCGGCTTACTTAGTTATGTCATTTCACAAGGTGGTTCTGAAATACAAATACCTCTAAATCTCTTCTTATCAGTGTGTACAACTACTCAAACACCTGACAGACTGGTGACAACTACAGTGGAAATGACGCACAAAAGCCGTGCAGACAAACGCACAGGGGCATTTTTAATCTCAAGCCCTGACTCATAGTCCAGACTGTCAATAGCTCAGACCCCAGGGGAGAGTTTGTGCTCTAACCTTGCCCTCATTCCTGACATGTTTTTCTTTTCATGGGGCAAAACAAAGAAGCTTGAAAATAAGAAAGCACATCAGCTCTTCTTTCAGGTTGCGTTCCCTCGTGTAGCAGAGCTGCTGGGCTACAGAGAGGAATGCTGCTGCTGTTGACTACAGTCCAGTCTCTGAGGGATTTACAGAGCAAGATGTTTGAAACCTACAACACATACAAATATATATATATACTGCCTGTGCACTGCTGAACCCTCCCCACACAGGGAACATGTTTTATTGCTGCAGCGACACACACAAGTATTCAAGATCCTGAAGGTCAAAAATGCAAGAACAAGAAGCTACATGTGCAGCACACTGACACGGCTTCTTTGCATTTTTGTTATCTGTTGTTTGATGGTTTATAGAGATAGTTTGGCCAGGGACAGGTACGATGGTGGCCACTTGAAGCTAACCTCAAAAGTTATCCAAGCTGCACAGCGAGAAGAGTTCAGTGTGTTAACATGCTTACATGTAGCATTAGATAAGCTCTTGATCGTATCGCTCTGTGGCTCATTTGTTACGTCTGTCCTACGTGACCATTATAGCTGAATTCAGGAAGATAGCCAAGGAAACGTTCTCAGCGTCTTTCAGAATTTGCATACTCAGTATCATGTCAAGTCAAGTTTATTTCTACAGCACATGTATAGCAACGTGAGCTGACCAAAGTGCTTTACAGATAGAGGAAAGAAAACAAGGATAACAGAGGGTATAAATCATGCATATGGCCTGTCAAAGATCAAGATAAATCAGCTGGTGATATAAAAACTAATAGGGAAAAAAAATGGTACTAAAGGCCAGACAAAGGGTGTTGGCCTTGAGCAGAGCCTCACCGAGTGAGGGGGCAGATCTGATGTGTAGTAGCAGACTAGAATGACCAGAATAGGACTTTGGTCTTAGGATTGGTCTAGGTGGGTTGTAAGAGGGAGCCGATACATGGAGTTCTTTCAAACAAATATATGGACTATTAACGAGGGATGCACGATATTATCGGCACGTTATCGGTATCGGCCGATATTGGCTTAAAAATCCAACACGCCGATATCCGCCGATATAATTAACCGATAAAATAATGGGCTGCTGCATACTTGATTGAATGCCCGACCTCGGCGCAATGTCCCCGACGCGAAGAAGACCTGTGCGGCGCAGCGTGATGACGTCATGTGTGTCTACCTGCAGCATGAGAGAGTTAGAAGCCAAAATGTCCGTGGTGTGGAAGTTTTTCAAAGTGTCAAGTGAGCAATGACTGCTCAGCTTCGGTGATGCGAGGAGGAGTCAAGGCAAAGTCTTTCAACACTACAAACTTGATTAACCATCTCAAGACCCGTCACCCCAACCGTTGTAACAAATGTGATGAGAGTATCACCATTATACTGTACGCTAATTCCAATACAGAAGAGAGTTGATGATCTCTGCAATTAGGTGTGCGGGAAAAAAATATCGGTATCGGTAATCGGCTAAATGAGTTGTAAAATATCGGCATATCGGATATCGGCAAAAAATCCAATATCGTGCATCCCTACTATTAACTGTCAGGGAAATATTGGAGGGTTAATCAAATGTGATTTTTGTTAAATTCCAGTCAAAATAATAAATAAAAGACTTACAGTTTCCGGGTCATGTTAGTGGAGATATTACGTAAAGGCAGCATAGCTTCACACGATGCATGAGGACAGTGTAACTCTATCTATGGATACTGGAGATAACGGACAACATATGCCTGAAAAATAGAGGAAGTTGTGAAAGTGCTGTGAGCTGATGCGAGTGAGAAATTTGAGCCAGATTATGTCGGTTACGTTAGAGAGGACAGAGATCATTTCTCAGGCCTCTCAAAGTACAGTCTGCAAGGTTTTCATTTCAGCACAGCTGCTCTACCTGGAGAAACCCCACAGCTGCTGACATTAACAAGGTCTACGTGGGGTCAACAGTCAGGAGGGGGTTTTGTGACCTCGCATGCTGCTCTGAAGAAGGTTAATACTGTATCTCTAAACTCACTCTACTTTTAGCACGAGCTCACAGCTGTCGGTTTAACCACTTAGAAAACGTTCCTGGTATTCCCCAAATTGCAAATACTTTTGTCAGTTTTCTTCGACCAATGTCAGAGGCAATTGAAAATATTTTGTTTTATGCTATTGGATAGTGGATATATGGACAGTGACAATATCTGTGTGTTGCAGCAGGAGTTATCTGTGGCAGTAAACAGATGCAATGAGAGAATTATTTGGGACACTTTCACAAGCACAGCATTTAGTCCGTTTTAAATCGAACTCTGGTGCCGTTCAACCCCTGGTGCGGTTTGGTTTTGTCACACCAAAACAACCGCTCCGAGACCATCTTGGAGAGGTGGTCTCGGACTGTTTCCAAGCGAACCCTAGTGCGGTTCGATTGCAGTGAGAACATAAACGTACTTAAAGCAGGATCTGATATAGGAAGCAAACCAAAAAGCTGTGCATTGTGGGTTGTTAACGGATGCTTACACTTGCAGTAAGTAGCAAAAAAGTCCGACAACAAAACATTGATCATGTTGAGAGTGATTGAGGAGTGTGTGCTCTCTTTCTCGCTTCAGGGAGCTTTCCCACGTGGAAATTCTGACCAATCAGAAAGCAGTTTCCTCGTGGATCAAAACTTGTTGTCTGCTGGTAAAAGCCGCCGTGTGAACACAAACCAAACTCGAGGCAGATTGCGACATTGTTACTATTTGGTCTTTGATTCGGATCAAACAAACAGACTTTAGTACAGGCTGTCTAAGAGACATATACAACTTTACTCTATGCTGATGACACACTTGTGGTTTAGGACCATTTGTACTTGTACACCAAAAAGTGAAAATATAATACTCGTGTTCTTTATTGTCTAAAATCATCAAGGCCAAAATTACTGAAATGCACACATACATTTAAAACTTTCTCATACATGCACTTAAGCACAATCAGTACAACACACACACACACACACACACATAGCTGGAAGTGTCTGCCGCTTTCTTTTTCTGACACACATTCCAGCCCAGTTTTGTGAGGTCCTAAAACTGCTTTAATGAGAAAACTGCGGCAACAGGTTGTTTTACAGGATGTTTCTTGGCCTACTTCTGCTTACAGAGAAAAGGAACCAAAACAGTAAACAGTCAGGTTTTCTTGATATTACACCCTTTAAATGCTTAAAAAAATAGACTGAAAATGAATCACAAGCATATATTATTAAACTACTAGTTGTTTTTTATGATGACCATTTTCAGAAATTAAGCCGTTACAGTGTTGATGGAAACAGTGAAAAGTAGAGTATAAATAGTGTCTTTGTGGGTACAATCAATTTAGTATATATATTTAAAAAAAGAGACCTAAAGTAAAAGGGATAAACCTAATTTCCAGAAAACTATTTTACGTTAATACTTTTCAAAACACCTTGAAAATTGTATTAGGTTTGGTTGGCACCATCATGTCGCCATTAAGAGATACTCAAACAGTTTGTGCAGCACCTGATTAGCCGTCTTTATTTGACCCGACAGATAGCAATGTGAGGAAAGCAACTGATCAGCTGTTCAAAATGTCAAGGTAACCCTGTCATTGTTTGACTTCACTCTGCGAGGTGACTCCCCCTGCAGCTTCAGTCTGCATTCCCTACAACCCAAACAGGTCAGAGCTGACGATATCTGCCTGTTCACGCCTGCCGTCATGTGTGGAATGTAGCTACACTTCACACACAGTAGCACTCACATGCTACGCTGTGTGCACACGCAGGCAAACATTGCGCACACGCACACACACACACTGGGAGCCCTGGGCTGCTGTGCTGAGAGGTTGTCGGTACCCACAGGAAAAGCTGACGTGTTTACATTCAAACAATACCCAGCGGACAATGACCGGCTGTTGTTGTGAGCCGCTGTGAGAATGAGAGACTTCAAAACAGGTTTTAATGGCGAAGCTATTACGAAGTGGTTCGGCTTTTCCTGACAAGCTCATAATTAATGAAGTAAAATAAACAGCTCAGGATTAGAGCATCATTAAAGCAGTAAACACAGGCGTCAACTAGATCGGTTTCTCGGATGGATTAAGTGACTACACACCACTGAACGTAGGCTGGAGGACTGTTTAACGTGCATGTGATAAAAATGGGCCTAATACCAATGGATTTTCATTATCAACTTCTTGCTGTTTGTTTTATAAAATGCTTTAATAAATGGTCAAATGCTCATCCAAGGTGCATTATTCCAGCTGCTTGTTTTGTCACCACTTTAATTATTACAAATAAAACTTATATCAAGGTTAATACAACTTTGTAAGAGTGAAATTAAAGCACCTTTCAGGCATTTCAAGCATCCTAAACCAAAATTTCCAGATTCTCAAATTCTAAAAACACATCTGAAAACTTCATCTAAATGCTGTTGCAAATTAAAATGCCCCCTTTTCATTGCTGAGCCTAAATGAGTTAATATAGGTTCGTTCTGGTCTGACGACGGGATTGCTTCATCTCTAAAGCTAAAAGAGTTTTGGTTTAGATGAATTATTGTGGAGATAAAACACCAAATTATGTTTAAAATCACAGTTTTTTGCAGAGTATAACCGGATTTAAGCATACTCCAATATTTGAGGGTTTAAATTAAAGTGGTGATCTTGAACATCTCACTTTCGTTCTCTTTAGTGGCACCTATAGCGATGAACCGTAATTGTGGGAGCACACTTCCCAGGAAACTCTCGATTTTCCTCGCTGACAGTCGCTTTCCTTTTCAGACTGTTTGCCGTCATCTGAGCGTCGAGTTTGTTTCTTTTTCTTTGGATTTTCACTTATTTTTGAAGTTGTATCTGTAGTCATCCATCTTTTCTTTGTTTGTTCAGCCATAGTAGATTACTGTTTACTCGCAACACTTGCAGAGACCGGAAAAGCAGCCGCTTAGCTCCGCCTACCCTCTCTGGCAGACCAACCACTGCTGGCTGATGGAAAACGCGTCACTAACTGGGCACTGCTTGTGATTTTTTCCACGAGGGTCGCCACAGACACCCAGTCTGTAATACTGCAAATGCAAAGGCTTTCATCAGTGGGCCATCGGCTCAAACACCGTTGTGTTAACTAATTTGGCGATAGACAGTGACTTACTTAAAGATTATACCTTTAAGCATTTTCCAAACTTCAGTTCAAATTCAATCCTGTTGCTTTACACTTGATTTACTCTAACTCTCCAGAAACTCTTCCCATCTGAAACATTCACATCGCTGCCATTATTTCATGAGAAATAACTGAATTTATTTGTTGAATCTGAGGGCTGCACTCAGTATTAACTTTTAAATATACAATATACTGTACTGCTGGTTTAGTCTGTGCATTCAAATCACATTAGAGGACCATGATTCTTGCAAATGCATGTACAATGTACAAGAGTTTGCCACCCCTGTTATTATATATAATATTTTCAAATGTAACCTTTTTGTTTGGGTTATAGTGTTTCTAGAGAACAGTGCCCTGGTGCTGTTTCTCAGGCTTCACCCTGCTGAAGAAATACACATACGTAGTAGTTTGTGCCACAGATCTTGAAACCAGCAACCACAAACCAAAGAGCAGAAAGACTCGCTCACAGACCTTGAGTCACTACAGTCTGTGAGCGTCTGTCTGCCCTCCGGTCCACAGGTCCTCTAGCTCAGTGAGGAGCGGCCTTTATTGGCTCCACAAGGAGAGCTTTCAGTGCTGCAGGTCAGGGGAAGGCTGTGTTTATTCACCCATTTAAAACACACACACACGCTGTCTTCCCCGGCTTCCCCCTCTCTGTCTGTTTCTCACACTGACTCCTCTGTATCCTTTTAATTTCTGACTCTCTCTCAAGCCTGCAGTTTGTTGGCACGTTGGGGTTTGTTGATGTTGTTACTGGCATGTGAGTGTTGCGAGTGTGGGTGCGTGACCTGTATGAAGTTGTGCTGCATTTACGTCATGCAGGGTTTACTGAAACTTAACCGAGAGCCTGAAGATGTTTATATATACAGTATCTTTCTTTGGCACTAATATGTGTTCAGAAACATTCGAATCACGATGATAATGATGATAATTAGCGGGGCTGTTTGGTGAGTGTCAGTCTAATCTGTTGAGTCTGTTTGAATCTGTCGCAGTTTGTTAGAAGCTCAAGCTTTGAAGCCAACTTCTCAGGGACTTTCAAGCAGGTGCATAACCAACCTAAAGCGCCACAAACAGAACACTAAAAGGCCGCATTCAGACTGACATCACTGGTGCATAAAAACACTTCATCAGTTAGTGAGACCACTGCATTGACTCAGTGCAGATCCGGCCGCAGAACGTTCTGGCAAAACAACACAGGGTCATGTGGCAGAAACAGTTTAACCCGGCCTAACCTCATGTTGCACGATGATGTTGCGACATGTTGCATCAATCTACTCCTGAATGAGCGATAAGCACATATTCTTGGTAGAGAACTTTATCACGAGAATGCCGCAGTGATAAAGCTAACCCTATGATCTTCAAATCAAAGGATAAAATAATGTATCTTTCATCGCGTCAATAAAAAAAGAAGTTCCACCAATTAAAAAAAAATATGTTTACAAGTCTTGGTAAGTAAAACTGCATCTTTAAAAATATAGCTTTTTGTGGCTCCTGAGGGAGCTGCATACGATCACATAAATTACCTGAGGTGATGTCACTTGAGTCAGCAGCAGTAAAAGGATGAAGACTGCAAGATTGAAAATGCAAAATATCTGAGGGTGTGGAGAAGAGCTTAAAGTAATAATCTTGAAGATTTTCATTTAAATAAATGTCTGTTGTGTCACTATCTGTCGCTGAATGAGGTAACACAATGGTGATTGAGCCTATGGCCCACTGATGAAAGCCTTGCAGTATTACGGCCTGGGTGTCTGGTGCGACTTTGGTGGAAGAAAAAGTCACAAGCGGCGCCCAGTTAGTGACGCGTTTCCAGCAGTGGTTGGTCTGCCAGAGAGGGTAGGCGGAGCTAAGCGGCTGCTTTTCCGGTCTCTGCAAGTGTTGCGAGTAAACAGTAATCTACTATGGCTGAACAAACAAAGAAAAGATGGATGACTACAGATACAACTTCACAAATAAGTGAAAATCCAAAGACAAAGAAACAAACTCGACGCTCAGATGAAGGCAAACAGTCTGAAAAGAACAGCGACCGTCAGCGAGGAAAATCAAGAGTTACAACCGGAGCCAACCGTGGACGTCACACATGCAACACTGTCTGGATATCTGCGTCGTGTGCTAATTACCATTTATCGCCATAGGTGCCGCCAAAGAGAACGAAAGCGACAACTTTAACAGACCTCTGGAGCCCGTTCCTCATCTCTGCTTGAGGCTTGGCTCTCCTCTACATTAGCCACCATTAGCTTAGCTCAGACAAATTTGCAACCAAACTGTCTGTGTGGGGGAGTTGCATTCTGGGAAGTGTAGGCACCATGGTTTGAGAAGTGAGAAGATTACATGTAGGAAAATAAATGATATCCTGGTTCTACAGTCTTGATTTTGATCCTTTTTTTTTTACTCTCCATTAAGAGTTTGACAATATTTCTGAACTCTTGAATACATAAAACTGAAACAGACCTTCCTAGGTCACATGTCATTTGTTTCAACATTACCTCCAGCAGTACGCCCACACTAATGTAGCCCATCTGTTGTCAAGTGTTTGTTTTTCGGTGCTATTGTCAGTTTGAAATTGTCTGTATCAATCAGGCCTTACACTTTCCAATCGTGTCACTCTGACATGGATTTTCAACAAGCATTAACACACACAAACAAACTGCATCCTGTAACGTGCTCCACCTTGATTCTTCTGACTCATGTCTGTGTGTGCCTTCAGCTCTGTCATCAAGGTGGAAATTGCTTTTGGCAAATTGGACAAGCCTTTATATATTTATTTTAATTATAACAAGAAACACATGATTGTCTTTTTTTCTAGCTTCTCTCAAACGTTCTCATAACCTCATAAAAGAAGAACCTCTCACTCTCACTTTCCTTTGCTTCTGGCCTCTGTCAACTCCCAAGTTTTCATTTGTAGTTTTCTCTGTATCGAACCTCCTCTCAGCTCATCTCTCAGCCCAGATTTTGATTATGTGCCGCTCTCCCTCGGCCGAGTCTCCAGCCTTCTCACTTTAAACATCCACATCTTCATTCCCCCTCTCTCTCTCTCTCAAACATCTTTTTTGATTACCTGCGTGTATCTTTCCAATCTCACTTCCCCCTATCTCGCTTCCTCACTGCCACCGCCACAAACCTATACCTTTCGACATCTGTCTTCACTATCTCATCTCCCACAGCCTCATATTTTGCACCTAAATGCTCCTGCTGTCTTAATATCCCACTCCAAACCTGTTCCATCTGTCCTCTTGCATTTCTCTGATTATGTATGTAAATGATCAGCTGTTAATGTGGTTAAAAGTATGCCACTGTGACGGGTAGTGTCGCCAAACGACCGTTTCACACCAACAGCTGTAAAACGCACAAGACTGCCAACAAGGTGGGAAACTAACACAGAAAGGAACAAACCCAACAGTGGGAAATTCTTTTGACTAAAGCGGAAAGTCTCGCCAAAACTGAAAGTCGACCATGTGGGCTTTTCAAAACACGGTTTTCACCGCTTTAGTGTTGCAGGGTTAACTTCTACTTTAACACATTTTAAAAGGGTGAAATCCAGGCAAAGCAATAACACTCTAGCATGACGCAATTCTTAAATATTTCACAACAAACAAATGTAATAATCCCATAATCCTGGTCCAGTCATTCTTGTTCTAATTCCTGCGAAGGTACACGTGAGCAAGAAAGAGGAAACAAAGTAATAGATGCATCACAATGTACCAATGAGTCGACGTGACCTCGGTATATTAATGTGTTGACATAAAACATTCATTATCGGCAGTTTACTGGATGAAAAATATTGTTTACAGGATAACTGAAAAGTTATTAAGATTTTTAAACCCCAATTGCACAAATAATATACACATACTGTTCAAATTAGCAAAGTTTAAAGTTCTAATCTCGAAGATTTCATTCTTTTTGTTAATAAACGATAATTGTGGTAGGACACGTCCCAAATATCCAGACAGTGTTGCATGCCACGGTTGGCTCCAGTTGTAACTCTTAGTTTTCCTCACTGACGGCCGCTTTCCTTTTTAGACTGTTTGTCTTCATCTGAGCGTCCAATTTGTTTCTTTTTCTTTGGATTTTCACTTATTTCTGAAGTTGTATCTGTAGTCATCCATCTTTTCTTTGTTTGTTCAGCCATAGTAGATTACTGTTTACTCGCAACACTTGCAGAGACCGGAAAAGCAGCCGCTTAGCTCCGCCTACCCTCTCTGGCAGACCAACCACTGCTGGCTGATGGAAAACGCGTCACTAACTGGGCGCCGCTTGTGATTTTATCCGCGAAAGTCGTCACCGAAACCCAGTCCGTAATTCTGCAAATGCAAAGGCTTTCATCATCGAGATTATTACTTTAAGCTACATATAACCTGTAAAGGCATCTTTTCCAAAAACAACGGCTCAGAGGTTGAGATATTCATTAATGTGCCAGCGACAGCGAGCTTCAACCTACACCAAACTTTGAATGAGCCCTCAGGCTTCTGTCAAGACGACACTGGTGTCTAACTGGTTTTCCCCTCTGCTGTGTGAATATGCATGTTTGCTCACATCTTAATAAAGCGCTTGTCTGAATGGAGCATCCTTATTTACAACATAGTTGGCAAAGCCAGCAGCTACAGCATGTCGTGTTTTATGGATATTTGCTGGAATGTACGAGGCGTCACAGCTGAAAATACCTGCTTTATAATCACTGGTGTCAGTGCGTCTTCATTTCCGCCTACTTTAGGAGCAGATAGGGTATACTGTTGTGTGTATCAGTGAAGTAAATAGCAGTGGGAGTGTATCTGAGGTATCTTGTACCAACAACACAATGATGCTCGGGGCGAAACAGGAGATGGCTGAATGCCGAGGAGAATGACAGGAAGCAGGAGACAGGCTGAGTTAAAGTACTGAAGCTATCTTTTTATGTATGCCTGACTTATTAAGCATTATTTTAAAAACACACATCTTCCAATACGGTTTAAAGACACACACACAATAATCTATGGGGCTTCCTGCAAACACTATTCAAATGCAGTACGAGACTGTCAAAAAAGCTGGCCATTACTAAATAATTACAGGTCGACTACTTTATATGTGCACATACACATACCTACTCAGCTACAAACATACACTCAGAAAACAAGCATACAAACATACCCAGAGTTCTACTTTCTACTTTTTCCCACAGTTCAGTCTGTGTGACCTAAATCTACTTCCTTAAGCCGTCAACACCAGAGTGCAACACCTCAAACAAACAGGCTTGGGTTTCACATCCTAACCTCAGAGCGGGCACCGTCTGAGAGGAACCGAGATGTCATGTGGAGTTAAGGTTAAAGCCAAATCATTTGAAAGTTTATACGACTGAATTTGAGCCATGCAGTTTGTGTGTAGTACATTTCCAATTCTGCGATGAAAATGTTACAATTTCATTTAGCGGACGCTTTTGTCCAAAGCGACGTACGTCTGAGAGTTAATGCAACACAAGCAGCGATCGAGACAGGAGGGAACGAAGTCAGTAAGAGCCAACAAACTGCTTCAAGTGCGATCGGACACTGGCGCTGACAGGAAGTGCACAGGGCGTTTATTTCATCAACATCAACAAGGTCAATATAGTCGTCATCATCATCATGAATATCCTAATCAACATCTTCAATATCGTCATCATCAATAGCATCAATATAATTAAATTATATATTAATAATATTGTTCATGAAAGAGCTGGGGCTTTAGCTTCTTCTTAAAGGTGAAAGGGACCGAAGCTCGTTCCACCACCTGGGGACTACTGAGGAGGAGAGTCTAGTTAGCGACTTAGGGTCCTGTTGTGATGGGAGAACCAGGCGCCTTTCATTGGCAGAGCATAGTGGGCGGGACGGAGTGTAGACCTTGATGACTGCGTTCAGGGATATGAGCAGTGGAGTGACATGCCTTTATCAAGAAAATATGCACGTAAGTTTAAGGGGCAACATCTTCCAGAGGTTATTCTTGGCGGAGTTTCTCAATTCCTTATGTAGGTGTGACTGTCTGACTCTGTGGCTGTGATGTGCACATGAGTGTACAGCTCCAAGTGAGTGAACAACTCAGAAGCGATATCATGATAAGATTAAAAAAGAACTTGGACCAAACTGAATTATGTGTCATATTAACAATGATGAATCACCTCCCTAGACGATTCCCAGTTGTGTGGCAGCTGTTCTTCATACTGTGCAAGAATAAATAAGAGCCGAAGGGCCTCTAAAGAGAGGACAACAACAGCCCCTGACGTCTCTGTGCTGGCTATGTGCAGATGGCACCAGGACTTGGTTAAAGAGGACGGGCAACCTGGGAAACTGGCACAAACTTTAAATAAAATACACCAGTTTAATCCTTTAATTTGTCTAGCTGCGTCAGCACCGAGCAAACCACCCTCTTTGGTTACTTCTGCTGAAACACAGCCTCTTTTGAAACGTGTTTCTTTGCACACACTCCAAGAACCACACACTGGTCTGCATCTCCTCCTCTGCAGCTCCACTGCTCGCTCGAAAAGGCAAGAAGTCGCCACTTAAGTCTGTTTCTCTTTCTCTCACTAACTCGCTCCTTCCCTCGGGAGCCTGTGGGTTTGCGATGGTTGGAATTCCCATAAATGTCCAATCTGTACAGAACGCAGCCGAAACCACCATAAATCACCCGGCGTGATTTGTTGTCCGTTATACCACCAGGGCCGTCTGGATGGCAGAGAGAAAGGTGGGCAGGGAGGGAAGAGCTGGACGGAAAACTCAAGAAACTGGGAAAGGTTGACGAGGCATAAAATGTGCGGTGGGAGAGATTACACACCGAGCCAAACATCTGCACAGGAGACGGACGCACCTACAGAACGTCTACAACCTTCACATGCGAGAAAACTAGCTGACAGACTAAAACAAAAAGACAAAGGGCGAAGGTGAAAACAATGCAACATATGTGACAAAACATAACTACATTTATCTGGAACATTTTAATTATCATTTCATTGGCTTTATAGATTATATTATACTTGTACTATATTAATTGTTTTATCAACGAAATGGTAAAAAAAATAGCTCCTGTGTACCAGGAGCACCTGATTCGTGCATCAACATCTTTCAGATCAATGTGGCATGTTCTGTCTTTACATTAAAGTAATAATCTCTATCTCTGATTCACATGTAAATAAATGTCTGTTAAGTCACTATCTATCACCGAATGAGGTAACACAATGGTGATTGAGCCTATGGCCCGCTGATGAAAGCCTTTACATTTGCAGTATTACAGACTGGCTGTCTGGTGCGACTTTTGTGGAAAAAATCTAGAGATAGACCGATATGGTTTTTTCAGGGCCGATACCGATACCGATTATTAGTAGTCAAGGAGGCCGATAACCGATATTTGGAGCCAATATTCATTTGCAGTAAAAGTTAAAATGTTGGCGTCAAAGTTTTGAATAATACAAACACTTAACTTTGTTTAAATGCCTTTAAGCATATGTTTATTAAACAAACAAACAAAAAGCGCAGGGAGTTCCCAGGGTCAGAAGCATCTCTTATAAAGTTAACTGAAAATTTAAATGAATAAATAAATAACGTCCTGAAGTTTTAAAGTAAATAAAACAAAGTTAAATAAAATTTGCAAAGAAATGAACTCTTATCGGCCATCAGATTTAAAAAAAAAAAACTAAAAAAAACCCTAAATATACAATACCTAAAGCTACATCAAAAGTATATAAGAAATGCGTTGAGTGTTCACACACAAAAAGACAACCCATGCACTCCAAATATGAAAATATAAAAGCAAGGAAGTCATTATTGTCGTTGCTATATCTTTAAAAAAGCCAACATGTTTCCAACATGTTTCCAACACTGTAGATCTTAATCACAACTATCGACAACAAACAAGGGTGTGGGTTTTAAATACAATTCCGTTTTGGTGGCAACAATGTGCGCAGGCAGCTTGATGCTCTGGTGTGGGCTCCTTTAGAGACAAGCGGCTCACAAGAGAGTGAGCACGATGCCAGCACTGACTTGCTGCACTTTATTCAACAGCAATTTGACAACCTTCAGAGCAATTTCAGGGTCATTTGGAGAGCTGTACCGTCTTCAATGAATCCTTTCAGCTCCTTTTCACTTGGCTCTAAAAAACATGAAATGCCACTTACTCAATCAGTGGTCCATTACATTATCCCTGTAATCGGGGAAAGGTAGCTAGAGGTCTGTTTGAGAAGCAAGCACACATATTGCCTTGCACCTCCTTACTTATCTCAGGTTCACTTCTCATAGGCCTGAGCTGAGTACACAATACTCAAAACAGTGTCTGTATCTGGAGGTTGCACTGTGAACAAATCATTAAAAAAAGGGAGTAGTTTTTGGCCTGGCAAAATACAATACAAACAGTGTTAAGATGGCAATAAAACACATGAGCAAGAGAAGGTCTAAAAACTCACATATTCACCCCGGCTGACGTCAAGCCAGAAGATCATGCCTGAATTTTTGGATGATTATTCATCAGGAACATAAATATAACAAACTTTAAGGTCAAGGTGGTGAGTCAGTTTTGAGGATTTGAACAGCTGCTTGGTGTTGTGGTGGTCAGAGGGTGTTATTTTTATGATTATTTCGTCTACATGATGGTGAGCTACTTAACCCTTGGGGATAGCTACACAACCACTGTTTATGTCTTAAAGGAGCAGTTCCCCCTGGAAAAAGCCACTGTCAGTCAAAGCTGGTGTTCTCTGTAATCGATAGAAGCAATAATATTTGAAATTGGCGACAAAGCTGCGGAGAAAGTTGTACAAACAGCTCGTGGTTTTGCCCATTCTACATTCCTACAACACCCAGCGTGCATTGCGCCCCTCCCTCTGAAAGGAACGGCCCAGTGAGAGACGCTGGAGTGAAATACTAGAGATAGACTGATATGGTTATTTCAGGGCCGATACCGATTATAAGTAGTCAAGGAGGCCGATAACCGATATTTGGAGCCGATATTCATTTGCAGTAAAAGTGAAAATATTGGCGTCAAAATTTTGAATAATACAAACTCCAACACTTAACTTTGTTTAAATGCCTTTAAACATATGTTTATTAAACAAACAAACAAAAAGCGCAGGGAGTTCCCAGGGTCAGCAGCATCTCTTATAAAGTTAACTGAAAATGTAAATGAATAAATAAATAACTTCCTGAAGTTTAATTAAGTAAATAAAACAAAGTTAAATAAAATTTGCAAAGAAATGAACTTTTTCTCCTCTCTGCCGTGTGTGTCTCTTATCGGCCGTCAAATTAAAAAAAAAAAAAAAAAAAAAAAAAGGCAGATGCCGATATGCGTCAAAATGCCGAGTATCGGCGCCGATAATCGGCCCGGCCGATCGGTCGATCCCTATGAAATACTACCGTTTTCGCTGCAGACAATGGCTCAGAGCGGGACAGAATCTGGAATACGACAAGAATATACCGATGGATCGTCTAAAAAATCTTCAGGTCTGAAGTCTACATTTCAAACCTGACGATTTTGAATGAGACATGACATCGGAGGCGGGCGTCCTAGATTGAGGAAGTGTAGTTTAGCAAGCTCCCTGGCCTCTGCCAGATGACGCATTTTACGTAGTCTGGCGGAGGTTTTCCAGGGCCCATTGGAGAAGAGGATAGCGTCCTCCAAAGGCACAGAGCCAAATTGCATTGAAATGGCGTAAATAGCATGATAGGACTGAAGTTGAAAATCTGTGAACTGGCCCTCTAACAAGTATTCATGAAATCAAAAATTAGGACTGTATTGTAGTTTTGTAGACCATGCCGGAAAAAAAATGACATCATCACACTGGCTACTTGTTCAGGTCGGGTTCTGGCTTTAGGTTCAGGTGTGTGCTTCAGGTGGAACACAATCACACGTGTTATGTGGTTTTCACACACTGATAAGCAGTGTTAATGTCATAAAAAGAAGCATTTTATTTGTGATAAATAGCAACAAAAGAACCTAACACACCCTGAAATATAATAAAACACTGTATGGAAGTATTAGCCTAGTTTTTTTTTTAACGTCGACTATATTTAGACTGTTTTCAAATGTTGAAGAAGAAAGAGAAAGTGTTCAGATCCTGGAAGAAAGGATGACTCTTCCGCTCAATCTGGGAGAGTAAGGCTAAATTTAGTATCTTAATCAAAGTGCTGTCTATCATGTGGTTGTTTTTTAGCTCACAGACCTACCTCACAGCAATGATTGTGTCATATATTTGTGGGCTAAACACGGCTGATATGTTCTGTTCAAGTGCGCACAAAAGCCCTCTATGATGGTGTGAAAGAGGCTTTCTACCAGCCACGCACCCACAAACAAACAGAGGATCAGAGCTGTGAAAAGGGGCCTTTTTAAACGTGCCATGCAAAAACTGAAGGGCGGCTGTCTTTACAAAAAATGTTTGTGCTCTGATTTTGCTTGCACTTCAAAACTGTTACCAGCAGCCGAACATAGAAGGCAGTACGACCGGCTGGAGCTATTTTTGGGCACAGAGCTGTAACTAAAGCAATGACAAGCCAGCTGTGTTTCCACAGCTTCATGTAGGGAGGAGACAGAGGAGGCGGAGGAGGAGGAGGAGGGATGAGAAAGCAGCGGTGATTAAATGTAACAGGCCTCATTCAAGCTAAAGTATACACAAACTACCTCCTGGGCTTAGACTTAAACTGGGATTTTATGTTTTGTTTGACTGAATTTACTGTCCCAGAATGCATTGCAGTAAATGAGGTATATCTAAAACTTAACCATGCCAAAGACCAACAGTTTTTGCCTTGATCTATTTCTTGTACAGGACATTCTGTCTCTTGGTTTAAAAGGATTAAACCACCTTAAAAGTCTCAAACATTTTAATGAGGACCCCCAACAGACTTTCAAGGACCCAATGCGGTCCACGGACAACAATTTTGACCTAAAGTACCAGGAACTTCTCTTCAAGGAACTAAATGGTTCCTGTGGCCCAATGTTGTCTGCTTTTCCATAGCGGCCTAAAGTCCCCGAGAAGATTATGCCATTAATGTAACTGCACTACACCACCAGTCCAGTAGGTGGCGGTAAGAAGAAGATGAAGGCCATACAACAAAGATGACGCCATAAAACCCAACGAACGGGCCAGTATCATAATATGTGCGACACTACATTTAGCCTGTTAGCATGGAGGAGATTCAACTTGTGCTGTTTTTGAATCAACACTGGAAATGATGGCACGATGATAACAGTGAGCTTGCAGCTGCAGTCTTCTAAACACAGCGAGTGAAATAACACGCTGCGAGTACTTGACCAATCAGAAACGATCAGCACTGCAGGCCCCGCCCTTTGGAAAGTACTACCCCCTGAGCAAGCGTACAGAGTTCCTCAAAAGGTTCCTAGTTCCTGGGGAAAGTTCCTGCTGTCGAAAAGCAACATTTGTGTCTTGACTTAGAGATAAAACCACCTTAAAAGTCTCCAACATTTTAAAGTGGACCCCTAACACACTCTCAAGGACCCACAGTTTGCACACAACTAATGCCTTTGATACACTTTGTCCAGTATGCCTTTACCAGTCTTTTCCATGTCAGTGTTATGTTGCATTACACAGAACTTGTTTACCATAAAGTGGTGTAACTACTGCGTGAGGGACTTTTAGCCAGCTATGTGGCTATATTAAAATCAAAGTTAACTTTAGAAACTGTTAGTTAATTCATGTACAGTGTGTACTAACTGGCATGTAACTGTATGCCACTATATCATAATTAGTTCACACGCAACTTTTCAGCAACTAGTCAAACTTCACTGACAGTTGACTGTAGTTTTCAGTGAAGCAACAGTTTGATTGAGGCTAACATTAGCTAACATGGTAATTAGAGAAACAGTCGTTTTGTTTACCTCTGCTGTCCGCAGGGAGGGCGGTTTCTTCAAAGACAGCTTGAAAGAAGTTTCCATGGCTCCGGTCATTTTCATCACTTCGGCTCCAAATCCACTTTTACGTCCTCTATAAAGTCACCTCACTCTCACTCTCTCCTACTTTGGTCTTTAGCCGGCGAACAAACTCACATCCCCGCGGATCTTGTCTCCGCCGAGCCGAGCATGGATGGAGTTTACTCCAAACGGGACCGACCAGGAGCTCCTTCGTCTTCTACACTACAACTAAACTTTTAACTACTGCGCGTCCGGAAAAGAGTAGGTGCGACAAAAGCCAAAAAGAGAGTAAAATCTATGTTCCATGTTGTGTTGAATTTTATACATCTTTTAGTAAAGGAAATATCCAGCACGGTAGCTCCGTCAGATCCAGGAGTTCAGATTTAGATCCCTCCTCCTCCAGATCTGAGAGCGGAGAGTTGACGACATCTGTCTGCCTGGAGTGGATGCTGCGTTCAAATACTGTCGGAAATAAGGGAAATGATGACAGTCATGATTAGGCGTGTCCATCTAACCCTATGTAGGGTTGCAGTTTAATGCTTTCTATTGTATGAAAATTGACGTTTATCATACCACGTGCATTTGCTTATCTATTTTGAATCCAACCACCATTTGAATATAATGTTCTGTGAAATTACAATAAAGCCTGTGTTGAACCAAAAACCCTTGTTTTAATTCCCTTAAGGGCAATTGGAACTGATTATAAATGTGCAAGGAGATACTTTTTGAGACGATTATTATATTCTGATATCATTGCAACCCCAAGACAATCTGATATCTATATACATGGGTATTGATAAGTTTCAATACCCAAACATTTGAATATATAAAATATTTGAGTAAAGGAAAATAGGCTTACATTTCTTAGAATTGCAAAGAACGACTTTTTGGGGTCTTTTTGTGCATTGAATATGTAATGTATTTGCAGCATATTGTCATAGTTGATTGTTTTCTTACTTTATATGCTTCCACAAAATGGATATATGCTTTTCCCTCAGGATAGATCATGTTTTCTTTTATGTTCTCTTTAACATAACAACTTAACAAGGGTTCCATTGACCAAGAGAACATTCTGTTGCTTATGAATAAAACTATTCATTTGTGGGACAAAGAATGTGCAGGTCATTCTTTTTTATAAATAGTTCACATTTAATGACACAAAAAGACGCGTTTACTAGTTTTGAATGTCGATCGTACGAGCTTCGAAAGGAGTCCTTGAATGCAGCGCAGATCCTCCCTCTGACTTCTTACACTTTCGTAGTCAGATTTGCCACCACAGACAACTGCTCTAAGAGTGGAAAAAATCACATTACTGCCGTGTATTTATAATAACAGTTCATTCAGGACATTTACGTCCTTCTCTCTAGCAGAAAATGAAACGTCAGTCCCTGTTTTCATTGAAGTTTAACTCGTAAACTCCGACCTCACAGTTTCAAAGTTTTTCTCCTTGTTTTATTTAAACTTAGGATGAACGCCTGACTAATTGATCACCTGTGTGTATCTTTTGTGTAATACGTTATTGAATTCGCCTCCCAATTAAGCTTTTCACAGGAATAAAGTGGGATTACGGCGGTGTTTTCACTGACAGGACACACATTCAATATTTGCTGCCTGTGTATTTGCTTTCAGCGGGGACACTCCTTCCTTTATTGCATAACTGCGGTGTGTGTGCTCGTTTCGTTTTACATCCCGGGCGAGGAGGGCGGGATGGAGTCAAAGCAGCCGGTTTCAGGGTGGTACATTCAAAGGTGGGTAAAATGTGTGATCCAGATGTTGAGCACTAGAAGTTAAACCACCAGCAATCTAAACAAAAGTGGTATTTTTGCACAGAGCTTCTATTGATTTGTAACTACTTTCCAGTCTTTTCAAAGAATGAGGACGAATGGATGAATTTAATGGATTTTGGAGGGGAAGAAAAAAGTGAAATTAGAGCTTCCTTGTGAGAAACAAACCTTTAACCCCGTCATATCACAATTACAGTGTTAGTTTTGTTTGGAAAAAGAGAAGAAACCACAGCTGCTGATCTGACATTTGATGAAACACAAACTTGGAGCAGCTCCATTGACACAAAGCCAAGCCTGAGGTTTCACAGGAAGCTTGTTTATAACGTTGCTTAAATGCTGGTTTATCACAACAGCTACAAACCAGAATGTGCGGTTATATCTATGATATGGTTTCTTCGAGTAAAACTACACTGTCTGTACAGTGTTTTTTCCACCCTTCCCTCCTTATACATTCCTGGATCTGAATTACAGCTCTTCGATCTCTGATTTTCAGTATTACATTCACATGTCCAATATTTCACTTTTCCAGGATTCTTTCTCTCTTTCCTTTGATTTTCTGACAGAAAACATTCCCAGAGACACATAAAATCTTGACATCTGCATCTTTATTGCACAACATTCCCATAAAATTGGGAAAAAAATAATTTGAGGAGACAATTCTTAAAAGACATTCTGTACAAATACATGGAAATAAACTTGAGTATGTACAGTTTAACATGAACCGTTACACATACCATGGCCAACTAAATAATTTATGTATATACAAAGAGGGAAAAGCAGATATAAATTCATACCTTTTAAACATAATGGCTGGGTTGTACAAAATGTAGGCTGATACAGCGGAGCATCTTCATACAGTAACAAGCATGAATATATTTCAATTTTACCAGCAAAATGAGCTCTCCAGAAGCCTGTGATGCATTCATGCCACATTTCCATTAAGACTTGGGTCATATACAGGGTGCGATTTGAGCTTTAGAAAGAAAAAAAGGTTGTTCTCAGGGTTATGCTTCTTGCTTTATCTGGCGATATAAGTAATTCTCATTGTACATAGTGTCTAAAATAATTTGTACCATGAACAAGCTCTGACAGTGCGTGAGAAGCCTGACACACAATGCTGTTAAGGAGCTATGTGTAGGATTTAGTGGCATCAAGCAGTGCCATTGCTATTTGCAGCCTCCCTTTCAAAGTGTGTAGAAAAACCTAGTGTTTCTTAAACTCGACGACGGTCAGCTCTAGAGCCAGTGTTCGGTTTGTCTGTTCTGGGCAACTGTAGAAACATGGAGGACTGTGAAAGAGGACCCGTTAGAGTCCTAGATTGAGGAAGCGTAGTTTAGCAGGCTCCCTGGCCTCCCCAAGATGATGCATTTTACGTAGTCTGGCGGAGGTTTTCCAGGGCCCATTGGAGAAGCGAATAGCGTCCTCCAAAGGCACAGAGGGAAATAGCATTTTTTTTCCTACCATAATGGCATTAGCTCCCCATAATAGCATGATAAGGACTGAGTTTAAAAATCAGCTAACTGGCCCTTTAAGGTGAGAAAAACTATTATTGATTTTACCCATGAAAACATGCCTGCCGATAGATAAATCTTACACACTGGTCCATAAGTATGATCTTTAGGAAGTGGGGAAAGTTACTTTTAAGAAACCACAAAGGAGAGTTTTGATTGCTGCAAAATTAAAATGTCTTTCTGCCTGCGTCAGTTGACATCAAGAAGAAAAGTTTCTGGTCTAAAAGCTGTAGCTTTGCCACGGTACCACTGTAGAGTACTGTGCACACATCCTTTCTGCTTTTTGATGTGTTTATTGTAAATAATGTAGTCTGGGAATTCTAACTCATCCTATTTTACCTTTTATCAAACAAAAAGGATACAGATTAATTTTCAATACTGTCAACTGATGACAGCAAAAAGTAATACTAAAAGTAATCAAATAATGTCCCTCTTGCCCTGCTGAAGGAGAATCCAAAAACAGAAGCAACGCCAGCTTCATTTTACGCTCAGCAAATCGCACCCTGGTTGAATGGCAAAACAACCACAACCATTTGACTGTCACTGTTATGGAAAATCAAAAAGAAAAAAGTAAGCGACTATAGTTTTGTGTGTTTTTTTGTGAGTTTAACTGTAATAGAAACATGTTTGAAAATAGTGTTAACTGATATTGAACCCTCTATAAAGCCTACTGTGTTCTCTCCTCTGTGCAGCAAACATGGAAGCCGTAAACATCGTAAAAAGGTGGGGGAGCTATAAAAGTGTGAAAATATTTCAGCATTTTGGTTTTAAAATAGACGTAGATGATGCGCGTTTTAGCTTTTCCACAGTAGAAAGGGACCGTCTCTCCTCCCTGAATCACAATCTGAAGCAAAAATATGTTTTCTTCTATGTTTTTGAGTAAAGATCATCCAAAGGAATTAACAGCCTTCCCTCTTTTCTAATAACACAGCATAGAGTCTGCACACAGTTGACGCTGACATTCTTCTGATTAAAATAGCTTAAAAAGTTTACCTCAGGGTTTTCTATGGAGCCGCTGTAAATGTGTGAATCATCTACTGCCCATATGAAGATCTGAGGTAGTGCTGTACCTATGATAAGAATGTCAAAAGCACTTTTAGCCATTTTAAAACAAGTCTGTAGAACCTAAAATCACAGAGAGCATCGATCACCCCCATGTGAGAATAAAATAGGCCTTTACGTCATGTGTGCGCTGCAACTGGACTCAGAAGAAAATCAAAGTTACTGAGATAACTGAGGGAAATTTTGGCTTGTAAACAAATACATGAGGATAAATGAAATAACATAATTGGCATGAGATTGATAATGTTCTTAATGATATTTACCTCAAAGAAATGCTTAAAAATGTCCATCGGTTTCCTTCGTATGACTGGGTTTAAGATTGTACAGAAAAAAAAGAAGTAGAAGAAACAGAATCCATCGTTTCTATAATGTAGGTTTCTTAAAGTGTCGTTCTCTACTGGAAAAAATGAAAAAAAGTCTTTGGCTTTCGTGTCCAAAAATAAAAAGAGTCCTATTGTAAAAGAAACATTCAAACAACAGGAGAAGGTCATTTCAGGGATGCTTCACAGAGTCTCCCTCCATCTGTGGGACTGTGGTCTTTAGCTCCCCCCTGTGGTGCAACAGCAGCATTGCACCACATTAAGCAGCAGTGGTATTGTGTGGTCCGTGTAGCAAAGATCACATTTAGCGCAGCCTCGTGGGTCAGGGAACCATGTTGGGGTCATCTGCTGAGCATTGATGGACCTGTTTGGGGTCAGAGTGGCTCTGCTCAGGTCTGACTGGATTCCTCAGGCTGCTCGCTGCTCTGGCCCTCGATGCAGATGAGTCTCAAAGCAGGATCTGGGCCACATATGGGGAGTGAGTGCTGGCTACTGCAGCCAACAGGGGAAGGTCACTGGACTCAATTCTGTGAAGATACCAGAGCAAAGATCAGGATGTGCTAAAATCTAAATGCATCCTAAATCATGAAAAGGTTTTCCATTATAGGTACTTAACAGGGTTTACTTGATGTATTATACAAGCACTGTACAGCTCCATAGCACTACTAAACATCCAAAACTCCAAAGGCAACATTTTTTTTATAGTTTTAATGCACATCTCTACAGCAGCTGTGAGTTGAGAACAAAGGTGAACTGCTTACCCTAAGACCATGCCCAGTTCCTTCACATGGACTCTTGTCTGGCCCTTCAAATACTCAGCAAGCATCTTACTTTTGAAGTAGATTTCCTGCAGGCGGTCCTCAAGGTGCATTATGCACTAAGAAAGAGAGGGGAGAGACAGAAGCATGGTGAGTAAAGCACAAGAATCAAAGACGAAACCTCTTCTAGTACAAACGTTATTATAGACAGACTGATGGGTGTGACATACAAAGTTGGGCGAGAGGTTGAGTTTGTAGAGCTGGTGAGTAGACTGCAATAAGCTGGAAACCAGGCTGGAAACCAGGACCTCCTTCCCCAGCTTGTTGACGTCTGTGGCTCGTCTCTGACTGCTTGCCACCTGCACGGTCCACTTATCGGTATCTGCTATAATGCAGACGGCCTCGGCTATCGGCTCATCCAAGACTGGATGCTAGAAAGTAGAAGAACAACCTTTTAAATACGTTTATCCAAATGTTTCCAATTGTTGAATACTTTGAATGGTGTTGTCTCATAATAGTACGATCATACTGCGTAAATATGTTACAAAATTGTGTTCCTTTGGAAATTACTTGTAGTGTGAACTTAAACACAAACAACAGCTCTGAGTGTAATCTCACGCTCTAACTGTGGCTCTAAAAGGGGAAAGCAACATCTATATTCTTTATTGTAGTCCAAACACTTCAGTCCTTTACCTGCACAGCATGGGTTAATTCAGCCATGAGGCTCTGCCGTAGCTTCTCGTCGCTGGGCATCCCATGCAGTACAAAGTCCGGCACGTATGTGGGGCAGTAGCCTCCAAACAGAGAGCGGCCAAAATTGGCAATGCTTGGCTTTGAGTAGTTCTCCACCAACTTTGACCTACAAATTAAACATATGACATTCATTGTTTGTTATTTTCAAATGAGGATAGATTAGTTATTCACATTTAACAATCAAAGCCCTTCATAACAGGGTACATCATTGTTTGTAAACAGGAAGCAAAAGTCAGCAGGTAAGTGCGTCTGTTAATGAATAAATGGGTCCTTTACTCACCCAGGGAAGGGCACCAGCACTTCCTCCTGCCAGTCCTCAGTCTCCTCGCTCTCACTGTCCCCCAGCGCGCTGTCAGAGCTCTCATTGCGTGGTATCTCCCAGTCATTGAGAGGCACTGCCTTTCGCTTTTGGTCCTCTTTGCTGCTGCTGCTGCTGCTGCTGCTGCTTCCGTCCTGGGGGACGGGGACCGACAACAGAAGACCCTTGTCCTGCTCAGCAGAACAGCCCCTGCAGCAGCAGGTGTCGGAGGAGTCTGTAGATCCACACCTGCACCTCCTCTGGACATCCAACAAAGTGTCCCCCCTCCTGCTGGACCCCAACTCTCTGTTACCTGAACCCAAACAAAGACCCAAACCCTGACCCCTGACTGCACCCTGAAAGCTGTGAGCCCCCGAGTCACGCAGCCGGGGGACTCCCGAGGGATCCAGCAAGTCTTTGTGCAGGCTGCCTTTGGTTCTGGCCTCCTCTCTTTTGGCCATATCGTCTATAGTCCTTGTCTCCACAGGGTTCTCCAAACTGAAATACTCGTCAAAATCATCCATACAGTTGGGGCTCCACTGATGCATCTTACTGGACACCCGCTGCAGGGATGAAGCCCCCTTGGTCTGTTTGCTTTGGTCCTCTGGTGCACTGCTGTTGCTGGTCATTGAATCTGCTCCTCTCTGCAGCTGCTGTTGATAAAGATGCTGTTGTTGCTGATGCAGGAGCAGCTGCTGATGAAGCGGATGTTTTTCCTTGAGGTGTTTTTTGTGCTTTTTGATTTCCTCCTCAACCTTCCTTCTGCGGCTCTCTGTGTCCGACTCAGGAGACATGGAGTCTCCAATGAGGAAAGTGACTTTAGTTGTTGGCTCTTCCTCCTCTGTTAGAGTCAACGTCATGGGCCCAGAGATTGGTACTGGCACTGCAGCAGCCGGGCTCTTATCTGGAGGCTTCTTCTCTAGAGGAATCCCCAAAGGCCGAGGAACCTGGAGCTGGATACTTGCATCGACCCCCGCCTCTGCCCCAAAGTTTATACTCTCCGTTGTGACAGGAGTTGGGGATGGACTTGATGGAAGGGCTGTGGGTATGGATGGGACAATAAGTCTGAGGTCGCCCTTGGTCTCTGTATCCAGCACACAGACCTGCTCCCTGGGGGAAGCCGAGCCAACACGCAGCACCGTCTCCAGTCGGGCCTCGGTGGCCAGCGGGCTGCTGGACTCCCTGCGCAGCTCCCCAGGTTCAGCAGCTTCTGTAGTCCTAATATCCAGGTTCTGACCCTGTGTGTGACCCGACTGAAGCACACTGCTTCTGGACCCTTGACTCTCACTGCTGTCCTCCTCATCTTCCTCATCCTCCTCATCCTCATCTTCCTCCTTGGGTGTGTCTCCAGCACCGTGCTCCACCTCTGTGTCTGTGTACGTGCTGCTCTGGAGGCTGTTGTCTGAAGGGTAGCTGCTGTCCTCTCCCTCAGTCTGTCTGCCGTGGGCCCCTTCAGACAAGTAGTCCCCGCTGGGTTTATGGACAGTAACCAGGACGTAGTCCGACTCCTCCACCTCTCCTTTCCTTAAGGAGGTGGTGATGAGGGAGCCAGGCATGACGATGGCCTCGTCCTCAGCGCTGTCCAGCATGTGGGTCTCCAGCAGCTCAGAGCAGCGGATGAAGTAGGTGAGGACGTAGAGGAGTCTCTGGACCAGCTCCTGTCTGCGGCCCACCACCACTGTCCTCGACAACCGCACCGGTGACCCAATGGATCCATATAGGTCGCCTAAATGGGGATAAACAAAAATGACATCAGTTAATGGATTGTGAGAGGTATCAATCACTTTTAACCAGTAATCCACTTAATCATTAAACAATCTGGAAAAGAACAAAATTTGTTTCAGATATTTGTTGTCGAAGTTTGGCTGGGGAGTGTTTTTATTTTTTGTACCTTTATTTAACCAGGAAAAAGTTCTTGAGATAGCCATACATACCAACATAACAAAGAGTATGTGACTATAAAAGAATAAAAGACATGAAATAACAAGTAAAACTTTGTCTAAAACAACCACAATCATAAATATACCAAGCAGAACATCTACAGCCAGATGTGAAAAATATAAATATGTAATAACAAGGAAGAAATAAAAAATAACACATTCCCCAAAATATAGAAATGTATGTTTAAATTATTACTAATGAATCATGGCCATACTCTGACTTTTAAGACTAATCCTCTATTACTTTAAAGTTTTTGTTTTTTTGGAGGGCAAAATAAAGCTTTGCAATGCCGTTACCAGCTATGAACACAAGGTGTCGCCAAGAACTCACTTCCTATCTGTTTCCTATGTCACTTGAGGTGAAAGTTTGGACTACTCAACATACTCTTAAACATATCTTTGTATTAATAGGAGATCATCACCTGCTTTATACACCTATAAATCAACTACTATTTACACTTTGTACACATCAGCAAAATTGTGCAGAAATGCATCTCTGGATTTCCCCTGATGCAAAATGCTTTCCAGGAAGACAAAAACATGTTGTCTACTTCTCCTCCACCAGTAATAACCATGGATTGTTTGCAAATATATATATATATAATATATAAATAGGGAAAAATGAATCCAGTAATAATCCACTATTTGATCTTCTTTGCAGCTGCTGTTCTTAAACATCTTGCAAGCTCTTCTTCCATGTGAAATAATGTTACATAAATGGTATAAAGCCAACGTACTGGCAGGCAAACAGCTGATAGACTTAATGCAGTTGCATGTAGAGAGAGAGTAAAGATGGTCTAGTCCTAACTTGTATTTGGGATGATTAACAAAGGTATTTTAGGAAATGCTCCAGCTTCAGCTAAGACGAAGACAAGACACAGGTGTTTACTCTCCAGCCATCCAGGTGTTTTCAAAGAAATTCAAAGCAATTTCCAACTAACTCTTTGTTTGTGTTTGACTGCCTCACCTAGTTGTGCCCAGAGCGGGTTGTAGGGGTGTGTCTTTGCCAGCATGTCGACGCTCTTGGAGGAGTGCTTCTCAAGGAAGATCTTGATTGGAGGCTGCCCATTGGGCATGACGGTGGGCACCCAGGCCAGATGATTGGTCAGGACGGCTGTCAATAATGCGGGGAGGAATCTGAAATATCACACGAGTTTGTCAGCAGAGAGTTCAAGAGAATCGAAAAAGTGACTTCCTTTCTGGTTGCACACAGAAATGACTTTGTCTCTCAGTTTCCCCCTTGACCAAGTTTGGTTAAGTCAGATGTTCTCTCACTACACAGAAAACTTTATATGCATCATTCTTCTGGTCCAGTTCGGCAAGAAAACGACCATTGTTCTGATCACACACACACACAGATGTATGAAGATACACACTTCAATGACACACACATTCTTTGAGCATGATTCACTTCTCGGTCCTGACCACAAGTGTCTACTTCCCTTCCTGTCTCATGACTCGACGCGGTCATGGTCAGTCAAGTTCAATCACGTGCTTGAACACAGATGTTGCTGCGGCAGTCGTTTAAGCTCTCAGTCATGGGGATAGTGACGGGATGCCTTTAGGAAAGACGTGATGCGATACAGTAAGACTAATGGTTGCCTTGGAGACTCAATGCTTCATTCGAGAGTCAACATCAGATAGATGCATGGTAATCATCCTAACCAGTGCTGTTGGAAATGGAGACTGTAACTGAGAAGTGAGTGGGATAAAGAAACACCAGTGTTTGCCTTGGAGACGCAGTTGCTATTCGTGGTCAACATTTAAAGAGCGTGCAGGGATTTAGAGAACGTGAGAAACTACATTTGTCCATGTAATGTGTTCTTGATGTTTCTTTTAAAATAAACTATTATTGAATTCCAATTATACAGTGACGACTGATCGAGGGCGTCTTTTTCCTTGTTAAAGTTTATCCTCAAGATTTATTTTTCTGGCTTTAAGATTGTTCTTCACTTTTTGATCCAGGAGCTTTTAATGAACATAGACTAAATTTATTAGTTAAACATCTTTTTAATGTGTGGGCAATCATTTCGTCTGTCCTTTAAGATCAACTTGACGTAATAATAAAGCCTAGTCATCTGTACTGAATACGGGTGAGATGTTCAATAAAAGCCCTGCTACCAATTCATAAATGTACAATTAGCAGTGGTTTGACATGGCTTTGTAACAGCAACAATAAGCAATTAGAGACTGGCAGGGATCTTCTCTTTCACAGCTCCCTCTGAGGCAGACAAATAAAGGCAAAGAGGGAGAAAGATTCAGTGTGTGTGTGTGTGTGTGCGTGTGCGCGTTTATATCTAAGAAAGGGAGGGATAGACCACAGAATATGTGTATGTGGGAGATTCATTGAATAGTCTGTGTGAACTCTTTACTTTAGATATGCTTTTCTAGGAAGTGAATACAAACAAAGGATGTAGATAATACATGAATGAGTAAGTGATGCTTTGCATGTCTGTCACTCTCTACATCTGGGCGCTTGCTTTAAGTTGTAATCTCGAAGATCTCAGTTTTGTTGTCTTTGGCGGCACCTATGGCGATAAACAGTAATCACGGGAGCACACTTCTTGCATATCCAGACAGTGTTGCATGTGTGATGTCCACGGTTGGCTCCGTTTGTAACTCATGATTTTCCTCGCTGATGATCGCTTTCCTTCATCTGAGCGTCAAATTTGTTTCTTTTTCTTTGGATTTTCACTTATTGTTGAAGTTGTATCTGTAGTCATCGATCTATTCTTTGTTTGTTCAGCCATAGTAGATTACTGTTTACTCACAACACTTGCAGAGAGCGGAAAAAGCAGCCGCTTAGCTCCACCTACCCTCTCTGACAGACCAACCACTGCTGGGTGATGGAAAACGTGTCACTAACTGGGCGCCTCTTTTCCGCAAATATCGCCACAGACACCCAGTCTGTAATACTGCAAATGCAAAGGCTTTCATCAGTGGGCCATGGGCTCAATCATTTTTACCTATTCGGCGATAGATAGTGACTTAACAGACATTTATTTAAATGAAAATCTTCAAGATTATTTCTTTAATATCTCACTGGTATCTTAATCCCCAGGTCAGAGAAGAGTCTAATTTCTACAATAGGTGGGTTTTCTATTGACATAGAACGACTAAAAATACACTCTCTTGCATTCATTTGGGCTACAAGCTTTCAAACATTTTTTATGGCCTAATGGTAGAGATGGTGGACTGTGAGACACTCAACTGGTTCTTGGAGGCCTGCTCCATCAGCAGGGAGAGCTCCCTCATGAAGTGACCGCAGAGCTGGTTCTTCTCTGACGCTCCAGACATCATAGTCAACCAGACGGGCTCGGCCACGCGGGGCATGGTGTAGAGGTCGCAGATGGTCATCCTGGAGATGAGGTACGGCGAGGGAGAGGGGGATGAAAGAGGGAGCGAGCATTGAGAGAGAGCGAATGAAAGGGAAGGAGGGGAAGAGAGAGAAAACAGACAGAGAGGGAACAGACACGTTATTGTCTCTTGGGGTAAACAAAAGAGATCTCAGTTCACTGTGCTTTGCTGTCTGCTCTGAGGCTGGGAGACCCTGGTTTTGTGTGTGTGTGTGTGTGTGTGTGTGTGTGTGTGTGTGTGTGTGTGCGTGTGTGTGTGTGTGTGTGTGTGTGTGTGTGTGTGTGTGTTCGCAACAGTCTGACAAACTTGTGCGCACTCACACACAACCCTGTTTCTTGCTCTGTACTGTGTGTGAGCGTGCTTGTGTGTATATCCATCTGTATGTGGCTCAGTTGAGGCATTTGTCCATTGAGAAGGACTGGAGTTTCCATAGAGCGTGGGGCCTGTTAGTGAGCATGTCTCGGCTTGGGGCCAAGCTTTGACACAGGGGCAGAGGGGAATCTCTGCAGCCTGAGGAATGTGGAGAATCAGGCGTTTATGAAATATAGCCTGCAGCTGCTTGATTCTGGTTTTGAAAACTGTACAACAAAACACATTCCTTGTGTTTTTCTATTAGAAGTTGAAGTACTTCTGAAGTTTAACTGCTTACTCTTATTCCTTGCAGACAAATACTAAATGTAAATTACAATTGCATTACAACAACATCAGTAAAAAGCTTGATGGTCTATCGCAAGACTTTGCATGTCCTACAGATGAGGAATAAAATCTCTGTGCTGTTCTCAAAGCTCAGAAGCAGAGATCTCAGGCTGTAAACAAGGTCTTTTCTGCACTAAACTTCCAACCTCTTTGACCGACAGAGACCCCAGTGATCGGGGAGATGCAGACAGGCTGCATGCTGAGAGAAAGCACCGTTTTTACACAGTGAAAGTGACCGTTACTGGAACTCCAGTATTCCAGTAATTAAGTTATTTTAGGTTGATGGATTTTTCCAAAGAAAAGAGGAAGCTGATGTGTGGTGTTTGTTTGCATGTTTAGAAGAAGAAGTAATCAACTGGGTGTGGAAAGAAGAACTAATGCATTTAACTGCTTTGCAATACAGTTGTTGCAAGTAGTTCTTTTTGCAATGGCTGGTCGATGTAACCCTAAACCCGTCTAAAAATGTGCATCAGCAGAATGACAGGAGGATTCCAATGTCCCAATCTAAAAGGATGCCAATTCATGTTTCATGGACTGTTCTACAAGTAAGAGGAAACTGCTGTTAGACTTTCCTGATTTAAAACTTAATCTTTGTTTTCTTGCAAGCCAACATTTTCTCTCTCCAATAAATGAATCATTCAACAGGAACAAGCCTAAACAAGTTCACCTAGTGCGGAACAGCTTTACAACAGACTTTAATATGACCCTTTTTGTGATCATGTTTTAGACAATCTAAGCTTGACTGATGCTTTCTTGCTTTCTCAACAAGAATCAGTTAATCTTAGATAAAGCATTAATTATCTAAGCACTGCATGGTCACAGCAGACTGAACCAGATTGGACTTAATGTCACTTGGAGCTCAGCGCACCCAAAACATCTCCGACTCACTTTACATCTCGTTGTCAGCAGGGCGGCAGAGATGATTCATCATCTGGTCTGCAGCATCAGATGAGCCAATGATGCTTTATTCACTCCTGTGTTATAAACAGGTTGGACTTATCAGTGGCCTTTTTAAGCACCACTTGACCTGCTATCTTTGGTGTACGTTCACCTTCTGAAGCCGAGCCAGCGCTTGATGAGCAGGAGATCTTGTCTCCTTCTCTCCACAGCAGCTGTTCAGGTGAACTTTAAAGAGCGCGGCTGTGATGTGAAATTGAGTTGATGCGTCAGATTTAAATGACCTCACTACAGAGGGCAGCAATTCAAACATTTGTTTTCCATAACAAAGAGTTGCACAGTTAAGGTCATAGGAAAACTAGGTCTCAATCTCAATTTGGAGGAAAACTTTTAGTTTTCTTGTATCAGTTCATATTTAAACAAATTTAAAGGGCCAGTTCGTTGATTTTCAACCTCAGCCCTATCAAGCTATTATAGGGAGCTAATGCCATTATGGTAGAAAAAAATGCAATTTTGCTCTGTGCCTCCGCCAGACAATGTAAAACGTGCCATCTGGCGGAGGCCAGGGAGCTTGCTAAATTACACTTCCTTGATCTGGGACGCCCGCCTCCGATGTCATGTCTCCTTCAAAATCATCAGGTTTGAAATGTAGACTGCAGACCTGAAGATTTTTTTAGACAATCCACCGGTATATTCTCGTCGTATTCCAGATTCTGTACCGCTCTGAGCCATTGTCTGCAGCGAAACTGTAGTATTTCACTCCAGTGTCTCTCGCTGGGCTGTTCCTTTCAGAGGGAGGAGCGCAATGCACGCTGGGTGTTGTAGGAATGTAGAATGGGCGAAACCGCGAGCTGTTTGTACAACCTTCTTCACAGCTATGGTGCCAATTTCAAATATTATTGCTTCTATTGATTACAGAGAACACCAGCTTTGACTGACAGTGGGGTTTTTTTTACAGGGGCGAATTGCTCCTTTAAGCAAACAACAGTGTACTTTCTCAGTCAAAATAGATGCGTTACAATCACCACATTTTCCACACATAGTAACATGTCTTATATAAAACCATTTAAAAAGTACATGTGAATTTTAACTGCTGTTCAACAACCTTTTTGTGACTTTTGTTTCAATTTGCTTTATGCTATTTTAGGAATGTTGCATTAAAATCTCAGAGGCAATTACCGAGCTGTGGCACTGTTTCAGGTGGTTGCCATTTGGCACACACTTTTAGCAAATGTGTTTCACAGAAACATAAGAGCACTTTCATATGTATGGGTGGTTAAATGGGAACTGGACTCTAACCCTGATGTGTTAAGTGGTTTTGCTTCTCTAAGAGCTCCTGCTTGGACTCAGACTGCAAACCCCCCCACGTAACCCCATTATAGACTGGTGTCACTTTTATGTACACATGCCTCTGCTAAGTGCGCAGCTTATCTTTGCCAGCATGCGTGGTTGTATGTGCATGCCCACCCTCCAACTACGTCAGAGCAGCATCAAGCAAAAGGCATTTCTTCCAGTTTCCTTGTGTAATGTTCCATGAAGTCAAAAGCCCCTAATGGCAAAGGTGGTACACTTATATTTAGCTGCTGTCTGAAGGTGAGATTTTACAGATATTTTGTTTGTCCGGGGCAATAGCGTTCCTCCTGCTGGCACTCACATATTATTTACTATTCTGGTGCCCGTGGCCAGTGTCTGAGCTAGATAGGGTTGCCACTCAGGAGGTTTGGGTTGCTGTGGCTGGCTGCCAACAGGCATATGACTGCAGCAATGAGGGGACCTCAGACACGGAACTGCCAGCCAGCGTGTGTGTGTGGCGAGTGAAAGCTGGGTATGGCGTTTAATTAGTCTCAAAACCAGCACAAGCAAAAACAAGGTGTGAGCACATGATATCAGAACACAGAACAGTAAATCCAGGAGCTGAAAAGCACCCTCGCAAGGGAGTATTACGACTACGCTCATAAATGTAGACCTGCAAGAAAGGGGCTGTGATGAGAGCAGCCTGACCCCCACGACAGAGTCGCAACTGCTCATCACTTGGAAACATCTGAAGTTGATTTTTGAGACTTTGGAGGTGGGAATGGTAAAGAAAATGGCTTATGTCTTCCCTCACAAATTCTGATTATTACATCTAAATAATAATGAAAAGGTATCTGTCGTGCAGAGTTGATTATTAACTGGCAGTTTCTAAAACTTCCCTTTAGATTACATAAACGCAACCAAAGGCCTAAAGTAGGAACCTCCAGCGTGCACTGCAGTTACATTGCAACATCTGTGGTTTGCTCATGACAGGTAGGAAACAGTCCGTCCCTCCTTTCTTAACAAAACATATTTCCACATCTCTTGCTGCACTTTGAATGCATGTTATTAATTATTCACGAAACACTAAATTCATTTAAAAGTAACAAAAAGAGCATGTGAGAAAGGGCAGGGACTGTTAGCATCAAACTACCCTCTGACATAAACCACAGCGAGTATCATCAATTATGGATTATTGCGACACCTCAGCTCATGGCATTAGTAACTCGATCAGAACGACAGCTTCCCTTCACCTCCCTCTGGTACTTTCAAATCTTATACATTTGCCTTGTTGGACAAAGACACTAAATGCACACTTGCTAACACACCCCTTTCACTATTAAAAGCAGCATACGATTCAATCCTTAAATTCAAAAAACAAACAAGGCAACATGACAATTGTCTTGTGGTTTTGCCTGCAACCAAAGCTACTAACTCACTGTTTAATATACTTTTGGAGTAGATACTCTAAGTCAGGGGTTCTCAAACTTTTTCGGGCCAGGGAGAACATTTTACAAGGACCCCCTCATAATCGTAACACCGATTAAGCATATGCTTACTACCATTTGCACTCTTAGATGCCATTGGAACTATTTGTATTGTAAACTTATCAACCTAAACACTTCAGACCTGTTTCATAGTGATAAACAGAAAAACATTTCAATTTGAATCATGTTAATACCACTTATATACTTTAAAAGTGAGGGTAATTTAATTCAAATTGTTTGTGGACTCAGCTTGACAGCAAGTTTTTCATCTTAAAAGCTTTCGGAAAGTTACCGGGAGCAAGACAGTTGCAAGAACGTTTCTTTGGAACTGAGTGAGTTGAGTGTGACACATCAAGTCAGTCTGTCATGAATCAATCATGTCAGTTTCTATTGGTCCAACGCTAACGTGGGTGGGAGTAATGGACACAATATGCTTGTTTCATTGTCGCAAAAGGTCCTCATCTGTAGACATGCAGTTTTAATGAAACAGCGCAATTTTATCATTTATCATAAATGTATTATAATTATTTCACGGAGCCCCAGGCTATGGTTCGCGGACCCCACTTTGAGACCCACTGCTCTAAATGATGCCTCCGACGTATCAAACTATGCATGGCAGGAAAAGCTTGTGCAAAATAGTTCTCAGGTCATTAAAGCTTCCCAAGCTTCATAACATGAGTGACACAGGATAAGTATGGGCACATAGTGGCCTACTTTTAAGGCGCATTGAGAGTGAGGTACTGGTTTATGTAATTGTAGGTCAACGTGACTAGACCTTGGATACATTTCCAGTTAAGCAGTCTAGATATAGCTGAACTGGATTGTTGTTTTAGTTTATAAATCCTGTTCTTAAAGATGCATTTCTGAGAAATCCTACTTTGGAAAAAATAAAAACAAATTATTTGGAAGATATTTTAGTGTCTTTCCTTTATAGTATGTAATAAGTTTTCAGCCTCCCTCCATCCCCAGTTCTGCAGTGGCTGTCTTCTACATAAAGCACTATTTTACGGATTCTTAACCACTCATTTCTCTTCAAAACACACCTGCCTGTCCCGCATCATATTCTGCCTAAATTCCCTTTTGTTGTTGCTGCTGTCTAAGCAGGTCTCTCTTGAGAATGAGACCACGTGCCTCAATTAGATTACCTGTCTAAACAATGGCTAAATAAAAAAGAAAAGAAAAGTTTTATGGTGGAATTTTAAATGTCACATTTTTCTTGTGTCTCCATGATGTGGAGACCTTGCAATGAACCTAGGGAGAAAATAAGTGTTTGGCCACAGTACAGAGAAAAGGCATGTCAGCGTGATCTTGGCTTCAATGTTGAGAGTTGGCTCTTTGGAGAACTCTGACTAATTGTGCTTGGGTGTTTTTACCCATTAATTAATGTTCTTACTCTTAGATATGAAATAATAAAGTTAGATGGAATTTGATGTTCTAGTATGTTGGTATAAACACTCTATAATTCAATTACGTTGTAAGGTGCTTTTAATAAAAGCACACTGACGCTGACCTTTCTGTCATGTTTGCAAGTTTGGTTGGAGAGAAAAAAGGGGGAAAAAAGCAAGATTGTCGTGTGGGTTATCGTGGGTGAATGTGAGTTGTTGTCCAACCTGAACTCGTTAAGTCCATCCACCATTCGGCTGTAAGCCAAGGCCCTCTGGCTGGCATCAGCTGACCGCCGACTCATCTTCATGGCCTTGAGAGTGACACAACACACATGCGCTTTCAGTTATTTGGCAGCTGAGACTCACAGACAAAGTTTCAGGAAAGGTGGAGCGAGGTATGTGAGAGGGAGCAGAGAGGGAGAGGAAGGAAGGGGAGATGTAGGGTTAAACTGGAAGCCATCCAGAGCTTTGACAGTGCCAACAACAGACACCGGTAAACAAAACGGCAGATATACAAGGAATGACAATTGATCAGTCAATCTGATGGCAACTGCTTATTACAAGAGCAACGGGTGTAAGGTTCGCATATGGGTTCTATTCACATCTCACTTCTAAATGGATTTCACTGACAGGTTTGTTTCCACACTGTCAATCAGAGAGGTGATCCAGAAAACAAACACAGAAAAACAGCATCTGCCATTTAAAGGCATAAAAGGAAGCACACATCAAACATAACCAAACAAGTACTGAATTAAACAATTAAGTGGAAGTGACAAGAGAGCATCTGGTGGGTGTATAATCACATATAAATGAAGTCACCTGTTCGATGGCGCTCTTGAGTTTGTTCATGTGGCTTTCAAAAAGAGGGAAGTGGGAGAAAAAGAAATCCTGGAAGCGGTTGTTCTCCTCGGGGTTCGGGGAAAGCATGAAGATGACCCCGATGGCAATCTTCTTCTTTCTGGCCACGCCGAGGCTTGGTCCACCGCTTTCGTCAGACATGTTGAAGCTCTCCTCAACTGACCTGATCAGGACAGAGTTCACAGGGAGTCAACTTCAGAGCAGAGGCAGAGCCAGTATAACTTCCAAAGGCTGATTTATGTTTGCAGCTTCTGAGAATTACTCTTATCTTACCTTAAGTATTACCTCACATAGATGGTTAGAAGACTATTTTAGAGTCTCTTTTGCTAAGCGTCTTTCTCCTACACTTGCAGCAGGTTGATACTATTAACTACTGCTTTGATATTATCAATAAATATTCTACATACATCAAACCTATCATCTGTTTCAACAGCTAACAGATACGCCTAAGTATCCTTTTCTGCCTTTGCAAAGAAAATATGTTGAGAGACTTTTAATCCTGTCATTTTTTACACTTGGTAAACGAGATGCTTTGGTGCTGCTGAACTGCAGCGCCTGAAAGATAAGAGCACTCAGAGGCTGACAGCTGCATTTTCAGTGACAGGCCAACACAGCATCCTGTCTAGTCACGGCACCGTGTGTGTGTTTGTATGTGTAGTTATAAGTGCATAGCAGCAGTGTGTGTCATTTCCCCAGCTGCCTGCTGGATTCTGAGGAAGTCCTTGCAGGATAAACTTTACAAAAGCCTGTCAGAGGCTGTGAACAGGGAAGAAAAATGGATGGAGGTTAGCTTTTAGGAGGGACTCGGTTATGTGTGTGTGTGTGTGTGTGTGTGTGTGTGTGTGTTTGCAGTCAGATCCCATCGGCTATAGTCTGATGACAACATAGCCTCTGGAGACAATGGAGAACATGCCGGGTGTATAGCCAGCGTTTAGCGATAGGCTAAACAACTTCCAGTCAAGACTTCCTTTTCCAGGTGCTGCTTTGTTTGTGATTTACTTTAATTAAAAGGTCTTGCCTTTGCTGAAATTTCAACATCATGATGCAGATTTGTAAAAAGTAAAAATGAAGCTTTGTCAGGTCTGTCCTCAAGAGGAGAAGAAAACTACTTTTAAAATGCTCGTTTGTCGAACGGAGGTCGGCTCAATCATTTCTGATGCATGCGAGGAAGTCGGGAAATCTGAACGCTTTCCTGACACAGCGTCAAGGGAATTTATCTCAAGTTGAATTTTAGATCTTGAACAGATTGTAAGCTGAACTTGCTGAACTTGCTGCTGGTTCTACATTTCTATGTAGAATCTGTTAAAAGAGATTAGGGAGTGTAAAGTCGAGGGATTTTAAACATTGGTCTATCTCTCCTAAGCATTGCTTTAACCACTGTAGTTCTTCTTCTGAGCATGTACGTGTGGAAGGATTGCTATTTTACTTGTTAGCACCTTAATCAGTGTAAAATGAGTTTGAAAATGTGTTTTGCACAGTTCCTCTGTATGATTTTAGGCTTCTCACCATCGGGGGAAGACTCCGTTTTCCAGGCTGGTTGTTTGGCTGCGGAGCCACCGTCGCTGGTAGCTGGAGGCGCAGCTGCTGGTCAGGGAGGAGCCAGGAGAAGGGAAGGGAGTGATCAACAGGCTGCTCAGAGAAGCTACAGAGGGAGGGATGGAGAAAAGAGTTGGAGGTGGATGGAGGAGAGATAAGGGGAGGAGAGCAAAAGTGAATAGGGATCAGATGGAGGGAATGGTGGGTGACAGAAGAGAAAAGGACAAGAATGAGTCAGACAACAAGTGCGTAGGGTAGGGAACACATTCACACACACATTTCAACACAAAGCTAGACGGAAATCTGCAGGACTAATGTTTCAACTAAAACAAAGAAAATTGGAAACAAAACAGCACACACAAAAGAAATACACAAAACATCCAAACACAACCACACATACACCCCTCTGTCCCCTTTTCACGCTCACAACAAACAGCCTCTAATTACTGGATAGCTTTCATATGAGATCAAATGTCAGCTAGACTGTGAACAGTCACATGCTGCAGTTGTTGGACAACCTGGCTTTACACCAGACTGGCATCATAATGACAATCTATCCATACACACACACACACTATACGAGCCCTGATCACACGGTTATTTACAGCCCTTGAAACAGGCTCTGATCAATGGTCACATGAATCATTTAGCTAGTGTTTGATCTTGTGTGAAGAGATAAGGGGAAATAACTTCATGAGGCGAGTGTATAAGTGAAACTGAAAGAGAAAACTGATCTTGATAGTCGAAGCAGAAAAGCTTTAATAAAAGTAGAGGGGAGTTTATGAGGGGAGATTTTGTGTCATAGAGGGACTTGTTGGTATTTGTGTGTGTGTCAGAGTTGGATGAAGAGCTCTCCAGCCCGACCGCAGAGGGGAGGTGGAGAGAGGGGAGATGAGAGGACGAGTCTTGAATTAGAAGCTCATTTACTAGTAGCGGGTTTTGAGAGCTGCTATATTTAATCCTCTGCATGTGACCCGGGTTTGAGCAGAAAGCACAATTCCCTTCATACCAGTCATGCCAGTGGGGCATGGTGGTGTTTGTAGAGGGGGGGGTACGGGGGATAGGGGCAGAGCAGGGGTCAGTTTCCACTGCACAAAGTTTTCCGGACCCTGGAGGCCGTGTAAACACCTCCACACAGTGTCCCTGCGCTGCATCATCTTCGTTTTTGGCTGGTTTTAGGTCTAAAACACTTCAAACGTTTTTATAATTGACATTGGAGAAACGATCGCTCACCTATCTTACTCTCTTTCCATAGACACCACGATGAGGATATGTTTTAATGAATGGAAAACTGTGTGCATGTGCGTCTGCATACCACATTAGTGAAGTCGCAGCTTAAGTAGCAAGGGTTAAAGTAACCGGTGCTTGTGTAACCGTTCACACCCTTGACCTTGAACAGGGAAGTCAAAGAAGGGTCAAACATTTTGTCCTAGGATGTTCTGGAAAGAAAAGCTCATTAGCTGCATCACTCAAGGTTGGGGCGATCCGGACGACGGAGCCAAAGATAGAAGATCAGAAGGAGAATCTCATACGTGTAATAGTGCAGAAATTTCCTGACTTACACTTGATAACCCTGTTACTTCATCTTTGTGGGCAAGTATAAGTGAGAACCTGCTTCAAGCTCAGCTATGGAGCTGAAAGCTGTATCGAGTGTAGGTTAATCCAGGCTTTAGCTCCAAGTCTCATTAACCTACCTGACCTGGCGATGCCGCTGTCCCTCTCATCATAAAGCCCTCGGCCAGGCATGTCCATCGGGTGACTGTGGCCTGGAGGTAAGAAGAGGGAGGAAAGTAGAGAGAGAAAGTGAAGGGTTGGGTTAAGTCAAGGGAAGAGGGTTAAGGGAGAGGGCAGAGGGAGACAGAGGTTAAAGGTAGATGGGTCACATACAGAAACAGAAAGGAGAGAGAGAAGGAAATTATGGGAAAGGAGAGAGTGAATTAGATGAAGAAAGAGAAGAAAAGAGGGGAGAGGAGAAAAAGAGACAAAAAACAACCTGTGAGAAACTTTTAATATCAACAGCAAAATGAAGCATTTGGCATGCTGAGGACGCTTTAACATGACCAAGTAACTACTGCTCAACAAAAAACAGAACTGCATTCCTTTTACATAAAACAGTGAGTGCTATAACCTGGCCAAAGATTAAGAGGATATGTTGAAAATGGATGTTTAATTTGGTAGAAAAAAATCTAATAATAATATCCTTAGGCTTTGACTATGAGCTGCACAACTCTAGATGTGAGGTCCCCAAATTAAAAGCTCCAAACACAACAGGTGTGGGAAGAATTCTAACTGTGAAATGTCTGTTACTGCTCGTCATCCTGTCACTCCACCTTTTGTTTTGTAACAGCAAAAGCAGGAAGTGTCACAAGCATTTCTTTCTACACACTACTTTCTACATCCGACTCCATAATATGGATGTCACTGATCTGTTTGCTTGTTCTCAAATGTCCTTCTAGTCAACACTTAGGGGTAAAATAGGAAAAATGTCAGTGCCTCTGACCGCAGAGACGTGCGAAACCACAAAGGCAGCATCTCAATGTGCAGTTGAGATGATTAATGAGCAAAGTCAACATGAACTTTTAGTGTTTGTGAGTCTGCTCCTCAGACAGACTGTGCTTTATGGCCATACCAACATTGCATAACTGACCGAGCTTCACACACAATGCCAACTCTACGGATACCCAAATCAGGATTGTGGGTAGGTTGCGTGGCACAGGGAGAGGCGCTTTTCTTTGTAAAACCTCATCACAACTTTAGTACAGCAAGTTTCACCCCTCCGTGCAAGAGAGGGAGAGAAGGGAAAACACTGAAATCTTCTGGAAGGGAGCTCTTTGATCATCATGATGTAATTACATTACAGTATTTAAACTTAGTGGACGACAATGCATTATTCTATCGCTGCACTCAATCAAAGTTGTCTACAGAAACACTGAAAGCATAGTCAGTAATATGGTTTGCTTAGGACTTTGTAGCTTTATTGATTGTTTTGCTTGTAAATACAATCTTGCTCTTTTTGTTAGAATAAAAGAAGCTGATCAAAAAGCTCACTGGCAGATAATTCAGTCCATTACTTCACAGTGATGAATGATACATGGGCAATACACTTGGTGTTAATTTATGGGTATGAAAATAGATGCTCATCTCACATAGGTCCTGGGTTGTAAAGAACAGGGTTTTAGTGAGGATCACTGGTAGATGTCTGAGGATTACCCAAACTGCCCACAGATACTGCACACAGTATTAAAGTACCAGTAAGTGGGATTGAGACTGCAATATTTCTGGTTCAAATTCAAAGTCAGCAGAGAAAGTGGCATAAAAAGTAACGTTTCCCTTTTCTTCAATAAAGGTGACCTTTACCAAGGGATTTCACAACCGCAGCAGACGGCGTAACCGTGCAAACTTATTATTGCATTATTTAAGGTTTGTAAGGGGGCTTTTACATTCGGGATCCGGGCCCAGATCCGAGTAGACTTGAAAGTCTAGTTCGTTTGATTAGTTGTAACCGTACTCAGGTACGGTACGAAGCAAACGTACCTAATGTGAAAACGCCCCAAGGAAGAAAACACAGCTTACCATCTACTTTATATTGATGGTTAAAATGCTGATATCTTCTAAATGAATTGCCCAAGCATCATGGTCACTATCAAAGACGAGTGAGTGAAAGTACATGAGTGAAGAAGAGAGAGAGAAGAAGAAAGTGCAAAAACCTGAACTAGAACAACAGCCACCAAAACCAGTGAGAACCCATGCACACCCCCTCTAGACTACACCTGCAGGCCTGGGTCAGACAGTACTGGCAGCTATGTTTTATGACTTGATTGACAAAACTTTATGACTTACACTGCCCTTAGCAAAACAAAGGAACAGAAGGGGTTTAAAGCCATACGTGTACCTCTGTGATTTACTAAGTGGTAGTTTGTTTTGCATAGGTTCACTGCCCATTTTATGTAAACTGGCACTTATAGCATAAGTAGCATATTTTATGGTGGAGAAGTCTTAGAGTCGGGGCAAGAACTGCATTTTTATCCCTCTGGATTTGAATCAAAATGTTCTAAACTGCCCAGATGAACTTATCCAAGCAAAGACATCATCTTGTTCTTTTTAGGAGGAACATACCAAACATGTCTGATGCCCACCCTCTTAAAGAATTGTTTGTACAGCCTCTATCTGACCCAAGGCATTTGCAGACATGCTGTGATATTGCATGCCATGACTACTGCTACCACTTCTAGTGCAAGAATCACCACACAGGCATGCAGCCCCTGAGAGACGGGGCCTGTACTAACACTAGTGCCGTCCCCAACTACAGCCTACACACACGCATGCAACTGGCACACATAACTCGTGACCAGCTTTTAAGCGCCAACCTGAAAAGAAAGATGCGCTCTTGATGAGGCGCAGAGGGCCCTGTTCAGAGAAGGCCCGTCGAGGGCTGCAGAGTTGAGAAAATCCTGCGCGGCATAAACAAAAACATGGAAAAGAGGAAAGGGAGGAAGAGGGGAAAAGACAAAAAAAAACATGGACCATGGTTAGTAAATGAGAGGAGAGGAAAGCTGGTTGCCTCCTGCGGTCTGAACATCTTGTAGTAAACAAAGTAGTAACAAGAGCTTTTTAGTCTGGGATGAAATTATGACCATCATTTGTTACGTCAGACAGACAGTCAGACAAACAAGAAGGCTGGTATCACTCACAGAAAACACAGCTACCAAAACTAATGAATCATAAAAGGCTTTACTTCTTAGATATGTATATGTTAATGAATTGTGCCTTTTCTGTGAGGATGACGGAGAAATGAACATATGAACAGAATTTGCCAACAGTTCGCCATACTTTTCCTTCTGCTTGGACTGAGTCATACTCTCAATAGGTTGTGTATCTACTTTATCTAAAATATCAAGTTTCAGTAACAGGCAGAGTCATAGTGAGCTACTGGGAAGCCCCAGTTGAGTCACAGTAGAGCTATACTGCTGCGATTGCTTGACAGGACAACAATTGTTTCCACTAATTTGCAGAGAAAACTTGTGTCTTAAAGCACATTAAAAAGTGATCCAACTGTTCATTAGGTTACTGTAGGAACAATATGGGAGAGCTGTTGGCAGAGCCTATTCAGACTGTTTTGTACTCAAACACAAATGTTAAAACACCAGAAAGAGAGAAACTAAGTCAGCTGCTTCTTCACAGTTCTACCAAGGAAGTTGAACTTGAACAAAAATGCAAAACTCAAGCTGCACTTGGTTTTCAGCTGTAAATATTGACACTTCATAGTGTTGCTCAGATCAAGTTGTTATGATGGGAGCTCAATAATTACTAAGGAAACATAAGAAACTAAATATGATTGACTGAATATGTGGTCATGCATGCTCTGAAATTAAATTCGCAGAGTGCCTGATAATGAAAACATTTTAACCAGTTTCTACTCGCAACGCACAATTGAACTGAAAGCAAAAAAGGAGGAGCGTTACTGGTGTAGCACAGTGTTTCCGTGGTTACCTATGTTCCCGAGGAGACTATTGGCCCCTGTGTTTTGATCTGGCCTCAAGGTGTTGCTGTCCTGCCCAATGAACTCCAAACTGTCCTGTAACCTGCGGAAGATCCAATTAGTTGGTTTATAATATATTACTGTTAATATGTACCTGTAATCTATGTGCATATGGAATAACATGTATTTTTTTTACTTTAAACTCAATTAAAACAGACAATGTGTAGACTATAAAGGAAAACTAAATACAGCAATTAATGTATTGAAATACATTTAGAAACATACAGGCAGGGAGACAATATCAGTGGTTGACATAAACAAAAAGAATAAAGACTACAGAGACAGATATAACTGAGACAGATTGTAAAAGAAAGATAAGTTCTGCATGAAGAAGCTGTTGCTGTAGGAATCAGGGCAAGAAGTGGGTGTGTACGTGTTGATAAGCATGTGTGAGTGTGTGCTTACGTGTTGAGACTGCCGTACACACTGCCTCCCGTCCTGGCGGTGAAGACTTTACTCAGCATCAGCTGAGGAGGTGATCTGATATGACGACAGCACAGGGACAAAGATCATCAGCATGAGTGCACGTTTGTGTGCCTCTCATGCCTGACCTCATTTGACTCTTTTTCTACATCATCAATTTATAACTTCTTCTATTTTTTGTTCCTCTGGTGCCCTTCTCTATAACTTCACTGACTCTCCTTACCCTGCATTTCAACAAGGCTAAGAAATGTGAATAATAATAGGGCAAAATTGTTCTGCCTTTTATGCTACAAATGTTATTCCTTTATATTAAATGTCACAACACAAGCTATTGACACATGCCTATTCCTCTTACCTGATCTGGTGGATTTTAAGTGTGGAACCTTTGTAGCTCATAGCCACAGAGCCAAACATCATTTCTCCTAGCATGACCACATCGGACGAACACCTCGAGCCCTGAGGAAAATGGGAGGAGCACAATGTTTGTATTTACAGATGTATACGGGAGATTCTGCATTCCTGAGTTAGTGTGCTAAGATGTGTGCTACCTGGAAGCGCAGGCCTTGCTCCTTTGTTTCCTTGGTTTCAGAGGCGCATGAGGAGGAGCTGTCCAGGGAACTGCTGCTTCCTCCTGTCGGCCGGAGCTGGCAGCATTTCCCGAACATCTTCACCTGTGCCTCAGTGCTCTATGGGGTAAAAAGAAATGGGGTAATCTATACAAAATTCCTATAAACACAGACTAATTTAAATCTGCAGAAGGCTCAAGTTACATCAGAAAATCACAATACCCTTAAGGCAACATCCTCATTCATCCTGAAAGAACCATTTTAGCTTTGTTTACAGCTATTAAGGATGTAAACAAACTTAAAGCAGCTTCTGAAAACATAAACATGGCAGATTTAAAAGCATACCAGCCACATCCATCATTTCAGAGACATATTAAAGAAAAAGCTCTTCTTATGACTAACATTTGAAGTTGCATTGCAGGTTGGTCTTTACTCTCCTTATAAATAATTGGGGACTAAACAACAACACAAAAAAATGTACAACAATTAATGCAACAATATTAGTATATGAAATTGCAGAGACGAATGCAGAACTACGTCCTTATATAAAAAGTCACATTCTCAGTCTAACTTCACCCTGATGCCCCGACATTTTAACAAGTCCCAAAAAATAAAAAGGTCACCAGCAACTATCCAGTTAATTTTTTAATGGACAAACTTAAATAAAGTTGAATTGTTCTGGTCCAAATCCATAGAAACCTAACCCAGAGGCACTTGTGTAAACAGCAAACTAAAAGCAATGTGAGCTCAATCAGCCTGTGTCATGTGCCTTCTTAACTTGGCAGACTATTCAAGAGGAATGCATTTGGGAGGGCAGGGAGCGGAGGGGGAGGGTGTTTGTGTGTGTGTGTATGTGTATGTGTGTTTTAGCTGGGCTCTGGTAATGGCTCACATGAAACGGCTATCGCTGCCAATGTAAGAGAGACAGAGACAAAGGAAGGGATAACTTAGCGGGAGTAAAGAATTACTGTTTTAGCTTAACTCAATTGTTTTAAGAACATTTGCAAAGAGTGTAGAAATAAATTCAACAAGCCTTGCATATTTTTGATTATTTAACCGTAACATGATTGATTTTGTTGAACACAGTATCTGTGCTTGTGTGGGTTTCTGTGTGTACATGGGCGTGTGTGTGTGTGTGTCCGCTGCAGTGCAGTGTGAGGTGTGTACACAGAGGCCAGCAGCATGTGACTGCCAGTCATATGACTCTTTCGGGAACTCGTGAGCGAGCAGCACTGCAATCATCCCCTCCCTCCCTCCCTCCCTCCTGCTCTCTGTTTCTCCCTCCCTCCCCCACTTCAACTTCATCCCTCTCTATTTTCTGCAGTTTTCTTTCTTGCCTTTTATACATCTGTTTCTTCCCATGTCCAGGTTTGTTTCTTCTTAAGCTCTGCCTTTCCTAACATCTTACCCCTCCTTCTTTCTTTTCTTCATCCTCTACTCTTTCCCCCCCCCCTCCCATGCCTCTCTGTCCACTCCTTGTTTGTGTACTCCTCATTCTCTACGATCCCTGTGTGCTTTTGCTTGTCCCTGCTGTTGATCACTCTAAAATAAATTCCTCTGAGTTGACGAAAAAAAACACACAAAAAAAAACAAAGAGCAGCAATCATGTCATGTGATAGAAGTCAAACAGAGGCTGGCAAGGCTCCTGCGGTGCAGGATGCACCAAAAAATATTGACATCAGCTGAGGCGACACACACAGCGCACTGAATCCTCTTACTGCATTGTTCTGGTTATTATCCTGTGGTTTTTCAAGAGCTCACTTCAAAGACATAGCACTGTTTAAGAGGCAAACATATATTGCATAACTCTTTTAATTGCAGATCTATAACTTATGTAGGACATCAGTAAATGCAAATCTAAGAGCCGAGCAAATAGACATTCCAATTTTCAATGCCAGGGTGTCATAAGACAGCAGGATTGTGGATGTGTTTCTGTGTGATGCCAAGGTTATGAACTTAAAGGTTAGATAAGGTAAGAGAGGGAAAACCTGGTCAGAGAGCAAAGCGGATAGGTAAAACAGGCAGGTGAGATGTAGGCTGGAGTGGCCGAACAAAGAGAACGACAGGAGGTACTAAGAGGTGTAGCGTGAGAAGCTTAAGAAACTACAAAGGAGAGTAAAGCAGGGAGAAAAAAGCACAAAGAGAAAGAAAGGCTGAGGTGAAAGAAATGTAGACAGGTTAAAAAAAGATTACAAAGGAAAGGTAGAGAAAGTTTAATTATATGGAAAAAATGGGAGGATTAGAAATGGGTATATGGAGACAGATGAGAGGGAAAGACAGGTAGAGAGATAGAAAAATAGGGATTTATAATGATAGATACTGTAGGAAAGACTCAGATAACTGACTTATTAAAGGACAATATACATGAAATTACAGTGAAACAGTAAATTAGAGAGAGGAGACAGAATAGGGGGACAAATTAGAGAGGCTGAGACTGCAAAGACAGTGAAAAAGACACACGGTGAGTGACACGGCCGTCATGTGAGGATGAAAGAATGCTGCTTACACATGGGCTGTCAGCTGAGGCTATTATTATTGGAGATAAGAGCACCAGAACAAACCGGTCTGGGTCAGGCAGAAACACACAGAGGCGGTATGAAAATATTAGGCATGTTATTAAAATATTTAAAAGGGGGGGAAAAAGTGGTGGCCGTGCGTCATAGTTTGTTTGAAAACTCAGCTGGCAGGAGCTACATGCCAGAGGCCATGCACCCAAAGCTGATTATAAAGCCGAGAGTTATAATTAATGTGTTTGAGAGCTTCAGTCGCACACATCCTGATAAAGACTGCTACGCTGCGGTAAAATGCTTTTTAATCTTTATGTCTAAAATGGGTTTGTTGACAATAAACCAACTATGAAGCACATGCACTCAGTGACGCACAATAATAGTTGACATATTGTCAGAATTTAAAGTGATATATAGCTTCATATTACTTTTTGGCATCCAGTGTGAGTGGAACCTTTTTTTTACTGCAGAGAAAATCAAACTCATTTAACTGGCTTCTGCTACTGACCCTGTTTTGGTGAAACAGTTGAATAAAAATCCAACGTCAAAGTTCAAGAGTCCAACAAACCTAAAGCAACATTTTAATATCAACAGCATCCTTCTTTTAAAGGGACAGAAGAAATCCCTTTATTTATCACTGTCCCTTTATTAATATAAGAAATTAGCTAAATAAATTAATGCCTGATTTAATGCCAATAAAAAAGGACCTGCACACTTTCCAACAGGACACATTCCCTGCCCTCCACTCTTGATCCCTCTGTCAGACACTGTTTACTATGGGGCGGTGAGGCGTCCTGCAGGATAAGCAGGATAAGGTGCAGCCTGTGTCCTCTGAACATCGTGAAACAGTCACATGACATTATTGCATGTCACGCCTATGTGACTGTCTGACTGTCTCTTTTTTTTTTGCTTGTGTCGGTCTCTCTTGTCTTCTCTTTGCTCTTGTCAAATGACAGTTTTAAAGCCATTTAAATACCACCTTGGAGCAATCTGAACTAAAAAAAGAGACGGCAGTATATGTGACTAAATAAAGCTAATAAATACATATAAGTATAATAAACGGGCAGGGTAGGAGAGGAGAAACGTGAAAGAAGGTGTTTGACAATGTGTTCTGCAAATATTTTCACATATTAACATCTTAAAGTTCCAGACTTTTAAATATGACCTCAGGCTACTCTACTAAACTAACACAGTCTTTTCATTACTATCTATAAAAACACACATACATATATAAGACAAACATGTGACTCACAGTTATGGGGGTTTCCTCCGTGCCCCTCTTTTTGGCATTGGAGTCGAAGAGGACATTTCTGCCGCGCCTCTCACAGTCCTGGTACACTATCAGCCTGATCTGACTGGGCTCCAGCTGGGGGACTGGCCAGCTAGATGGAAGAAAGAATGGACAGAGGAGAGGGGGATTAAAACAAGTGAAGACAGAGACAGAAAAAGTGATGCAGAAAAAGAGGGATGGAAGATAGGAGGTGGGATGGTGAGAGAAAATAATGCCTTTAGTTTAAATAAAATAATAAAGCAGAAGAGTGAATAGAAAAATTAAGTAACATCTCAAATACTCTTGAAATATCTTTTATGCATTTTTACCAGGAATTTGCACAATAGGGACAATGAGGTCACGCTCCAGTAACAACATCTGGTGCAGCAATACAGCTTTTTACACTGCAAATACTCATCCTGAGAACAAACCTTTTCAATGTGAAACTTGATCACTTAGTACTGTCGCATTTTAATAAGCTGTCGGGTTCCTACCAGGGTTCACTTCTTAGGGCAATGTAGGGCCTTTATATCCAACTGCAGGGATACACCTCAACTCACTCAGCAGGTTTCATCCAAGATAAGCAAAATAGATACGACTTTTTCTTTACTAATCCTTGCCTGTGATTAGCATATATTGCTTGCACCCTCTGACTGCTCTACATTCATAAAGAAACACATGTGACAGTCACGTGGTATAACCAGTCTGCAGCTACACAAGATGAGTCGAGACACCTTACTTTGCTCAAGGCAATGAGCCTTATTCTACACATGGTTGTAGAGAAAAATGATCAGTCAGCTTCTTACTATGAGCAACTACGTATTTAGCAACGTCCTGATCAATGTCTGATGACAGTCGGTGGATTCTTCTCTTGTCGTGTCTTTTAAATTTGATCGAACAACACGTATGGCCCTGAGGCAGATCAGCTGAAATTTTAAGTCTTGAGCTTACAAAAATAATAACAAAGCAGGTTTTATTTGCCAAACGTGCACTTTGATGTTTAGTTTGGCTGAAATATCTAATCTAATATCCAACTATGACTCAGTAAGTCAGGTATCAAGTAGGCAGGGGCTGTTCCAGTTACTAGAAATACGTCCTTAATGAAACAAGAAAAGAAGGATAGGTAAAATCCAAAGGCATATTATAAGTGTTTAAACTGTTACAGACGTTTGTAGTTGGACAGGAAATACTGTTCGTCCGATGTGGTAAAAGTGAGCCGTTATTATTTGCATCCTCTTCTCCATGACTGTTGTTAGGTAACCTGTGGTTTTCTTCAGCTCATCTTATCAATGCCAGTCATCTCAGGAAATATTATTGCATATTTACACCTCACTATGGGTACTAGCATGCCTTCACAGAGCTCTGGCAGTCTGGTCTCTAGCTTCCGGGGAAACACTGTCCCCTCGTTGATTTATTAGGGGCTATAAAGATGACAGGGGATTGGACAGACAGATAGACAGTCGAGGATTTTCTGCCTGATCTGATGGATAGATGGGTCAGGCAGATGGACACAGAGCGGGACCTAAATATAGCCTTTTATTGGGAGACAGGGAGCGTCCCTTAACACAAGTGTTTATAGTAAATGGGTTGGTGGGGAGGGGTGGAAAAGGAACAGTTAAGTCCATTTCACTTGCCAACCAAATAGCACACACAAGGCCACATTTTAAAAACAGCATTCGAGTTGTTGGTCAGTGAGCTCTGACGGGGCAGGGAATACCTTTGAGTGAAAGTTTATGTGTACATTCCCATGCATGTGAGCTACTATTTACTAAACACTGGTGTCAAAGAATGACCAGCATTCTTGGAGCGAAACGATTCAGTCTTGCAGGAGAGCTGGGGGGAGGGAGTTATTTGCAACAACCTGCTGCAGCTTGAATTTGTCAAACCAAATTCATTAAAAGAAAAACTTTTTTACTAATAGGCACAGTTTCACAATGAGCTGCATCACAATTTCTGCAAGGAAACTACATTCACTGCATCTTACTTTATTCTAACTTACCAGAAGTGCTGCCTTCCGATATGGACCAAAACCACCATCTGAATTTAAATGAGGTTTTGTGCTCATTCGACCGAGGGAACACTTTACTGCATGCTAGCTGCTGCACAGTGTTTCCCCTGGCATGTGTGTCATTCTGTGAAAACTGATGAACCTGTACTATAGCTCCTCGTTTATGCTTTCCAGTTGCTTGAAGTGTAATGTAATTCATGAGATATAGAAAGTCAATGCAGTGTCAGGCATATTTATTTTGTCCTTGCTGGTTTAAGAATTCATTTAACTACATATTCTGCATTCATACATACAGATATCTGTTTATAGAGATTAACCAAGCAGTAGGTCATAGTTCAATGGCACATCACTGACCAGACTGACTGACTGACTGTCATCTTTCACTTCTTTAAGACAGTTTCATACAGTGATGTGTAGCCAACTGATCTTTTCATTCAACTTATATACCATCCAACCAGGGTTTACAATGGTGGATCAACTGGATTCAGACACTACTTAGCTGGTGTTCTGGCTGTTTTTGTTTTGACTGACAGCTCATGAAAGTCAATCCTGTCTGACTGAAATTTTTTTTACTTTTCTCCTACTGGGTCTTATCCGAGGAGAGACCAAACCTCTTACCCAGTCTGAGTTTAAAATGTGTGACGTAATGCGTGCCCAGCCTACATAATGAGCTCACATTGCATTGTGTTGTGTTGGGTTAATATTCAGCCCAAAGACTTGTGTGTAAGATTACAAATCAGCAGGTCGTTTTAGTCTGTCACATGCCTCCTGCATTTGGACTAGTGGCTTTAATAAGTGGGTTATTTACAAATGTAACTCTGCGGTTTGGTTTCATGTGATCAGATATTGTGCATCTTGGCACGTCTTGATTAACACACATTTTACCATTGAGACAGAAGAATTGTTGGTGCAATATTGAAATGGCAATATTTGCTGTTCTTATACAGTTTTGAAATGACAAAACTTCCTCAGATATGAGTTTAACAACTGCAAAAATAAGATGACGTATCGTTTCAGTAGAGCCAAGAGGACATCTGCATATTTTGACAGCATGTTCAGTGCTCCCTTTGTTTTAAACATTCCAGAGAAAAAATACAGAGAGAGATCCAAGAAAAAAAAAAAGCAATAAACACAGGACAGAAAGATAAAAAGACGGATTAAAAGTCAGAGCCCTTTTATAAACAACAGCAAAAACAGAGTAGAACATTTTTCTTTAAGTAAAGACAAAGAGAAAAAATAAAGATTGGGTTCACAACAAGAGCAGGGCCAGAGACAAAGAACAAAAGCCGACCGCAACAGAAGGAAACGAGAATGTTTAATGAGCAAATGCAGCCAACACTGAAGGGCAATAAATTCAAAAATTAAGCTTAATAATTAGTGAAAAGGTCACAGAAAACATAAAGGCAAAAAACATTTGCGATAGAGGGACAAGCATTTGAAAGAAAGACGAGGCAGAGTGGCAGAGCGAGAGCAAAGGAGGAAGTATCCCATCAGTGAGCTTGTGACAGTCACAGCGCTGACAGAAGAGAGAGGGGAGTCATTCATAAAAGCAGCACATGACTTCATGACTGTTACATACTTGTACCGCTGTGACCTCAATTGTCTGAACCAAAAATGACATTAAAGTTTACTCTCGGACAAAGGTATTCATTTTCTCGAGGAACCTGTTGAGCCTAACAAATAAATCCCGGCAACAGTTTTAATGAAGTTACATTTGAAGACGACAAGCAGGGACTTTTTTTGAAATGATTCACCTTCTTCCTTGACAAAAGGTATCAATCAGACATGTAAAACAGAAACTCATTGACAACTCCTCCCACACACACGTTCCCGCATCGTTCTTTCCTGTAAATAAAAACAAAGGCGTGCTTCATCGTAAACCCATTGATCTTCATTATATAACATTGACCTCAAATGATAGAATCAATCCCTATCTTCACCACAACGCCTGATGCTCAAAACTACAGCCTCCAACTCTCAAACTGCAAGTCCTGCCCAGCTGAAAACAGCCACAGGTTGCCAACACACCACAAGACTTCAAACAAACAACAACACAAACAATGTTCTCAATCATCCTTCAATCAACACTACCATGCCCACTTGGATGCACACAAGCCTGGTTAAATATTACCGTCTCCTACCTGGGCATCATTGCGAGTCTGCCAGTCTTTCCCCAGCCCTCTCCCTCTCTCTCTCTCTATTCCTCTCTCTTCTCTCCTCTCTCAGCCAAAGCAGGGTCTAAGAATAGCGGTGAACTAAATTCACACAACAACATGAGACTGTCAGGTGATCGCAGGAGCACTGTGTGTGCTGGACAGTACAGAGGCAGCGACAGCAGCGAGCCCGGACTGCTGACTGCCAGAAAGCGCTGTGATAAGAGAGAGCGACAGAGGGGATTTGTTTGTGTGTCGTTTCTTAATCCCGCTCTTTTTGTTCCTCTCTCCCTTGTTTTCCCTCATCCTCTCTTTCTGACTTTCTCTCTTTGATAAATTTAAATACAATGCATCCTCTTAGCAAAAAGAGAAGAGAAGCAGAGAAACCAGACTGTTTTAAGTGAAAGCTTCCCAAAAGTTGATTCCTCTTTAATTGTTCCTTTATGTATAAATGCATCGTGGTTACCAGAAGGTTTACGACAAGTGGCAGCTTATTTATATCTGTAGCTAAACTACAAAAGAGAGCAGACAGTCCACAGTGAGAAGTGAATCCATCATGGACCTGCAAAAATATCTCAGTATATCTGTTATCATTGTTTGAGTTGTTAAACTCTGGTGACTGTGGGTAAGGTCCAAAGTTGTACGAAGTATCATTGTAACAATGCCGGAGCCCTGAATTCAATTTTTTAACAATGAAGATGAAAATTTGCAAAAGTGAAACAGGCATGGGTAATAACTCCTTATTACGTATTAGGCAGTGATCCCATCATTTAAGTAGTCTCAGTATCCCATCGTCTAAAGTAAAGAGACCTATCATAAATGTATCTTTACAGTCAAACGTTCTTTGAGTGCCAACAAAATGATTTGGTGCAACAGTAGTAACAAAAACTGTGTTTTTGAGGAATATAAAGACTTCACCCAAGAAAATAGGCATCCAATGTTATGCACGGGGAGGCCAAGTGCATACAAGCGGGAGAAAAATATGTTCGTAATCTCCGATTCTTGGACAATTAGAAACTAACTCCGGAAAAGAGGAACAAAAGCATCTTTCGCTGCTGCTGGGTGGTGGGGGGTATACTGGTAAAGGTCACAATAGAGCAATCAAGTTTCCTTGACTTCAGTGACATCAGCCTACTTACTGACCTCAAAGAGCCCTCGCTCTCTCTCTACACTGCCACCGGAACATCTGTGCATGTGTGTATGTGTTTGTCGGTCATAGCGTTTGTCAGAGGCCGAGAGACAGTTACATAAATATCCCCTCAGTCCGAGCTGTGTGACGTTCTTCCGGTTGTGTGTGACAGAGTTTTCTGGTAAGTTCAGCAGTTTATGAAAGCTGCTGTCTTATTCAAAGACAGTTATGTGCCATTTCTGCTGCAGGCAACAGACAATGCTCAGTGCAATCATAAAATACATTTTGAGTGTAAACCAATTAGAAAAATGAGAATGATACAGAAAGAAACCAATCACTGATGTTCTTTTCTCTGAGTCTTCTGTATTGTGACGTTTAACTTGTTCAGCTCTTCTTCTGAAATGCCATTAGTCGTAAAAAATGCTCATCCAGCTGATATGGAACACTTGTTTTGAGCAGTCGTGCTACTTTCCCATGACGAAAGTGCCCCATTAAAGCAATCTCCGAAGTGACACAAGAAAAGAAATCATATCTAATCTCTTGGATATCTCCAGCGTCACGGCGAAACCTCCCACACATACATTCTCAGACGCACGTAGAAACAATAATATTTATTCTGAAGTCTGCCTGCTTGTCAAGTTTGAAACCTTACATGTATAGAGTAGTAAACCTGTGTAACACTATATGGCCTGAATAAATAACCCCATAGAGCAACCACTCCTTCGGAGGCCAAGTCTATATTTCTTTCCTTCCTTCCTTATTCCTAGAACTAACAATTGTTTTGCTCAGTCTTGGTACTAAACATCAGCTACCTCTAGGAGCTGGCCCACACAGCCTGAAAGCACCTGACTACCTGCATACCTGCCGGTTTCTCTGCTGGTTGCATAGCATTGAGGACTTCTGCATTCCAGCAATCACATGATTCTGAGTGAGTAAAGCTGCTGAAACGCCCGGAGGTTACTGCACTTGACACATTTGCAATAAATTGAGGCGTTGATTGAGAGGAGTCATAAAGCCTGAGGCGGATATCAGCTAGAATCAATACATTTTGTTCAAGTCACAGTGGTTTAGATAAAAGACTAAAACAAATGTTATTGAAGTAAGAAATGAGAGCCAATGAGTGTGTATGTTTAACATATTCAATACACACAAAAAAAATGACATTAATTGATATTAACAGTATATTTGAAAAACTATTAAGATCATATTTTGTACCAAATCACCCAGCCCTATCCTGAAACAAGCTATAATTACATATCATGTGTTTGTCTTTACACTGTGTCTGCATTATCCACTGACTTATGTACAGTACTACTGTGACTTCTGAATCAGCAGCACATGACAGACAAGGAGTGATGAGAGTGATGAGCATATGACTGTGTCTCACAAGGAACCACATGAACCTTTCATCAAGCTCAACAGCAGTGCAGAATGTAGGTGACAGTTATGTAGAAATCAGGTCGTCAATTTTCCTTTCTTTCAAAGTACAAAAGTGATTCACCGCCATTTATGTGACAACGGCAACAAGTATAAGTACATCAAATTTAAATGTTTCTCTCCTCTTTGCTTTATTCGGTTATGAAAGGGACAGGAAGTGTCATATGATAGACAAGATTAAACGCTGAGCCTTAAAGCAAAGTAATTATTCTGTCAGTCAGCACATCCTGCCTCTCTTACAAACAGCCTCCCCCACCTTCCTAACCCTCATTTCTCTCTCCCTCTGTCTTTCTCTTCTGGAGGCTGAAAGTAGGCTAATTAGGTGACTTTTTGGTTCGACTTTGAGGATCCCAGCAGACACAGTAATCAACCTGTCTGTTATCTGTGGACGTTCAATGCCAAACACTGTATCTGCCCTGGGCTGATAAGGGCTTTGTGATCACCTGAACACGGTTGTATTTACACAATGTATATTTATAAGTTCGTCTTCAAGGTTAAAGAAAAAAAGAGAATGAACAAACCTCTTTTGATGACAGTTTAAGCATCTTACTACGCTTATCATACCATTGATGTTGGTGAAAAAAAGAAAAATTAGGTGTAAATCCTCACTCTGTTCCCAGCAAATTACAAAAAATGTCCTCTAAATACTGCAGTTATTGCAGAGGCAAGCATAACCCATAAAGATCACAAAATTGAGCTCAAATTGCTTATGGACATGCAACGAAAAGCTCCATTTTGATCATTATATCAATCAATAAATCAGTATGAAAAAGAAAGAAAATAAATGCCTTTGTACTGCCAATAAAGCCACTGTTTTTGCAAGAATAACTCACATTCTAAAATAAAAGCGAAAGCTTTATCATGCCTTGACCTACTTGTGTGAATATCAATAGTGGTTAAATCTCACTTTTGTTCGCAGTCATGACTCTACATACCGTAGATTGAATGCAGAGCAGACTGTACCCAACTCTTTTGTAGAGTAACACAGCATGCAGTCTGTGGTATGTTTAGTTCTAGTGAAGACCTTCTGCCCTTGTATCATGTATCAGCATTAGCTGTGAAATGGGAAACTACTGATCGCTAACAAACACGTGGTGATTATTCTGTTTCTGGTAATCATTAAAACTGCATTAATAAATACAGATATCAAATTAACTATGCAAGTTCTCTTTTCCACAGTCTGATATATGTTGGTTGCAAGGTCATAATCCAGTTAATGTAAAAACAATGATCAACAATAACGACCTAATGATACAGGTGGAATGAAATATCTGCACTGTGTGTGGTCAGCACTTAAATTGATGTCCTCAAGACTTGGATGTGCTGGCTTAACTACATGTTAAGCCGACATACTAGCACTCACCAGAATTCCACAACGTGTGTGTGATGTGTGTGCAGCTTTTACGTAAAACTATATCTTTACTATGACCCTGCAGTTCTGAGAAGCCCGAGTGTGGCCACTTAAAATAGCCCCGATAGGAACCTGATGACAGCCGCCGTCTTTACAGAACCCTGGCAAGCCTGCAGGTTTCACACACTCACAGAAGAAAGCAGCCTTGCAATGCAAACCTTTTATACATATGTACATCTATAACAACAAGCGTTAAATATGCACAACTAATAAAAATACTGAGTGTGAAGCAAGCACACACTCACACCTCTCTCTATTTGTCAAACTTGTAGATGTATGCTGGTGACTGAGAACACAGCCATGTGATCATCCCACAAACATGATAGCCTGGAGATTGATGAAAGCCTCACATGACACACAGAGTTATGAAAGTATGCAGTAGAGAAAGGACGCCACGCCATTCAGGAACCTGAGACACTACTTCTCCTGTAAACTACCAAGGAGAAAGCATAGCTACACATAAATCTAATGTGGTGTAAAATTATGTTCAGCAATATGCAGTCATGTATTTCCACTGATGGAGGATGATTCTGAGATATGTTGGACCGCGCAGTGTGTTGCTGATTCATCCCAAATATGATTAAGTAGGTGTTACAGCTCGGTATCGCTTTTAAAATTAAGATACCATTAAAGTACCATTAAAGTGATACTGATACCTATAGAGTGTTGTATTTGATACCCTTTTTTCATACTTCATTTGATAACCATCATGTGAACGGAAGCATTCAGTTGCTTGGAAATGCTACCAATACTCATACTTCCTCCAAATGACTTCGTTACAGGAATACATTTTAACTGCCAACTCTGTCAAATATACTGCACCTTAGTCGACATGCTGCTTTACATAGTTGGTCTATACTTTAAAAAGGTATCTAGTACAGGACTGTATTTTAAATTTGCCACAAGGTTTTAGAAAGTTTTAGATTTATATTAGTCAAAGGCCAATTTCATACCAACTTGAAATTGCAAAGCGCACCAAAAAGATGAATCAGGTAAAGGCTTTGTAATTTTCCAAATAAGGAAGTCAGTGGACTGGTTCTAAAAAATCTATGCATTTAACAATAAAGGTAATTAATAAGTAAATATTCAGGACTAGAATTGATTTGGGTTTTGAAGTCTTACAAAATTAATTGTAAAAACAAAAAGGCTGCCCACAACCATCCCATCCTGTCTCAGTTACCCCCCCCTTCCTCCTTTTCGTATCTCAGCGGAAACACAGCTATATTGAGTTGTCTGGCCCCAGGTCAAGAGGGAAGTTTCCTCAGCAGGCAGCAGAGGCAGGGGCAGCCAGGACAGGCAGTGTGGCCGTGGGTGGGGAGGACAAATCTACTGGCTGGCGATCCGGTCGCTGACTGGCCGCAGGATGAGCCAGGAGCTCTCTGTGTAATGTACAGTATGCTGTCCCTTGTCAGGTGCTGCAGCCAGGGAAACAGGATAGGATTTTTAGGCTTTCCTCCCAGGGTCAGCCAACCTTATGCCCTCGATGGTATTCTGGAGGTGTGCTGTGACAGGGCTTTGGCTGATGCATTAGGCAGGGCATCAGGGTTTCAAAAGGTACAACAACAAAAAAACGTCATCACTTGCAAGGTTTTCGCTGGAAAATTACCCAGTTAGCCTAGATCAGTTTAATAATGCACTATATAAAGCTCAACCCTTAGGGGTGACAAGTATCCTGATATTTGGATTAAAACATACATATATCAGTGCAGTAAATGCACAGCGATAATCCATTGATTTTGGTTATCAAATTACACCAAAAGTAATAAAAACAAAATGCACTCAGCAAAAGTTATATGCAATTCTTCAAGCTCAGGAAAGTTATAAAAACAAACCAACCTGCTGTACAAACTACATATGGACACTGCATTGGTTTATAATTTTGGTCATTCACAATAATCTTTGATCTACTTGTGAAAAATGAACATTTGTGTATGTTAGTAGCCCTTCTGATATATTGGTTTGGCTCTACTACGTTATATTGAGCCCATGATTTAAGGAGATTCATTCCAGTGTTCCACAGGTGTTTAAGTGGGTGTCTTCAAAGTCTTACTAGGAATAGATTGCAACACCCATTTTATGCAGCCAGCTTAATTCTTTGTATTTGCTGTCTTACATAAGCAGTCCTAAGTGATGTTAAGCAACAGTTAGAACACATCACTTCTTAGTTGTAGAGCAATAGTGAATGCTTTTTCTGCAGCCTTTCAGTCTTCTCAAGACACACCTTACCCCTTCCTCTGTCCAACCCCTGACTTTAAAATCCCCACTATTAAAGCTCTCCTCTCTGTTTTCATTATTCTTTTATTCTGTTACACCCACCACTTCCACCTATTCTTTTTTTCTAACTGGATCTAACAAGCTTCCACTTTTACAGTCCTTTAGGTGTTCTTTCTTCCCTCACAGTTCTGCCCTCTTCAGAGCAATTCATGTCTGATGAATGGAGAGCTCATGCCCAAGGTATGAAGACGCAGCTGACCACTGAGTGAACATAAACGCCCTCTGCCTGCCTGTTTGCTCTCAGATTGAAGCCAGCCAACCACATACACACGCGGCTTTTATACCACTGGGCACCTTTATGACCACGGAACGTGCGCTGGCACAGACATGAGACCAAAGGGCAAGTAGCACGAAAGGAGGTGAGCTTTCAGGCCCATTGGTAAATATATCCACCATGGGTGACAGCAGGCTCAGAGTAACATTTTCCAGTGCAAGTGTGTTTAAAATTAAAAAGAAAGCTTTCCCCTTGGTGGCAGACCTGACCCTGACCCAGAATGTGTGTGGGAACATAAACAGGGAAAATGGGAATCAACTCGGGGAGTATAGAGTACTTGCCAGGTCAGTGATGCTCGATTGCTCAGTCAGGTTGAATTTAGCCTTAGAGTGTTTAAATAGCAAGTACTTATACTGCTTATACATTCTGTGTTATTCTTTACCTGCATGGACATTCATAACAAAAAATAACAATTCTTCACATTATCATCAATTTTTAATTAAATCTAACTTCATTTAAAAATCAGCAGCACCCTCTGCTACAGATACTGAATCACGCGGTAAGTATGTAAATGGGAAATGGACTGCACTTCAGAGCTTCTGCCTTGTGATTAAGGGACAACCCACTCTCCCTCTGAGCCATGGCCTCCCCAAAAGCTTTAAATTACAGTATCACTGAAAAATTATGTTAAAATTCTGTATGCTAGGTCAACAAAACAAGTGCCTGTCAAGATAATAAAGTTGCTGCTTTTCAATTTTAAATGAAATCATGATGCTTTTTTTTTTTTTTAAACAAGCCTGACATGAGAGCTTGAAGCACAGATATTTTAAACTGTTTTACAATTTCTTCATTTGCATCAAAGTAATACTTGCTTCGTCTACTTTACTGTATAAGAGACCTGCTGCAAGTGCAACATTAAGTACTCAAGTGAGGACCTACAATCTTGCATTTGTTCAGAGAATCACTGGTTTGAACTAGACATATGATGGCATTTCCATACAACTATAAACATCTGTGTCGGTCGTTTTGAACACTAGCGATTATGGGGGGAAAACATAGTATTGTGCATCCCCAAACTTTAGCCTGTCTCTGGAGGCCGAAGCCCTGTTTGCAATGGATCTATCTGTCATCAGTGGCCGACTGAAGTGATCACATGTGGTCCAACACAGAGCACACAGTGTCCTCCTATCTGACGGCACTGGCCGAAGAGTACAGTAACAGTAAGGTCGCAGGACTGAGAGAGGCCAGCTGCACTTTGCTCCAAGTTATCCTGGCTATAGCTCAAGATAAAAGACAAAAGAGTGTGACTGTATTGTCACGGCTGGCTCGTTGTTTTCTTTCTGCCACGCAGGCTTAGTTGCCGTTACTAAAGAAACACAAAGAGATGAACGAGGGAGACAAAGGAGAAAACAGGACGCTGCCTCTAAAAGCGATAAAACCGATAATTCCGGAAAAAAGAAAGTGTTTATTATCAACTTGGTATCACTTTTTCATTAACAAAACGCGAGCACCAATACTTGTGTTCAAGCTCAGAAAGCGCGAGCTGATGAGGCAAGCTGCGTCCCAACAAGAGGCAGCGCGTGCAGCAGACGAGCTAACGTCTGGACGCTAGCATTAGCATGTAAGCTAACCACACCAACAGGCACAACACGTCTCCCAGCACTTTGCCTACATCCGTTTGAAATTCACAAAACTAAAGAGAGGCTTCTTCTGAAGTGGCAATGACCTCAAAATATTCACCACGCTCAAACTATACCCTGCTTTCATACAGTACAGTCATAAATAAACGTTAGCACACGCACGTACAACGTTACACACAAACCAGACGCATACACACATACATACACACAATAGCTTACCTGAAAGCTGGGTCCTCTTTGCTACATCTTGGGGGCGGCGATGAAAACGCATTTTTCTTATTGAAAAGTTTCTGGAAGAGAGTCGGAGGCATTTTGTACCAAATAAAGTCGGTACAGAAGGTCTCTTTCTTCTCAAATCCAAGAGCAAATCTTGTTCCTTGTAACTGTCTCCATGGGTGTCACAGTCATATGACAGGCATTAGTCACGGGAGCTGCTTGGTAACCCACTGCTTTTTTCTGATTGGCCAACAGGATGCTGCTGCTTCTACAAAATACCTGATTGGCTGTTATTTTTGGCCTGGTACCATGTGGTCAGTGGATTCGCTGTGTTGATGTTTTGTCGGGGATCGTGACAGCATGAAATTTATTCACAGAAATCATACAAGTGCGACTGCTGAGCATCTTGCAAGACACAGTCAAAGATCCGTGAAAGGTCCACACAAGAAATAAGTCAAGCTTAAAAGCCAGAAAAAGAGACAACAAGAATTATTTAAGTATTTATTGTACAAAAATTTATTTTGGCCATTTTTTCCGACACTACACGACAAATATTTGCAGAAAGAAAGACACGAGTATAGAAAACCACAAAGTTACACATAAAAAAATAAACTACATTTATCATGAAACATTTAGAATCGTTTTAGGGCACTGACACTTAAGCCAAAAGACTAATTAAAAAATACAAATTAAGATACACAAACAACATGTATATATTATATAAAAACGGGAAAAAAAAGAATTGAAATATTGAGGAGAATATTAAATAATGCAATATAAAAAAAATACAGGTCTGACATCTAGTGGTCATTTTGCAACAGAGACTAACATTCATGCTAAATAAAAAGGAAGTCAAGGGCTGGTTTGAGGGCTTACAGAGTTTAAAAATACTACATCGAAGTGCATTTTCATACGCAGATGGTTTCAAAGGATCAATTATGTGACAAAAAAGCACATGCACCACACACATTAGGATAAGGTTAAGCTTGAGATTCAATAGAAGCTGCAAGGTCATATACACTATATTTGCACAGTCTAAGGTGTCTTCATATATGATAGGGTGTGGCATCATTTTAAATTATTCTCTTTAAATAACATTCAAATACTTATTAAACTGTGCATCACATTTAGTTTCTCAGAGTAGACATTGAAACAGTGTCATACACTTGTTACACCGAAGAACAAACAGACGACTCCAGACAAGCCAAAATCTTTACACTCAATATTTTGCTTCTGTTGTCACAGGATCAAAGAATTTGTGTGCTTAGCAGCTGTAAGAGGAAATAAAGGCACACTCCTGAGTCTGACACTCCTTTCTCTCATCCCCCGAAAGAACATATTCCTGTCGCTATTGTTGCAAAAGTCAAAGAACTTGACTTTTTCAGGGCTACTTTTTAAAGGCCTTTTCAGCGACACCATCAAAGGTAATGCCTCCTCTTTAGAACTGATCTCACCTGGACTGGGGGGGTCTGCATCAGGCTTAATCTGCTCAGTAGGGCTGGATGTTTGGACCGGCTCAGTGGTGTGTTGAACAGTTAATTTGGTGGCTGGGATGCGTTTTGTTTCGAAGGTCTCAGAGATGATGGGGCTTTTGAACCAGACCTTCTTCTTGTATGAAATGGGCCTCCTGTTGGTGAGCTGAGGGAGCAAAATTATACTTCACCATTTACTCAATTCCTCAAACTTTTAATTTAAACATCCAAATTATAAACATCATATTTAAGATTACATGTAATAGATAGCCAGGTGAATGTCTTACTTTTGGTGGGGTTTTACTTTTGAAGGCTTCATCTGAGGATTAAAGAGCACAAAACTGCTAAATACAATTTCTTGTAAAGAGTAGGATTTCTATTTTGCAATAAACAGCATATGAAAAAAAGCCAACAGCTATGAATGATTCACATGAGGATTATTATTAGGTTCATTACAAGATTAACAGTTTGATTAAGACACACCATGATGAGTATTTACCTGATTTAAATGAGTCTGTATGTTGTTTGGTCTCAGCCTCAGGGCCTCTGGGTAGGCTTTAAAGAGAAAACACAGTGATTGTACCAGTTTAAAGTGCATGCAGCTACACTTAATCGTTCTGTGTTGGTTGTTTTTCCCTCTGAAGGGTCCTCAAAATTTAAATGTGTCAGCACTCAATGTATTATTTTGATTTTTGGGAAATGAATCCATCAAATGGTGCATGTTGGTGCATGTGCAAAGAAAGAAACAAACTCACTTTATCTCAGACTTCTTTTCAGCAAGAATCGAAGAGGCATCTGCAGACAGAGGGTTAGTTCTTATTAGACAATTGCCAGCAATGTATGCTGCTTCCTAAATAGAACAAAAGTATAAAGAATTTGATTTGAAATGGTTTGGCAAAGGCCAAAGGGTCATAAAACTCACGCAAAATAAATACTGTAAGATTTTCAATTGGTTAAACATAAATGTATCATGTGCATTTTTCAGGCACCTTAAACTATAGCTGATCAAGTCCTAATATAGGTTTCAGGTTCAACATGATAAACATTCCCTTGGCATATCATTATGGTAAATGATTATTATACATACATCATCATCATCTTATCCTTTTATTTTTTAGTTTAACCAAAATTCAAATATTGTCATAAATTTAGCTATTCTAATAAATATGTGATTTTCTCACACTATTACCGATGATGGTAGAGAGGTTTGGGGAATGGTGCATGTGTATGCTCTCAGCGTGGCTCACATCCAGCAAGGTGGAGTTTTTGATGTGAAGATGGAGACCCAGGAGAGCCTCCTTCATAGGGAAAGTCAACGCCTCCACTGTTCAGAGACAAAAAATAAAAACTAGACTACTATAACTTTATTATTTTGGTTGTGGATAAACAAAAAACGTGCACACACCATAGCTGTCTTTTCTGAAAATCTCTGGGGAGGGAAGACTGCTGGAGGACGAAGAGGCAGAGGAGAAACAGTCTTCCTCATCATCATCATCATCAGAGCTGAAAGTTGTGCCAGACTCCATGCTAGAGGATGTGATGCTTTCAGGAGTGACTGCCAATATTTCTTGAACCGGCGTTGCAACACATTTTAGAACTCGGGGGTCAGGAGTCATCTGAATTGTTGGATGACCTGTCGCTGACACTTGGTAGCCATGTTTTTTTTGAGCTGGTGCAGCAGGCTGGATGGCAGTGCATCTGGGATTTTCAGTAAATGCAGGGCTGCTCAAGTGTAACGTAGATTCGCAGTGGACAGGCTTCATGCTAGTCTGTGTGTACAGGATAAGCACGGAAAATGAGGAGAGAGTAAGACAAAATACGAGTTTGAGAAACCTTGGATAACAACTTGAATTTAAACTTTTAGATTATGAATAATCAGATTATGAGATCATGATTCCTTCTTTATGTGAGTAGATAGAATACCCACCAACACTGGGTAAATTGGTCTGACAGTGGGGACATTCATCTCTTCCATCACCGGTTCCTCTGTAATTGCTTCATGACGCCTTATGGGCAGAAGTCTCCTGCACTCTGCAAAGTTTGAAATATGCACCAAATGAATTAATCTGTATTTGACATATTCCTCCCAAAACAGTGGCTATTTTAGAGTGTTACTCTAGAATTTTAGTTATTTTACTTTAGAATTTTACTGTACCTAAATTAACGTGCTTTAAAATGTAAATTAAGGTACCTATAATCTGGTGAACTCTTATGCTAAAAACTAGTTCCTTCCATTGAAGGCTAACCCTGTTGTGTATGTTTGGATGTTTATTTCTTACTGTCTCGCCTGCTCAGTGCTGGTTTCACGGGTGTGTCTCGTTTGTTCGGTGATCCGCTGTCACGACTGAGTTTTACTCGGCATTTGTATCGACCCATTTCCAAAGGAAATTGACGTCTAAAAACGGTCGACGAACTATATATTTGTACAAAACAAACGCTACCCTAAACGTTATTATTACGTTTTTTAAAACACGAAGACAGGCCAGAAAGGATGCTAAAAATATGTAAACTCTCCTTCTCCGTCCTCAGTGCGGTGCTAGGCAACCGAGAACACCTGCAGTCATCTTACAATCAGCTGCTGATGACGATTTTACGGAAGTCTGGTTCCGCCTGTTAAAGAAAAAAAACATAATACAAAAAACTACTGAACATTATTGATGCCTTAAAGTTAATAAAAGAGACCATTAGCTATCTTATTTTATTTTATTTTATTTCTTTGTCTTTTATTAGGTTACAACTTCGATTATATAGTGTAGCCTACTCCGTTTTCTAAAAAATCTACTAGGCTATATGTTGTTTCACTTGACATATATTGTTGTACAATTTCTATTTCAATAAAAATAAATAAATAAATAAAAACATATACATATGATTAGTCATATTTTTCAGGTAAAAATCATATTAATGTTACATTATTAAACATTAAACATTATGAGATAGGCTACCTTCTTGAAATTAAGAGATAAAGCGTTGTATTTAGGCTATGTGATAAACAGTCAGAACTAAAGTCGTGAATATGAGATTTTCTCACAGTTATGTTCATGTTTATTCGAGATCCCCATTAGCTTCTGTCTTAAAGCTACTCTTCCTGGGGTCTCCATTATTTCATTAACAACATTTCATATGGCTGGATTACGTACATCCATGACATTCATGCTCACAGCACAACAGAAATCAGATCATTAAAAGTATAAACTATCGTGTTCTACCCTATTCCTTGTGTAAATAAATACAATCTTAACTTTTTATGAAAACACGTTTTATTCTTGGTAAACTTGGTATGAATTCCAGTATGTTATGTAAGTTATGACTTTTTATTCATAATTATGACGTTTTCATCTCATATTATTTTTAGGCCATAAAATGACTTTTTGGTTCATAATTACAGCTTTATTTCTCAATATTATGCCTTTTATCTTATCATTTTTACTTGCGGGGAGGGGCTACTTACCATTTAAACCCCTGAAAAGCTGTTCCATCCGTAATTTTTTTTAGTTGAATTTAATTTTGAAAGGCTCTAAAGGAAGTCGTGGTATTCTAGTGTAATCAATGCACACATGGCTTCACAGCCCTCTAGTGGTCAGAACGAGTAATTACAACAGTTCAGACACAAAAAATGTAATTGTCAATTTAAGGATTTTTCTTCAGAAGGCAAATGAACTCTCCTCCCAGAGAGCTGTTCAGTTTTTCTCCCACCAGATGCTAGGACTCCAGGAAAACCTTTCAAAATAAAATCTGTTTTCAAACTCTATTGAATACATCATTAAAGAAGAAACAAGACACAAGTTTAAAATCATTCCAGAATATCTTTTATTTCATTGCCCCTGTCCTAATGCCCACCCTCCCTCCTTCCTATTGCTGCACTCAATCATTACAAGGATATGGTGCTGATTCCATTTTACAGCAGAATAGATAAATAAATAAGTACAATTCATCTCACTACACGCAAAAAGAGAGAAAAAAATCCATTCAAACCATTGATTTAATAAATATGCTTACATCTAGCTGTCCTCATTTATGTACATCCACATTGTTTATGCTTTGGGACGGTAATCAACTTAAAAAGCCTATACATTACCTCTACGTGTAAACCCTCCAAAAACACGGTTTTCTTTTGTTTAAAAGTTGATGGTTGTTCTATTTTCCTTCAGTGAGTGAAATCTTCAGCTTTGCCTACGTTACAAAGCCTTGCACTAGCAGCAGTGGCTGTGGGCAGCTGCATACATCCTGCTTTTTAATGGCCACATAAAAAATAATCATCTTTTTCAAGTCGAATGCAATCGGTCCCAGCATTACAGGGCAAACTGCATGCATTGCCCTGAGCTCTGGTTTTGCATTATTTCTTTTTTTCTTGTTACCTGACATACTATTTGTGCAAAGATGGACATAAAGAAAGTTGTGATTGAACCAACTGCAAGGTGTGATCTCTAATGATTGTTACAGTGTGGCCAGTCCTTCCTATAAACAAGGAGCATGCATGCTAAACTGCTGATCACAGCCACGTAGAGATGTCTTAATGAATGAGTAAATGCAAAGTGTAGTGGTGTGGCTCAAACATTCAGATGCTCTACATGAAACAGTGTGGACAGCAGTGGTTTAAAAGGCAGGGGCTATTATTCTCCCAACCGTATTATCTTATTCAGGATGTGTTTTTGGTTTAAATGCATAAAGTCTGGGTTGAACACAAGTTGAATCCTTGTTGTTTGATGAGGGGAGATTTGTCAGGCCCTGCCTCATGGGACTGCTGTTGTTCGATCAAATGAAAACAAACCATTTGCCACTGAAGATAAAGTCCATTTTCCACAAGGTGTCAGCAGTATCACAGCTCTAGACATCTCCTTGAGCTACACTATACACAAAGACATCACACTTGCTGTCGTACAACTGTGGATTTACGCTGTGTTTGGCTGGTGGGTTTAAACTAATGTAGGAGAGAAGAGAAGCAGATTGACAGGAAGTAGAAATAAATGTTCAACGTAAAAGTGCTGATGAGTTTCTGGTGCTGGGGACAGAGCATTTGAAGTTTTGTTTGGATGGATAGCAGGAAACAAAGTATGGAAGATTTTAAACACATTAATTTAAATTAGAGAACAGAAAGTGAAATGCTCACATTGTTTCATGTATTTCCTTTTTCTGTATAGTTACAGTGTGTGAAGAAAGAGAAATATTTAGCTTTTGTCCATTCACAAATAGTTTGTCATTGTGATTCAATTTTCCATGCCACACTGAGATTGAATCACAACTAAATAACAAAGGGAAAAAAAGTTAAGAGATGTAGTGCATTTCAGTGCTGTGCAGCAACTTAAACACTTGTATATGCCACAACAATCACTTGTCCAATCACAACATGGGGATGGAGTCATGAGCTGTGTTTATCGCTGCTATAAGAATACAGGATGGATAAACTTGTAGCAGGACCAAAAGAAAAACCTACAGTAGGTTTCTTCTGGTAGTTTTTCAAATTTAGCTATGCGTTTCGTTTTTATAACAAGGCAGACAGTTACAGTAGGCGGTCAGCAGACTTTATGTTATGCTTTCAGAAATGTATTGAGACTGTAGGGCAAGTCAAGCTATCCAGCTTGCGGTCGTGTATTAGCATTAGCTTAGCCTCTTCTATCAAATCACTTAGTGCTTACTGTAAGCTAACACAAACTGTCATCACATACTAAGTATTGTGCCAAGAATTAACCTCAAAGTGTATGAAGGTAAAACATCCTTCAGCTCAATACATCCTTTTAAACTACATGGCTAATAGTAGCTTTCTTCTGGCAAGCTAGCTCACAGTAAATCTGTTTCAATTTCAAGTTAAAAGCAATGTTAAGCCCCGCCTACTCTCCACCCCAAACGTGTAGATTGGACAGTTGATTCTTTCTCATTTTGGTATTAACAATTTTTTCATTTTAAAATAGCCAAAGCTCTTTCGCACCTCTAATGAAGGTGCTTTGTATTTTATACAGGTGGAGCTATGCTGCCCTCTGCTGGACAGCCCTGAAATGCACTAGCAGTAGTTAAATCCTTTTCCTTTTGACATATTTTCAATGTAATTATGCCGCAATAAAGGCATACATCCAAAGGAAATCCCCATAACAATGTGTATTGTATTTCACCTTCTATCTTTGATTTAATTTGATTTATGTATTTTTAGTCTTCCATGGTACGGCCAGTTTTTGGCTTTCTCCCCCAAAGCATTTTACTCCGAAGGTGTCACATCTTTGTCCCACTGCAGGTCAATGGTCAAAGCAGATCTTGGAGTTAAGATGCTTGAAGGAGACACAAGATCTTTCCAGCCTTCACATGGAGATGCTGCTGTAGAGCTGGTCGATCTTCCCCTTGAAGAACTCCTTCAGCTCCGGTCTCTTGGCCTTTAGCGTCGGGGTCAGGAGGCCGTTTTCAATGGAGAACATCTCGTTGTGGACGTAGATGTTCTTCACCTTGAAAAGGAAAATGGAAAAGAAAGAAAAAGGTGTTGAATCTGTCACGGTTCATGTTTAATTTTATTTTGAATCATTCTCTCATGTCTGTTGTCTGTGTCATGTTTCCTGTGTTTTATTTTGTCAACCACATCTCGTTTCAGGTCACTTCACTTCCCTGTGTTTCCCACTCCCCTGAGTACCTGCACCTGTCCTAATGTGTTTCACCTGTGTGTGATGGTCTCCCCCTCCCCTTGGGTATTTAAGTCTCAGTCTGTGTCTTCCCCAGCTCCAGTTTGTTAGTCTTTGTATTTCCTTCCAGCATTCCCTCTCATAACTCCCTGTGTTCCTTGTGTATACTGACCCGTTTTGGATTTTTGCCTGCTGGCTGTTTTTGCTACCTTTGCCTCGCTGAATGCCTTTTTGTGAACCGACTTGTTTTTAATTAGAGACCACTGATTGAACTTTAACCTGCCTCTGAGTTTGCATTTTGAGTCCTTGCCCTTGTGGTTCAGATGTGACAGAATCATAACAAGATTATTTACCTCAAATGAGTGCAAACTTCTTTGGTTATATAATTTTAAAAGGAGACAAGAACACAAGTATTTTACACTAAACTACAACTTTTGTGCATCATAACAAGAAATGAATTGCTGAAGTCAACATCGCTCATATTGCCAAAGATAAATATGTTTACAATTTTAAGTATAGTCACAGTATATCTATAAACGGAGTAGATAAACTGGAGTAATATTTGAACCCTTTAAAGACTTAATCACACAGACCTTTCTTACTGTACTGCTGGCATACATACAGTCATATTGCTTTAAGAACAAGGTTATTTTAGATATTTATCAAAGATAATACCAAAAAAAACGAAGGTATTTTAAAAAATATGCTGTCTTCCCCTCAAAACCAAACATACAACGTGCTTCCTACCTGCTCAAAAGAGTGGAGGCCACTGGCCTTGCCCAGACGCACCAAATCTTCAAGGATCGCCTTCTTCAATTCCTGTTGAAAAGAAGGAAGTTATCTTTAACAGATTCTTGAGTAGTTTCAGCATCTGTGCATTGTTAACTGTGTTTTAGAGCTTTTGACCCATGTGCCACCTACCGTGTTTTTACAGAGGTCCTTGTAGGTGCCTAATATGCCCTTTTTCTTGGCCCATTCAGGCATGACTTCAGGGTCAGGAACCACGATTCCCACCAAACAGGACTGGAGAGATAGAAAACAATATTTTGGAGTTAAAGTTTGCTTATTTAGAATAATTAAGGTCTATAGGATGTAACAATGCTGTGTGCGTGTCACTATCCTTACCTGCAGGCTGTCTCCGTGAACATAGAGTTGTGCCACAGGCTGACTCCTGATGTAGATGTTCTCGATCTTCTCTGGGGAGATGTACTCGCCCTGCGCCAGCTTGAAGATGTGCTTCTTCCTGTCAATAATCTTCAGTGTGCCATTCTGCAGGAGAGGAGAAACAGGGTGAAAAATGTGAAAACAATGCATTATGCTGTGTAACATAAACAATGGAGTCTGATGTGAGCTGTGAGCTGTGAGCTGTGTGTACGTACAGGTAACCATTTGCCGATGTCTCCGGTGTGAAGCCAGCCGTCTGCGTCCAGCGTCTCGGTGGTCCTCTCTGGGTCTTTGAGGTAGCCCTTAAACACGTTTGGTCCCTTCACACAAACCTGGATGGAAGATAAGATGGAAGAGAAGAAGAGAAGGGTCAAGGTAAAACATGTACACTATATCTCCGGTGAAAACACAGGCCTGAAATAGTATTACCTTTTTATTCTTATAACTAACGTATGTTCTTATTTCATAAAGTTTCCCGCTGAAAACATCAAAATAAAGAAATCCCTCCAGCAACAATTTTTTTATCTTTTATCTGGCACTTGATTCTGTGTCTTGGCATTTAAAGACAATTATGTGAATGACAAAAAATTCAGTGACAATGTAAAAAGCTTAAAGTTTTCTCTCTGACATGAGTGGATATTGTAAAGAACAACTTCGTACATATGTATTATTCTCTTGAAATCCCGTCTCTTACCTCTCCTTCTCCCTTAGAGGCAAAGTAGTTCTTATCAGGAACATCCACCAGTCGGATGAGGTTACACGGCAGCGGGGCCCCGACGTGACCTATGGGGACAGAACAAGCAAAATACTGAAACTTTTTTTTTCTTTTAAGATTATTTTTTGGTCCTTGTAAGCCTGTAATGATGAGAGAACAGTGGATAGTGTTGGAAGCAGGGGAAGAGAGAAAGTGGGATAACGCGCAGCAAGGGGCAGAGGGTGGGAGTCAAGCCAGAGGCCACCGCACGAGGACTGTAGCCTCTGTATATGAGCCGCCAATTTAACCGCTGAGCTAAACCGGTGCCCCAATATAATTAAACTTAACAAAGCCTCTTCTTTTGTACTTTTATTCACAGCTTCAGTATTGGTTACTAGAATATAGTGATGATGAATGGATTTAAATCTTTTATGTACTCAAAGCGCAACAATATGCAAATTCCTATGATGGCCATATAATTAAGCAATATCACATGAGAGGGAGGGAGTTCTGAATATCATGACAGCTGTGATTCGGTTGTAGGCACGAGGCAGCAACAATAACAATCAACAACAGACTATCTTTTGTTCCACCAAATGAACTAGTTCCACAACTTAACTGAAACTGGACTGTTGTTGCCAAGCAACCCAAACATTCTCCTGCACTCTGCGTCTACAGGTTACCACAGATCAGCTGTTTTTCATCATGTACATGTATCTGTTTGTTTTAATTTATCATCAACCAGTGAAATAAGAGTCAGCTGTGTGATTCAGAGGCACCAGCTTGATCAATGTAGACATACACGGCCTTCTGTAGTGTTAATTTACAGTGTTCAAAACACCCGGCTGAGGCAGAGTGATACACAGAATGAAAGGTCCCAGTGATGTTGTACTCTATATAAGCACTCAGATTACTTGGTCGGAAGTAACTATTGTATAAAACTGAATAATCTTTTACCTGGACATATTTGCTTAAATGGGTTAAAAAGATATTTCAGACTTAATGTGTTTGACATCAAAAAGAAAGATAGAGAGAAAGACAAGTTTCAAATTTATTAAGGGGACATATTTTAGCTATGCAATCAATTTCTTATTTTTCTGATGCGTTTTTGAATCACGTTGGTGAAGTTTGTTTCGTTTAAAAAATTGTATACATATTTTAATCAAATTATTTTTCGGAGCCTCTCCTTCCTCCTGAAACGAACAAGATGTTTTGCCTTGCAAATGTTAGACCTTAGCCACGATTGGCTGACAGTATTTAGAGTGACTGCGTAGCCCCTCCTGGGATCCCACCTGGGAGAGCGGTCGCACTGCACTGTCACTCCAAAGTTTTAGAAAACACGGCTGTTCTCAGCCTTATATGTACGAGCCAAAATCGCCAGGAGGTATTGGAATCATAAGTTGACATCTTGACAATATCCATTTCAAAGATATGGCCCCTTTAAAGACAATTCAACCTTGTCATGCAATATCAGAAGTGAGCGGTAGGGGGTGATGCTGGACTGCATATTGATGGGAGTCAATACAGTGAGTGTTATCTAACAGTTTTAAAACTGCCCCAGCTGCATGCCAGGCTGGAGCATATATGATGTACAGTAGGAAGTGTTAAGTAACCTTTATACTGAGTTCATTTTAGGTGAGAGGCTTTTTACTTATACTCTGCACAGCCAGTATACATTTTATTTGTTTCACTGATGCAAACAAAAGAATGAGCTTGAGGAATTCACATCTGGCTGATGACGACTACACTGTCTCAAAAACTGCACAAGCTGCTTTGGTCAAAGGTCTTGTTTGGGAATATATTCCACATGAAGTTACACCCAGTACTGGTATTTCAGAATAAGGCTTATGTGATTCTGCATTATAATGCAATTAGTCATTTGGTGCTTTTGACTGCAAGGTCACACTTGTGTACACCACAGCTGCCAGGCTTGTAAAAGACAGTAATCACAAGCCAGTGAGTTAACTTGTGCTACAGTCCACATGCTACATAAAAAGGGCAAACCAGCCTGTTATTATACCACAAGTAATTAACAGTTTATTATAATTTACTTAATGCTGCTAAAAGGTTTTAAGGAAGTATAAAATTATCAATGAAAATGTCTGGAGCTTACAAACATGATTTTAAAAAAGTTCCCTTTGCTGTTAAATTATATTAAAGTGACCAGAATTTAAATGCTGACTTCATTACCTTCAACTCGACCTGCTCTGAAGGGCTCAAAACAAGTCAATTTTATCAGTGAATTTCATAAGAGATAAAGACGCTCTCTGATGTTTCAGCCTTCTTTATACAAACATCAGTGTAGTTAAAGCTCCATACAGAGCAGACAATGACATCTTCTTCAGGCTCCCAGTAAGAGCAGAGAGGCGCTGTCTGGGGATATTTTAAAGCTATTTCCTCTTATTCATGTTTGTTATTATGTATTCTTGCATGACGGTAGTTGGACTGGCTGAACAAAAACATCAAATGCACATGTATGCTTTTATTTCCTGTAAGGTGACCTTGGGTGATCTGAAAGGCGCCATCAAATAAAATTTTTTATCATCATGATGCCAACCTGCTCCAAAAACAGGTTCTTCAGGCATGTGGTAGGATGCGTTGCAATAAATACTTCTATATGTTATCTAAAAGACATATTTACTTGCTTTTTATACACAGTTAGAATAACACACAAATGTGCCGTATTAAAACAGGTTCATTTTGGTTTAACTGGTTCTTAAAAGTCTAATGTCTGCAGAGAAAAACACTTACACTAAATCTTTATGAGTCGACATAATTGCATAGAAATTATTCTGGAAAATTACTATCAAGGCCAAGAGGGTAAACTGAACAAAGCAGCTCTCTTGAAGCTTAACAGGCATTTATGTCTTTTATACCCTTTTGTTTGTGTTGGGAATCCCCTAAGCAGCCTTTATGACCGTTAACACTGTGGCTTGACAGCTGCCTCTACCCTGTCTCTCTCACTGCCTTTCACACCTCATCTCTTCTCCTCATTGACATACAGCCTCCTTCTCACTTTTGCCCGTTTTTTCCCCTCGCTGAGTGTGATAAAAAAAAACAAGTTTCTGAGCAGTTGCTTTACTATCTGAGTGGTCTCTTCTCTTTGCTTTCTGTTACATAAACATGTCGCTCACCTGGAGTCCAGTCTCCAGGTGTGGTGAATGTGCAGCCAGCTGTGCACTCTGTCTGGCCGTACGCCTCGTACACCTGCACACAGACACAGACATGTTGAGACGGTTGTATAAAGGATTTGGGTTGTGAATTTGTACTTTAGTGCCGCATGTATCCCTCCATGTATTGTATTGTATGCTGGTTGCACACAGCATGTATCTATCTCTGTGAGGTCCTCCTGGCTTCAGGGCTGTGTAATGGTTGTGTTCGGAATAAGGTTTTGGTTAAGGTAAAGGCCTTGGTTAGACATGTAGGTGTGATGGTTTGAGCCTAGAGAATTAATTATGTAAATTCAGTTTCTGAATATGTGTCTGGTGTGCGGTGTGCGGTGTGTGTGTGTGTGTGTGTGTGTGTGTGTGTGCGTGTCTGACCTGGCATCCCAGTGCTGCTCTGAGAAATCCCAGGACACTGGGTGAGGTAGGAGCCGCTCCTGTTATAATCATCCTCAACCTTCCTCCCAGGCTGGCCTGTACAGGGAGGAAACACATCATTAATACAGTCATGTGTTATGTTTTTCTTAAAGTAGTATTTATAAATATTTTTAACTTTTAACTGTTCTGTTTTTTTCGGATTTAGGCCTTTCTTATTGGTTTAAGTCATTTAAATACAATTTAAAAAAACAGCTCACATTCGTTTGAGTATTTTACTCTTTAAAAATTATACCTAAAGATGTTTTTAGTTTTACTTTGGATGTTGTTTTTAAGTCATGAATATTTGAAGTAATAATCTTGAAGATTTTCATTTAAATAAATGTATCTATCGCCGAATGAGGTAAAACAATGGTTATTGAGCCTATGGCCCACTGATGAAAGCCTTTGCATTTGCAGTATATAGTATCATTATACACTGGGTGTCTGTGGTGGCTTTCGTGGAAAAAATCACAAGCAGCGCCCAGTTAGTGACGCGTTTTCCATCACCCAGCAGTGTTTGGTCTGCCAGAGAGGGTAGGCGGAGCTAAGCGGGTGCTTTTCTGGTCTCTGCAAGTGTTGCGAGTAAGAAGAAAAGGTGGATGACTACAGATACAACCTCAAAAATAAGTGAAAATCCAAAGAAAAAGAAACAAATTGGACGCTTGGATGAAGGCAAACAGTCTAAAAAGGAAAGCGACTGCTAGCTTGGAAAATCAAGAGTTACAACCGGAGCCAACCGTGGACGTCACACATGCGACACTGTCTGGATATCTGGGATGTGTGATCCCGCAATTACCGTTTATCGCCATAGGTGCCGCCAAAGAGAATGAAACTGAGATCTTTGAGATTATCACTTTAATTTTATAAAGACATACTGTACTCATATACAAATACTAATAGACGAGGAGCTTTGGGGGCTTTGAGTCTATATGTAAATTGCAAAAATTAGACTGTTAAGACACCATTTGAAGCTCGAAGAGTCCATAGTTCAGTTACATTTGTTATTATGTTGAGAGGCTCTGGTGCATGATAATCTCCCCTCTTCCATTTCCATATTTCAGTGAAAATCTGTACCAAAAAAAGTGTTAGTGGCACATTTAGAAAGTGTTTACCTGAATCTTACTGAAGAAGATTTTGTCCCAGATGCTGTCGCTGCGAATGATCCCGCTGCTGACCTCTGCACCTTTTCTCTTTGCTGCGAAGTTGAGCAGCCAACGTTTCAACGGGCTGTTAGCCTGGCTGAAGATCTGCAGAGGACACAAAGACAGAATAATATGAACATAATAGTTATAAGAGTTATTTAAATAGCACTTGAAATACATGAAAAACAAAATTATAAAGTGCTTTACTTGTTTAAATCAAAAAGATACATGACTGAAGGAAATAAAATCATAAAATTAAAGTGATTCAGAAAAAAGAAAACAACAAACAAACTTGTAATATATATGATGAAAGGAAAGATTTTTAAGATCTTTGGGGGGCTTTTTATGCCTTTATTTGAGGACAGTGGATAGAGCCAGAGAGAGTGGGGATGACATGCGGCAAGGGGCCGAGGGCAGAGTTGAACCCGGGGCCGCCGCCCTGAGGACGATAGCCTCTGTATATGGTCGCCGATTTAACAGCTAAGCCAAACCGACGCCCAACAAAAGGCTTTATGGAAAATAAGTTATGAGAAGTGATGTGAAATATGTCACTGATTCAGCAAAAATACACAGCTGGGGACATTCCCTTCCCTAGCTCTCATTGTCAAACAAAAATTGTCATTAAATTATCAGGAAGGAGGTAACACCACTCATAGGAACACCACTCTGATTTATCTCCTCACATGATTCCCAGTGACATCTCTCTCACAATGTGCAGGTTATGCAACAGGCATTTCTCAGGAAACCAGAGTTGAATTGCATTAGTCAGAGGAGAAACTTGTCTCTCTCTCTCTCTCTCTCCGTAAACCACAGCTACAGCACTAGATGCTAAATATCTTTACATGACTCATGAAAGCAGCAGGAACCAATTTCATTTGACTTTCAAACCACAAATCCCTGTCAGCATAGGTGTCCAAACAAAGCACAGCTGGTTCTCTTCCAGAGAAATTCACAGTGAAGCTTCAGGATTTGCTTCATTCGCAGCAGAACAAGCGAATACACAAGAGCTTCTCTGAAAGTTAAGTGTAAAAAGCTGCTCGTCTCACCTTGTCGTACATGCGGTTGAGGAGGCGAGGCACCACAGGGAAGATGGTCGGCCGCAGGGCCTTCATGTCGTCTGGGAGCAGACGGATGTCGCCCTGATAGAACCCGATCCGTCCTCCATGGCAGTACACCACAGACTGCAGACACACACACACACAGAAAGAGAACTGTTAGCTAAAATTAAATAAAAACAGTAATACAAATTCAAAAACAATAGTTTTAATAGAACATTTCTGATATATTAACAGTACCTATATTTACTGTAAGTGCTTGTTGGGCATTCATGTAACAAACCAGTCCATGACATTCTCTGTAAAGGTTAAGGGTTTTTATTCCCACACGAAAGAGGAACCTTACCTGTTTCACACTGTGATGCGTGAGAAAGCTCCTTTTAGATATATATTTTAATCTGAACACTAAATGAGCTATAATAGATGGTGGAAGAAGATTCTTCACTTTTTGAATAGTTTCGAGTCCTGGTTTGAATGTAGGGGGCCTTTCTCTGTGGAGTCTGCATATTCTTGCATGCGTGGGTTCCCTCTTGGTATTCCTGGTTTCATGCGCGTTAGGTTAATTAGTGACTCCTAATTGCCCGTAGGTGTGAGATTGTCTGTGTCAGCCCTGAGATTGACTGGTGACCAGTCCAGGACAGGTTGTACCCCGCCTGGAATTGATAGGCTCCAGCCCCCCTGCGACCCTGAACAGGATAAGCGGTATAGATAATGGATGGATGGCTTTTTGCCTTTATTCGATACGATAGTTGAAGATAGGCAGGAAAGGTTGGGAATAGAGAGTGGGAGATGATGCACCAAATGATCGCGAGTCTAACCTCGTGCGTCGAGGACTGTAGCCTCTGTACATGAGGCGCCTGCCCTACCTACTGAGCTAAACCAGCACCCCTAAAAGGAACACCTTCTTATCAGAGTATCAAATTAAAAATATTGTTATGCAGTAAATGAGCCCATGTATGACTTGTAGTTTGATGAATCATGATGAATCATGGTGAAGAGATCTAACATAGACTGAGATGAACTCACTGATTGTTTTGGAAAAACAAGTCACTCTACATGCCGAGACATGACTGCTCTGTTTTGCACTCACACAGTATAGGAAGTGCTCGCAGGGGATTAAGTCAAATAAGTGGCAGAAGTAAAGACTCATTATTCAGCAATCATCAAGGAAACTGCAACTACTCCCATTTTTTATCTCAGGGTGGTGGGGAGAGAGGGAGATACCGTATGGGAGGCGCTGCTGAATCAACTCATCACACTTCTCTATTCTTCTCTTGTGGCTTTAAACTCCATATTCGACCCTCTTCCTGTTTCCGGAGCTGTTTGAGGACACAGCAACATCACAAGCCCCGCCCTCTTTCCCACCCCTTTGTTTGACAGCGCTACGTATACGGTGCTGTGTGTGCATGTATTTGTATGTGAAGCCTCTTGCTTCTACAGTGTGATCTGATGTGCAGTTCTCTGGGGAACTTAGGTGGTTTCCTGTGTCTGAGTCTCACGCCGTTGACAATGTTGCTGCAGGCAAAAAAAGCGGGCATATCTAATCTTATGTAACCTTATGGCTGCACGACACACACATGGCACCTAACCCCCACACGTGACGGTGCACACTTTATCAAATACAGACACCTAACATTGATAAAGAGTTGAGTGGAGTCATTAGCAGAGACAGAAATCGTCTCAGCACAACTTCTTTCAGCTGTTCAGTTTTAGATGTAACATTTTGTGCCTGAACTTTAATCAGTGATGAAAAATATGGTGTGAAAAGAAAGCACCAAGAGCCTTTCGATTGACATCCTCAAACTGCCACTCTGCCTGAGGTCTGTTTTATTGGCTGTCAACATTTGGTCAAAATAAAAACTGCTGATGTGAAACTACAAATCCCACTGTGGAGAGCCAAAGGGCGTCCAGCATGTGAATGTTTGAGGTTCACTTCAGTTTTTGTTCTCAGTTCTGTTTAAGAAACATCAAACCTTGAAAACATCAAGGGGCCAGCTGTTCTAAATGGAAAATCTAGCTTTTTTTAAACCTCATTCTTCATTTTTTCTAAGCAGGGTGGGGTTCAGTTGCAGCCACTTTAAGATCTCCAATCTACAAATGCATCTGGATAAAATGATAACAAGAACAAGAATTACTGTCTCGCGGTTTCATGCTTACCCCAACAAGTCAAGCTACAGTTGATATTCATCAGAATGAGTGACACAGAGTGAATACATTACCTCTCTAAAACAAAACATCATAGGGAGGCCTACACTGAACAGGAGAGGTCGCAATACAATCACATACAGAGGGAACATGATGCCAGAAAACATCTCGCTCTTGTCTGTCTCTCAGCTGTCTGACAGACGTGAATATATAGTAATCTTTACCTATGATCACCAAAATTCTGTCAAGTAATTTTCAGCATATTTTAAGGTGTTCCCTCCACTTTTTCGGTAAACAATAGCTGTGTCCAAATCCAGGGGCTGCAGCCTTTGAAGGAGGCGGTCTATGGAGGATGCGTCATTCATAGTCCGCGTGGACCGTTAAAGCCGAACTGAAATGAGACGGTCTGGTCTACCCTTGCGTCACCAAATGCTGCTCCTGTCACCTAGTTAATGGGTAGCTAGCGGGCTAACTATCTTGCATAACTAATGTCACGTAACTTAACCTATTAGTTTGAAAGATAATTTATTTCAAGGGCCCTTTCGTTTTTTTAACATGTGTATCGCTAGCTATTTGATATAGCTGAAGCCAAAAACCTTTACATTTAAAAGTGTATCCCACGGCCGGGTAAGAGTCCACCATCTCATTTGAAATGGCGCGCAATGAATCTCAGGATACGTCGGGCCATTAAGGATGCACCTGATGGATCCTTTGTGGTCTGGGATCTTGTCGGCCGCATCTGAAGGAGCCCTCAAATTGGGACAGCCTTCAACGCGCTGCTGTGCCGCAATTGGCCTTCAAATACGCCCTTTGAAGGATACAGCCCCTGGATTGGGACACAGCTAATATGTCATTACTTTATCATTTTATCTATTAGACATTCTTGGGAAAGGGTGTTACAATTAACATATTAAATCTTTAGTCACCGTGAGATCACAGTCACCTTGACCTTGATGGATATCAATCCATCCATTACCTATACCGCTTATCCTGTTCAGGGTCGTGGGGGGCTGGAGCCTATCCCAGCTGTCATATGGTGAGAGGCGGGGTACAACCTGGACTGATCACCAGTCAATCACAGGGCTGACACACAGAGACAGACCTTTAACCCTCACACTCGCACCTACGGGCAATTTTAGAGTCACAATGAACCTAACGAGCATGTCTTTAGACTGTGGGAGGAAGCCGGAGTACTTGGAGGGAACCCACGCATGCACGGGGACAACATGCAGGCTCCACACAGAAAAGCCCCCTACGTCCGAACTGGGGTTCGAACTAGGAACCTTCTAGTTGTGAGTCGACAGTGTAACCACTGCACCACTGTGCAGCCCATAAGTGGATGTTTGAGATTAAATGGAAAATATTTCATCTTGGTGTTTGTGAGATATCAGGATATCAGTATATATGGACGACGCTCTGATGGACAAACATAAAACATAACTGCAGCCATGCAGCCAAAGCTGTTACCATGTATGGAGGCAGAAAAACCACCAAAAACAGGAATGGCTGAGATTCAATGCAGGATGGTTAAAAGCAGACCTGATGTTTCCTGAGTGTGTTTATCTTACTGCGGTTTGGTGAGGTACAATGAAGAGAAGGTGACAAACTGACAGGCGACCTTAAATAATCTGATGCAACCATTACTACTTTCTTCTTTGTGTGCTCCTAATATAACTGCACATGTGTGCATGTTTTCTTGTATCTCAGGGGAGCAGTTGGCCTTGGCAGGACGGAAAGCCGGGGAAAATCCTCTGAACCTTGGTTCAGTTTGTCATCCTTCTCTTTTTAAGTTTCGTTTTTAGAAATGTTGTGGGGAATGTTGTAACCTGTAGATTTCTTACACAGCATGTAAAAATCAGCCCTCTTGGCTAAAATCCGGGTGACAAATAAAACCTGATTACTTTGACAAATAGGTCTCTACTTGGGCATGTTCACAAGACAAGCATCAGACAGGAAACATTTTCCTTTGGCAGGAGTGCTCTGGGATGAATGGAATTAATATCTCTGTTTTCTGGGTAATACTGAAACTGAAAATATAGTGGTGTTTGTCAGCTGAACAGTAGACTCTTTGTAAATTCAGACCAACTGTGCATGCTTTCATTACTGTGCCTGTTGAAAAAAATTTCCCAGAAATACTAAACTGCTGGATTACACTTAAATATGCCACCTTCGGTTAAAAAAATAGGGTAGGAGTTACTGTAAGGGAGGAATCTGGTTTGTCACCAGATGCAGACAGTTCTCACAGTAAATGTGTGTGTGAGCTTCAGGGGGCTTTGAAATGATGCAACACACACAGCAGTTGCTGTAAAAGCCACAATTGGCATTCACCCATGGAGTTGGAAAACGAAACTTAAGAGATGGAAAGAAAAGGGAGACCAGATCCTCTCCCTCCCTTTCCCACTTCTGCTTCTTCCCTCCCACACACTAAATAATGTCAAATTAACGCCCACATTCAAAGTCATGCAGCACACACGGATCCTGTGTATCCTCTGCTCCCACTCAAAAACACACACGTTCCGGTGGTCACAGATCTTAGGTCAGCTCATTTACCTCGATCAGTCTCTCAAACATGTGAGCCAGTGGCAGGAAGGAAATGAGGCAATCGTCTTGGTTGGGGAAAATGACTTTCTGCAACAAAAAAAAAACAGAAGGAAGGGAACAATCAGATGACCTGCAACATGGGGACTTCATGAAGATACAGGCAAAAGTTGTATAGTAAAATAAGAGACAGAACTTATTGATCATTTAACAAAGCTAGACATGTTTATTTAGGATCATTCAATGTTTCCTGGGTAAAGGACAAAAGAAAAAGAGGGACACTCACGTCTGTTACTTTAAGGAAGCCTGAGAAATCTGCCACCACGTTCCCATGGGTGAGCATGACTCCCTTTGGGTTTCCTGTGTGAGCAGACAGAAAAACACACGTATCACAAAGCTGAAACTCCCCTCACCTTCCCGAGGATCATGCAGACATCCAAAGGGGAACACAAAATAAATCAGACGTGGAAAGCCAAACCTGGCCTTGCCAGAAATACTTGGAATTGGATTCATGTCTAGACTGATTTGTATAGACAAAGGAGCTTTCACACACTTCAACTCCAGAGGTGATCGTGTGTTTGCAGGAACAGTCTCTGGAACAGTCTACCCCAAAACATTAGGTCTTCTGAATCCGTGGTCAGTTTTAAACTGCTGCTAAAAACCCATTTCTTTAGGTCAGCGTTTTCATAAATTCTGTCTGTCTGTGCAACATCCTTGTATGTGTTTGAATGTATGCTAATATGCTACTTTCAGACATATATTTGTGTATGCATGTTGTATTTCTGCCTGTCTGTCTGTTTTACATGCGCACTCTCTCGTGTATGTAAAGCACTTTGTAACTGTGTGTTTTAAAAGGTACTATACAAACAAAGTTATTGTTAAATAAAGTTATTATTACAATGAGGATTCTGTTGGCTGCTTGTGTTGAGGGAGCAAAATATATTATATGATTTACAGTAATGCAGTAGGTTTGTAAAGTCAGTGTTCCAACTCGTTTAATGCCTTTTTAATTGTTTTCTTATTTATAAAGTTTAAAACCTGTATTAATGGACACTAGCATGAGCAGTATGGACAAATATTTTGTATAAAAAGTTAAAAAAAATACAGCTTTTCCTAATTCTAAAACTCTCTAATTTCATTTTAAAAAAAGCATCTGCAATAATTGATTTAATCCCGTTTGATATCCAGACTTTTAAGACAGTTACCTTCCCTTTTGATATTGAAAAAATGCATCTTTCATAAACATTTTACTTGAATTATCAGACTTGTTTTGAAGCTGTGTTTCCCCCTTAAGTGGAGAGAAAGAAATGTCATGTGAAAAAACAAACAAACAAAAATCCCTGAATGACACTTTTTTGTGTTAGGCAATTTCTACAACACTCTAAAAACTACCACTATTTTACTCAGTTACAGTAATCTCAAAGGTCAGTCCTGTTTATACCCCATGTTTCATGTGAGGCAATGACTCTTAAATAATGTGTTCCTCTTTCAGACTTCATCAGGAGTCATCTGACACCACCCAACCATGTTGTTATTGGTTCAGCCCTGAGCAGATGTTGCAACACAGACGGAGGGAATTCTCGAGAAATGCACAGCTAGCTGTGGAAATCTCACCCCGTGTTGGGGAAGGCTGCATGTTTTTCTCACAGCCAGCAGGTGGCAGCGTTTACAGTTGACTCTTAATGTGGCTTGTAATCTGACACCAGCGTGTCCTCACATAACCTCACTTTTGTTCCCTTTCCTGTTGGTGTCAGAGCTGTTGGACAAGACCTCCCGAAAAAGCAGCCGTGCTTCCTCACTCGCATACCGTATCTGTGCCACACTTTTTGGCTTGTCAGGACATGCAGGGGAATCAATGCAGAGTGGACAATTGTGTAATGAAAGAGGTTAATTATCCCTTTGCTTTTAAGTAACTCTGCTACTGTGAAGAAACTGGATTGATTTACAGTAAATGCTTGTTTCTCGTCTCCCCTTTCAGAGTATTTGATCCAATAAAGCATTGTAATCTGAGCAATCGGAGACTTTCTCTGTTGTAAATGCAAATTTTTAATGTGTTATCATTCTTGAAAATTTTCAACAAGAGAGCTCGACCTTAAGAAATCCTCTGTGCTCCTGAGCATTTACAGTTTTTTTAATGGCTGTGGAAAAAACATGAATCAGTTCGTGAATTAACATCTCATATATGCCTTTTTAAAGTGCAAATTAAGTGTCCAAAAAGATGCTAAATACATGAAATATGCATCAGTGAACCTCTTTGTTTTAGCATTGTTGTTGATTGAATTTTTACCAAAAGCAAACAATGTCATCATAGCTTTTATTTTCAGAATGAGTTGTCCAAGTCTGAACTGGAAAACTGCCTAAACCCTTCCTCAGACTGTGTCCACTGAGTCACAAAGGATCAAAAGATCATCACACACAGTGTTATCAATGCATAACCTGATTGGTGAACTTTTTAATTTTCGTCTTCTTAAAAACCCTTCATTTACAGGAAGTGCTACTTATAGCCACCAGCTGCATTATAAGAATACCATCATTGCTTTGGCCTGGAAAGGAATTCTTTTATAATGTTGTGACTGGAAGAGGTGTGTCGTCTGCAGGCTGTCAAACTTGTCAAACTACTGATGCCAAATACATGTTAGGTAAGTCAAAATACAATATTATTATATTTTAGATCAGTTAAAATCAAAGTGACCTGTCCACATGCCTGACCTCAGCAGCTGCTTCTTATGCATTCACAAAATCCTGATTAACTCTGTTTTATAACTTGTAAATGCGTAATCAACCGGGAGAAGAAAGAATGTATTTATTTATGAGTCAGAGCAAACATTACTATGTGACTACAGTTAAATGGAGCAGTATCAGGTCAGTGAACTCTGTTTATCAGTAGGCTGCAGAAGTCAGAATGTTTGACGTTAGGAAGGGAACCTTGTTAAGGTGTGGTTTTCAGCTTGCAATATTAGGGCATGCACCAAGCCAAGCCTAGATGACAACTAGGCTTGGCATGGTGCATTGTGGTAAATATTTTGCACAGGAATGCAGATCCTCACGAGAAACAGTTTAATAGAAGTATAACACAAATTTGGCCTTTGTAGCTACTCAGTGGAACAAATCTGATGATGCCACATTTGTTTTAGTCTATCCCCACTTGTCTTTTCATATTTTACATTAAACTTATTTTACTTTTTAGTCTTGCAAATGAGTTCTTTATAGAGTGCAATATTTCTGCTTATTTATTAGTACCATGTGCAGTATCAGGAGCAATATAATCTTTTCTTAATTATTGTCATTCCCTATCTTTAAATTCAAATCTTCTGCAATAGAAGTTAAAAACTGTCAATACTTTTAACTGCCACCATTACTTCCTGCCTACTTCTGTGAATAACTAGTGTAATATTGTTTTTCCTTTAGGCACTGTCTCTTTAACATTAACCCATACACTTAAAGGTATAATAAGTAGGATTTTCCTAAAAAAATATAATATAGACTTTTACAAATATAATATAAATCATCACTTATGGGCCTCTATACATGTGTGTTGGTCAGTGTGTGTGCAGACCCTTGTGAGACCCTTCCCTCTGCATCCATTCTGTTGTTTTGCTTTGCACAGGACATTTTCAGGAGGGGTGTTGTTGTGGTTCCCTGAGCCAATCACAGCGTATAGGTGAGTGTGGGAGTCATTCAAATTAGCAACTGGGCCCCATTCAGACCGGAGAACATGGCGAAAGAGCGATGCAGAGTTGGCCTTCTTTCTGTTGGACAGGTAGGTGCCTCAAACCGGGTAGGACAAGCTAACCGATGGTTAGCATGCTACCACAACCTTTGGGATTACTAAAGTTCTATCTTATCTTAAATTTCTAACTACAGTCTGCGTTGTTTAATATTTGTTATGTGAAGCACTTTGGGCTGCATGTATGCATGAAAGGTGCTATAAGAATACAGTTAAGTTGAATTGAGCTAGCTGGTTAGCGCTGTCACCTCACAGCTAGAAGGTTTGGACGAAGTGGGCCTTTCTGTGTCGAGTCTGCATGTTCTCCCCGTGCAAAGACATGCTCGTTAGGTTCATTGGTGACTGTGCGTGCGAGCATGAAAAGTTGTCTGTCTCTATGTGTCAGCCCTGTGATTGACTGTCGATCAGTTCAGGGTGTACCCCGCTCCCGCCCAATGACAGCTGGGATTGGCTCTAGCCCTTGACCCTAAACAGGATAAACAGTATAGATAAGGGATGGATGAACTGTGTGATGAGCTCTGGCTGTAAAATGACAACACTTAATAGCTTAAGGATATAAGAGTTACTGATAGCATTGTTAGCCAGATAGCTGCATCGACTTTGCTCCTGAATGACTGTGTCGTGATCTCAGCTCCAAACAAAATTAATTTAGAGACACATAATTGAGAGAGTTGTTACCTGTGGTTCCACTGGTGAAACACACAATAGACAGGTCGTCTGGTACTGGTGGCTGTGGAGAAGGGCATCAGTCAGATGAGATTAACATGCAACTTATCATGACATTAGCTAGCTTTTTTGACACCAACCTGCACCAACAAACACAGCTATAGAAATTTAAACGTTAAATGTTTTCAGCTGTCGCTCAGACTGTTGAAAGCGATTCTTTGTTTGATTTTAATCAGAGAGATAAAATTGGCAAAGCCAGCTAATACCAAGTAGCCAGAGGGTTGGGTGGAAATTGTTAAGTGTCAGTGTTAAGTGTTGTATCTGTAAACACCAGCAAAACTAGAATGAAGCCAAAAGACCTCACATGACACATACTGGTGCTTCATTTTTGGCAGATGAGCAAATGCAAAGCAGGAACAACCAGCTTTAAACATGTTCGTTCACATTTACATCAAACAGAATCGACTCATCTTCACTCATATTACAGTCAAAACAAGAACAACGGTCTGAAGCCATGCTAGTGACTTAATCATTATAATGTATCTATATCATGGATGCATGGACAGCATCCAGGTGTAACTCCTGGGATGCAGCCCATTAAACGTTCATAACACAAAGAGTCATAGTTGACCTTGTTTTCAGTTGGAGGAGTCGTTCTAACTATTTTAAAGGCGCCTCCCTTCCGGTAAGCCGGGCCTATGGGTAAATCTACTTTCAGATCCTTCACTTCCTGCCCTCATGTATTTCCTGCCTGTGTTCTGCCCCGCCATGATTGTTTCCAGCCATGTCTCATTGACTTCCCCTCACCACAGTATTTAGCATGTCTCCCCTTCCTCTGTGCCAGTTCGTCTTTGTCCTTGTGTCAAGTGTTACAGCCTTTTTTTCCCCTTTGTATGACTATGTTTGTTATTTTGGACTTTAACATAGCCTCTTCCCTTTTGGATTTTTTTGTTTCTTCTGTGCCTTTAAGGAATATCTTGGCAAGTAAAGACTGTGTCTGAGTTGTGCATTTAAGCCCTAACACCTGTGGTCAACTGTCATTACATGCCCGGGGGGGGGGGGGGGGGGCTTTTGCTGCAATTCTTCAAATGGCCACCGGGCAAAATTGGAAGCAAGGCTGAGCAGTGGCGCCACAGCCAGGTCTCAACAACTGACTGTATGTACTGCAGAGTCTAGGGTCTAAACACATCCATGGGCTCTACTAAGCTATCATGGGGCTTTGTGCAAAATTCTAATGTAGCATGTTAGCATTTTGTGTGAGCTTGTGACTGACTTACTGATACATTGCATGCTGCTAACATTGCTTAAACTGTTATCCTGTACATCCTTTCCTATGTATAGTGAAATTTGATTCATACTTACTACAGGTTTTCTGTGGTTCTCTCTGCCCAGAGCCTGTAAGAAAAAACAACAAGATAAGATCTGTTATTGTGGGTCACTGTTAAACAACAATTTAATAAATGAAGTCCTTTTCTTTTAAGCCACTCAGTAAACCAGATGAGAAGGATGATTTCATACACCTCAATGAAGGTCATCGTCACAGAAAAATGACGAGTTATGTACACACATAACTGTCAAGCTGCTTTACTGTAATCGTCCTATGTTTCTGCAACTCATCACAAGAGCAATGAAACCCCTTTTTTATTTCAGCATGCAAAATGTTTTCATCCTTTCCTTTCTTTTTGTCTTTACAATAGATTCACTAAGAAATCTATTACCATGTTAAAGCCACTCATGCGTGTGTTTGTTGTGGATGTGCTAATAGAGCCTGACAATTTATAGGAATTGAAGAAGCAGTGATGCAGTTACTGTAAATGTCATCTTGAGAGGGCAAAACATCACATGTTGGTTTTAACTGTACTTTGTGTGTGTGTGTGTGTGTGTGTGTGTGTGTGTGTTTGTATTTGTCTTTGTGAATGCCTAACCCTAACGTCACATATTTAAGTTTCTGTGCTGCCACATACAGGTAGATAAACATCTTACCTAACATGCCTAACAAACTTGATCTACTTTGATCTTGCTCAGACCAAATCCAAACACTAGTTTGTTTTGACTTTCTATAATAAAACTTCAGCCTGTGTAGAGCCGAGAATCTGAACTGTAAAAACAGTATGGCGCCACCACAGCCATTACTATTGTGGCACAGTTTAAACAACCTGACACTGAGAGGCAGGGCTCGAGGGTTTGTGTTTACCACGGATACCATGTCTACCAGTTCTGACATACAATTTTTGAAGAAACAAAAATGCTTGTCCGACATCCACAAGATTAATGTGAAAAGTTTTATTATACCTAATTTGCTAGTCCATGATTATTAATCTACGGAAGCCCTTAGCGGACATGCACCCATACATTTTATTTACTCTGTTCTCCTGTAATAACAGGATCTTGAGAAAACAACCAGGAATAACTCGTTATCACAGGAAAATGGAGTAAATATAATGTATGGATGCATGTTCGCCAAGGGCTTACATATTGATCGATAAACTTGCAATTAGTAGTAGCAGTAGTTTTTTGTGCCATAGACCTCTATAGCTGTAGTTTATTTTGAGTAAATTCCACAGACACTCTCCAGCTCAGACAATATTAGCTTGTACACAGAATCAATGGCTGAAAATTGTTCCTAACAAATGCCCAATGTACTTCTGGTTGTGTAACATTTGCTAAGACAGTCCAGTGCAGCTGTTTTACCAAAGCAATTAGGCCTTTACTAAAATGAAACTATATATAAGTGAACCATCTTGTAACATAAACTTCTTGAGTGGGACAAAAAGTTAATTACAAATCAACCATCCTTAGCATTTAAGCTTTTATAGTTGTCTAAATCATATATGTAGCTGATCTCCTGCTGCAGGGACCAACTTTAAAGTAAATAATTCAGATACTCTTCAGTGTTTGTGTGTACTCTTACATGGGAGATGCTACCACAGCAGTGGCAGCAGGTTAGCGTTTGTCACCTGAATACTCTAAAGAGAGCTTTGGACAACTATAAAAGTTAAACCCTTACTGCCTATCTGGAAACAAAACAAGATTTGTAGAATATTTAAAAGATTAACAAACTTTCACACTGTGTGTTAAATTAAGGAAAAGTGCCAAAAGCATTGAATTTTTAAGGAAAAAGGCTGACTTTAGCAGACAACTACCACAGAGAGCATGTTAAGCTTTGCTCTTATGAAGATAAATCTAGACAATTTCAGTATTTTCTTGGCTCTGTGAAAGAAGCACCTGACTGTGTGTGTACTGAAGGCTGTACATAAACTGGATAACAACTTGCGCCATAATCTGACACATAGCATTTGTATTGTTAATTTTATTGCAATTATATTTAATTCTGAGATTCATATTTAAATCACCATTTCCCAGCATTTCTCAGCATTTTTATATGTTATCTTTATTTCTTATTTATTGTATATAATGCACATACTTGACATATTTCTTACTTGTACTTATCTTTCCTATATTTCTACATGCTTCTCTCTGTATCAGAGCAACTGTAATGCCCGAACCCCCCCATGAATAAAGTATTTTTGATTCTAATACTGACTCTGGGGGAATTAGTTTTGTGTAAAATATCAGTTTCCCTGCCCCTTCATGTCATACCTCGACTTCCTGCATGGCCTGTACGTGGACACCGCAGCTCTTGCTGAGCTCCACGAGGGCAGAGTCAAAGGCATCCATCAGGATGATTCTCCGCAGCCCCGGAGTCTCCTTCCTCTCCACGTTACCCAGAAGCACCTGAGCTTTCTCTACTTTGTCGCAGATGACCGTGGAGATGTCCGCTGGAGTGACACAAACACACAAGAGCACACGCACCCTTGTGTGAATATCAACAGAATAAGAAACAAAAACAGAACAGAAAGATCCAGATAGAAAGCGGGGATTCAGATGAAGTGTGACACAATTCGGATTTATAACAGTTTAAGATGTACAAAACATCAAAAATGATCTAGTTCATCTTTTGTTTTAACTTTGGGGCAACTTCTAAAATCTGAAATGACCTATCAATGATCACATTCAGTACAGTGTAAGGATCCATAGTCTCTGCATAGGCTTAGCAATCACCAATCATGCAGCTGTGGTTCATTTCAGTACAAAAATAGACCAATATAATCACTGTTTGTTACATGAATGGCCCCAAAAGACATACTTGCAGCAAAACCGCATTAAGACAGTTTCTTTGACTTTTTTTAATCTTAAAAGAAGCTTTTATCCCAAACCAGGAAGTGCTTTGTTGTGTGTCATGGCTGAAATAACAACAGTGCTCTCAGTCACCAGTAAGGGGAGCTCTACTGCTAAAATCATATGCTTGATTCATGCTAATAGTTACAGACCCAAACTGTATCTGCAGTAAGGAAAACCTTAAAAGTTGAATGAGGTAGTGATTGAACTCTGTAAGATAAAGTAATTTATCAGCAGGCTTCATTCATGCAGACAAATAAAAAGGATTGTTGGTCAAATGTACATCCCAAACTCCAAACTTCGTAGGTTTTAGAGGAGATGATAATGCCTGAATAAAGCATTGTGTTTGTTAGCATGGCTACACGTTAGCATGTGTAGTTTTTCTGTGTCTAATGTTTGTGTTCTTACCAGTGTTAATGATGAACCGTATCGCATCTGGGCCCAGTGTGTCGTAAAGTGGAACCACCACCATGGAGTAGGTGTAGCAGGCGAGCTCTGAGATGATCCACTGAAACCACACAAAAGTCAGGGGTCAAAGGTTTTGACATCTTTGTACCACGTGTGTATCTAATTTTAAGTCACTTTCTATATTTTTCAAGACAGAAAAGGTGAATATGTGCAAACAAGGGAGATTCGCAGCGTGAAAAAGCTAACAGAAGTGTACTAATCATGTGTGAGTGTGTTTAATATCAGTGAGCTGTGTGAATGGAACCATCTGTAAAACTGTCTGTGAAGGTTCTTAGTCATCCAGGTCAGGGTAATTCTCTGTAACCTTCAGAGGCTTTTATTTCTATATTTCTCACTCCATCCTCCAGTCAGTTTAGAACTGACGAACTGAAGGAGTCTTTCGGATAAGAGGTGAAACATCTTCAAGAACTTTAACCAAGTCCAGCTGCCTTTTGGATTAAGCTTCGACTCATCTGTAAAACTGTTCACATGTTGCCTGTGAAAACAGGTGTAATACAGTGAAGTGACAAACGGAGAGAGAGAGAGAGCAAGAGAGAAAGTTTGAATAGTTAAAGGAAAGAGATTTAACAAAAGAGTGAGCGTCACCTCTGGCCTGTTCTGGGCGAACACTCCAATGAATTGGTTGGGGTTGGGCTGGCAGCCCTGATGCAGAAGGCCTGAACCCAGATACTCAGCCCGGGCCGTCACCTGTGGATGGAGTGGGAAGCAACTGATTGGACCGGGTGGTTCACACACATTTCTTGGGAAACAGTTTTGTAACTCTTTAGCTAAATAAAGGAACTTGGTAATCATTTATAAAAAATGGAAATCCTAGTTTGTCTTCGTCATAGCATGGGGTTTATTTTCTGCCCTGCTTCAGCTGTAAAACACAATAACAAACAAAGGTCATCTTCTCAATTTGTAGCCTATTTTGCAAACTTTCACAGTTTTCATTTCTGGAGAAATGTATGACCCTCTATGATGTAAACTGCTGAGTTGCCAAAATGTCATCTTCTGAAGTTACCATGATTGTGAAAGACATCAGAGCGAGGTGGATTTGTGTTGCTCTGCTTAGACAACAAAGAAAGTTGCGCAAAATCTTTCACAAGATCTGTGTTACAGCTGAAGATAATTTTCCAACGTGGATTTATTGACTTTTCTGGGAATTACAGAGTCATGAATGAACAAAGAACAGCCACCTCTCCTGTAATAACCATGGTGTCATTAATGAATGTGAGAGGTTGCGTCATAAGTTCCAAGGCACGGCTTATTGCAAAGAATTCCCCACCAACTGAAAGCACAACTACTGCCATGACTTTCCTGAACATCCGGTTATCTCACATGTTCAGGGATTTGTTAGAACCTGAAACTGCTACGAGGGAGCTTGGAGAGTTTTCCATGCCAGCGCTGCCAGAGATGACATCAATGTATACTGAGAGGTGCTCATGTCTGGCATCTAACTGCAGCAGATCAATCAGGAGAAGACGTTTAATTTTCTACACATGGATACATGTATGGCATATGTGCGGTTGCTGATGCGGTATATGGCCCACATATAACTCAATCACCTCTTGTGCTACAGCTGAAATTGACCACTCGACTATATTACATTTAATCAAGGCTGTGTAGTTTATATGGGTCGTAAAGGTGAAGCGATAAGTTTATATTTATTCTCCTAATTAAAGAATTGTACGGAAGCCTGAAGCAGACATGCATTCATACATTTTATTTATTCCGTTTTTATCGTTATTACTAAGCATTTATGTCGTTATCTCGGGATAACAAAGCTGGTTTTTCTACTATAACGGAACTGATTGTAACAAGGACAGAACTGATTGATCTGAGAGAAATAATCAGCTGTTTTTTATAATCTATAAATCTGTAGACACTGCCCTGATCCAGCTTTAAGTTCTCAGTATATGGTGATTTTAACTATGAAACAAGCAATCTGACAACATATAATGGGCCTTCAGACACTGTGATGGACATATTTCAGTTTTCCCTGACATCTTTTATTCCAAACAAATGTAAATCAGGCAAAAAAACTAATACACCTTTATATTATTATATAAAATGTTATATCTAGCTAACCAATGTCATCTTATTTAGTGGCAGCGAGCATTAGCAGTGATTAACTGCTTCTGAACAGCAGCCTGCAGCTGATTTAATAGTCACTGTTGTTGTAACATACAGTATAAATATAATCAGTGCTGATAAACTTATAAAGCCAGTCTGGCAGGATAATGTCCTGACAATCTGGCAGGTTTTCTGTGCGTCTGTGTTTTTAGGCCGATTGTTACCTATTTATAGCAACAACCATGCCACACTTGGTTTCCAGGCAGATTTGGCGCCACAAAGCCTCTATGGTGCTCAGGTTGCAAACTACACCTCAATGTTGATTTACACAGTTACTTAAATTGACTGGAAGGTCAGATTAAAGCTCACAAGTGTCATTAGAAGGCTTATAATGATATATATTTCTATGATGGGAATGTGATTTGTGTCTTAAAGAAAATGCCATCTTTTAATATTTGAACATGTTTTACCCCGGCAAAGACATATGCTGATGTGTCCAAAGTTTCAAAGGCATTAAAAGCATTGATCACTGTGAATGCAACCTAACCTTTATTCCCACTCTGGAATAGCGCCTGCCTGTGCTAGTTTTCACATGCTCTACATCTCTTTTAAAGGACCCCCTGTAAAAGAGACGAGCCTGTCGTCGTTACAAGGAGATAAGATGCTGCTGAATGGCACTGACCTCTTTGTAGGATATCCATTTGTAAGGCTGGTTGGGGAGCCGTGAGCCTAAGCAAGGTCCATCGCCTGTACAGCACACAGAGAGACATCAATATTATCAATACATGTAATCATCGTAAAGGTTTTTCAGGAGGAACAAATAAAGTTAATGCAGCATATCCTTTTGTGAACAGTCAACAAGAATCTGAACAGTCCTGGTGCGATATACTCACACCATGTATTTTTATGAAAACAATCTATAAAGTGGTAATGTATAAAGGTAGGTGAAGAACCTACAGAGAATTATCACCTGAATTTGCAGCTTCTCTCAAGTTTAAAGGGAGTTTCAGCTAATTGTACAGCCGCCTGGCTCATTAAACTGTAACCACTTAGTCTCAAACACACAGTGAGCAAGTAGCTTGTGAACGTAGAGGAGTGTTTAGCAGCTAATGAGACGGATATTTACATCAGAAAAACAAAAAAAGGGATAAAAAAAAAGAAGTCAATATTGGATTTAAAATGTATCAAATAAACAACTATAAAACTTTTGGATTTTTAAACATGCAAATGTAAAATTGTGTCAATATTTTGTTCATAAATTGTTCCCCAAATGAGCAAAACTCATCAGTTTTTGCACATTTAAACTTAAAGTCAAGTTTTTCCATTTCAAAGTAATCCCTGACCTGATGAAAAATGCATAACATGATATTTTGTAAAACCAAAGCTTGACTTGTTTAATGGGATCTCCTCGAGCTTTTTGCTCAGAGCAGTGACCTTTTTAAACTCTCAAAATCTGATGTTACTCCTATTATTATTCAGAAAATGTCTTCAGTAAAAGTTCTGGAGTGACGCCTGCAAGTTAAGCCCTTTTCCCACTGGTCAAAAACCTCGCTCAGCTTTTTTGCTTAGTGGGAAAGGTTACAATCAGCATTCTGACCAAGGTCAAATGACTCGGCAGTAGACGCGGGTAATTATCGACTCTGCTCCGATCGGCATTGATGGGAACACAAAATCCGAGTCGACGAGCTAATCTCCGCCCCATTTTGGAGCGATGCTATGACAAGCATTGAAATTCTGGCAGCTGTCGTGTGTATACAGAAAAACAACATACAATGGCAACACTGGCAAGACAGCAAGATGAGAGAGCTTCTTCTGATCCAAGGGGAAGAAGAAATAAGGCGACCTGTGTACGGCGCGTTTGTGACGTCAGACGGTGACTGAGCAGGAAAGAGACCAAAAGGAGTATACTCCACTGGCAATGGGAAAAGAGACGGCATATATTAACGGGTCTTCCCGGGCCTGAAAACCCAGCGTAAATTTGTGGAGAAAGGGGTACTAGTTTCGGCAGGCAACTCGAGCTGTCATTCTCCACAATCACCTGACAAACGACTAGGGGGGTTTAAGATATCATCTGATCACTCCTCCAATTTCTGCATGTAAAATAAATGCTGCAATAAACTGAGTTGTCTGACTGAACTGAAGTTACCTGTGCAGATGTGGTTTGACTACTGCTTACTACTTAAGTGTGAGTCCGTCACCTAAACTCCCTGCAACCCTAACACTGTTACTTTTAGCAACCATGGCTGTAACCTTGGCAACTAGAGGACTTATTTTACTTCCAGCAGCAGAAGTATAATTGGAGGTTTCATGGTCGGACCACAGCGTGTCAGACCGTGCGCTATCTTGGTGTGGTCTCACAAGTGAGAAAAAACGTCTACAAGACAGAATCTACAGTATCGCAGCGTGTGGGTGGTGTCTGCACTTTTTGACTGTACATCTATGAGTATGAAAACTTAGTGGTTAAATAGTTTCCACTGAAGGGTCCTAACAAGGTTTTACGTGCACATAATGGTGTATTGTTGTATCTTGTCTGTCCATAGTCAAGTGATTCATTATTTTCTGATCAAACAAATGACTCATACATCTATTTTCCGTAAATGGTTTCTTTCATCAGTGTTTCTGAGAAGTTGAAACGTGATCCTGGGGTTGTGTTCTTATGCTAAATAGGAATCTTCCAATGTTCCCTGCTGTCTCATTTGAGAACATCATCATTTTAATTTGGATAAAAATGCAGAAAATCCCTCATGGGAGTTTTAGTAACTGAACGCTCTGATGAGATATGGTAGTGAATCTGTAGCAAAGACTCATGGGAGTTACAGTTTCATGAGTAACAATGAAACTACAATTGAAGTATCAACTAAAACGGGTCAATTTTTTGTTTCCATGTGCTTAAATATTGGCCAGAACAATTCTTTATAAGAAGTTGGATTTCCTGGTTCATTTGAGAGAGACATTGTTCTGCTTTAGACTTAGAATATGAATAAATATCATCAGGATGTTGGCAGCAAGATAGTTAAAAGACAAATATCTAAATTTCAATAGACAATTGTTTTGGCTTTAAGGTATTGCTGATTGCACTATGTAATGACTCAATTATAATGACACCATCAGCGGTGAGGTTTTGGGGTTGAAGTTGTCTGTTTCCTCTTTAAGTCTGAAAATCTAACCGAAAGTAAAAATCAGGAACACAAATATAATATGGAAAAGAGGGATCTCCATTCTCCCTCATATACAGTATGTCTCTAAATGCATGAGGAACACTTATACACCTGTCTGTATACACAGCACATGCATGCATGTGGGTGAACACATAAGTAATGCTTATTTTTCCACCTCACATATACCCACCAGATATGTGGAGACCTCTCTGGAAGACCTCGTACATGGTCCTGGCGTCGTCATGGTAATGTGTCAGCAGCTTGGAGCTGTCGCCCATCATGGACCTGCGACCTCCACCTTCGTGCTAAGACAAAGAAAACATCATTTTCACAATTTGTTTTCATCTGAACTCCAGGGGTTTGGTATGAAGATGGAAAACAAAGGGTGTAAAAACAAACAGAGAAAACAGGATCTCATTCTTTCCTATCATGAAGACTGTTTAAAAGAGAGCAAAGCAAGAGGGAGAATGATTAAATGTCTCCCAATGCTAATCCATCATCCTTTGTTAGCTCACAACTGCAAATACAAATATCTGAAATCCTGATCTGAATGGATCGTTGTTTTGTTCCCTGGTGTGTACACAGCTGATGCATTCTGGGAGTTCATTTTTCAGAAGAGAAACCCTCACGGCTACAGAACGCCTTTGAAAGGAGTTTCACATTGACTCAGTATGGTGCCAGCCTCACCTGTCAGAGAGACGGCACGGGGTATGATGTGTTTAGTGGGGATGGTGGTTAAGGTAAACCAGGAGGGGGGTGAAGCTGGGGGCAAGATGCACCCACAGCTTGTGATTTAAACAGGTCAAAACTAAGTATTATATCGTGTCTGAGCTTCTGTTTAATAAAAAGATGTTAAAATAGAGATCCACAATGCAATTAAATAAAAATATATACATTTGATTAATAATGTCTGTTTAACAAGATTATTACACGTGCCATGTAAGCTGCTGTAAAAGCAGTGCATCAACCTCTGCTTCAAAAAACTTCATGACACCTAATTAGAGCAGATTTACAACTTCACTAATCTGTTTTTCATTGCTCCACAGCAATATTTGTCTAATAATTCTCTGTTATCAAAATCTAAATCAAAGTATAAAAAGAGACACAAATATTTTACTGAAATATATGCAGAGGAGGGCATGGTAATGTCTGCAATTCTTACTCAGTCTGTCGTCCAAACAAGCTCCACTGTTGTTCCATGTTTAATTGAGGTAGACTCTATGTAGCCTGACAGGTAAAACCCAGGGCGAATTAAAATAATACACTCCTTCTTGGCATCTCCTCCTTCTCCCTCATAAAAAAAAATCCTGAATCTGCATAGGCCCCGCCCACTATGCACATTTACAACCGTCCCCTCCGTCGCGAAAACAAAACACGTTTCTGCCATCGTTTAGTGGCAACTACTCTAGTGGCTGTTGTTGCCTTTATTTTAGAGAGAGGACAGTGGATAGTGGCGGAAATGGGAAGAGAGAGTGGAGATGACACGCAGCAAAGGGCCGAGGGTGGGAGTTGAACCAGGGGCCGCCACATCGAGAACTATAGCCTCTGTATATGGTCACCGATTTAACCGTTGGCCATGAGTTTGCAAAAATTATGATGACAGTTACAGCTGGCTTGCTCATTGCCAAGGTGGTTGCCATAGGTTGCACATAATGATATGCATAGCGTCACCCCGTCCTTTAACGGGATTGGCTCCTTAGGTTTGTGACGTCTCAAACCTGACAATCTGAAAACGTGTTGTTCAGCCTGTCCTTGGCACACTGCAGTTTAAAAGCAGACAGGCCCAGCCATGGAGATGACTGCTTATGTTGTCCCTGATATGTCTTGTAGCACATGAGAAACACCACATGGAGATGTTTACAAGGTTAAACACTTGATTTTCACTGGAGGGGGTCTTTAAAGAAGTAAGGGAAAATGTTCTCATGACTCCAGTTAAAAAAGAAACACCAATCCTAGTTTACCTCTGCATACCTTTATGAATCTATGTGTGAGTGTGTGCTCCATCTTACCGGCACCTCCTCAGACTGGTGCAGCAGGCTGCATGGCGGTTTGATGGGGCGGGGTCTGGTGGCCAACCAGTACGCCAGCACTGCTGTCAGAGCACCGATGCCCACCAGCGTGGACGTCGGCAGGGAGCGGAAGAACTGACCGAGCTCGTCCATCTCTGGTATCCTCAGGCCGCTCATCATCTCCTGGGCCTGCATCTTCTCCATCAGGGTGGAACTCAGCTCTGCAGGACAGAGGACACACACATATTTTTGGTGTAGATGAATTATTACAGCCTACGTATTTGACATGGAGGCTAATCAATTTATGTGATTTTCAGTAGCAGCTTTTCTTTTCTAGTCAATACCTGAGGGAGGTTTTAAAAATGGTTTAGGGGAATGTGAACTACAAATGTTCTAAAATACAAATAATCCAAAAATACACAACAATTATTTTTCTTGACTCTATTCTAAATTAAGTTACCTACAAAATGCATTCATGTCTGGGTGGTGGTTGAACAGTTTAAAATACATCTAACCTGCATTTTGCTTGTGCATAAAGGAGGAAACCGACACACTGTTTCCTCCACACAATCAGGAAGTTACAGTTTGTGGATTCAACGACAAGAAAAGAAGACATACAGTATATGAGTTTACTCAGACCCAGATGCATACATTTGAAACTAACCCTCCTACAAAGTTCTCAAGGTAGATGTGGTAAAAGCACTTTGAGTCAGTCTTCTCTTAGAAAAAGTGTTTTATGAACAGATCTGACCTTCCTGCTCCCGCACCCCGACCCTGTGACCTTAAACACATCAGTCACACTACAGAAAAGGGTGAATGAGGGGCCTTCCCCTGCATTCTCGCTCTAACTGTAAAAAGCAGCTCAGAATAGATAATCTCAATGGTGGGACTAGAAAGTGCATAAAACACACACACACAGACACACAAACGTCATGCACTGCACTCCTAATAGCTCAGCCTCTGTCACACACACACACACACACACACACACACACACACACACATAATTTATCTGAGGCGGAGGCTGGCTGCAGCGCTGGCTGGAGGGTTTCCTTCCCTCCCTCTGGAAATGAGTCAGAGACAGCACCACCTGACCGAGCGAATAGCGTGGAGGCACTGCTGCAGCTCACAGCCAATCACAATCACTTCCTGTCTTGACACACACACACACACATGCAGAGAGCCACAAACAGCCGCAGACAGTGAAGCTGAGATATATAAATGTCTGAGGCCATGGGAACACTCACATCTTTATTCACTCATCTTTATTCATTCATCTTGATGCACTATTTTCATTGCTAAAAGGAAGATGAACCGCGGGGTGAAGCACGTCTCAGGAAGACAGATGCTTTATAAAAAACAACTTATTTCTTTTTTCTGTTTCTTTCTCTTTTTTATTTTTACAATTTTCTTCCGTATTCTTATAAACGATGCGAGTACTCGATAGAGGACAGGGCACTTGAGTTGGATAAGATGTGTGCATATGTTCATTTTAAAGTTAACATATTTTATATAAGTGTAAAAATATGGGGAGGTTGAGCTTGTTTGTGTAATGTGTGGGTTAAATGTGTGATATGTTTTGTCTTCCTTTCTTGCCTCGTCATTGAGATCGTGTGTATATTTTCTGATGTGGGAAGCGAATATTGTTTACACTGAAAAATCAAAATATAATATTATTATAGAAGATAGCTGGATGCATGAGTACCACCTGTGTGTGCTGATCCGCAGCTATACAGGCTGCTGGATTAAGCCAGTCTCTCTCTCTCTCTCTCTCTCTCACTTGGCATATGGTTTGTTGTTTGGGTTAGATTGTTGTTTCTGTTAATTCACCGCATTCCATTTTACACTCATCCAACGTGCAACACGTAACTGAAGTCACTGATTTACACTCTTAACATTGGCATCATTTGATTTATAAATGGTTAAGCTGGGCTGTGATAAAAGGGTATAGGTAAAACCCTCTGTAGCAACTAAAGATGGTAAAAATGCAGCTTAGAGGCTAAGTCAACAAATCAACATGTCCAGATGTGTTAACTGTTTATGAAACAAAGGACAATAACCAAATGCTGACACAAAAATCAAACTTTACTGTGGTGTGATGGTCAACAGAAAATATCAGAGCCTAACTCACCCTCTTTGTCTGAGATCCTGCCACCAAACTCAACAGCTAAATAAAGGTTAAAACACACCCAGGTTCTGTGGTTTAACCATAAAAGGAGTGCAAGAAAACAAATAAATACCAACTTAGGAATAAAGCACATTATGGCTCCAACACCCACTAAAAGTGATAATCTCGAAGATTGTCATGTAAATAAATGTCTGTTCAGTCACTGTCTATCGCTGAATGAGGTAACACAATGGTGATTGAGCCTATGGCCCACTGATGACAGCCTTTGCATTTGCAGTATTACAGACTGGGCGTCTGTGGCGACTTTCATGGAAAAAATCACAAGCAGCGCCCAGTTAGTGACGCGTTTTCCATCACCCAGCGGTGGTTGGTCTGCCAGAGAGGGTAGGCGGAGCTAAGCGGCTGCTTTTCCGGTCTCTGCAAGTGTAGCGAGTAAACAGTAATCTACTATGGTTGAACAAACAAAGAAAAGTTTGATAACTACAGATACAACTTCAAAAATAAGTGAACAAAGAAAAAGAAACAAATTTGACGCTCAGAGGAAGGCAAACAGTCTAAAAAGGAAAGCGACCGTCAGCGAGGAAAATCAAGAGTTACAACCGGAGCCAACCGTGGAAGTCACACATGCAACACTGTCTGGATATCTGGGAAGCGCGCTCCTGCAATTACCGTTTATCACCACAGGTGCAGCCAAGGAGAACCAAACTGAGATCTTGGAGATTACAACTTTTATAAACATGATGTATGAATGAAATTCATAAGAGCAGATCCAGATACTGAGGTCATAAGTCTAAGCTCCCATGTCCAACATAGTTTGGACTAGAAACCAAGGTGAAAAAAGTCATTTTGTTACTGATATGAAAATATTAACATTTTATTTATGTATTTAAACTTGTTGGTAATTATTAACACTAGCATATATGACAGCCCGTTGTCACACTGTAACACATCCATTACTCATCACCTGCTCTGCAGTGAATTCCCTCACACCGCTTTTCCCAAGCTCCTCTCATGCTCACATCCTCTTAATTCACCTTAACTCCAGTTTCTGTTCAGACTGAAACTCTAACTGTGACTGAAAAACCACATCATGGCAGATCCCTGCGATGTGTCTGAAACTGTGCTGCCTCTTAAATATCACAGGACTCGCTACTTCTCTTTTTTCACCGCTCTGATCAGATGTTTCCTCTTTATTCAGTCATCCCTTCTCTTCTGCAGTTCCAGTAATCTCGACGGGGGATTAGAGACGCTTAAATGCTGGGAAATGTTGAGCATCATGGTAAATAATAGAAACCACTTCATGATGAACTAAACATCTCTGTTGGCATGTGTGTGGATCTTGAAAGCTGTAACAATGTCCGAGTTAATTCAGAGATTAAATGTCCGACCCTGTTGTGTACACATTGTGGCCCTCTGTGCGCCGCTGGAGTCCTTTTGATAGTTAGGCTTAATTACTGTTAAGACTGGACAAATTGAAAACACATTCTGGCTCGGCTTCAGGATTTTGGACTGAACTGAGAACTGTGAGAAACTTTCTTGACACCAGTATTTGATGATCTTTACTGTAAGTTACTTTAATTTACTATAACAACTAGAGTCCGGCCTTGCCGTTGTAAGCCTTCACCAGCCAGTCTAATTGTAGTTTACACCCATATGTTTCCCACAGAATGACAGCATAACAGTAGTGAACATGGGGGATATATTTATATACAAAATAAAGAATATAATAGCTTACAAAACAACAGCAAACATAATTCTACATTAAACCGGAGAGGTGGCATCAATGATTTACAGGACATAATGCCAGAGAACAACTTTAAAGTCTTTGACCTTTGACCTTCATAATATAAACAGTTCATCCTTTTTTTGAAATACATTTTTGGCCTTTTTATGCCTTTTGTTTAGAGAGAGGACAGGTAGGAGTCCAACTTGGGCCGCCGCATAAAGGACTGTAGCCTCTGTACCTGGGACACGCGATTTAAGCGCTGAGCTGCACCAGAGCCCCAATCAGCTCATGCTTGAGTCAAAGCCTACGAAGATATTCCCTCAAAGAGTTCCTGAGTTATAGCATCACAAGAATTGGACTGACGGAAAGCTACAACACGTGACACCTCCTGTCACTATTTTTAAAAGAATAGATTAATATTTGTGTAAATAAGCTTATTCTCTTTCTACCTGACAGTTATCAAGGTGTTTGATATCAGTCTTTCGTCTGAGAGTAAAATATGGAGTTGAAGCTGTTGGTGGTTAGCCTAGCTTAGCTTAAGTTAACAGGGGGGTGACAGCTAGCCAACTCTGTCCAGACTTTGAAATGCAGTCTACATAAGTAGAGCTCACTAACTAACTCATATAGTATTTCTTTTCTCCTTTTTAGATGATGTTTTTGGCCTTTAGGTAATTGGACAGTGGATAGAGTTGGGAATATGGGAAGGGAGCAGGGGGTTGGAATCAAGTCCAGGGCTGCTGCGTTTAGGACTGAGCCTCTGTACATGGGGGCGCACGCCTTAACCGCTGAGCTTAACCCGCACATATAGTATCTTATTTATTTAAAACACGAAAGGATCAACATGACGTTTCCAAAGATACAGTAGACTAGAGAGGTTACTCCCCTTAAACCGCAAATTGGTGAGATTTTAATATGAACAAAGCCAGGCTAGCTATTTCCCCTTGTTTCCAGTTGTTATGCTAGGCTAGGCTAATCTCACTTGACTCTTAATCTGACACAGGATCGATCTTCATGTATTCCATTCCTATTTCTTTAAACAACACAAAACCAGAAAATCGCATAAAAGGGAAACAAAATATTCAAAACAAAACATGTTCAATTTCAACATATTTCAGTTATAAAAAGTTATAAAAAAACATATAAAAATGTAAAGATGTAGAAAAACATTATGGACAGACTGAAACATTGCGATCACAACAAATTTGAATCTAAATTCAATGTAACACATTGCTATTGTTACAAAGAGGTTCTAAGCAGCGCAGTGTAATTATGAATTACATTAAAAAATAATAAATTGTGATTGTTTTACTATCATCTGCTTTAAATCCCACATATCAGTACATTATCCTTAAACTCGTGTCCTATTGTTTCATAACACATTACAGCTGATGTCTCTATTTAACAGCTGTCATGGAGAGATCAATGAGAGCAGCAGCAGCAGCAGCAGCCGGGCAGGCAGCGCCACACTCACTGACGAGATAATTTCCATGTCGGTGTCGTGCCAACAGGACACGCACAGCCGAACCGTGTCATAAAAAAAACAAACAAAACTTCATGATATGAGATGCAGGCTAACATCAACAGACGCCACCATGTTAATTTCCTCTGGTGCATCGGCCTTTATTTACTACTCTGGACTTTGTTTAATGTTCATGTTATGAGTGTAAATACCTGATGCACGACCTGATAATAAATTTAATTCATCTTCATGATGCTCACTTCTGAGGCTTTTATTTATAAGGAAACATGCTGAGACTGCAGACAATCAACTTCTTCCTTGATTTACTTCTTAACTTGCTTTCTCTGCGTCTTGGTCTGCTGCTTGAAGTGAAGTTACTCACACTGATTACTCAAACACGTTGGTGCATCACTGAGGGAGTACTGTGAGAGAAGCTCAGATTACATAAATGTGACGTAGCTCGCTGCATGTGCTTTGTGTTGTCTTCAATGGTGAAAGTGGCTTGGCTGCAGGGATGACAGAGCCGCGCTGGATTAGTTGGTGTTTGAAAAGGGAGGCAGGGGAGGGGAAACGGCACTCAAAGCGCTAAATATAGACAGACTCCATAACCTAGTGACACCAGTGTGCGTGCAGCTGGAATGCAGGAGGCTGGATTTGACTTTAAGATGAATAATTACTCTATTTTTTTGACATGATTGGTTGTTTAGATACATAACCTCAGGTCTGGATTTTATCCGGATGCATCATTCAAGTATGCACAAAGCACATGTTTTGGAAACTTTCAGAGTTTACGGGATGTAAAGGGACAACATCTGGAAATGATCCGCTCCTGACTGTAATCTGCCCACTCACAATTGAACACCCACTCTTGGCGCATCTGTTTGTGAGGGGGAACGAGCTCTCATGTGGAGGCTGCAGGGTTAAACGAACCGGCGGATGCTTCAGTGCAGACATGCTAGCGACTCACATCTTCCTGCCATGAAATAGCCCGACAGCAGCAGGAGACGCGCAGCCTGCCAGACATCTAACTGGCCTCCAGGAGAGATGCAAACACCTATGTGCCTGACTTTTTTCTCGCTCTCTTTGTTCTGCTCTGATCTGGCATTTTCCCCTTTACTGCAAATAAACACATGAACAGAAAGCAGTTTTCTTTGACATTAAACATAAAGGACACAGAGGAGAAAATATTCTGAGCAGAATCAGACCTACTCTGATTGGAAACTTATTTCCAACCTCTGACAACTCTGCTGTTTGGGAGGCGTTGAACTGTCTAAAGAAATCAATTAGTCCCGAATTATACACAGTGGCTGTGTCCCATTTTGGGGCTCACTCCTCGAAGTGTTTTCTTCTGGACCAAAAAACGTAGTCATTGAAGACCAACCAATGTTTCCTCAATCAATGACACCGAAGTGGATTCTCAGTAAACTGACTCATCGAGGCAGAGGACTCAGTCCTTTAACACTCGGTCTACCAGAATTCTGAAACTACTAGAATGACCATAGCAGTCATTTTGACTGCTCAGACATTATTTGCATATAATTTGGATAATCAATAAAAATATCTAAGAATAAATTGATGGAATAGGTAAAAAACACATCAGGACACAAAATGACAATGAAATGAAAATGATCACCATTATTTGTCTGGCTTTTGCTGTCATGTGTCTGGAGCGAAGTTCATTTGCGAGACGCATTATGAAGTTCCTCCGTGACATCATCTCATTGGTGTATTTCTTGAACAGGATGTTGTCAGTAGTTGTCATTTTTGCCCCTATTGGGTTTTGAGTGAAGCTATAGCTAGATTTTAGCTTCACAGAGCATAAAAAACAAAACAAACAATAGAGAGAAAGAGCGGGAAAATGTAGCAAATTGTGAAATATGACACCCATTGTAAAAAGCATGCAGTCAATTTGACTGCTATGGTCATTCGAGGTAGTAATACTCAGATCTCTTTTGTGTTTTGAAATTGTAAAGATAAAACAATGTTAGAATAAAATATACACACATTTAGGAAAAGTCAGGGCCCTATTGGTACATAGGTTTTATTTAAACAAAGTTATGACGTTGCAAATTTTGAAAGCAGTCAAAATGACTGCCTTGGTAGTTCGAGTGTTAAAGGCAGCTTCTACTGTTCAGGAAGCATCTAAAGTTGGAAATGTATGGAAAAGAACGGATAGAAAAATAACCTCTCAAATGGGAGACTAGAAAATGGATCTTCCCAACATGTTCTTCAAATACAGACGCTTTGTTGCAGCCCTTTGGGCATCTCATACACGCACAGGGTATCCTTTTTTCTCAAGATAGTGTCTGTTGTGCGTCATACAGAAGCACATGGCGGCATCTGTTTCCTTTGTGTCTAACACAGATGTAACATTCAAAGCCTGTTTGGTTCAGATAGGGCAAAGAAACCAGCATTATGGTGAAGGTTTAAATAATAACCCGCAGTTTCATACAGGACTCTATGACCTGCTTTGTTTGGCTCATCCATGGCCCCCAACCTTAGCCCTAAGAAGACTATGTCTGTATTTTAGCTACGTCACTGACAGCAGTTTCTATAAGAGTCTAATATTGATGTGGAAGGGTTTACGTTACAATTGACCCTTCTAAGTCCCGCCCCCCTTGGTTACTGTTGCTACGCCTGTCAAGCTTTTGCCCGGCATGTAAATATTGTGCCGTTTTCAACTGTAACAGTGAGAGATGTTCCAAGGGAAATAATTGCACATTTCTGGAAAATTAGTTCCCAAATATCAGAGAGAAGCAGACAGAAAGGACGACAATACACATTTAAAGAGCCAGAATATAATGTGTCAGCGGAGTGTTGAGAATGAAGAGGACATATAAATCGAGGCAAAAGCTCACCGGTCCCAATGCAAGCGTCAGGCACGCCACATCTTCACAATTCGTGTTAAGGACAATCATATACAGGAACAACAATGTTCTTGCACAGCAGGGTAAGTCAATATGTTGTTTTATTTTAAGCTAATGTTTAGTTATGACTCCCTATAACTTTCATTATCTAAAATGTTTTTTAGCCCATTGCTAGCAAGACTATATTATCCCACTTCTTCATTTTGTTTAAAGCGTGTCAGGATATTGCTCGCATATTGTAGGCTTGATCCAAACACTGGATCTCCTAAAGGCACCACAGGAAAGCCCAACAAAGTCCTGTACATGTTTGCCACAACAACTGCTCAAACCAAGGGGTGGTAAAATACTGTGGCGATATCATCGGGGGTAGCGAAGGCCAGACAGGATCGCAAGTGGAGACCAGTTGTCTTCAACATTTTTTTTATCCGTGTCCGACATCTCTCCTTTTCAGTTTTTGGCTTCAGAAGAGCACAAAATATGACACCCCCCTCCTAAACTTTGAGGAAATCTGCTGTCGGATTTGCAGATTCAATATGCACACTGTTACTTGACAGGCCTCCCGCACCTAGTTACGGTTGATAACGATTGGACAGTGGCCGTTCAAGGGAGGGGCTAAGCGAAGGGTCAATTAGTTAAAAACCGGTTGCATGTGTAAAGATGCTGAAGGGCACCTTGTGTGCATGCTTAAATTTTGCATTACTATTCTGGATAAACGGGATAATTTACTCAGCTGTTTCAACCTCCTCTCCACTACAGCAGACGGCCCAGTTTGGTGTCCAACTCTCTGTCCTGTAGTAACCTAAATAACACACCCCAGGGACACACACACACACACACACACACACACACATCTATGTTCAGGTCTTTAAGTCCGTCCCTGTTCCTTCTACAAAGATTGTTTCTCCAGCTGGCGTGACAGAAGAACAGCAGGTCAGCAGAAACAGCGCTGACCTTTATCAGGATGTGAACTCAAAGACTTCTGAGTTTAATACGTTACATCAAGAGCACATCACACCACAATCAAGTGAATCTTTCTCATCCCTGCTGCAGAAATCCTTTTGGATTTACAGCTCTGCTATTTGTTGCTCAAGAATAAGGGCTGTCGATTTGCACAAAGTCTACAATCCCAAATATCACAAGTGATCCAATAAAAATACACATATGGGACCAACAGGAAATTAACCCTTAATTAACCTGGATTGCAACCATGAAGTAGGTTATCATCAGTGCATGTTCTAGGTAAACCTTCAAAACAATAATTAAAAAAGAAGAAAAGAGATCAAATTACTGGTATTAGCTTATTACGTTAGCATATTGAAGCCATTAGCTACATCTCCCTGTCTTCATCAGTAAATGTGGTTTGCTCATTTGTCATTGTCACTCAGGTGTCATCAAGATAAATCCACAAGTAACCTGATAACAGGGCAACCTCCATCTGCTGATTAACACCATGAATATGGCTGGAAGCGTCAGTAAAAGCTAATAACTCGACCCTGAGTTATTCGAAACTGTTTTTGTGGAAGTTTTGTTTTCAAGAATAAAGTGATGGTTTTAAACGCACTGAATTACATTTCTGCCATTAGGAAGTAGTTTGATGATGTTGGGAAATAGCCTGGAATCATGGGAGTTCTTGTCTTCACTCTTTAACAACTAACATTGCCAATGAAACTCTATCTGACGTGACTCAGGCAGATATCATATTCACGGAGAAGGTAAACAATTAAAGTTTAATTCCTGTTATGTTTTGTTCTAATGAAATAGCCAAAAGAAACGTCAGCTCACATAAGGAGTGGGCTTCCTCCCTCTCTGACATTTCATCCGGTGTTTGCTGTGCTTCCTCCGATGAGAGGCAAACAAATAAAACACATCTTTATTTTGAATAAAATTACAGGTTTCTCTTGGTTTAGATGTTATTGGAAACATTGTTCATGTTGGCGGCACCTATGGCGATAAACGGTAATTGCGGGAGCACACTTCCCAGATATCCAGACAGTGTTGCATGTGTGACGTCCACGGTTGGCTCTGGTTGTAACTCTTGATTTTCCTCGCTGACGGTCACTTTCCTTTTTGGACTGTTTGCCTTCATCTGAGCGTCGAGTTTGTTTCTTTTTCTTTGGATTTTCACTTATTTTTGAAGTTGTATCTGTAGTCATCCATCTTTTCTTTGTTTGTTCAGCCATAGTCGATTACTGTTTACTCACAACACTTGCAGAGACCGCAAAAGCAGCCGCTTAGCTCCGCCTACCCTCTCTGGCAGACCAACCACTGCTGTGTGATTGAAAACGTGTCACTAACTGGGAGTCGCTTGTGATTTTTTTCAGCGAAAGTCGCCACAGACACCCAGTCTGTAATATTGCAAGGCTTTCATCAGTGGGCCATAGGCTCAATCACCGTTGTGTTACCTCATTCGGCGATAGATAGTGACTACATATTATACCTTGAAATGGCTGTCACGTCTGGTTTTGTACAGCCATCAAGGTTTGTTTGGTTTATTTTATGTTTATTACTTCCTTCCATCTGCTTTTTGCCTGCTCTATAAACAGCCTGTGACATGTTAACTGCTCTTTTGATGGACACTTTAGCTTATTATATGCTTCTTGGTGATAACTTCCTGCAAATTGACTTATAATATTCAGCCACTTAATTTGCCGTCTTTCATCTTTTCAATGTTATGGACAAATGTGATCAGCATCCGCTAACAGCCAAATCTAATCTAATATGAGCTCTGTCAGCACATCGAGCGGCCAAATTTATCTGATTAAAAAAACAGAATTAAGATTGAAAAATGTGGCAAATAGTGATGAATGAAAATGCCGTTTTAAAAATAAGCTTGCAGCATCAATCAATGTGTCATTTAGAGAGAGCATCAGTAGAGATACATTCAGCCGGACAGCCTGACAGATGGGCACGGTCAAACACTGACCTGAGGGCACATAACACTAACTGTTAGGTATCTATTAAAAAGCATTCAGTGCACATACCGTGCTGATTAACATCTGGATTAACAAAATAAACATTTGCACTTTTTGTACATGCTGGAGGATATCTGATTGGACCTTAGCTGCTGTATACAAGAGGTCAGCTTAAATATTTCACCGTCATCTGTAAATATTGGCTCGTAAGTCTGAACTAGCGTGAATTGGCTAAAGATGGATAATGTGAATGAGTTAAACAACAATGTTTGAGTACTTTTTAGCTTCTCCACACACAGAAGAGGCTCAAATATCAGTTGGATATACATAATTTCTACTGGAAGGATTCACTTCAATAGTGGCGCTTTACTTGAGTAGAATAAGAACATTTCCAGCTGCATCCACTCACATAAAAAGCTGAATGGGCTCCAGGAGTGGCAGTATTTTGGGAAGGGAATTTGGCTGACTTCAGACTGTACATGCAATAGTCCTACAAATGTTTCATCTAAAGTGCCCCTGAGTAGTCGCCCTCCTGGGGACCTGTGAAAAATCCCTTTGCAGCAGTCCATTTAAACAAGTAAACATTTCTATGAGTATGTGTCACAATAATGATGTTTAAATATCAAAACACTGCTGCATTAAGGCTAGTTTAATTCCTCTTCTTCTCTTAGCAAAGGTTTTGGTGCAGTGTGATCACTACAAGCTACGCAGGGCTAAGGGTTCGTGAATGAACCAGCTGGACTTCCTGTGACCTCTGAGGCTTAAAGTGGAGGAGAGGCATCCCTTCCTCCTTAAGTCCCGCCCCATCAGGCCATCCGAGGGCCGTCACCAATGATTAGAGTCCAACGTGGGGAGATTACAGCCTATTAGCTCTGAGATGGATGACCAGTAGTAACCTCACTACTGCAGTCTATTTAAAGACATCCTATGTCTCTTACTCTTTAAATGCTTTTTTTTTGTCTCTTTACGTCACGTGCATCAACGCGTTACATCTATAGCTTCTTTTAAACCATGCACGCTAAATCATCCTTGCACAGCACCTTCTCTGTCATTCACTCTCTTTTATCCACTCATCCTTATCACCCTCTGCCATTCTTCTACTAGGAGGTGGTCCCAGTCAAGTCAACTGAGACCACCCTCGAGGTGTCAACCCACAGCCGCTTCCTGCCACTGTCACTGGGAGATAATCGCACAGACATGGTAACATACTGCACACGGGGAACAGCCATTGAGATTCAGCACAACAGGTAATTGCAGTCATCATTCATAAAGTAATAACAGATAGATGCTGCAGAAGGAAGCTGCGCTAAAATGAGCAGGAAGACATGCTACATTTAATGTAACAACAATTATATGTTCAGAAATATAAAATGCAGAACTGAAGTTAAAGTAAAAAGAGACAAAAAGGAAGTTAAAATCATGCAAAAGCTTTAAACTGTAATTGCACTGCAGACGGGTTAACACAGCTGTGGTCAATGCAGCAACACTTACAAAGGCGTCGGAGGCACCCAGGAAGCCAGTGAGGTGTGATAAAAGTCTGTGTACATGTGTGTATGTGTGTGTGTGTGTGTGTGTGTGTGTGCTGTGCCAACGGGCCTCAGGCGGATATCACATCACCCTATGCAAACTAGTGATCACCTTCCCATTGCCACCAGACAGATTAAGCTGAAGCAAGCAAGAGGAGGGCAGCGAGATTGGCCTAGTTTGGGCCTCGCTGGCCTCCGTATCACACCACCCTCAGCTCGACAGACGCTGCACTCCCTCACCACACCCACCAGCCCCTCCCTCCTACACTCTCTCTCTCTTTCTCTCCGACACCCTCCCCCTACCTAAACACGCTGCGCTCATCTTCTCCTTGACTCAATGATACACAGACGCTCACACACGCTGGCACATTGACACACAATATACACACACACGAGTAGGCACACAAGTATGCAAATAAGCGCTTGTGTTTACAATGTTCATGTGTGCACGTTTAACAAATTACTCTCAGCTACACTAAAGGAGGCTGCTCCCAGTTTGATTTGACTATCAAAGTGAAGAGAGAGGTGTGTTTGTGGATCTCAACCTGGGGGTTAGGACCCATTAAGGGCCGCTATGTGCGCATTCCAGGGTCATGGTGAAATTCAACGGACATAGGGTATAGAAAAACTCAATAATATGATATAAATTTAACCTATCTATGTATTTTAGTTCAACATGAAAGAGACTTTTCTACTACTTTTCAACTCAACTACTTTTGCTTTATTGTGCACCACTGTCTAAGGGCCTTTGTGGACACTGCTGCTTTTAAGGATGTGAGGCAAAAAGGATGACAACTGCCAGGCCAACGTTTAACAGCAAATCACTGCCGACGATTGTAAATTTTGGGAGGACTGAAGAAAAAAATTCTGAAATTAAACACTGACATTTGAGCAAAAATTACCTTATTTCAGTAAGGGTCTATTTTCTCTTGGCTTGAAAGGTAAGTCTCAAAAGGAGCAGCATTACAGACAAAAACCCGACAAGGACAACAAACATTACTCTGAGGACTGATCTATAGGAAAACTACTTGAGGTTATGGCCAGACAGGCCTTGTTCAGCACTTTTAGACTGAGCCATTACAGCCCAGGATCAAAGAACATGAGGAAATAGAGGAGGCACTGAATGCTGAAACAGCAAAAAGCCACTCAGAGGGAGAGCGGCCATGTGGATCTGAGAGCATCCAGACTGCCTGATGTTATTGATTACATCAGGATTTGGACTTCAGAGGAAAGTAGATGAGTATTTAGAGATTATGAATTTAAAAACACTTTTCAGACATGTAACTGCACAGGAATTGAAAAACAACTCAGAGTGCACAGTGACAGACATTTATGTCACAGCAGGCATTACTTAACACTCAACACTTATCTTTGTCATTTTGTGCAGTCATGCAGTGGGTCTTTAATTTGCAGGTTTTCAACTTTGTTTAATCCGTCTGACTTCCTCCCTCTGCCACGTTACATTTTCTGTTTGACACCATCCAAAGAGTCTAAATCACTAAGGCAAAGCATGTCATACTTAAGAGTTAAACATCTACAAGTCATTATCCCTCTGATTGACATAAACACTGTGTTAAACACAAAAACATGATTGGTTATGTGGTGCCAAAGGGTGGGGCAAAGCCACAACCATCCTTTGAATTAAATATTGAGGAGAGGAAAAAGAATAGGTTTACACTGCTGTGCAGGGCTGCACTAGATGTTGATTAAAATGAATTATTTATATGGAGGAGCAGCAGGGTGTTGGGATGTGCTGACAGGTGTGAGGTGTCATGAATCTCCCTAAGGGGCCCCCTTTTCAGCCTCACATAGGTGCAGGAAATATTTTTAAGCCCAACAATTCAGTCAATTTTGGGCCTCACTTCTGATTGGCTGCATTAGTTATTAAATATGCAACACGTGCAACCCTGTAACAGTACATTTTAATATTAATGCACCAGACAAAATCCCAAGTGCTTCTGCTTCTTTGTCACTTAGCTACCATGCACTGCAGCTGCTGCTGGAACTATACTCTTTGGCGTAGGAATAAAGAATAAAACCCGGGTCTATTTGCCATTAAAACGTAGCTTGGCACGCAATCTAACACTACCACTATGGTCCATTAAAATATTAACACCTTTGATTCAATGAAACGGTGCACAAAAGCAGTAAACCCCTTGCTATTGTGCTGTATAACGCCTCTAATCTGCTCTGTAACGCTGCTGTAAAACACAGACTGAGCGGGGTTATGTCTTTTAAAACACGTCCTCGCGCATATTTAAGACGACAAAGGGTCAACGACCGTGTCTCTGACCAGATTTAATGCCACCTAAAACCGCTCCGGTGTCTTTGGGTGGTGTCGGTTAGACCGGAGCATGCTGTGCTTTCTCTACAGTTTGCCGGTAGGCCGCAGGATTTCAGCACCCCTCTCTCCTGGATAGCTCCCATCCAATCAGTTGCGTTCATTTGAAGCGCGTCATACCTTCCTCATCCTTCCTCATCCTCCCTCCCTCCATCACCGAGACATGGCGGAGGACATCACAGACAAAATGCTGACTTTCTCAACCGGCTTAATGCCAAACGAACAAGTTTTAATTAGAATGAAAGACTGAATTAAAGATGCTTGTACAGCCTCGTTATGGTGCAAGCACGCGCCACACCATGAGGTCGTGAAAGACAGGTTGTTCCCTATTAGTTTTTTTTTCAATGACGTGTGTCCGGTTTCTACGCACAATGTCACACGACCTTAGCAGCTGTCCAGCCTCAAATGCACACGTTTTATCCAGTTTGGCATATAGTGAGAAAAGCCCTTTATTAAACTGATGTTTTAACACAAATGCACACACATGGACACGGAAAATTCAATCAATGATCCGCAGAGTCCACATGCATTCAGCCGTATGGCAGCTAGTCCAATCCCACTGTACCTGATTAAAGGTAACCTGAAAGCATCATTCGTTGTTTCTGTGATAATCCTCGTGTATAAATTAAAGCACTGTAGGTGAAGCTAGAGCTCTGCTAAACTGAGATGCTACACGTTAGCATTGAGGCTGCTTTCATGCACGTGTAGTCTGAGAAAAATGTTAAATGTCACCGGCGTCACGGTGCAGGCAAAGCGCCAAATGCTGCAGCACAGTGAGATTAAACACTCGACGAAAAGCTTGTGTAAAAAAAACACGAAGAAGATAGAGATTCCCCAGCCCTTGAAAATGAATGAAATAGCCGGCAGTGGGTGACACACAATGCGCCTCAGCCCCTGTGAGACAGGTGCATTGCCTACAAACCCCAGCCCCAGCGATGCTTAACCACAAAAATGAATGAAAAATACGATCAAATGTATATAAACTCACCTAATAAAATCCAGAGCGACCCAGAGACCAGAACGAATGCGAGCATGTCTTTCTCATTGAGTCAGCTGTCCCGGTGCAGGAGCGGCTCAAAACTGCAGCATCGACTGCAGCAAGTCGCCGACAATCTGGGAGATTAAGGAGGGGGGGCGACACTATATCTGAGACAGACCACAGTGGGGGAGCTGGGTTGGGGATGGCGATGTCCTGCAGGTTTCTACTGGAACGTGCTGACTGGAGAAACAGACCCCGACCCCCGGCCTATTAAAGCATCCTTCCGCCTGCTGGATTTTCCTCCTTCACCTAGTTGGCTGCTGCGCAATGGCAGACACCCCTGCTGCTGAAATGAGAGGGCTGACAGGTCGGACGGAAGATGCGATCGACGCCAAGGTTACAGGGGATGGAATGCCTCTTATGGTTGTATCAGTCTTCATTTAATTCTCATATTTATAATCACGAAAGTATGTGTGTTAAATTGTTCTTTTACACTAAAAACGTTACGTGACGTTAAATATAGACCCTTTAAAAATAAATCTAAAATGGAAAGAAACACATTAAAGGAAAGCTTAATCCTTGTATGTTGATGTATTTTTAAACGTTGTACATATTGTTTTATTTTGAAAGAAGCTGTTATTTTTGGTCCATGCTACATCACACCATGCAGCCTTTTAACGTCCCTGCAGCTGCGCAAAGCTTTGACACAGAGTAACTTTGCATTCACCGCATCACGTGGTACAACAAGACACTCCCAATGAACTAAAGTAACCTTGAGAAAAGGCTGACGGAGAGTCAGAGGCAGTGAGTGATGGTGAGACATAGAGGACACAAAAAAAATGATCAGAATTACATCAAATCTAAAATTACTGAATATTTTGGTCATGTGTTTGGCTCCCTGGCAGTTCCCCGGTTACATATAGAGTGAGTACAGTTTCTCTCCTGTAGTCTCACCCTCAGTGATAATATCCTGTTTTATCTACTGAAAAAAACCTAGAAACTTTTTGCATCAGATTTTTAAGTATACGTTTTGTTCTTAATAAATACATTTGCAAGTAAAGTCTCTCTTCATGTTTTCAGTCTGTGATCCAATTAGCTGTAAGAGTTTCAGATGTCTGTTTTTAAAAGCTTCTTCTTTTTTTTTAAATTTGTAGTTACGTTTCTTGAAGTGGGATCTACTTTGTTTTTCAAAATGTGCAAGAGCTAGATAGCAATTAAGTATTTCTTATGTTGTACTGGCAATCAGTTCAAATAGTTCTTTTATTTGGAAAAAAAAAGTGTGGGCCCTCAATTACTGGTATTTGTTAGGGGTATGGGGTTTGTACATTATAGCTGAAAGGTAGCACTAGAGGAAATCTAATGTTGTCACCAAGGCAGGTATGTTTCTATACTTTGTTGTCAAATTCTGCTGCCAATTTGAGTAAAATTATGGAAGCCCGAAGCGGACATGCATCCATGCATTGTATTTATTCGGTTTTCCTGAGTTAACAAGTAAATTTTAGATGTTTTTTCAAGACTAATTTTACTCTTTATCTCGAGATAACAAAGGTTTTGTCTCGTGCTAATAGGATCATTTTTTGGCAATCTAGAAAACAGACTACGACATGCCATGCTGCCATTGCCCACACTGATGAGGTGAGTTAATCCTTTTCTAATCGCAGGGTAACTCATGAAACGATACGCGATATCGATATTTTAGGGGTGGGACACCCCTAGTTATGATCATCTAATGTTACGGTGGTGCAGCGTTGTTTTCTTGAGATAACAAGATAACTAAGTCGAGATCTCGAGAAAACGACCAAAAGGAACTCGTAATCACAGGAAGACGGAGTATATAAATTGTAAGGATGCATGTCTGCTTGGGGCTTCCGTATAAAATACAGTCTGGTAGAGAACTATTTTCATACATTTTGCTGCTTCAGCTGTTCAAAGAACAACGCTCAAAGAATTGGAGAAACACTGTTGAGGCTGTTGCCACTTATCAATCATATCCAAACAGGGTAAATAAAACATCACTGTTTGTTGTGTGGGTGTACCTAAGATCAGTGGCTGTCATACATCTATATACATACATTTACACCCACTAAGATTTGTATTTGTCAGACTAATATGTGAACGCATGCTTTCATTCGAACCATCTGTCTGTGAGGGTGTGGTGAAATAATTAAGCCTGTCCAATTAATAGTCCAACAACAGGCGTGTTTATATGAATCTACAATATCTTAGAATGCAGTGAATCGTATCCATCTCCTCTTTGCTCCAGCTATTAACTCACTGACTCATCCCATGTCTTTATTCAACAGGGAACTCCTCACGGGTGTCTCCAGTAGTGGAAACAACACATGCCTTCTGTCTTATCATGCCTGTGTCATGTGACCGACCTTGTTAAATGGGTCACTGGACCTCTAATCTGTCACTCACGGCAGTGCTACCTTCCTGCTCTTCTTCATCTCTGATCCGACTGCAGAGGAAAAAAAGCAGAAGACAGAGGCAAAGACCACAAATAGTCAAGCTGCTCATTCATGAAGAAGAAGGGACATTTTTAAACAAATGTCGCCAAAAGGAAGCAAAACTATGTTTTTATCTGAATGTATTTATACATTTCAGCAAAGTTACCTGTGATCTGTAACAAGTGAATGCAGTGTAGCACCGATTGCTTGGTGTAGTTGTTGGAACTGAGGAACACGCAAGGCGAGCAAAAAAAGAAAAAACATACCCAGTGTTATGCAACACATTAACATGTAATAGTGATTTAAACATAAACATAATTCTGTCAAATTCTCATAGATAATGAAGTTACCACTGGAATGTTTAGGTTAAGGGTCAGGGGTCAAAGGGATAACCAAGATTAACTTTCCAGATGTTCCCCTCTCTGACAGGATGGAGATAAATTAGGGATTCCTTGTGTTTTAAAGTAAACTTATCCCGTTTTCTGACATAAAACATGGCTAACGCACCTTGCTGATAAAGACTTACTGTACGTCACAAGCAAGCGTCACTGCTACAGTTGTTGGCAGCTCTGTGAGGATGCACATATGCACATGGTTGCATTCAGCTAAAAGCTAACATCACCATGCTAACATCTTCACAACTACAATGCTAACGTGGTAATGTTGAGTGCATTGTGTCTGGTTTCCCTAATGTAGTGTGTAGAGCAGTGTTTGTGAACGCAGCCCCATACCTGACTCCTTCTCCTCCGCAAGGCACCTTGCTCCTGCCTTGCTTGTCCTTGGTAGTGTTTGATGTTTCTCCAGGCCACTGAAAGGCATGAGTTGTTTGAAATCAGATACTACATACTACATACTACATACTATATACTATGTACTGCATACTATATACTACATATGTGCACACTGTTTGGCGGTAGTATGTATTAGGGAGGAGCTTTTCAAATTCATTTTGCAGTATGCTGATATGCGCCAGTTTCCAGTTTTGGACAAAAGCAAACAGCTGCTTCTTTAGCTATAGCGCTCCCCTTCTGCTGGAATGCTGCTGCTGTGCATTGTGGGATACAGTAGGCGAGGTAGACTGGTCCGATGCATACTCGAGTTATTCTCCAAATCAGTACGACATCCGGGTATGCGTGGCATACTGCACATTTTGCTTCTGTTTGCATACTACATACTACATTTTGGCCAAATCAGTAAATACTGCTAGTATAGTATGGCATTTCGGTCCCAGCAATAGTTTGCCATCTCACTGACATCCTCTTTGTCAGTGAGATGTTTCCTGTTTTAGCTAACCGATTGGCAGTGAACATGGCCCATGGTTCCCCTGCTTCTTACTGAGTAATTCCCTGTTATACCCCATACCGACGGTGTTGAGTAGGGTGGCTTTGCATTGACATGTTAAGTTGTTGTAGGAGCCTCGTTATTAATTGTTTTTTAATGTAGGTTGACTTGTTTTGCCCCCTTTTTCTATACAGATTGTTTTGGGTTAGAGTAATTGTTAAACTCATGTTGGTACTATAGTTAAGGTTGGCCTTTTTTTAAAAAAAACAACAACTGGTTTACATGTTTAAATTTCTTTTGTATTTTTGGGCCCCCATGGTGAGGTCCCTGTACTTAATGCATATGAATTAAGAGCACGTGGACACAAATATAGACTGCACCATTTTTGCTGTGAGGTTTGCTGTGTTGCAAACATGGTGAGTGTGGTGGTAGCACCCCTGGGCACTCCTAAGTGTCTCCCACAAGTGGCCTCAGCTCAGGTTAGATTACAATTGGACTGGCAGTAAGTATTTCAAGTTCAAGGTGAGTTTCTTTTTTTAGTGCATCAGGCCTTTTAGACTGTATTGTAATAAAGAACCCTTTTTAATTCCCCGTATTAGTTATTCTTTTAACCAGTCTTTCTCTCCAAGTAGCTCCAGTCTCATCAGTAATAAATCAAGTTCAGTTAAAGTTTTTGGTGCCGTTCCCCAGGTGGCGTTGTCAGCTAGTATATTTTCAAAACCACTGCCCCACCGAGCCAAACAAACATGCTGATGGTGAGTAGATATAATGTTTGCCATGTTCAAGTTTACAATGTAAGCATGCTGGGGGGTGCTGATTTAGCTCAGTTGGTAGAGCTGGCGCCCCACATACAGAGGCTACACTCTTTGACACAGCAGCCGCAGGCTCAGCTCTCACCCTGTGCCCTTTGCTTGCATGTCATCCTCCAGTCTAATATTCGTATCTACTAAAGGCAAAAATGCCCAAAAAATAATCCTTAAAAAACATGTAAGCATGCTGGAGTTTTCGCTTATTTTGCAGGTATTTAGTCATAACTAAAAGTATTGGAAAAGCTGAAATGTTAACCTGGGGATGGTGCAGAAAAGTCAGTCCATAAGCAAATTTACGAGAATTTCATCCTGATGGGGAAACGACTGTAAGACTTTCATTAAAACCTAAAACGTCACAGAGATATTTTAGACCACAGTAGGGGACTGACAGGAAGACAGATATTGTCACTGTTGATTAAAAATAAAGGTCAGAGCAAGCAACAATGATGTAACTAAATAGACACAGAGAAAAGAAATCTAAGCAAACCTATTAAACCTTTGATTAGGTTAGTATGAAAAACATTGAAAGGACAAATAACCAGAATAAAAAAAATAGTGTGATGTTGGAATAACTATACACTTTCAAAATGTTTTACAGCACTGAAGCAGCCGTCAGCAGTAGAAATCACCGTGACCTGCTGACCCTCTGGACCGGTTTTACTGTCTTCCGCTTGTTCCTGCTTAAACAATGTACGAGTTTAATCAGTAACCATGTTTGCCTGTTGAGCAGAAGCATAAAACAATATAATACCATACCAAAAAATGCCAAAAACAGGCGCAAATTGAATCCAACACCAAACATACAGAGGTGAAACAGGGCTACAATTTGAGTGTGTGACACGAAAGCTGCTTGAAGAATGGTGCCATTACCCTTTTGCATGTTATGTGCAGCCATATTGCTCAATGTGTAAATCAGAAGCATTTATTAGTAGTTTAACTTTTTGCACCCTGGTGTAAATGTTCAGATAAAAAGATGGACTGTCTGCGCAGAAGCCATAAACACGGCTCTGAAGTCTTGTTCATATTTACAGTAACCTTTATGCTCCCGCTGAGGTTACACACGCCTTAAACTCCCTCCCTGCTTTGGCATTTTAACAACCTATTAAAGATGTAGTCATGGCACACATATACTCAAGTATTTTACTTTTGGGAACTTGTACTTTACTTGATTATTTTATTTTTATACTTCAATCCAGAGCAAAACAATCTTTACTCCAGTGAATGTATTTCTTTTTCTATTAAATGTTTACATCAACAATATTAAAATTATGAAATACAAGACATTGATAAAAATGTTTCCAATCGTTTTCGCTTGTGATCTTCTGGAAAAGTAATTTGGGCTTGTGCTTCAGATGTCGGTAGGTTGTTAGCTCTTCCACCTGAGAGTGTGATCTCCCTCCTAAACACAGTGTTTTGCAGAAAAAAAAAAAAATTAGAAGAAAACTACGGAAGCCCTTAGCAGACATGTATTCATACATTATATTTACTGCGTTTTCCCGTGATAACGAGTTATTTCTGGTAGTTTTTGCAAGATCTCGACGTATTTATCACGTTCGTGGCACCACCATAACATCAGATGATCATAACTCTGTAACGTAGGGTGATCATAACTCGTATAACTAGAGTTGTAAAAGTACAAAACAAACATAGACACAGGCTTAACTTTCCTCATCAGTGTGGGCAATGGCTGCATGGCATGTCCTGGTCTGAAATATCACAGTGACCAACCTGTTGTTTTGTTTTCTAGATTGCAGGAAAATTATCCCGTTATCGCGAGAAAACAAGCTTTGTCACCTCGAGATAATGGGCCAAATTAATCCGTTATAATGGGAAAACCGGCTTTGTTTACCCAAGATAACGAGAAAAATAAGTCAAGATCTCCAGAAAACAACCAGAAATTACTCGTTATCACGGGGAAACGGAGTAAATAAAATGTATGGATGCACGTCCACTAAGGGCTTCCGTAGAAAACTGTGGAAGATTAAGTCAAATTTATTTAACATCAATCTGTTTTTTCTTCACTCTTTGAATGTTGATTCAACCAAGAATTGGGCCCTACTGAAGCAGCAATAAAATGCTACTTACACACTGATGTGTAAGCATTAAAAATTAACTTTATTGTCATATAAGTACTTGTAGTAGTTTAACTTTTAAATTTGGCTAAGAGAACTTCATCTATAGAAAAATGAATTCAAAATGCAAAACCTTTTATTTTTGATAGATTTTTAAACTGCAAAATGTCCTAAGTAGTTCATCTAAAGTAAAGGATCTCAGCACCATTTCAACAACTGCTTATAGTAACATTTAAAATAATTAAATTTCAACAAAGCTGCAACATGCGTGGGTGATTCCATGTGTCACTGTGTTGTAATACTCACTAACAGTACCCTTGTTGGACTGAAGGGGGAGCTAAACTTCACTCAGCAGGCCGGTGGAAATGAAACCTGCAGAGATGATGTAACTCGTGTGATTGTCCTGAGAGAAATCTGTGTCATCGATGGAAACTTGACTTGCTTAGTCATGCCTGTTAACTTTACACATGTTGTAAAACTTGTTGCATTAATTTATTTTTAGCATTCTTTCCACCGTTTACCTTTCCTTCACTCAATCCCACCCAGACCATCCCTATTCTTTCCACTCTTCCTATTTTCCCTGCCTCTCCTTTCCTCTCTCACAACAGAACTGAAACCTTTGGGAAAAAACATTAAAAGTACAGAAAATCCTTTATCTCTAATATTTTACAGGTTTAATTCTCATGTGTTCACAATATGTCTTTTATACCACCGAGGGTTAATTTCATGGGTCCACTTTGCATTTACATTAGTGTTCAATTAGTACACTTATGTATCAGTACAGAGCTTTTAATTTGAAGACAACGCACATTTTCTTCCAGGATATCTTGGAAATAATTAAATTTACATTTATTGCAAGTGCTTTGGCAGGTGAATCATGGGAGTGTTTGATGTGGGAAATATTCTCTCGTGTGAACACAGAGCGAGAAAAAAAACCTCAGAGGCACCAGAAATAGAAATGTTAACCAATAACAAAACTACAACAACCTGAGGGGTTTCAATCAAAACTCACACACACACATAAAACAGTTAAACATTGTGGTAATGCCTGTGGAAACCATCCAGAAATGGAAAAACAGATAAACAAACTGAAACTGTGCCTCAAACTGAGAGCTAAAAAGCAAATCTATCATAGTTCAACAAAAACTAACTAAATTCCCCTCAAATTCAGATCAATAGGAGTAAAATAAGAAAAAATGCTACACTCTTAAGCCTCCCCTCTGACTCCCCCGTCCTCCCTCGCTGCATGAGGTCGCAGTGCAACGGCGAGCTAACTAACAAGGGCTTTGAGCTGATCCAGTGTCAGTGAGCTGTCAAACAGATGGTACAGGGGGAGATTGGATGCTCAAGCGGCTTGCCTCAAATTACTGTCTTAACCTTGCAGGTGGCCTAAATAATCTGAATTACTATCACTGTATGCACAGGGCGCCATAAATGTTCAGGAATTTGACAACTGTTAACGCTGTAGCGAGGAGGACAGTGCAGAATAAACAGCCTTTGGTCTAAGGTTAATGCAGTATATGCTAGGATTAGGTTGTAAATAAAGTAGATCTAGGTTGAACAGTCCTTTGTAACTGTTTGGCTGATCTAAATGAGGCCATGTCTTTGGGTACTGTTTTAAATTGTTTGTTTTTCTGCAAAATGCTTAATTACCTTGTAAAAATCCTCCCAAGGCATCTCCTCCTTCTCCCTCATTAAAAATTCCTGTATCTGCATAGTCCCCGCCCACTTTGCACTACGTTTCTCCTTTCGTATAATAACAGCCGAAAACAAAACACGTCTCTGCCATCGTTTAGTCGCAACCTGTTTAAACTTAGCTATCTTGAAATGTAGTAATTAGTAGTAGTAACGTTAACGTTAGCAGTCAGCAGCGAGTTTGCAAAAATTACAACGACGGTTACAGCTGGCTCGCACATTACCGAAGTGGTTGAAAGTGATATGCGTAGTGTCACCCCGCACATGAACAGGATTGGCTCCTTAGGTTTGTGACGTCTCAAACCTGACAATCTGAAAACGTGTTGTTCAGCCTGTCCTTGGTGCACTGCAGTTTAAAAGCAGACAGGCCCAGCCATGGAGATGACTGCTGATGTTGTCCCTGATATGTCTTGTAGCACATGAAGAACACCACATGGAGATTTTTACAAGGTTAAACACTTGATTTTCACTGGAGGGGGATATTTTTTTCTCCTATTCCATTAGACATCTTTTGACCCTGCACCCCCCATGTATCTTGCAGACAATTAAGGGGGTCCCCACTGCATGTTGGGCACCAGAAGGTTACAACACTAGCCTACACTCTGCTCAGTACAAAACTAAGCCTTTTCAACTTCAATAATTCTGACCTGAAAACGCAATAAACAGTCCAATCTGACAATAAACCCTCCACAGCTGCATCTGTGTTGCCTCAGCCAGTCCAGTACAGACTTCCTGTAGTTCACATTTTTTATCATCCACAAGCAGGGAGCTTGTTTACACTTTTAATATTATAAAAAAAAGGGATAACATTTGGAAACTTTGGGATAATTTCCCCCTACAAATCCAGCCTTTGCCTTATTGGGAAATCCCACAGGCTGAATGCCGGTGAAAACTCCGCAGTAAAACTCCCTGCTATTCCCTCCCAAACGCGAGCTTCCACACAACACATGCAGGCATCCGGCGCGAAGCAGTGCGCATGCTCACCACCACATGGGAAGTCCCTAGATTGACAGCACAGGTCGGTGCGACAGCACTCGTGTGGAGTTTCCCAAATTCACATGAACACAGCTGGCCAGGTGTGCTGATGATGTTATACAACACGAGATATTGGGTGATTTAAAGATGCAAAAAGTGCGAAAACCGAGCACTGTAAGGCTGTACTAAAACAGAATAAAATCCTCGAAAATCGATAATTTCCTGTTATTTTTATGTACTCCTCGCATTTACACACCTGCATTCCTTTAATCTTTTCATGTGTACTAAGTGAATTACTGCAAATTACAATGGTAATGTGAATAAAAAGCTCTGCAGCTTGTCTAACAAACCCAGACAGCTGCTGCTACTTCCGCGTATCCTGCTCCGTTCCCGCTGTGTCGTCATCGCTTCAGAGCATAGACTGTATAAAGAGTATCATTTGCCCATGGCCCAAATTTAAGCAGTCACGAGAACGCCTGTACCACACTGCCCCTGCTGGTTGACTGAAATTATTACATCATTTCTAGTAAATGCCTGACTTCTCTGCAAGACTGCATGTTTTCATGCCAAGCACTTTGGTATCTGGTGTGTGGATGCGCGCGTGGGTGTGTGTGTGTATGGGTGCAAGCGGTTAAGTAGGGTATTGAAAATATGCTTACTAAGTTCTTTATGATAGTTTAAATGCTTTTTCTCATTTTGATAAAATATACTTTGCACAAACCTCAGACTTATATCACTACTGCCAGTCTTCAACAGTCTACTGTTTGATACAATATAATCATTACAGTAATTAAAACATTATAACATTATAATATAGCCTTTATTTTTTTTGGGGGGGGGGGGAGTCAGTATCTTGCTCAAGGACTCGTAGACATGTGACTGTAGGTCAGGGATCGAGCCCCCAACCTTCCAATTGGGAGAGGGCCGACTCTACCACTGAGTCACAGCCGCCCCCCCACAGTAATAATAGTAATAATAATATTAATACCTGCACATATTTAACGTTGAAAATGATAAGGTGTGCAAAGTGTGCAGACTGTCTCGCGCTAAATATATTTTTAAAAGAATAAAAAGACAAGTAAACACATAGGTTTGTATGACGGTTGGACTATGTTTACGTGCAAGAACCCCCGGTAATCTGCCCATGTTGTTATTAACTTCCTCCTTACGTTCAACGGCGTGATTTCTCGGAAACCGGAGTACTGCTCCAACTAGGAGGCTGATGCGCTTGCGCGAAAACGCTGTAAAAAATATCTAATTTAACCCTACTCAGTTAAAATATTTGAATCTGTATTGTTTTTAATTCGTATTTTGTGTTGATAAAGGGTAAGGAGCTGCAAATATGCAGATACGAGATCAGCTGATTAAAGTGCATCTCACTTTTCTTCAAAGATGTTCATTCTGCTGATTCATAAAGTATTATTTTGTACTGAACTGCAACTATCTGCTTTTTTGTACCTCCACCCAAGTTATGCACTAAAGGTTAAAAATATATGATATGCATAGAAGTGCAATGGTCTAAACCTACAAAGTGGTGATTAAATACGATTTCTTTCCCCATTTGATCTGAAAAACACAATTTTAGGAAGACTTGATATCATGTTTTTTAAGTGTGGACATTTTTTACAGCGTTTTGCTCAGGGGAAAACCCAAATCGCGCTGTTACAGCTATAAAAACGGAGTGTATCTGTAGACAGCACACACCAACACAGGATACCGAGTGGATAACAGACAAGCGAGAAGAAGCTTCTGTGGAGCAAACTTCAACTCATCGGACTATTCTTGTGCATATTCCTCTCACGGATCTTTGAACAAGCAAGTCTGTGAGTGATTCCTTTTATCATTTCAAGTAGCACGAAATGCCTCATATTACTTCTTTTTTGCCAGGAGTTGTTTTAATTCTTTTTTTGATAGTTTAGGGGATTTTTTTTTAACTAATATGCAGGTAGATAAAGTTGTTTAAAGCCTCGAAAATCATTTTCTAACTTGTGTAGCGAAGCTCACGTTTGTAAATTTTACGCATGGTAAAGTTTGTGTTAACCTTGCACACCATGCGTACCGTAGTACTGCAATAGTTTGACAGGAAAAGATTCATAATTGTGATGAAATAATATATTTTCATACACGTGTTTATCATATGCATGCAGCAGTTAGTAAAGACCCGCGCTCAGGAGATTTAGGCGCACGTCTCCAAACGCCTCCTGCTTCCAAAAAAAAGTTACCTGGACTAAAAATACATTTGGACTTAATCAACTTGCATTCGAACACTTTTTTGAATGCGAAAGCCATAAAAATCCTGTCTTGAAGTATTTTTATGGTTCTTTTTCCACCTTAATAAATAACGCTGCCTCCCACACGTACACGCCCCCTTGTTCGCCTGCATGCCCTGGCCGTGAACTCAACTCACACTTCAGCAGCACGCAGCAGTATATCTTGACTGAAACCGATGCGGGAGTTCACTTCCTCTCGCTTCTGTATTTGTCACATAGCAAGCAGTCATAGTCATTTCTAAAAACTTTGTCCTCCTTTTTTCGTTTGCTGCATATTTTAGGCAAACATGCCCGTGTCAAGGATGAGGATGAGACCATGGCTGGAGAAGATGATCGATTCCAACTCCGTCTCGGGGTTGAATTGGGTGGATAAGGTAGGAGGCTAAACTATCTCTTTCTGCTACATTGGATCATGACAATGTAATTCACTGAAAACATGTAGCCATTATATTGAAATGACTACAGGACTAGACATTTTGAAATGTATTTGTTGTAGGGTTGGTCTTCAGACAAGATAGAGAGGGAAGTGATCTGATCTCTGCAAAGCTGCACGATGTGTAGTCTCACATATTAGCATGTTGCATGGCATAAAATTGACCAATACTTTTTTGTTGCTTATGCAACTGTGCTATGCAAATTATGTTTTTTCAAACAATTCAAGGCCATGCAGAAGATAACCGTAAATAGTGGCTGCATACATTAGATACTCAGTTAAATGGCAGCCTCTTGCAATATTTAAAAAAAAAATTACTTGTGTATTTATTTATTTATTTTTCTTACACTCTTTTTGACCTCAAGTATTTCCTTTTTGATTTTCCAGGATAAGACGATGTTCTCCATTCCCTGGAAGCATGCAGCTCGGCACGGCTGGGAGCTGGACAAAGACGCGTGCCTGTTCAAACAGTGGGCCATCCACACAGGTGAGCAGGCACAAAAAACTATTCCTAATGAAGAAAATCATTCTTTATTGGGGTGAAAACTAAACAGAACGCATTCTGCAGGAAAATACATTGAAGGTCAGAACTGTGATCCAAAGACGTGGAAGGCTAACTTCCGCTGTGCAATGAACTCACTGCCTGACATCGAGGAGGTGAAAGACAGAAGCGTGAACAAAGGCCACCAAGCCGTGCGTGTCTTCAGGATGTTGCCTGCCACACCAAAATGCAGAGGTGAGACAACTGACAGGAAACAAGCAACCACTTTTATAATGTAACTCAACATCAGTGTGTAGCATCTACTAGCTTTTTTTAATTTATTTTTTTATTCACAATTTTCTTAGTTAGTTTGTTCTGCAATCACACCTGCTGAAGATGTCTAATAATAAAAATGTTTTTATTTCATCTGTACAGATAAACGAAGCAAAGTCAAGGAATCTAAGTCGAGGAAGAAGGTAAATACTGCAGATATTTTATATATTTTACTTAAGTTAAACTGCACTGACACAGACAAAGATGATGTCATGGCTTCATAAATAATATTGTTTTATTGAATCTCACCGAGTGTGACTTTTTATTGCTCTGCAGAGCGCAGATATCAAGATCGAGGAAGACAAGGACTACAGTGATACCCAGTCTCCCATGGATGAGTCAATGCCGGAAGACACTCTGTCCACTCAGGAGAACACAGTCGACAGCACAGTGCACACAGATCAGAAAGGTGAGGAAGAAAATATGTAGAGTTGATGAATGAAAACAGGGAAAAGACAGACTCTTCACCTTTGGACGTACACCTTTCAGAAGCTAAAAATCAAGTGCTCCTAAGTCAGTATTTTTAAATCTGTCTTTTGTCATCTTTACAGATTTTCCATTTGTCGCTTCATCTGAGGTCCCAGACTGGTCTCTCTCAGTTGAGATCGGGCCTGACAGCTTCTCAAACAGCTTCGCCCACAGATTTGAAGTTTCTCCTGAACGCGAGACAGGTAAGACAACACGTGTTGCACACTTGTTAATAAATGTGTTAGCGTTAACAGAAAGAAGAATATAAAAACTCAAACTGACATTGACACCACAGTACTAATTTAAACCTTTTTCTCCCCCTCTCTCTTTGCTGTGATCTCCAGAATACGACGAAATTATCGAGGTAAGCATAGCTTCCGGCTCCTACTCTGTCTGCATGCAATTTTCATTGACAGGAAACCCATGTTTGTCTTATTCTGCCTGTTTGGCTTTGTAATAATGCCCCCATATAATACAATTGATTGTCAAAGACTGTTTGATGTTAGAAAAACTAGTATGGCCATACTCACTCCAGTGTTGCTCTTTCAGATTTGCCAGCAACTGGAGAAAGACTCCCACTGGTTTTTGAGCAGTTTAGACGGCACTGGGTTCCCAGCCAATGAAGCATGCACCAGCCCTGGGAGCCAGTGGAGTGAATCCTCAGGTACATACTGCAAGATGACAACTGTCCCTGAATTCATCTGCGACATTAGTTCTACAGACACTCTTAAGCTCCAAGTTAGAAATCTAGAAAGATAAAACTCAATATAGATGTGCGTTTTCATAAGAGTTGTTTCTAGTAAAACACTTTCTAGTCAACACCTTTTCACTCACTGATGCAGCAGAGGCTGAAATATCATGTTCAGTCCATTTTTAGGGACCTGATAAATCCTACATTTCCTATAATGCAACGGTCTCATTTCAATCTAACTGGACTCCGATGACATCACTATGATGTCATCAGAGTCAACAGCCAAGACCACACCTCTAGTAATATATTGTATGTTCTTCTTCATGATCCTGACCATGATTTCCTTTGTTTGTTCTACAGTCGAGGACCTAGAAGAGCTGCCACAATACACAACGTTGGGCTCAGACATGACATGTCCCACAGACGAGCTCTGGAACAGCTTTTGCCAACCGGCCCCCCATCTGTGAGACATTCAGGACAGGACAGTGCTTTGTCACTTTGGACTTTTACAGGGCTCGTCCTGCCATCTGTCTCTCCAAGCGGACTACTCCTTTCAGCTGACACATCCATCATCGTCACCATCATCACCTCCCATCCACGATGGGATTTGTCCACATTCTTAAGCTAAAACGACGTCTTCCTCAGCTAGTGGGCATTGTGTTTGACGCTCGGCAACAGTTGGAAAAGCTTTCCTCATCACCCTCAATCTTTCTGTGAAGTTAAAAGAGAAGTTATGAAGTGCACTGCTGTGTTTGAAGAACTCATGTACTGATCATATTCATTGTTTTTGGCATTGCATACTTATAACAGCACTGAGATCTGTTCAAACTCAGGCGGGGCATGTGCAGGAATTTACTCTGCCATGAATACACACATGGTAGCTAATAGTTACCTCCAAATGCAAATAGGATTATATTCATTACGCTTAACTATGACAGGTATAGTATCAAGTAATCATCACATAATATCTGTTTTTCCGTTATGTGCTAAAGTAGATTTTAGTTTAAGAGATAAAAACCTCTTATGGTCTGGTGAAAGCTCCACTTCAGAATCCCTTTGCTTGTTTATATTGCTGTCCCGAATTGTAAATAATTTGTGTACATAGTTGTTTTTGTTTGTTTTTTTTAGAAAATAAAAAAATCTCAATGTGAATGACTATGACTATTTGATATGGACAAAAATGGGTTGAAGTTTGTGCGCAGAGAAAGTTAGCTTCAGTTTCTCTGCTGTTGATAAATCAGTGACTTATAGCAGTTGTCTCAAGTTGGAGATTTTATCCCCTCAACAACACCGATACGTAAACTGATCTCTTCTGCAACCAGCACATTTTCTTCATGAGGCAAATAAAGACACATTTCTTTGATACAAATAATTCCAAATTTCCACTGCCAATATATTTTATTAACAGTGGAGTGTACGGACGTTTAACTCCCCAAAATCTGTAGTTGTATACAAACTATATTCTACGCTTAGGAACTACAGCCTACAAATGATGAACGTTTTGAGTGATTTTAATATAAAACTGGGATATTGACCAAACACAGCTGCATGTGACGATCTCGTGTGAAAATGTGTGATTTAATGAATGAAATGTGTATTTGATTGTAGAGGCTAAGCCAATGCTTTAAGCCACTGAGGCATTTCCACAGGAAACCTAATTGACGCGCTTTTACTTTACCATGACGGATGAATGAACGTCCACTTGCTTCTTAGTTACGATGCACATAAGTCCATTTATTTCACATTTCATTCATTAAATCACACATTCTCACACGACACATCAGCACGGAACATAACGTGATGCAGCACAGCGGTCAAAAACTCTCCTGTTCCGGTTGGAAACACCTGACGAGACACAAAGGTTCCTCGGCTATATAGGCTAACCCGCCAATCACAGTCAGTCCTTAACACAAACCTAACCTAACATGATAGATAAATTGAGATCTCGAGAAAACGACCAAAAAGAACTCATCACAGAAAATAAAGTAAATAAAGTGTATGGATGCATGTCCGCTAAGGGCTTCCGTAGAACGGTAAGCTGGATCCTGATTGATGGCAGAGGATGCTATGCAAAGTTCCAATCTCCAGTGTGTGAAAGTGACATGTAGTGTGAAAGTGTTTTGAGTGATCGAAAGGCTAGAAAAGCAGTGTATAAGTGCAGTCCATTTACCGTTTGTTCTCAGCAGCAGCTCTAACTCACTGTGTCTTATGTAAGTGCATTGACAACAACCTGCTTCTTCTTGAATTACATAAAAATAAAAGTGGAAAAAGACGGTATTTATACTTGACATTTGAGGAAGGTATTTGATACTGTTACCATTACTTTCTAGACCGGCAAATTTTGATGCAGAATTTTAAAAAGTTCTGTTTTGCAGGCAGGATTTGGTGTGTTATTTGACAGTTAGCAAATCATCCCAGTCCTGAGAAATGATGTGACCTTGGGCGTCTTCTGTTGAGAAATTGGTAAATGATTTACCATCAGTCTGCATAAGATGTTTAACTAAGATGTGCAAAGACGATACTGTAATTTATATCCATATAAAAACCAGAGAGTGAGTCTGCATCTGTTATCTCCAAGTCCATGCGTCTGGACCGATCATACAAGTAGTCTTATCCTCATCTCCACATTATCCTTCAAACAGGTGAACAAAAGCAATCATAATACAACCTTGTTTAATTTAGGTTAGATAATATTGCCTAACAAAACCGAAGCAAAACTACATATATACTTACACCCATTTTCCAAACAGTCAAATAACATAGTGTCGTAGCTGGACACAAGCGTGAGAGGAATCGAGCCAGGATTTTGTTTGAGTTGTTAAAGATGTTTGCATTCTTCAGCAGCAGCCTTTCTCCTATATTATAAAACACCAAGCAGCGACGAGATTCTTTTCATTCATCACATGACTCTTTTCAGGTTTGACCAGGTGTGTGCACATGACGGGAAATCGTGTGTATTTCCAAACACAGCCAAAAAAAAAAATACCTGCGATTGTTTCTGATACGGTTGTATGTATGGTAAATCCATTATTTCACTGTACTTACTGCACATGCGTTCTCATTAGGATGAGAACAATTAAAGGTGAGCTCTGCTATTTTGTGGCTGGGGTGGAAACATCTGAATATCATGTGTAGTTGAAGGAGATGCATTCAATACATTTGTTACACATATCGGATATTCACAATGTCTTTTGGTGCCTGAATGTAAACAAAAATATTGTTTGTTTACAATAAAACTCAACAGGTGTGCTTTAAATAAAAAGCCCCATCATATACAGTACTGTGCAAAAGTTTTGGGCAGGTGTGAAAAAATGCTGTAAACTAAGAATGCTTTCAAAAATATAAATAATTGTTTATTTTATCAATTTACAAAATGATAAATGAGCAAAGAAAAGAAAAATAAAATCATTATTTGGTGTTACTACCCTTTGCTTTCAAACCAGCATCAATTCTTGTAGGCACACTTGCAGACAATCAGGGATTTTGTAGGATTATACTCAGGTGTATGATCAACCAATTATACCAAACAGGTGCTAATAAGCATCAATTTCACATTTGGGTTGAAACACAGTCATTAACTGAAACAGAAACAGCTGTGTAGGAGGCTTAAAACTGGGTGAGGAACAGCCAAACTCTGCTACCAAGGTGAGGTTGTGGACGACAGTTTCATGTCACAGGTCAGACACCATGGCAAGACTGAGCACAGCAACAAGACACAAGGTAGTTATACTGCATCAGCAAGGTCTCTCCAGGACAAAGTTTTCAAGCAGATTGGGGTTTCAAGATGTGCTGTTCAAGCTCTTTTGAAGAAGCACAAAGAAACCGGCAGCGCTGAGGATCGTAGATGCAGTGGTCAGCCAAGGAAACTTAGTGAAAAACACATTAAGCTCATTTCCCTTCCAAATTGGAAGATGTCCAGCAGTGCCATCAGCTGAGAACTGGCAGAAACCAGTGGGACCCAGGTACACCCATCTACTGTTTGAAGAAGTCTGGCTAGAAGTGGTCTTTATGGAAGAGTTGCAGCCAAAAAGCCATACCTCTGACATGGAAACAAGGCCAAGCGCCTCAACTATGCACTGAATAGTCTCTCCTTGTTCCGTTGTGGTTTAACGTCTGAATGAATCGCCTGCAGCTGCTCCTGCCATAAAAGATATGCTTTACAGAGAGAGTCAACTGTCTGACCAGTTTGAAGGAGTGATGCAGTCATGAGCACAGGCATTAAACTGCTAAATAAAGGTTGTTTTTGTTTGGTTTTGGTAAAAATGGCTTGTCAATCAGAGATCAATAGTTAAAAACAGGGTTTAAAAAGACATTTGAAGACATATCTGAGGCAAAAAAAAATATCTAATTGAAACAGCTTTAAAGAATTGTGCATAACTTTATTGAACATATGAATACAAAACACTTTAATGAATGAAACACCTTCTGTAATTTAGTGCAACTGTATCATTAAACCATACTTTCTTGCATGAATCAATACTTTATCCTTATAAAAACAACATTTCTACACACGGTGGCGAGATGTTTGCTTTGTTGCGTGTCCCTGCATAAACATACATCAACTTTATCATCATGTGTCTGAGTATCAAACTAATATAACAGGCTACATAACAAGTGAATGATTAAGTAACCAAACTGAGGTCACGTTGATGCCGTGCTCACGTTGATGCCGTGCTCCTGTACGTTAAACATTTGATACATGAATCACTTCTTTTGTTCTGTTTATGATGTCTTACTTACCTTCTGGCCCTGTTTATGTTTTTATCCTATCACAATCACATCCTGTTAAAACATCAGGGCAACAAAGAACTGTAGAAATATCAGGTTTTGACACTTTATGAGGTCAGGTTTAGAGTGCAAAAACTGGAATAAAACAGAAGTGAAACTGTGTTAATGCAGACTACATTGTCCAGATTTTTGATGCCGACTATAAATTTGCACGATTCCCACAGTCTGTCTTCTTCTTGGTTTCAGACATAGTTCCTTTCTTTCATCCCGCAGTCTTCCTGCTTCTTCTGCTGCAGACGCAGATGCGGAGGGAAGCAGGACTTCTGACATCTTGCAAGTTAATAGCTGAAAACAGAAAAATCAGGTTATGATTAGCACATTTTTACCTTACTGAAGAAAATATTTGTGGTGCACAGCTCAGCCCTAAGGACGGAGCATTTAAAATATGTATTTAAATATTTTCATTTAGGTTTTTTTGTTTTTTTTAGCAGCAGCTAAAAAGAAACTTAAGTTGAACTAAAGAATTATTCCTGTTTTTTAATTTGTAATACTTTACACAATACAAATGGATAATGAGTTATTCTGAACCGTGCAGCAGATTTGATAGCACCTTCAGTGTATCTGACAAGTAGAGGAAGAGAAAAATCCCCGTAGGAAAGTTACAAGGAAGTAAAAAAAATCCCTGGAAGTTTGGACAACAGTTTGTGCTCCCAAAGATGGTCACATGATTTTCTGTCACTGCTACTTTACCTTGAAACAAGCATGAGAATAGTGAGAAAGTGTTTTTTATATTTGACCCTTATACATCAATCGATCAGTATTTTATTTACATAGCGCCAATACAACAAAAGTTACACTGGGACAGGTTACATTAAGAGCAGGTCGAGATTGTGAAATTAGACCAAACATTAGTGCACCATGAGTAAGCACAGGCTGATTCCTCGAGCAGAACCAGACTCATTGGTGAGCAGAAACGAGAACAGCCGAGAAAGTGGGATGGAGGGAGAGAACAGCCAGAAACAACGTAATTGGTACTCTTGGATCCCTTTTGTAAAAGGTGAAGCTAACTGCAAGGTGCTGTTTTTGATTTTGAACTTTGCTTTGACCTGAGGTGTCGGGGGAGAGAGTTCCAGAGTTTTGGAGGATGTGCGATAAAGAATGCTGTTGCAATAGTCCGTGAATGAGTGTTTTCAGCACCGGGTTGTTCATGCTTTTATCTTGTCCCGTTATCGCTCTCTACACAGGTATATCTCGGGCTTCCTTTAACATCCTTCAGTTGGTCTAAAATGATGCGGCTACACTTATCACTGGTTCAAGAAAACATGATCACATTACTCCGATGCTGCACTCCCTGCATTGGCTTCCGGTCTACTTTCATATTGAACTAAAGCTCTACATGACCAGGGCTCTGGGTATATCACTGACTTTCAAACCCCCTATGAGCCTGGACACCCTCTCAGATCAGCTGATAGGGCTTTGCTGTTTGTATCTAGAGCCCGATTTAAGTCGAAGGGCAATCAGGCTTTTACAGTCTGGCCTCCCAAACTCGGGTCGACCTTCCTGCTGAGAGTGGCTGTGCTAAATCTGCCTTTGCTTTTGATTCTCTCATAAAACATGCTTTTTTAATCAGGCTTTTACTTCTGGTAGTTTTTATTTCCTGTGACAAGTTCGTCTTTATTTCAAGATTTGTACTTCAACTTCAAACCTTTGACCCCAAATCTACACTGTCATAATAAATTGAGTCATTTAAATGGTCATTTTAAAAAAGTTACATTGCACAGGATAGTAAAAGTTAAGTAATTTGCACATAAATAAGTGGCGGTATTGCACATAATAATGCACTCTATAAAACTAAATAAAGCCTCTGCCTGTTACGTTTTTACCCTCCTGCTGTTAATTTTAGTGAAATAGGTTGTAACATACTTTTTAGGTTCCTCAAAACATCAAGGTTGTTTTCCTCGCTTTGCACAAATTAAAGTTTAGTTTCCCAGAACTTCCCACCCGGCCTTTGTTTCTGCAGCTGTGCTTACACGCAAGTATCAGGACCAGTCAATGTATAGTACCTGATAAATACAGAATTACACAGTACATTGTGGACTGTGTTATAAAATATCACCCTAAATTGAACTCTCAAGATGTCTATGACTAACTGATAGGATATTTTGGATTAGACTTTATGGCTTTCATACCCTTTATTAATGGTATCATATAAGTTAGGATCAATGCTTGATCCAAGTGCAGGTGGAAAGTGATGACGCTGCAGCTGTAATATAATCATTTGTGGCTCAAAGTGCGTCAATGGATTAAGAAAAACAAGTGACGTCATCGTCAGAAACATCCACAGAGACAGAAACATCCAATGTGTTGCAGAATGATTAAAAATGTATGTTGCCCTAAATGAGTCTTAATGAGACGGCTTGTTACATTTCGCAAAGCATTTATCAAATTACGGATGGAAAGCAGCAGGCAATTAACCTTTAAGCTATCCATCATAGCTGAAAACACTTTGTGGTGTACTCTGACAGAAGCACCTAAAGAGCCCTGATAGTCAGTTAACTCAGGAAGAGGTGCGGCAGAAACCCTACCCACAATGCACTGCTGCTGGTCCCTGCCCTACAGAGATGAGACGACAGCAAAAGCACCTAAAATGTTAGAACCACAAGAGAGGATTGCAGACGGAGACAGGGGCGAGGTGTGTGTGTGTGTGTGTGTGTGTGTGTGTGTGTGTGTGTGTGTGTGTGTGTGTGTGTGTGTGTGTGTGTGTGTGTGTGTGTGTGTGTGTGTGTGTGCATCAGAGGGGCAGGGGAACTATAGAGACATATCTCCAGTGCTTTCCGCCTGGCGAGTGTAAACATTTCTCTTGACGAGCTCTCGTTCTAAATACTCTTCACGCCGTTTCTTTTTAGTTGCGGAACAACAGAGATGAACATGCGAGGTAACTTCCCTGAAGCTTTCACACAGACACATTCACACACCACAAGAAGCAGCAGAGTAAAATCAAGCACATTGGTATTTCCCTGAGTTTCTCATCTCGTGACCCTGACTCATATCACTCAAAATGAAACTGTTGCATTATACTTAGATTGCACAACACCCATAGTGCAATCAGGAGTGTTGTGTTAAAAATAATAAGTTACAAAATGCACTAAATAGTTATTTAGGGAACATCTGCATGAAGGACTAACTTGAGTCTTAAGAGAGTCCTGTGAGTTTGATTGAGTAGGAAACGGCAAGAAGTGTGTGTGTGTGAGGTGAGAGAGAGAAGAGAGTGTAACGGACCCTTAGAAGGGACAAAATAGGTGACTGTCAAAATGTAATGGTTATCTATAATTGTAGATTTTCACCTGGTAAGGTTTAATGTAGAGATAGACCGATATGGTTTTTTCAGGGCCGATACCGATACCGATTATTAGTAGTCAAGGAGGCCGATAACCGATATTTGGAGCCGATATTCATTTGCAGTCCAACACTTAACTTTGTTTAAATGCCTTTAAGCATATGTTTATTAAACAAACAAACAAAAAGCGCAGGGAGTTCCCAGGGTCAGCAGCATCTCTTATAAAGTTAACTGAACATTTTAATGAATAAATAAATGACTTCCTGAAGTTTTATTAAGTTAATAAAACAAAGTTAAATAAAATGTGCAAAGAAATGAACTTTTTCTCCTCTCTGCTGCACTCTAATCGGGCGTCGGATAAAAAAAAAGATTTAAAAAAAATACAAAAAGGCCGATGCCGATATGCGTCAAAATGCCGAATATCGGCCCGGCCGATAATTGGTCGATCCCTAGTTTAATGTTTTCTAATTTCTATTATTTGTTACATGGTTTTTGTGGCTTTTATTTAGGGTTTTTATTAGGGTTTTTGCTTACCTGCCGCCAAACGGAAAATACGTTTCACAAAGCAGCAGTCAAAGAGGGTAAGATCATTGCTCTAGCTGGGGCTGCTACTGAGAGAGAGAGAGAGAGAGAGAGAGAGAGAGAGAGAGAGAGAGAGAGAGAGAGAGAAAGAAAGAGAGAAAGAAAGAGAGAAAGAAAGAGAGAGAGAGGGAGAGAGAGAGAGAGAAAGAAAGAGAGAGAGAGAGAGAGCGAGAGTTGTCTTCACACCATCTGCACTGCAACCTTGCAGAAAGCACTGATTCAACACAAAATCTGTTTAAATGTTAAACTGTAAGTCCAACGTGTCTTGGGAGACAATATGAATACAATATAACACTTTATATAATTGAAAGCTCATTTGTAACAGAGCGCACGTTTTTAATGACATGATTACGCTGATAACTACACTTTAATTCACATAATGAGGAAATGTTCTAAATTACAGTATCCAGGAGGTCACATAAAAGTTGCTTCTGAATGTAAAATATCCCATCATGCAATCTAATACACCTGCAGTGTCTCTTGTGTTAAGTGTTTAAATGGTTAAGATTAGGCTCTCGCTGCACCGGGCTATGGTTGGGTAGATATTGTGGTTTGGTTTAGAAAAGAAGAGTCTCCAGTGTTATGTTTAAACAAAACCACAATTCCTCCAGCACCAAACCAAATCCGGGGCGTCTGTAAGTTTCTTTCTTTGTTGGCAAATCTCAGCGTGTTTGTTTTGGCATCTGAGACTTTCAGAATCATCACACTTTCATCTGTTTCTAGTAATGTGTAAATGTGTTGTGTGTTTAAAAACTAAGACTAAACAAATATCAGATTATGAGTTATCTAAAATGTGTTAAACCTTGATTTTCTGCATGGTTTGCAAACTGTTGCTGTAAAAACACATTAAACGCATTTTCCTGTTCGGATCTTTGTTCACTTTTTTTCTCTAAATGAGCGGCACTTCTACTGGACGGATTCCAGCTTTTGACATATCAGGTGTCAGCCATGTTAAGATGTGTGGTTTTTACATGAATCAACTAAAGGCAGGAAAACCTTTAGTGTTTTAGTACATCACTCCAAACTAGGATGACAGACCATTTTGTTCTGCTCGGTTTAAATGGACATTAATCAAACACATTTCTACATACAGTGTGTTTTATATTAGATTCCACTGGGCAACATAGAGATGGTCTCATGTGCATGAGTTAACATGGTCTTTTTATTGCCCCCACATTTGTTTGTGTTATCCCATAGCTTCACCAATGAGACTTTTAAAGAAGTTTGCTCTTTAGATCTTCTTAATCACTCTCAACATATCATCTTTAAAAGAATGCAAATTTAAACTTTAAGAAAAAGCTGCACCAATCATCCGTAGAAGTTTGAAAATATGCTCTATGTTTTTCAAATATGTTGCATGTCTGTTGTTTTTTAAGACAGAGTATGAAGGCCACATTGAAGGGGGAAAAAAAATCAGAGATTACAATAAAAAAGTCGTAATACTTCGAAAATAAAATCATAATTTTAAATAAAGTCATAAGAGAAGAAAGTTGTAATAAGAAAAAAAGGTCATAAAATCAAGAATAATTGTCATAACTATCAGGACTCTGAGAAGTGATTTTATCTGATAATGACTCATGATTTTAGTCATTTTAACGCAGGCTGCTCTTCTGATATTACCCTTCAAAATAAGATACAGGCTAACCTAAAATTACGTTATTTTTTTATGTTTTTTTTCTCTGAAAATTATGATTTTATTCTCGTAATATAACGTTTTTTTCCCTTTAATGTGGCTCTAATACTCCGTCGTAGCTTTTTTATCATTATGCAACTTTGTATTCACGCAAAAAGAAAACCTCAATGGAAAAACCTGCTTAATTCAACATATTAAAGTTGGTAGTTATCCCTGCCTTGTAGTCAAACCAAGTTAACAACCTGAACTACCATTGTGTGCCATTTTTGTAGCAGTTTGCAAATCAATGAAGCCAGATATAGAAGGTGTAGCTCATTTAAGTTGTGCAGTCCTGCTTTGTCCAATCAGACAATTATCCAAAATCCGGTCAGTCCTTTCCCATGCTGACTTAGAAAAGGTCATCCATGCATTCATTTCCACCAGACTCGACTAATGTAATGCACTTTATTCCTGTACCTGCAAGTGTAACATCCAAAGACTACAATTAATTCAAAACGCTGCTTCCAGGCTTTTGACAAACACCAAGAGGAGCGACCACATCACACCAGTCCTTCACCGGCTCCCTGTGAGTTTTAGAATTTATTTCAAGATTTTCCGCTGCCTGAGTTCTTCTGGCAGGGCGCGACTAGTGGTTCCTAAATCTCTGCTGGTGGTAAAGGTGACCCAGCCTTCGCAGTTCTTCTTAAAACTCAGTTTTATCGTCTGGCTTTTTCTTAACCTTTGGCTTTGTTTAGTTTTTTAACATGATTTTATTGATGTATGAGATCTTTTATTTTTTATCTTTGTTTGCTTTTACTATTTACCTTATTTTAATTGTAAAGCACTTTGTAACTTGTTTTTGAAAAGTACTATTTAAATAAAATTATTTAAGATTTACTTATTAATGCCACTCTGAAGTCTTTGCTTTGCAGCCATTTTGACAGAAGTGTGACGCTTCTTTTCTTTCTGTCGAGCGTGAGATACTGTCAGAAGACTTACATTCACAACAACGAGGCTCAAATTAACAGTTTTTTCACCGCACTGCTTCACATCTTTTATATATTTTACGTTGCTGTTATCACTCTTGGTTAGTTTCTCATGTCTTTTTATGGACTACATTTCCCTTCCTGAAGCTCTTTGGGGTTTGGGGTTGTAAATGTTAATAAGAAACTGTCAAAGTTAAATGTTGGCAAAAGGATTAACAAAGGTGTCAAAATGAGAAAAGTTCAGTTGTAGATGATTATATTAATGATAAAACAACAGTTGTTTAAGTGCTGTTGATGCTCCGTTTAGTATGTGTCAAGTCATTTGATAGCCTTCACCTCAATCACTCTCCCGCCAGTGTTTCTAAAAACAGTTTGCCCTTTGTTTGTCGCAATCAAACAGGAAGTGAGATCATCGACCACTGAATAACAGTTTTCTCTACAGGGTGGACCTCAAAGCCAAAGTCTGATACTTAAACAATTCTCATGATTGTTAATAACATCCTAAAAGCTTCTTTGTCTTTATCTTTTCGGGCTAAAAATGTGTAAGTGTAGCTAATAAGGAAGTCCAGCTTAAAGCACTTAAACGCTGCTCGTTTGTTTCCCCTCGAGCATAATTTTCAAACACCAGAGAGGATTAGTCTGGTAATGACAGTTGGATTTGACAGTTAAGAGGTGAACATTGAGAGATGCACTCAATGTAATAATTTAACAGCAAATACTGAGCACAGCTTGTACCTTTTCCTCGTCTGCATTGACTCCATTTACCTTTTTTGATATAAAACACACGATCAGCTCGTAAAATATGATGGATGATCAGAAATGGTCCAAAGTTTATTAAGTTGTTAAAATTAGTTTCCTTTGACCTTTAACCTGCAATGATAGGACGCTTATATAACCATGAATCAGTAGTATTAACAGAATAATAATAAGTTTAAGAGTCACTCAGAGGAGAAGTTTTTCTTTGAAACGTATAGTAGATTCAGAAAAAACTAAAAGTATTCTAGTTAAGGAGTAGTTAAGTGACTGTAGGTCTTAGTTGTAATGCAGTATTTTACGGTGGCCCAGAAGGTCAAAACACATCTCAATTTTTAACTATTATCAGGTTTTTTAAATGTTTTGTTTTGTTTGATGTCAGGTTTGTGAAATGTCATTTTATTTTCTGAAGTGTTGTTGTGTTTTGACCTTCCAGGCCACCGTATTATTAATTTTAATAGTGTTTGTGCAACTTCCCACTACCTAATATATTCTATTGTATTAATATCCTTTTTCAACTGTGCACTTAACACTGTACATAAACTGGATAACAACTTGTGCAATATTCTGAGCAATAACTCATCTGTGCAATAATCTGACATACAGCATTTATACTGTTCATTTAACATGTTGTGTTTCTGTACTTTTAATTTTGACATTCATATTTAAATCACCATAGAGCCCATTTCTCAGCATTTTTACATTTTATTTTTATTTCTTATTTATTGCACATACTTGACATATTTCTTACTTCTATTTATATTTCATATATTTTATCTGTGTCAACTTTAACGCCTGAATTTCCCTCCAGGGATAAATAAAGTATTTCTGAATCTGAATCTATCCTCTGCTGTACTGCATCTCGAATAAAAAACATATCGTCTGAACAATCATGGGCGTACTACTTTCATGTCTAACCACAAAGATACCACTTTAATTAATTTAATTACCATTTGATGTCAACCAGAAGATTATAGTAAACATAACAACGTGCTACCATGGACCGTGAGGTGGACAATCAGGTTTGAGACGGCAGCCGCTGGGCACATACAGATACCAACATGCAGTGGCAGAATACATGCGTGGACACAAAGGATGTGCATTTAGATTTATTTTTTTTTTGACCGTTTAACCCACACTCTTAACAGTTAATGAACTGTTAACCAATAAGATTAAAATGTACTTTTTGGATTAGATAAAAGTCTGGGACCCAGCAGACACCTTCCCAGCGAGTCCCCAGCTCTCCACCGCAGCAATTAGTGTAGTTAGTTGAGAAACCTGATCTGGACCCGCCGGTCGTAATACTTGTGGATGTTTGCTCTGCATTGTGCTTGTACCATGGCTGTATTCAAGTACTGCCTTACATATTTTACAAGTAACATTGTCGCCTCCATCTTGGATGAAATAGTCCCACACACTACATTTTTCTTTGCTCGTTTCATTTTGCTCTCCTTTCGGGCTAAGCTCAGCTAACGACAGCAAAGCGTGTGACCCAAATATACAGGTATCTTAAAAAAAAAAGACAATTTTATTTAATCATTTAACTGGTAATATCAACCAGTTAAAATTCGTACTCAGTTAACGGCACATCATATGCATGGAGTCATCAAAAAAGCAGTAGAAATTGCCCTTTACGTGCAGAGTCAGTAAACATGTCATGCATTTATAGTTAAATTCAGTGTCGTGTCCTTATTAGATCATGCAGCTGGATCCAACAACTGCTCATGTGTTTGTAGAGCTTACAAATAAAGGTTTTGTTGATGTCGGCAGGAGTTAAAATGTAGAGGAACATGAGGACGGACAGCTTTAGGGCGTGTGAGAAAATTTGCATTTCTCCCTGCTGCTTCTGCTTTATGGCTGTCGTTGATAAAAAAAGGTTTACAAAAACTGATACATCCTCTTCTTCTTCGGCAATGCTTAGTTTATTTAATGATATAAAGTAAATAAATGGCAATTGACCTAAATTTCCTGTGAGTCAAAGGATAGATTTTACTACTCCTGGTATAAAGCACTAAACGGAATTGCGCCCAAATACCTATCAGGCATGCTACGCGGCATCCAGGCCCCTCAGGTCCTCTGGGACAGGTTAACTCATTGTTCCCAGAACCAGAACCAAACAGGGGGAGGCAGCTTAAAGTTTCTACGCTCATCAACTGTGGAACAAGCTACCCGAGGCTTTCTCCATCACTTAGCTCATTTAAAACCGGTCTTTAAACTCGCTGCATTCCCATTACTTCTTATCTAATCCAACTTCATTCTTTTAATTTAATTGATATTTATTTTAATTATTTTATAATTCTAATTATATTTTAATCTATTACTTGATTCTTTTAGCTTAATGGATATTTAATTACTTGTATTTTAATGTATTTTTTATTGGATTTATTTTTTGCTTTATGTCTCATTTCTTTGAATCTTCTATGTGAAGCACTTTGAATTGATTTATGTATGAAATAGGACTGCGCGATATTATCGGCACGTTATCGGTATCTGCAGATAACGGCTTGAAAATGGCATATTGGCACCGGCAGATATGTCATTTTTCTGCTGATATTTTCAGCATAAAACGACGCTTTAATTACGCCTAAATGCTCGATGATTCCCAAAAAAGCTTGTCGTAATTCCTGCACCACTCCTCTTCCGTGAAGCATGAAGAAGGGTGCAAGATGTCTGCGGTATGGCAGTATTGGGCCACTACAATAAGAGTAGGTATGATATCAGTTCCACTACAGGGGAGACTTGATGTTTTCTGCAATTAGGTGGAAAAAAAACATGTACCTAATAAATCAGTATAAAAAGTGTTGAACAATATCGGCAAGAAATCCAATATCGTGCTTACCTAATATGAAAGGATTAAATTGCCTTGCTAATCTTACACGTTAAAAGCTGATTTTTCCTTCCCTCAAAGACTGAAAAAAAAAGCTCATCAGCTTCGTACTCGTCTAATACCTTGAGATGGTAAAAAATAAACAAGTTTGTGAGATCACACACGGCCAGTTTTCCCTTTCTATACAGATTTAAATCACTAAATCTAATTTGCCGCAGTTATGTATTAAGTTTCATTCTGACTCACTCAACGGCAACAAAGGGCTCATTGCCTGCCGTACCCTCATAATCCCACACATCCATTAACTATGAACACTCACAGCTGGAATTGTGCCCAGTTTTTAAAGGATTAAAGACTTAAAGGTTTGAGGTTGAATGACAGTCGGAGGTGTGAATTCATGCATCGTCCGTGGCTGAATCAACGGCATTCGGATGTCCGTACCCAGGACCCAAAGGAACCACAGTCTCTTATTAGTCTCTCTTATTATTTACACACCTCAGCACTATGTTCATGCAGGAGCAATGCAAAAGTATTAAACTTACTGTCATCCTGAGATATTTGAAAACAAAGACAGGAAGCAGAATGAATTACCCGGCCCATTGGAGGGGTTATCTCAGTCCTACATCTGTAATTTCCACACCCGTCACCAAAAAACGGGGGTAATGTAATTCAGGTTTTAGTCATCCCTCTGGAGAATATTTTAGGGTCTAAGCATGGTTTAATTAGATTCTAGCGTAAGTGAATAAGCACTAGATTGAAACATCTCAAGTCACAGCAAAACACAACATGCATCAATACCTTGAACGATTAATGAATCATCTTTCTATGCATGAGTGTCTGCATGTGAGGGCATGATGGTTTTAAGATGAAAAAAGTTTGATTGATTTACTTAATGCCGGTTTGTGTGCGTGTCAGATAGGGAGAGTGTGTGGGTGTGTGTCTCAGATAAGGAGAGCGTGTGTGTGTAAATACTGGCGATAATAAGGCTGCTGATTTACGGGAAATGCCAGAGCTTTCTGGAGCAGCCAAAGAGAGCATGTGGACACACACACTGAGCAGGAGAGAGGTTTACACAAGCTCAAAGAGGTCAATGGGTTATTGACACTTTTCTGTTTGCAATAAAATTGCAATAAAATCTTGCGTTTCATTTAGCAAAGCAACATGTCTGAATTTGTTTCATCTTCATTGTTATGGATAAAAGTTGAGCCTGTTCCTGTGTGGAAATCTGCATAAACGGACGCAGAAGCTCTTTTTTAATGTAAAGTTACATTATAGAAAAGTATATTAGCGTTAAATATTAGTGGTGTTTAGATGTTTAAATTACTTTGGATAGATGGATCAAGTTCAACTTTGTTTATCAGCAAGGTAAAAACCGGAAAACAATAAATAGTTCCCGTAAGTGATCTGACAACTATCACTTAATCTACTGGGTCATCATTAGAATGTAGTAACTTTATGGCCTTAGTGATAAAATAATTTCTTATCCTGTTTGACTTCACCTTTAGTTATCTAAGGGCGCGTTCACACATAAAGTCCGTTTGATCCGAATCAAAGACCAAATTGTTACAGTGTTGCATTTTGCCTCGAGTTTGGTTTTTGTTCACACATCAGCTTTTACCAGCAGACCACAGGTTTTGATGCGAGGGGAAACTGCTCTCTGATTGGTCAGAATTTCTACATGGGAAAACTCCCTGAAGTAAACAAAGCAAGAGAGGACACTGATCAATCAGACTCAACATGATCACGGATTTTAATGTCTTGTTGTCGGAGTCTTTTACTTTTAACCGACATTGTTCCACAGATCGATCAGTTCCATCTCCTTTAGTTTTTCTCTGAACAGTTTGAACACCTCCGTGTTCTTTTGCGTTTCCACAAGCATTTGTGAAATTGTTTGGTCAGCCTATATTTCTATTTCCTCATTGCACCCCAACGTCTGTCCTCTACTCATCTCACTGCGTGTCTCTGCAAATGTCAGCACCAGTAAACATACTACAATGCACAGTTTTATAGTTTGTTTCCTGTATCTGTTCCTGTTTTAAGTCTGTTTACGTCTCACCAGAATCAAACTGGACCGTGGTTCGTTTGGAAACGGACCGAGACCCGTCTTTTCAAGCGGACCATGGTCCGGATGTCCGGTCTGCACCAGAGTTTCATTCCTGCGTTCACTCCGACCTAAGCGAACCGCACCGAGGGGACAAACGCTCCACGACTCGGTTCAATCGGACTAAACAAGGCTGGTGTGAACCCGCCCTAAATCTCCTGTCGGAGGGCGGGAGCTCAAATTGACTACGAGTAGGATGTCGAGAACACTGCAAGATGTCTTGCGCCTAATTTTATGTCAATGATTTTACTGGCAACTTTAACCATTCATTGTAACCTGTTCATGAGATTATGCCTAAGGTAAGGACTCAGAGGTGTAGAAGAGTCTACAGTCTACGGAATCGGTGGGAAACGCAGGGTAACTCACAATATATGATATGATACGCGGTACCTGGCCCACGATCACAACAATAACACGATACAGCGATTCTGCGATAATTAAAATATTGCAAGACAATCGTATAATGATGCATCACGATATCTGATTAAGTAAAGAATACAAAGAAAGTGTAGAATTAATGTATTCACAACAATCGGGTTTCAGTTTCACAGATTTTGACACAAATTGAGACGATGCGGTGACTCAAAATGGCAGGGGGTTCTGTTTAGAGAGCTGAATTTTGTTATGGATTAAAATATCGGTACGATAATCGTAACACCAGTTGGGACGACGATATATTGCGATATTGATATTTTGTACCACCCCTGGGTTTAAAAAACTTCTGTATACTTTGTCAAATTAGGAACAGGTAAGAAGTTAGTTTCAGGTGGAGCGTTTGTTTTCGCAGTGCTAAACAAAAACAAAAAAAATCAATGGAAATAAAAGCCTCATGTCAATCAATTCAATTCCACCTCCCAGAATTTAAGGAGAAGCTTTAATTTAATTCAGATTTTGCCAAAGAATTACAGATTGAGATTTTCCTGTATTTCATTCTGTCTAGTTAACCGTCACTTCAAGTCACTCACTTCGACAGCAATTGGTCCAAAATGGAACCACAACACTAATGACTAAATTACCCCAATTAGCAGCCATTACCTCCAGAATGTGTCTCATCATTTAGCACAAAAAAAGCATGAATAATTAAATAAGATTAATTTCAAGAATGGTCCCACTCAGTAACATGCTTATGTCCTAAATCATTTCCCATGTTATAAAATGCATTTTTTTGCTTTCCCCACGTCAGTTACAGCTTTTTAAACAGGCTCAAACTGTGCAGAGGTGGCTTTTAATTCTATACATGAATGACACTGGGGCAAACAAAGTCAGGTGAAGGAGAATAAAGAGCTGAAAAGACGAAACAGGGAGGAGGTTGGGGGAGGATGGATGAGTCAAATGAACACAGGTTTTACATGGGACATAAAAAAATGTTCTCCTGTGCCACAGATCTAACAGAGTAGCTTCTGGTGCCATAACTTCCCTATCATCAAATCACTGATCAAGACCAACCATTTCAGAACTGCTTTTAACCCCGGATGCTGATTTTCCCCCCTCTTGTATCAAGCATTCTATTCAAAACGTTGCCCACATTTACATTGGTTGAAATAATTGGCTTTTTCAAGCACTTTTTACTCCCCGTTTTCTACCATAACTGTATTTTCATAGGGGAATTCCAAGCAGTCAAACTGGCCGTTTTTCTCTCTTCACACGGTCTGTCCCTGTAGCGTCATATATATGTATCACTGAAAATTCTAATTGGATTCACAGTGGGTATATCACCTGCACATTGTCACGGGTCACTTTTAATTAGTGTAGCCTTACAGTCAGAACGTGTATCTGAAGAGCTGGAATAGGAGATGTTGTGTTGAACAAGTGCAAAGTCACTCTTGGCTTGTTTAACATCTGATTTGGCAAGAGCGTTAAGTATGTTTCCTCTTATTGTGTTTCTTCTGTTCGGTTTCTTTAGTTGTTTTAAAAATGTAAAGTGCCTTTGAGTATCATGAAAAGTGCTTTATAAATAAAATGTATTATTAGTATTACATCATACAAGGGAATTTGATGTGCATCTCCGACAACAAATAAAACATTCACTACATTCCCACACACACTTAACACAAGTAGTATAAAGGTAATGAAACTCTACTGCTCCCTCCGTTTCTTTAACACGTCAACTTTCGCCAATAAGAACAAACACATACATATAACACAAACCGCATCCCCACCCACAACCTCTCAAATCGCAACTGCACCTGACCACTGCACATGACCACATCATCTAATTTTCTCCTTCACACTTCCTCCATCAGGTCGCAGATACAAGGTAAAACGGCTCGCTGTGGCACGAGTTGTTCCCTCCACCGTACGATCATTAAACAACACCACTGGGTAACTGAAGGGAGGGAGTGCTGTCATGTGTTATGTCACAATGGTATGTTCCTTTTTTAGGGGGTATCTATTAATCTATGTGTCCGAGAGGAGAGGCAACAATGTCCTGGAAAGGACATATGTCGCCTGAGTGTTACCAAGAAAAGGGCCCGAAACTTGTAAATGCCACAGCCTACAATTAAGCGCAAAAATGTATCATATGAGAATTGACATGCAAAATAGTGGTGTGGTATTTAATGTTTATCTAGTTTAACTTTTACTCTGTAAAAAGCATCACTGTCTCTGATGTCCTTTGTTAAAGCAATTCAGAACTATGTTAAAGAAAGTCTGTCCTTAGAAAGAACTCCCTTTTTCTGCACAATAATATACCCAACAAAAAGGCTAATGTCCTCTTATCTCTTATACTGACATGATCCCTGTTTGAAAGGCTTTCTGCGATCTTCCTCCAGCTCTGTTTTTGTCTGCCGCCTGTAAATGCAACCGGATACGATCCCATTGGAAGATAAGAACCCTCGTCCTGCTCTGTAGTCATGTTGCTGCTTGTTAAGACCTTAAGAGTTACTTCAGTAAAAAAACACAACAATTACATCAGGGTAGTAAAAGAACGAAAACACTGTTCATGTGTTGCCAAAGAGTTCCCTGCTCATGTGCTTTATTTATTTTAGTGAAGCGAGTGTAGATTTAACCTTTTGCAATTATTGTTACAGTATGAAAAGTGAGCACGCAACAGATGAACCAAATCCACACATGCAAACACAACATTTTGTGCTTATTTATTGTCAGCTGGAAACCAGATGTGAAATGGAATTAAATGTACTAATGTCCGAATACAAATTAAAGGTCATTTTAGTCAGAGTATGTCAGATTTTACAAACAATATATTCTACATTGTTGTAGTAAAAACACCAACGCGTGCCAAACCTGCAGACACCGAACTTGACCAAGTACCTTCGACCTATTCCCTCTGCCTTTTCTGTACTACAGCCTGGATTCTTGAATGTGTTTATATGTACTGTATATTTTAGGGATAGACCGATGGCGGATAAGAGATCAATTTAAAACTGGGTTATTTTGGCTCTGATGCATATGCTTAAAGGCATTTAAACAAAGTTAAGTGTTGGATTTTGTATTATTCAAAATTTTGGCGCCAATATTTTCACTTTTACTGCAAATTAATATTGGCTTCAAATATCGGTTATCGGCCTCCTTGACTACTAATAATCGTTATCGGTATCGGCCCTGAAAAAACCATATCGGTCTATCTCTAGTATATTTACACCTATTTGGTTGTTATATGTCTTTAAAATATTACAATAAATCCTATCCAATAGCATCATACCTTATTATGTCATACTATAACTATATATCCTCTAAGTTATGCATCCATCCATTATATATAGCGCTTAAAGCAGTTGTAATGATAAATAAGAATATTAAATAGTATTACACTAGTAGCACACTTTTACTTTTGTGTGTGTCTACACCGTGTCCTGGCGCAATTGGATCCCTATTTAACATCCATCACGACCCACTAAACAAAGTCACAACAATGCGCAGTAAAAGAATCGAACGGGAGCAGAAACCACTAATCAGCATCGTCAGCAGAACAACTTGGAATACAAACAGCCTCCGACACCACACAAACACTACACAGCAGAGCTCTTTAATACCCCTTTCCCTCCGAAATTAGCGCATTGACGCAGGATTTTCACTCCCAGGAAGACCTGCATATAGATGCCGATTGTCTCCTTTCCCATTGCCAGGGAAGTATACTCCTTTCAGTCTCTTTTCTGCTGCTTCACCGTCTGACATCACAAACGCGCCTGAAACAGGGTTAGTAAACAGTGAAGATGTTACGGTGGTTAGGTCTTTATTGTATCTATTACTCATTCAGTCTGTTATCAAACTCGGCGCTGACAAATTTGGAACGATGTTCGAGCGCTGCTTTCACCAAATGGCCGGAATTTGTAGCTGAGACGACAAGGAGAGAAGTTACGAGAGAGAAGTCGCAGACGTTACCGATGGAGCATAGCATCGTGCCGGAAAGGGGGCGGAGATTAGCGTGTGTTCCCATCAATGCCGATCGGAGCCGAGACGATAATTACCCACGTCTACTGCAGAGTCATTGGACCCGGGTCTGAATGCAGATTGTAACCTTTCCCACTAAGCAAGAAAGCTGGGTGTTGGCGGGTTTTTAGACCCGTGGGAAAGCAGAGTTAATCTCTTTAAACATAGATTGAAGGCGTTGGGGGAAGATGCATCAGGTTGCAGATGCTTTGGTGAATGACTTTCCGCCATATGAGCAGGAATGTGCTGACTTCCTTGGCCAGGAAGACATTTTTAATCTAAATGAGGCTTTTCCTCGTTAAGTGACTTTAAATAAATAAAATATAGTAGCACTTTAAATGCACTTTTCCACAGTGTCATAACTTTTCTCTAAAGCCTCTGAATAGTGAGTATGACACCAGCACTGTTAGACACACAAACAGCTGGACAGAGGCCGAACTCATTCAAACTGTCATGTTTAATGTAAATAGATCCTGCTTGACTCTCGTAACTTCTGTAAACAGGAGCTGCCTCTCTGCCAAAAATACAATGTGTGTGTTTGTGTGTGCGTGTGTGTGGAAGTGGGAGGGGGAGTGTGCTGTATGTGTGAGCGAGACGGGGGGGGGGGGGGGGGGGGGGGGAGAGAGAGAGAGAGCAAGGAGGAGTGAGAGTAAGTCAGCTGACTTTTTGGAAAGACCAAAGCCATGTTTCTGGCTGCAGTGACACAAGGCTGCACACTGGTTGGATAGTTTATTTTGGTGTGTAATGTGTGTGTGTGTAGTTCTGTTAAACCTAACAGAAAGAAAAGAAGAAGAAGAGAGTTCACTAAAGTCAGCTGATTTACTGGAAAGCCCTGAAGCCTCTGAGTCTCACACACCCACACAAGGAGGAGGTGGATGTTAGACGGTGGCAGGATGGGACAATGCCCATGACACCACATCAACAAGTGGCACAACCAACCAAACCGGTCAAACCAGGCGGCAGTTGAGTTTTAATCAGGTGCAAACCACACGAAGGTGATCAGAAATAAATGGAAACACTGCGAAAATTATCTCGTGACTCTCATTAATCATCTCATATTTTATGAATGACTTTTCTTCCTCCCTACGAGGCTCCTCTGCTGAAAACACGCTACACTATTTTGGTGTTTTCTGGCTTCATTTGGAAACCTGAGTGCGTTCCATGATCCTTGAGTGAAGTGTAGGGTCACATACATGTAGCTGTGCGTTTCCTCCTTCATTAGGACCACGCACTGAAATCTTTATCTCGTGCAGTCACATTTGTGTATAATGGGTCATAAATCATGCTTAGCATAAACACCCTGGACAGGTTGCCAGTTAATCACAAGGCTGACACAGAGAAACAGACACACTTTCACGCTCACATTCACACCTATGTACAGTTTTAGAGCATGCAGGTTTTTTTAGAGCAGACAAGTATATCTGTGGACTGTGGGAGGAAGTACCCGGAGAGAACCCACACATGCACAGGGGGAACATGCAAACTGCACACAGAAAGGCCGACACAGCCAAGACGACAGCTTGTTGATGTATGTCACGTTGTTTTGCATTCGGCGATAGTTACTTAACAGACCTTTTGAGATTATCACTTTAATGGTTACAGTTCTTGCAAGTCGTCTCAGGGAGACCCCAAGACAACCATTAACCGTTCCAAAATAAAAGCCACCACAGACTGTGAGAAGGAAACAGCTCCCCAGTGTTGAAGTTGGATGATTTGTTGAACCATCTGTCCACCCCGACCGCTCACCTCTGCAGACTTTGCTGCTCTATTATAATGTTACATGTGGCTGTTAACACTGTGAAGAGTGGTTATGAAACTGAATGCCTCTGTGTGACCTACAAAAACTAACCGATTATTTTATGAAGCTTTTTTTATTGCATGGCTGTCACCGCTGCTACCAGGTCGGTGTCAAACAAGGCCCAATGATTGGAGGTGAGACATGATTCACAGTGACTGACACGTCCGACAGTTCACATACAGCAGACGGCTCTTGCATGTTCAGGACAGGATTATCAAAGAGATAAGACGAACCTCTTTAACCGCAGTGTTCGCCAAAATTGACAGAAAATAAAAAGCTTATCACAGAAGCTTTAACTTAGATTGTCATTATCAGCAATGCAAGTTGCCAACATGATACAGTAGTATAACTGTGACAACAGCTGATCACGAAATCTCTGCACGGCAACACGAGCCGACAATCTGTTCTTTAAATCACTGGAGAGTGCTTGTTCATCCCACGACATTTGACACCGTCTCACATCCAGACAAAATTGACTTAGTATTTGCCTCACCTTAAGTTGCACAAAATTCCCAGCAGATGCCAGAATCTTAAAGGTTAATAATCTCTGGCCGTGAGGAGTTTCAGAGGCCAGGACCTTCTGAGAATTTTCAGTAGAGGAGCGGAAAGACGAAAGACGTAGGAGGGGTTAAAGTGATTGATAAAAGCTGTGTGAAAATTCTGGGTGGGCGTGAATGTGTACCCCAAGAAGATAAAACAATCCTTCAACTGACCCCCATAAATACACTTCATATATACTTCTGAGTGTACGCATAGGCTGCATGTAAGTGCAAAAGGTTATCTGAGTAAGCAGAACCCCGGCCCTGTAAATAGGCACTTCAGGATTGAGCTACAGCCTTTCCTAACAACATGGTGTGTGTGTGTGAGTGTGTGCATGTTTGTTATTGAACAGTCTATGAGACAGGAAACACTTAAACCGTCGCTTCAACTTCTCACTAAAGGCCACAACGTCCCTTCTGCTGCTGGTGTGTCAGGTGTGTAATGTTCAATCCAGTCTGCCACGTCTGTATCCGTGTTAATGACATCAAATAATATATAAGCTATCAGGACTGAATCAACTCTAGCAGAGGTCACTTCAGCAGAAATCATGCCGTCCTAATAAGATCTGAGTGTTTCTGCGCATTGAAAGTGTTGGACAGGCTCTGTTTTATTGACGTCAATTTACCTGAAATCAAATTTCAATGGAAATGTCTGTGCAGCTGTGTTTATCTGCTATAGGTGTGGCCACTGATGAGCAGGGTTGGCGCTGTGAGTTGCCAAGTCACGGCAACGACAACAACAACAGCAGACAACAGGAAGCAAACAAAGAGCGGCGTTCCAGACCTGTTCAAAAACATACCACAGATTTTATTCAGGTTTAATCATTCATTCATTTTGTTTCAGACGGTTTTATTTCAACCCCAGGCTAGTGCACAGGGTACATCTCCACCTTTGGGCTGCTAAATTACCTTGCCTTTTTATAATTGCACACCTGCACATTTACACCTTCCTCCTCGTTCCTTTGTTTTTACTGTGCCTTATTGCTGCTATGTACTTCTTTTTATTGTTACACTGATGGCGAGGTGCACATTCAAGTTTGTTGTACCTGGTGCAATGACGAGAAAGATATTCTATTTTAGCAAAAACACGGCTATAGCTTTAATATCAATGTGCCTCCCTCGCGACGAAAGGTCGCTTAAGCTGTCATGCAATACCCATCATCTATATATTTACAGATTTATCTACTCGCTGTACAAAGAGACATCTTTTTGCTTGCAGAATGAGAATTAAAACATGATTTTCATGAAAATATAAAGTCTTTATTGAAAATAATGGTCTATTTTCTGCAAAAGTTTTTCACCAGAAACTCTACGTGTCAGTCTTAATTTGAAAAAAAAAACCCAATAAATGCACCTGACTTTAAAAATAGTCCCACCATATTGACACTTCTGCCCACCTGGTCACCCCTGCCCATAAGTGAATGGGGTCAAGCACAGGGTGTGAACTTAGCAGAGAGATAAGGCTCATGTACTCCATATCCTGCTCTCAGACAGTTCTGAACTTTGCAGTATTTTGATAAGAATAATAAAACTGCCAAACGCATGACGCAATAAAAAAAGTGACTGCTGAGTCAAGAGCCATGCAAGTGCTCTAGGATTTCTTCGAAATCACGTGACTTGAAAGAATGCACTGAGGTGCAGTTCTGTCGTCTCACCAGCAGGCGGGGATGCTCACAGGCCAGGCTGAGGCATTTCTGTGAAACAGGCCTGCAGTGAGGAAATCCAGATCTGGGGCTTATGACCTCACACGCCCTCCCTGCAGAGCTGCTGAGCTGTGCTTTGGCACAGAAGCTGCTGTAACTGTAACAGTGGCATTTACAATAAAACCATCTGAAAGGGTCACTGTGTATTTCTTATAAAGGCTTACTTCATGTGTGTTTGTCTCTTTTGTGTGCTGCACAGCTGGAGTTAACTGCATCCTAATAGTCTAGAAGTGTTACAGGAGAGGCAGAAAAAGTGAATGCAATAAGTTTAAGAGTTATTTGTTTGCTCAGCACTAAAAAAAATTATCAAACAACAACATTTACTCTTCAAGCAGGGTCTTTTTTAATATATAAATTTACCAGATTAATCTGAGTTGTAATCATTTTATGGTGCTAATCTTGTCTTTTAGGGCATAACACATCAACTGTGAGAGAATGAACTGAAAACAACATGCAATGTGAAATATGCCTTTCATTTATGCAAACACCTTTGACAGTAGGAATCGTAACCCGTAAACACCACGAAGATGAATCAGATAATCTGCACCATCCTAGTGGTTTAGCGTCTTACACGAAAACACAGATTTGTTTCGGTACATGAAGGGGAAAGGCAACATTTCTGAGCAGCTGTGTATTCAAACAGGCTGTGGTTTCTTTTCTTGTAAAGTGGTTCAAATTGAAGAATTAGAAATCAGATATTAGACCCGCCTTGAGTTTGTAACCTTATTTGGATGTAAAAGTAAGGTCTAAGCAAGTCATCCATGTTGTGAGTCACGTTCAGGTGTCCCACCACGTAAGGAAGCTTGACGTAAGAGCACTGCAGACAGACGTGACCCGAAACTTTAACCACGAAGGGTTCAAAAAGTCGGAAATCAACCAACAATTTTTGGTTTTTGAGTTGAGAAAGCGTTGTACACCTTCACAGTTAAAAAATGTCTGAATGGTCCCAATAAAATCAATTATTAACTCCTCTTAATGCAACCTTTAAGACCTTTGTGTTGCCTCAAAGCTCAAGCTACAAAAGAGTAAACACTTGCAGCTGATGACTTGAAACATCAGACTTTCAGAGCAGAGTGTCTCCTCTGCAGCCATCTGTGGGAATCTGTGGCAGCCTGTTATCCACTTGCCAGGTTGTTATATCTCTATTCAGTAACTGATGATAGCTGATAAAGCGGGCTGTTGACTTCAAAACAGATTCCATAGAACCAAAACAAAGGCATATCTAACGCTCAAACATTTGGTTGCCGTGACACAGACACACACGGACCTACTTGTAGACGATTTAATGCAACTTAAGTATCTTTGTCATCTTTCATCGCCTTCTTTCAGCGGTTGATGCGTGAAGGCTTTGTCAGGTGACGGTATGAGGAAGTAAGTTTAATTTAGACGCATACATATTTCTGCAGCATTATGTTCGGCAAATGCTTTTCCTGCCTGATTAAAATCAAAGTAGATAAAATGGTACAGCCCGTTTAAGAAGTCTAATGTGCTGTTTTTACTGTCGGACTATTCGTGAAATGTTTCCCAGGGTGATTTGATAAAAAGGGTGTTTTGAGATGACTACATCTCTGAGGTATAGTCTCGTGGTCTGCTCGCCTCCATTATCACATGCGCTTATGCAAATGATCCAAAAACAAGTGTAAACAGGTCAGCAAGGAGGTTAAGTTTCAAGGCGAGTAAACAACAGGGCAAGTATCTGACAAGTGAGTCATGAACTAAGCAAATACATACACTTCCTTTTCACAGGCCAGTAGCAGAGCGTAAGCGCCACATGCACAAGTCAAGTTCATGTGTTATAGCAAAGGCTGTGCTGCCATCTAGTGGTCATTCATGATAGCAGCATCTCCAAGAATCAAGCCTCTGATGAGCCTCTCATTTTCATTGAGAAACATTAAAATGATTATGGTGCGCTTTCTGCCGGGGTTTGTACCAAACAAAGGTATTTGATACTTATGTCTGTGTTTAATTGTTCAGCCCTAGTGGTGTGGTCGAGGAGGGTGATGGGTGGGTAATCTTGAGCCTTTATGTATGTGTGTATGCGACTGTATCTTTTGTTTTGTGTATGACTGTATCTGTTGTGTTGTATGTTTTGTGTAGGACCCCCTCGAAAACGAGATGCTTCATCTCAAGGGGCTATCCATTAAAAAACTTTCTCCAGGTTCACATCCTGGTCAGAGAAGACCACTGGTTTGTAAGAGGTGTCAAGGAAGGCATCTATGTTAAGCTGGACCATCCCTTAACAGATCACCCACTTCTGAGATCACACTCACGATCATGTGAGCCCAACAACCCAACAACACCAGAGGGTACTAACGACTCTCAGTGATAATAGGCCACACCCCTGATTAATAGATGTGTAATCAGGGGTGTGGCCTATTATCACTGAGAGTTGTTACTACTACAGAGGCTTATATTTCTAGCTCCGTCCACCAGTCAGTTAGAAGTGAAGAAGCCTTTCGGATGAGAGGTGAAACGTCTTCAAGAACTACAACCAAGTCCAGTTGCCTTTTGGGTTAAGCTTAGAATCACTGAGAGCATCTGGCCCGGTAACACGTTGAGCATCTATCAGAGATTATAAGGTGCCCTCTCGTAAATTATCACTTGGACGAAGCACTTTCCTGCAGGAGCTCTGCAGGGAGCATTTTAAACTCAAACAGTTTTTGAGGAGGGCTCAGCCTTGTTGTTTGATTTTGTACTTCCTGTTTGACAGTTGGTTTTATTGTAGGATATTTTGTATCCTGTATTGTTATATCTGTTTTATATTGTCTCTTGTGTATTTGTTGTTGATTTCATGTATTTTAAAGGCCCATGTAGGGACAGGCATTGCAAATTAGCCAAGGCTATAAATGCTGTAGTGTGTGGCATCGGTTTAAATAAATAAATAAATATCAGTGTTCAACTAAATCTCAGACCAATGGCGACATCTGGGGTTCATTCATGAAATCATGTTTCTCTGTTGACTCCTCCGTTTACAGCCTTGTGAGATATAAAAAGCAGTATAACTCATGACTCAATACAGTAAGAAAAAAAGTGACTTTTATTAAACTACATTTACCTGAACTCTTCGGTTAATTTAAGATGAAAGATGAAAACACATGATTACATTATTATTATTAAAGATTAAACTGCAAATCTGAAAATAGTTCAGCCTTCACTAAAAATGCGTATGTGGGAGCCATGAATTAATTAAGAAAGTATGTTTTGTTGTCATTTAAGGTAAAGGTGTGTTTTTGCTTATGATATCATTTACAATGTGATCATATAAACTGGGGAGATGGCAGGACACATGGATATGGGCGGGGATATTGAACTGATAAAGTCACCCTGTGCCGGGTCGTCATATGTTGCTGAGCATAAGTACAAGCAGGATGACTGTTCACACTCATTCATCCATGTCATGTTATCTCTCTCCCTCTCTCGGTCCTTCCTGTCTGGTGATCAGCTGATTAAGGGCGTATACTATTTAAGCTACTAAACCAACCAGATTCAGCCTCGACGTCTGTCGACCAATCATCCCTCTGCTGTCAAATTTTAAAGCTGTTCTCCTCTCTTCCGCAGACAGTTTGTCGTTTCAGCGCGATCATTGCGACCCTTCTCCACCCCGTTCACCTCCAATCCATCTCATCGGTGTCCAAGGCCCACTCCCAATCTCCACTCCCAATCTCCACCCTAAAGCCTAAGCACTGAACACTCACAGATTTTAATGGCATCAGGTTAGCAGTGCGTGAGTCTGTGAGGGTTTGAGAACTGCATAAAAATTAGGAATGGGACACACTATCAGGGAATCACACGTTGCCTGGAAACCAGATGGGCCATTAAATCTAATAAGGAAAATGAAAGCCGAGTTGCAGCATGCATTAGTGTGTCTTACAGTGTTTATTTTAAGATAAGATAAGCTTTATTTAACAAATTATCAAAAGTAAGAAAGGCATTAATGTTAATCATTTGCAAATATTTAATTGTTGTCACTTACAGATAAACGTATTTGCGGTTCCGATCACTGTCCACGCTCGCATGAATGAATCATCTTTCGGTAATAAAAGGTGAAATGCATTTTCTGGATCTAAGTGATTCTTTTGTTAAGCGCCTCAGACAAGTACTAGGCCCGACCGCAGCCTTATTTGTGCAGCTTATAAAAATCCGAGAAAATAATATAACAGATTGCATTGTAAGTACTTTAATATTGAAAACATTTGCAGGTAATACTTGTGCATCTTGATGTGATATATTGTCATATTTATTTAAATAATAACACTTTTTCTACTTTTACTAAAGGATCTGGCATTTTCCACCACTGTTTTTTTGTTTTAGGAATCAAAACATGTTTTTCTATATTTTACACAGTTTTTAGGTTTTGTAACAGTAAGAAGTAGTACTCAGACCCTACATGGGGTGGCTGTGGCTCGGCTGGTCATCTCTCAATCAGAAGGTTGATTGCTGCTACAGTCACATGTCGAAGTGTCCTTGGGCAAGTCACTGAACCCCAAATTGCTGTGAATGTGCATAGATTCCTGATTGGCATTTAGGCCTTTGCCATGAGTGTGTTAATGTGAGTGTGAAAGGGTGAATGTGACATGTAGTGTAAAAGCGCTTTGAGTGGTTGGAAGTCTAACAGCGCTATATGAGTACAGTCCATTTACCATGTATTATCTATACAATGTAAGTAAAAGCTCCATTACCAGCTTTAAAATGTTTTAATAGTAAATCTAACTATGAAAAGTATCCAGTAACTATAGCCGTTTAAAAAATGTAGTCGTAAAAAATACAGTATAGTTTAGTACTTCCTGCAAGGATTTGGATGCAGTCTATGTGTGCAAACTGCAGTAAGATAAATGCAGCTGATACAATTACTGTAATGTAGCCTAGAGGATAAGTAGACAGTAACTCGGAAAGTTTAAATAACCAATAGAATTTAATTTCTTTTTTAGTAAATAGATACATATATTTTAACCCCTTTATAAAAACATAAATCAATTTAAGATAAACCGTATTTTTGGAAATACTGTTGAAGTCTTTACTGTAAGAAAATCACGCGCATATATGACGACATTTAGTGGCTTCTCAAGATACTGCGATTAACCGTCTGTGCAAACAGTTACAAATTAGGACTGAGTCAGGATCAGCCATTTGAAAAAATTTAAAGAGACAGGACTAAACCACCGCGATTCAACGAATTCATATCAAATTGAAGACTGTATCACATCTCGGTATTCTGCCAATTCTGTAACACATGGATCGTCTCTAAATCAAACTTTCAGATTGTTCACACGAGCATGAAATCCGTTATTTAGAGCCATTATTGCAAATATGCAAGATATGAATAAATGCAACCACTCAGATATAAAGCACTGACAAAATGTTCATAAAATAGGCAACTGCTGTGAAAATCTGTAGCCCATAATTTGGAAACAAAATGAGTAAACCAGTCTTAATAATGTCAAAAAAACATTGTATGGAAATAGAGAAAGAAGAGTTAAAGAACAAAGAGTATAAAATGAAACATGAGATGGTAGAACAGACATTTCTGCTAACTACACAGACACTCCTACATGTTGATTTAATTTAAAACAGAGAGAAGCAGATGATTTGTACAGGAATATAACCTTAAAGCAGGATTATATTCAAATGTAGCGTTGTATTACCATTTAGAAATCAAATGTAACGATGCTATTGCGTCGTGAAATATCACCAACCAGCCCAGTCATAGGCTACAGGATGTATCTACATTTAAAAGGTCTGAATAATTGAAGAGAAAACTCACCTTGAATCAAGACGCCATCCCGTTATTCCACATGGAGGTTTTTGCTCTTAAATATATACATCCACAGATTTGACAAATGTTGGGTACATTGAACAAAGAAGCAGACGGTTGGAGAGTCTACTCACTGCTCATACTTTCACTTTTACTTTAGGCCAGCTTTCAGGCGAAATCAGCAACGTAAGCTTCAGCAGAAACTCCCTCTTACCAGCAGCTGAATGTCAGTAGGTCTTAGGTCAGATTAAAACAGTTTCTTGACTCCACAGAGGGGACGGAAGTTGTATTTAAAAGAAAAAAAACTAAAAATAGCCTTCAGGAATTATTAGGACTTTTTAAAATGAGATATATTTGTAACATAGATTTGAAGGCTTCCTGTCTGACTGGAAGTTCTCGATGGAATTTCCACGGAAACAGATGACGCGTATTTATAGCGCTCCCTTCAAAACAAAAGTATCGGCCTTTGTAAAATACTAATATATAGGAAAGCAGAATAATATTAATATTATTCCATCGGCCACTAGATACTTACTCTTTTTATTCCACTCGAAATGATGTAAAGTGAAAGTATCTTGCAGCCTGTTCACCGAGGCGTGCCCACACATGCCCGTGCCATAGCGTCCAACGCTTCAGTGATAGCTCTTACAACACCCGTGGCTCCGGCTCTGATTGCTGGATCAAAAGCACGTTTGTTCACTGAGCTCAAATGAAAGCGTTGCTTGGAAAACCTCTAATGGAATAAGTACCCATAATTAATGTTAAGAAGCAAATCTCGCGTAAAATAATGTGGTGTACTTGGCATACTGTGATGTTAGTCAGGGTTAAGCAAAATAAAGGGATAACTTTGTGAAGGGATCAACATGGAGTTTCATTGTGATGTTGGGTTTATTCTGCAGCTAAAACAAATGTCTTCAGATTCCAGTGAGCAGAAGTAAAGTGCAATATGTTAGAAAGTTGTACAAATTATTACAAAGTATTTAAGTTTCTGATGTTAGACAAAAATATGTTGAAATTCAGTTTGATATATTTTAACAAAATCCCATCCCAAAAGTAACCTCCACCACCCCCCGTTTTGAATATGAATACAGATGCTATTTGAACCCAGGTGTCCGTAGCTAACAATGCCATTTGCACCAGGTGTGTAAATAGGCAAATTGGCTGGGGATTAATGAAGTATTTCTGATTCTGATTCTTAAGCTAATCACGCCCCAATCCTATTGGCAACCATCTACATTTACTTTAACTATTACATGGTAAACACGCTCTAATTTGGGCAAGGTAATGACTTCATTCATCTATAAGTTTCAGGTTTATTGCTACAGCCTCTGTGTGTAGGCCTATGTGTGTCACAATACTAATATAAAATTATATATATATATATATATATATCTAAATACGTGGAGCCAGTGGGCGGGGTTGAGAGGGCCAGGTGTAAATAGCTGAATAGCCGCCGTGAGACTATTTTCACCCGGGTGCAAATAGACACCTTCATTTGAATATACAATATGGTGTATAAAAGCATGAGCTTAATGTATGATACAAGATTTATAAACACACAATGAACACACACAAAAAAGGAAAAGGTGGGCAGGGGTTTCATCTTTTCTTCCTCATTCAGAACTGGATCACCAAATGGTGTAACGTTTGAGTTACCGCCTTGTAGCATAACAGATGGATTTTATTATGTCCTCACTGGACATTTATTAATTCATTTTTGTAGAATGCAAATGCTTTAACAAAGATATTTAGTCCCTCGGTATAAAAAAATAAACACATAGAAGACAAAAACAAGTGGTCAATTTTCTGTTTCAGTGCTTGAAATATACACAACATATACATACAGGTTTTTTTTACTTTACTTAAAACAAAACATATGCATAAGTAAATAGGTCATTTAAATACTTCAGTCTACTACAATCACTTGTGGATTTGTTGCAATCTCTGTCATGACAGAATATTTGACACAAAAAAATCAACAAAACAAAAACAAACAAAAATCAAAAACAAACTATAACTTGGTTTCTTTACACTCAGAATCAGCCGTCTTCTCTCTCGCCTTTTCCTTCTTTCCTCTTCTCCTGTTTAAACATTGAGAGGACATATACAACAGTGTTACTGCAGTAGCATCAGAGGTCAGAGGTCAACTACAGGTTTCAACAATAATACAACAGGAGCCGCTATCTGGTCCTCCAATCACTCCTAATTTTAATCATAAAGTGGAAAGGCTTGATTTTGTATTCTAACTGCTGCTTGTGAAGCTTTTACTTTTGCAGTAACATGTGTGACATGTGCAGACAATGAAACATAGTGTACACATACAGCATATCCATCGTGTGTGAACTCACCCGCATATCTGCTTGATTTGTGTGACGTTCTCCGGCAAAGGCCTGTTAAACGTTTCTGGAAGGAGGAGGCATAAGAAGGCACCGATAATGGCAAAACTTCCCATTAATATGTACGGGAGGGACTTGTAGTATTGTCCTGCAAAAAGAAGGCGGAAATATCACGAAAGGAAAAAGATGAGACGTTTAAAATACTTTTACGATCCAAAGACAAACTAATACATGCCATAATACTGGAGATAAAAATAACAGCTTCACATTTTGTAGGGAAATACATCTTGAGGATAAGAAAATGCTATAAACCAGAAACTTATTTTTTGCTTCGCTTAATTTTTTCCCATTAATCATTTAGTCTATAACATTAAAGACCAGCTCCAGTCATATTTTAAGACTCATAAAATGCTCTGCTTGAAATAATAAATTGTGTCTGATATGTGTGAAGGAAATTTTTATGTTTTTTATGTTTTGTAAATTTCTTTAATATCATAGAGTCAATAATCATGACATAATCAGCTAAGGTTAACTTGATGATGCATGCATATGATCATTGTAGAGATGTGTGTTATCTCCTCTCCAGGGTCTTGTACATGATTTACTGTTGCTCCTTCTTTCCTCGAGAGATAGTTGGTGGCCTGAGAGCTCCAAGGCGAAGGGTTAACTCTAGATAATCAGACGCCTCAGCTACAGTCATAACAATGACATCTAGCTTTGTCTCAGTGTGAAGGAATTCTTTCTGTAATGTATAACATACACTGTAAACCTTGATTCTGTGTCAGTCAGCTGGACAGCTGCGTTCTGTGTAGTACTGGTCTGACCCAACTCGAGTTGTGAACTGCTTTTACTCATCTTCTATTATTCTTCAATTAAATGACATCAAAAGACATCTTTGTTTCCCACTGAACTTTATTGGTCTCGTCATCAGAAATTGCCACCACAATATGTTATTTTCTGCAAAATACGTTTAATTACCTTGTAAAAATCTGCAAAGTCCCCGTCCACTATGCAAATGTTTAACCACCCCCACCGTCGGGAAAACAAAACACGTCTCTGCCATCGTTAAGTGGCAACTTATTGAAACTTAGCGAGCTTGAAATGTAGTAATTAGTAGCAGTAGTGTTAACGTTAGCAGTCAGTAGTGAGATTGCAAAAATTACAATGACGGTTACAGCTGGCTCAAGTATCGACGAAGTGGTTGCCATAGGTTACACATAATGATATGCGTCACCCCGCACATTAACAGGATTGGCTCCTTAGATTTGTGACGTCTCAAACCTGCCAATCTGAAAATGTGTTGTTCAGCCTGTCCTTGGTACACTGCAGTTTAAAAACAGACAGGCCCAGCCATGGAGATGACTGCTAATGTTGTCCCTGATATGTCTTGTAGCACATGGAGATGTTTACAAGGTTAAACACTGTATTTTCACTAGAGGGGGGTCTTTAAAAAGAAGTGAATAAATGGCCACTCGCATTATTTTCATTTGGCTAGTGTTGTTTGATTAACAGTCTAAAACTTTACTAGATAAGGATATTCGACTTACTGTCTTTGAGAAAAAGCACAACAGCAAATTCATATTTTAGAAACTGGAGCCGGATAATGTTTAGCATTTTTGCTTGAAAACCAATGAAACAACTTGTACATGATCAAAACATTTGCAGATTAATTTACTGCCTCAATTTGGGTTAGAAACTTGCTCTGACACCGGCTAAATGCTGGAAACAAAAAGACTGCATATACTCACCCAGATAAATGATGAAGGGGGCGACGATGGTACCGATACGAGACGCCATTGAACAACACCCCATCCCCGTGTTTCTGATAAAAGTGGGTAAGTTCTCTGATGTAACGGTGTACACAATACAGAAGGAAGATGTCATGCCGAACTTTCCCAACATCTCAAGAAACACAGACACAGCTGGTAAACCTAAAGAAATAAAAAAAAAAAACTTTAATCACAGGGAACAATGAAAAAGTCAGAAGTTACATGTAAAATAAAATCTGACTTATCTAAAGAACAATTTTTAGCGCTTCCACATCTTAAAAATAAGCAATTCACCTTTTGTCAGTGGTGTCAATCTATAGATAAGAAAGTCAGCCATGATGTCAACTTCATTGTCTTCAAATAAACACAAACATATTCTTCAGGAGCTAAAGCACTTGAGCCTTACCTATCGGGATGACGTTAACACAGAGGATCATAATGCCTCCAAGCAACAGTGTAGAAGATTGGCAGAAGCGCCTGGGGCAAAACCTGAGCAGGATTAGAGCAATGATGTAAGCTGGCACTTCGGCCAGAGCGGAAAAGAAGCAGTTTAAGAACGGGTTGCCGTGCAGGTTTGAAGTGTTGAGGGTCAAAGCGTAGTAACTGACGGTGATGATGTTCCTGCGGAGAAGTTTCAAACAACAGATGAATACAAAAAACTCTAAAAACTTTATTTATCATCATTCAAGAACCTTTAGTGATGTGTTAATTTGATTAAGTGGTGAGGATATTGTATACTTACCACAGAACTGAACACAGTATTACTAAAGATAACACATTGCAGTTACTTAGGATAACCCAAAGGTTGTTTTTATTTTCTTTCATAGCCAGTGTATCTTCAATCTGCAAAAAACAAGAATGATTGAAACTATTTAACCTGAAAAATCAAATTCTGAATCAGTGTAAATGTAAAATGAGCCCTGCCAAAGGAAACAAACATGTCCATGTACATGTCACAGTGGAAATCAGTGTGTAATAGCACCGCACTCTGACAGTTTGTCAATATATATTTCCTGCTGCAGGGGTTTAATAAAGTTTTACAGTAGGCTATAAAACAGTTGTAGATAAAAGATATTGTAAGAATCAAATACATTAGTTTAGAGACAACTGAAGACTGCTTTACCGACGTTCCTACTTTAACCCATAATGTATTATAACTGTATTAAAAGATGGACACATGACTGCTCCCGTAAAGTGAAGCCAAAACATTTCGAGTAGTATAGGTCATAAAGCGTGCCTCCTCCATGTTAACAGATGGGACATGAGTCAAACTATAAAATCAAAGTACACACCAAATAAGTGTTTCTGAAACATGGTTTCTGTCATTAAAGTTGGTTATAATCGTGCTTAAATCCTAGTGTTCGTTTTTCTGACAAGTTTAGTTTAAAGTTGCTATTTGATGCTGTAAAAAGGATGATTGACAGCTCTGTTGACAAACACAGCTCCTGCAGCTGATCTGTTCCTGATTAGCAGAGTGGAGGAGGAACGGTGAGAGGAGACGTAACTTAAACAATCACTACAGTCAGTGAAGTTTACATATCTGTGAACGTCCGCTTCAGACCAACACAAGAAGCTGTTCTGCTTTTAAAAAAAAAATTCTCAGTAAGTTAAATGTGTGTTTTGGTTAGTGGAAATGGCTACGGTGACTCCACCCGCAGATCTCTACTGCGCAGTCCCTGGCTCCAACTGACGTCACCATCGCAAGATGGCAGCACCTATCACGGGGGCTATTTTGGCATCAATTTTGTACAATGAGAGCAGATGGAGACACGTTGTCTGTCTACAACCGCATTCAATTATATGTTTTTGTAACTTAAACACAGCAACTGGTTGGAGATGGAAATGATTTATAAAAGCAATATCACACAACAGGAAGAGCTGTTATACTGAACATCAGCACTAATGTAATTCCTCATAGACACAAGGCCACAGGATAATCACAAAGTTACATAATCCCAGCCGTGCTGATATTCAGTAGAACAGCACAACCTCAAGTGTGATATGGCTTTTAAACACTTCTACATATAGAAGTTAATACCATTAAGTGTATTGGTGTGTATGTGTGAATTGGTGATGATGCAGGCAGCTGAATCAATTGTGTAGGCGTGTGGTAAAAATATAGTGTTCAAACTTATTTCCAGTCCGGCAAGTTAGTAAACACTTTTATTTTAAATAATCCACTATAAGTATAAACCACATAGCAGCAGTTTGGTGGTGAGAAGCCCTTTTTGTTTGCAACTTCTTCTTAGGAGCTCAGATAGACGACCTGCCATTTGTTTAAATATGAGATTTTGTGTTAGGGAAGTTGGGGCTTACTCTGCAAATTTGTTTGTTGTTTTGGGTACTGCTACACTCCAAAAGTTAATAATCTGCTGTCTTCAAACTGTATTTAAGCTGTGCTGTTTTTCCTGGAAATGGGATGAGTAACAACAACTAGCTTGACCTGTGCACGTGTGCGCTGATTTAAGATGCACATGTAGTTCATCTTTATTACATGTTAATCATAAAAACTAGCTGATTGTCTTACCTCAGCAGCTGTAAAAATGGCCTGTGGGGCCTCTACTTTATTTCTCTTGGCAGCGTCTCTCAGTATGGCCTCAGCCTCCTTTACTCTTCCCTGATAGAACAGCCAGCGAGGAGACTCTGGGACTATCCTGGACAGATAAAAAAGACAGAAATAGAACATCTCCAAAGACACAGGACAAAGTGCACCAAACCTAACCAGGGGCCTGGTCACACCACCGTTTATAGCAAACAGTTTGGAAACTGCTCACCTTTAAGGATTAGGTAAAAAGCAATATGTAGCTAGCTATAATATTAGCTGTTTGCAACATCTAATTTTAGTTTTAACTCAGTTAGCACAGTTTAGGACTCTTTTATACACTGTATAATGGACCCTGTGTGTTAGTATTCTTACCACCATAGAGGGAGGTAGATCAGGCCGGAGGCGGCCATGGGAATAAGCAGCAGCCGCCAATCACGGAGGAAGTAAGCCGCAACTGGGCTTACCATGTACCCAATAGCAGAGCCCATAAAAACCCCAAGGGAGCAGAAGACCACTCGGGCTTTGGGACTTAGAATCTCTGTACCTGTAGGTGTCATAAATTAAAGGAGATATTATTAAACCAGAGGTTACATTTTTTGAGTGGTTCATAGTAAGTCAAGCACATTCAAGCAAATGGTGTGTGAGATCAGCTCAAAAGAGCATGAGAACATGCCTTTAATTATGGAGGCGTTGCTATACAATTATGTTAAAAAATCAGGATCATTTTGTCTATTTGAATCCTCACACAACATTTGGTGCAATGCCTTCCAAATTTTCTACAATTAAAATGATGATGGTGAACTTTAGAATAAGATGGGGCACAACCAGGATGTCAAAGGCAAGCGCTAATGTTAGCCTATTTTCAACCTACTCCCTAGTACTTCTACATAGCTGATTTAATCTACATGCATTCATCTGAAAGTTAGCATTACACATTTGACATACTTGTAAACTTTTGTACAGAACAAAGTTGTTTTTTTCATGCTGCCCCAAAAGAAGTATTCAACCAAGTTATTACTGTTTTCCCTGTTTTGCCTACATGGTAAGATGAGCTATTGAGAGATGGTAAATATATTCAGAGGTATATCGCATGATTAAAACCCATGATCCGGAAAATTACCCAGCACAAATGCAATGGTATAGTTGGAGTATCCTCCGGCACCCACGAAGAAGAAAATGAAGCTGAAGATCTCCCAGCTCGGTGAGAATATTTGCGCTGTTATCGCCACAGTCTGAAGAATCATCATGAGAAAAAGTGCTGGCCTCCGTCCGTACCTGTGGAAGAAAAACAGTGCAAGATTTTTCATAATGCCTAACAGCAACCTGGACTGTTCAAATTCAGACACTGCTGGGTGCAGTACAGACCTGTCAGACATCCAGCCTGAGACAAACGCTCCCACAAGTACACCAACGTAATGTATTGAGGTGGCCAGCGGAGTTTTGTATGCACTGTCGCATACCAAATCCCACTGCAAAATCAACACATTTCTCACCATTTCGATATCAGTAAATCAGTAGTGGTATGAACAGTATTTTACTAACTTTTAGAAACAGCATCATCATCATCTTACTTTTAGTCTTATAGCCTCACTTGCAGTAGCAGCGATGCTATCAGTGGCTAGCGCTAGCCATAATGTCAGAAATAGTCAAAGGTCAAGGTTATTTCTGTACATGTGGCAGCAGCAGCAGCATAATAACTAGCAGTTGAATCAGTCACTGTGGTACTATCACTCCTATAAGTAGTAACATCATGAGTATTAGTGGCTTTAATAGTCACACAGGTTTTCAAATTACAGAAGCTAGCCTAGCAAGAGTTGCTATTAGCAGTAGTCAGTAGCATTAGCGGTTGTACTAATGTCAGAAGGGAAAAAAACGATAAAGTGCTTTGAAAGAAAAAATAAAGTTTTCGTTAGCCACACTGCATTAGCAAATATACAAGTTTGGGCGTAAAGTCCTTCCTCAGTCTTGGAAACCATAAGCTTCTTTCAATCTAGTAATTTAAGTAACCAGGTTACGTCATTAAAACTTGGGTTGTTTTAGCTAGCGGAGACATGTAAACAGTCATGTTAGCATTTGAAGGTGAAACAGAACTGCCAAAAATGTAAATTTTAGGAGGCTAAATTGGTCATTTAAGTGTCAGTCTGTTGTAAATAGATAGATTGCTTTGACAAAGAAATATGTGTGGTTTAAAGTCAATATAGTGTTCAGCAGTTAGAATGAGAGAGAGCTCATTATGCTAACCTTGCAAACATTAGCCTATTTAGTCATTCAGTCAAACGTTATTGGCATAGCATTTTGTAATTTGAGGTTTACTGTGTTGCTGTAATGCTATCTAAAAAGATAGATACTGCTCTCGTTTGCAATGGTGCCCTGCATGTGCAAATTTAAAACAGGTTACATAATAAAAGTGTGAAAATCACATGCTACGAAACAAGTTACACCACAAAAGTGTAAAAACATACTTGTACCAGCAAATACAACAGAAACAAAAGACCTACAGCAACAAGTAAAAACCTACACAATTCACAGGGACAGAGGACACATCAAGAGTAACAGCAGCATTCATTTTCAACAACATCATTTAACCTGAGCTTAAACTGTTCTAGAGGTAAGAATGTGTCTAATTTAAGGGAGTCCTGAAGCTTATTCCACCTACACAGAATGATGTTCTCTTTGAGTCGTGAGGGATGGTCACCCAACCTTCCCATAAAGGATACAATGATGGTTCTAAAATGGACTCTAGTAATAAATCTGAGAGAACTGTGATACATTGCATAAAGGGCTTAAGGGTATTTGCAGTTGCATGCATGTAAATTACATCAGCATAGTCAAGCTGATAAGAATGCTGCCTGCACAATCTGTATTCTACTGCTAAAAGTACTGGTTTACATACTAAAGAGCATTTCAGTTGTTGTCACATCATTTTAATACCTCTTTTACTTATCACTCTAAATAGGAAATATATTAGCAAGCTAACAGTCAATCAGTTTTGTCAGTTGGTCCATCAACTCCACATTAGTTACACCTGGCAACAAGTGGACCTAAATATTTATATCTCAGTACTTATTGCCTAGTGAATTTAAAAAGCACTTTTACGTTATTTCTGCATCTGAAAGTGGTCGCTACAGTAAGAGTAGACATGACATCAATAACACCACAGGGGAGGCTTGATGTTATCTGCAATTAGGTGGAAAAAAACATGTGCCTCATATATCAGTATCGAAAATATCGGCATAACAGATATCGTGCATCCCTAGTTGTATGATTTTTACTCTGCAACCTTTTTTTTTTTTTTAACCAAGTTGAAACTCATCTTTTAAATGACATAACACAAACATGCTGCCTGTTTAATTTCATGGCCATAAACAGGAGTATTGCATCTTCTTTGACCCTGCAGACTGCTATTGCAACTGAAGTACTGCCCAGTTATTTAATCTCTACACTGTAAAAAAAAAAAAAAAAAAAATTCCAGCTTAGTTGTTAGTATATTGACTTATCACTCACCTCTGTGACAATGGTCGCCTGGTAGATTTCTTTGCTGTAAGTCCATCCATCCAGACAACTCTCCAGAGGAATTTCACTCACATTCACATCCACATTTGGGATGATTTCTCTCTGAGAATAGTCCCTGACAATTTCTAGGTTAAGTCTTGAGCAAGATCTGCGCTTTACGACGCCACTGACAGTCTCCAACGGGATCGTCACATTTCTCCACATCTCACTGATGCTGTAGTTTTTAGGGATATAGCACTCATGATCCGGGGTATCACCCACAAATATTATGTAGGCGCCAACCAATCCGTTCGGGAGGATGCTGATCGCCAAGGCAAAAAAAATCCTTCGTTGAAAGGCTCCCCAAGATCCAAGAAATGATGTGATGGTGTCATAGTCTCGAATTTTTAAGCTGTCCATTATCTCAACAAAATCCTTGATATTTAAAAAAGGAAGGAAAAACACAAGCAATATTGTCAATACAGGAAATACACTGGCACAAGAGAGAGTGTGGTCTCCTGCTCTGTGGTTGGCATTTCATCTGTGTGAGTGATACAGCTGAGCTCAAGTTTTATAGGCTTCACCAGATCTGGGAGGTCACACAGTTACATACAGGACTTTTAAAACCACCCTAACTTATTACTGTTATCTACAAAATGCTATCAAATGTATGCTTTTTAGATTTAGATATTTTCTATCAAACATGTCTAATAAGGAAATTATATTTTTAACATTGTAAACATCGTAAAGCAAGAAACATAATGCCTGGAATTCTTGGACTGCCAGTTAATGATTTTCAAGCAGAGCTAAATCATTCATTTCTTTAAACAGATGGTTTAAGATAAAGTAGTTATCACACTTTTGCTTAGGAGGTAATTTATCCTCAATAAACACTCACAGGTGTCTAAAGTCCTGTTGGACAGCGGCCCGGGAGCAACTTTTTATCTAATTCTTTTTCTTAAACGGGCTTGAAATTCATCAGGATTTATACAAACGCTTTTATTTTGTACATAATAACCCTTTTGAATAACTCCAGTTATATCTGGTTTGATAATCACAGTTTATTGCCATGACATTTTGGCATAGAGCCAACTGCTGTTTTAATGTCACGGCTGCAAAGATCAGCACAAGGTGACAGTGCAAGTTTTTGTGTTTTGCAGTATCGATGAATATAGTAAAACTGTCTAAAAACGTTGTGTATGTATAAACTCTTTGATGCTTTTCATTTAACAAAGGTCTGATTTTAATACCAATAACTTGTGAGTATAAAAAAATAAAGTAATGTTCAGTCACATGGTTTGTATTGGCCAATGAATATTATTCCAAACAGTATAACTGGAAAAGGTGTAATGTTACCACATTGTGCACACTGCCTCACATTGATTCAACATATTTTTCATAGAAATGAAGAAACTATATGACCCCAAAAGCATCACTTTTCCCTTTTCAGAATCTTTTGATGAAGTCCAGGGTGGTCTTTGCCCTTCCTTAGACGTTAAAGATGCCTGACGTAACAGCATTGCATGCTTTTTAAGGTTTATCAACATGCAATAATAATAATACGTTAATTTGCTCCTGTACATCTTTGTCACATGCCTCCCAAAATGTCAAAGTAGCACTGAATGAAAATGCTTGGTTCAGTAACCTCATACAACTCAGAGTAACAACAATAAAACATTTTAAAGATGAAAAAAAAACTTTTTAAGAGGGTTCATATTTTAATGACACATAGAGACTAATCAGAAAGGGAATTCGTTTTCATTCCATAAGTTTAAGAAAAATAAAAAAGATTAAACAACATTTTAATTTTTTTAACTTTTAATAATTTTTAAAAACTTTTTTACAATCTCAGCGTTCCCCCCCCCAAAAATTCTTGAATTAGCGAGCATGAACTGAGTACAAAAATAGTTTATTTAAAATGATAAAAAACCAAAACAGTTCTTGGCAATGGACGTTTTGGATCCCGCTGTGCATGTTTTAGACTTTATTTTCAGATTTCTCATTATTAACTTCAAGACATTGTTCCTTCTGTCTGTCTGTACTACGCATTAAGAAACTGCACATCAGATTTAGACTCATGTTGTATGGCTGGGTTGTTCCTTCCTCCATTTTCAACATATTTCCTTCTTTTAGGTCCGTTGCACAACCTGCAATCCAAAGAAAACACACGGTAAAATCGCTGATTAACAAAACAGTGAAACACAGATACAAGAAGATAAGATTTAGCTTTTATGGTGCTTAAGGTTTTTTATTTTGACAGGTGAAAAATAGGCATATATCTTTTTTTAGCTTGTCAAACAATTTTGACCATTTTCAAGGAGAGTTCAGATCTTTTGTTGGTTTAAAGCTCTGTAAATATGTCTCTTACCTCTATACCTCTTTCCATATAGATTACAAAAGCCTCTCATCTTTATCATTATGTGACAGAGTTGGTGTGTTTTTATTATCGTGCAGAGTGTTTTAAAACACTGAGGTTATGATAACCTCCGAACTATTACCTACAGTAACCTGAGAGAAATGTGCTTACCCCTGACATTCTTGCATCTGCTCCATCGTTTCTGGAAGATCTTGATTGAGGGTCTCGGGGAGGAAGAAATTCACCACAGAGGAGGCGATCGTGAGGCTCCCCATGAGAATATAAGGCAGAACCTTATTATAAGTACCTGCAAACAGCAAAGGGAGAAAATTCTTTATAGGAAAAATTACATGAACCTAAAACTTTTTTCTTCTTTGTACTGATACTGCACTTAACATCTACATACCTAAATAGATGACATAAGGAGCTGTGATACTGCCGATGCGTGCAGCAGAGGAGCACATTCCCATGCCGACGTTCCTGAGCACAGTGGGATAAATCTCAGCCGTGTAGATGTAGACGATGCTGAAGGCCATGGTGAAGCCAAACTTCCCGGTCATTTCCAGCGCCAGAGCAATAATCTGCAGAGCTGAGGAGGAGAGAAAAAGTGATGGTTATGGATGATTTCTATCTCATCTTGCGCAAAGTAAGGGGAAAAGATTGTCAAAAAAAGGAAAACATTTAGACACGTTTCGGCCGAGCAAGAAGAAAAATTCAGATTTGAAAAGAAAATAGATAGCAATACATTTAATAATGTTAAATAATGCTAAATGTAGGAAATAACAAATGTTTTAATTCAAATAAAATCCTATTATAAGAATATTAAAAAGTAATGCGGGAAGTTTTATACAACTTTTTCTGCCCAAGGCTTTCTGAACAATGCCGTCTTTCTGCAAAAGAAGATGAAAGCGATGGCACCGTTTCTTACTATAAACCTTCTTAAACCCGTTTCAGATAAATTCATTAATCACTGGATGTATTAATTAAAGAGTATGGCTTCTTTATCGTCGTCTTTATCATCATGTCACTAGTTTATAAATTAATATTGGGATGTCATTCAGGGGAAAGGGTGAAGTTATTGGGCTCACATGGCACTGGGTTAGTGTCATGTGTAGCTTCACAGCACAGGAGCATGTGTGTTAAAACATACAGTAGCTCGGTGATGTAAAGACTTTCCATCATTGCAAGTGTGACTTAACATAGCAGAGTATATCTTTGGTTGCCTGCAGAGGGAAACATGACTTACACTGTCATTTCTTACAGATATTATGTCCCTTTACTTGGAAAGGGTTAGTATATATTCATCATGTGTCTCCTGCTGTGGCTCACACTGTGTTATAACCTGAATGACCCTCAAGTCTTAAAAAAAAATGCAGAATCAGCAGCAGAAACTTTTGTGATGAAACAGCCTTAAATAAATGGTTGCATAGCTGAGGATTTTTGCATAATTTTTCAGCTTGCACAAGTGAAGCCAACCTAATAAAGCCAACTTATGACACTGTGATAAGCTTTAGTGTCTCAATAACACCTAGTTCTAACATAATCATCTCTTGTAAAAGACCGACCAGTCAAGAAATGACAAGAGAGAGAAGAAATAGATTTACGACTGGACTTTGCTGCAGAGTAAACTTTCATTCAGTACATTCAGTTCAATCCAGAGGCCTGAGTTTGATGCAATAGACCCGTTTAATAAGATTTGTAACATTTATATCAACTCTTGAAATGGTAAACAATCTATTCTTCTTAAGACAAAGAAAGAAATGGATTTTAACAAAAATCTCACTCTGTCTTTAACAGATATATGTATCACTCACTTTAAATTTTTGCCGTGGAAAATGTAAACAAAGGCAGCATGCAGTTAATCGCTTCGGCTGACACTTACCCCCCCCCCCCCCCGCTAACAGTTTCAGGCATTAAAAATAACTATATAGAAATAATCAATCTTGTCGCTGACGGTCTGGTTTGCTTTTGTAGCTCATATAGAGTCATCAGAATTAATTTCAGTCTGTTTCATAACCAGATAAAAACTCCTCACAGGAGCTCTACAAGCTTTAAGAGATGATCTGTAATGCTGCCATGTAAGTAAGAATCCTCATCCTTCATTGCTGTGGTGTCTGTGTCCTGTCCATAAGTATTATAGCTGCAAAATATCTTTTATCCTGTAATTTTACAAAAAAACATAACAAGAGGTCTTACTGTCAGGGATGAGCTGGATGAGAAGAAGAACTCCTCCTCCAATGACGAGGAACGACGACAGAAGAGCTCTTCTCGGACATTTCCTTAGCAGCAAAGTAGAAACAACATAGGCCGGGACCTCAGCAGCGGCTGATAGAAAACAGTTCATGAAGGGGTCGCCGCTCAGGTTGGAGGTGTTCAGGGACAATCCAAAGTACCCAATGTTTATTGCCATCCTGCAAAGTATAGAAAAATACAATTAAAGGCACATCGGCATTATTTGTCAAATGTTCTAGTGTTGTTTTAACACACATGGTTATATGCTTAACCTGCATTTATTATCAGAACGAGGAAGAAAACAACCACTCACCACAACAGGAGACACATCAGTGTGATGCATCTGATGTTCTTGGATTTCAGAATATCAAGCATGCTGTATGTCTTTCTCGGAGGCATCGCCTGGAGCTGAAACCAATGCAAACAAGAGGATTCATTCAGTTATGTTTTTCTGATTTACACAGAAAATGTCAGATATGTATTTGTATATTTTTTGCATTTGCCTTTATTGATAGGATAGTGGAAGGAGACAGGAAATGTGGGGAAGTGAGAGAGGGGACAACGTGCACCAAAGGGTCGGGGTTGGAGTCGAACCAGTGGCCCATGCAGCGAGGACTTTGCCTCTGTGTATGGGGCCCCTGCTCCACTGACTGAGCTGAACTAGCGCCCCGTATCTCAGATATTTTATGAACAAATGGAATTTGGGCTTTGCAGACTTAGGGCTTAAGGTTATGGTGCCATTTTCACGTTTTTTGACAAAACTGCTAAATTGCACACATGCAAGGGTAGGGTCTAGACCAGTGCTATGAGATAACTTCTATTAAGATTTGGTGCCATATTAATAAAAACTGATTGATTGAGGGATGTCAAGAAACAGGAATAATGTCGAGGGCTGTAACAATAAGAGGAAATATCTGAATATTTCAAAAGATCTTTAATTTCAAGAGTCACATTTTAAGATGCTGTTTTCAGCGTTTCCATGAATGAAACAATTCTCCACCAGAAGGCCAAAGAGGACTTTATAAATCAAATGTCATATATTGTTTATAAAAACTGGAGACTGTAATGTACCTAGGCGTAGAACAAAATGTAGCCAAATGGTGATATCTGTTTGAGGCACACAGTCCTCCCAGCACGTATCAGATACTTCGACAACTACTTGACCTTTTAAAAAAACACTGACATTGGTTAAAAACTAACTAAGCACTCATGCATAACATTGGTCTCCTCCTCGTTTGCCAGTTCCTGGGGGCATTGGGATCATCTTGCATTTTTAACCAACTTAGTGTATGTGGGTATGTTATTTGTCATGTAACAAGTGTGTCCATTCTATAAGGAAGATTGTTTGTAAGCATGTCTGCGTGCCGTCCAGTGGGCCGTCTCATGAGGCGTCCAGTGGGTGGTTGTGCTACTTCCGGCATATTTACCTTGAAGCATATTGCTGATAGGTTGGTTAATGTGCACTGTCCTAATTCAGTAAATAAATAAATGAAATGAAAAATAACTCACCTCAAACTCTTTAAAAATCACAGCTGGGGCTTCAACTTTATTTTTCCTTGCAGCATCTCTCACTATGGCCTCAGCCTCCTCCACTCGTCCCTGAGTGATCAGCCAGCGAGGAGACTCTGGGATGAACCTGTTCAACAACCAATTAAGGCTTACTGTGAAAGCTCACTGAACAGATTGTCATTTACCAAATCTGTTTAACCATTTGAGGTGTTATAGTCATACACTAAATATCAGTGAGTGTAATGTGAAACGTACCACCACAGTGGGATGTAGACCACAGAAGTTGCAGACAGAACGGCCAGCAGAGTCCTCCACTCTCTGATGGCGTATGCAATCCAGGGTAGAGTCATGTACCCAATGCAATAGAAGAGAAAGGCCCCAAGGGTGGTGAAGATCACTCGCATAGTTTTACTCAACACCTCCGTCCCTGTCCAGGATTACATAAAACACATGTTCAGTTCAGTAATTTATTTTTCTTTTTGTATCTATTAAAGCAGGCTACAAGAATTTCTACCAAACAAAGGATGCAGAGTATTTTACAATTCATACCTAATACAAAAGCAGAGATATAGAGGGAGATCTGGGAGGCTCCAACAAATAGGAACATGATGCAGAACATCCTCCATGAGTGAGAGAAGGACTGGAGTATGACAGCGACACACTGTGCTGCCAGAGAGATGAAGATGACCTTCTTCCTCCCAAACCTGAACGGTAAAAGAATTACACGTCATTGTTAGGGATCCACTCACAAAGCATGTTCAAAAATATGATGAGAGGAACATTTATGTGATCCCTGTTTCAAATTACATCCATATTTTGAGAACAACACAGCGGGGCATCGATCGTAAAATACAACCCAGAAGTTTTTATAGCCAAACTGAGGACTGTTCTTGACTTGCAGCCTGTTGAACTGAGTGTTGCCACCACTTGCTGAAGCTCAGACTGGAGGCTAAATGTCCAGTGAGGAGCTCGGCAGCACAGAACAGACAGAGCACCATTATGAAAAAGGACTTTAGACACTAAATATGTCTATTAACCTCTATTTAAGCGTAGATTAACTAAGTTAGCTGCTATGTCTCTTAGTGGGGTACTCGTACATTCCTGAGCTGCTCATGCAGATATAAGGGATTTGAACAGGCTCAAACTCAAGTTGACAGTCAGCACTTTACCCAATTGTATCAATATTTAATCCAGGGGGGTTGGCAGTACAGAGCAAAAGCAGTAACTTTTTCCAGGAAACTTATGCTGTATGTAACCATGTTGCATTTTTGTGGCATGTGCCCGCAAGGAGCTGGAAGCTGCAGGCAACTTTTTTCTTTTTGCATTAACTTGAAACTTCTTTTGCAACCAAGTTAATACAAAAGCCAACTGAAAGGCTGACAATATGTCACATGAGCTGTATGAGGTAGAAGTGTACATTTTGAAACACAGCTTATACATTTATCTTTGTAAGTTATATAGTTTCTTTGTGTAACGTTGACTTGGCACAGGCAAAAAAGGATCCACTAACTATAAGAACACAATGTCCTGTAGCCTGCAATTAGCATGTCTATATGTTCACCATGCTCCTTAAATGCATCTTTTTAATGTAGATTGTTTGAAATTAAGATGCTATGTCACTTCCTTATAAAACATGTTATATGCACTGTTTCATTTACAACACACTTTGCCCTTGACCTCTCCACTATCCTCTTTATCACCTGCCTTTAAATGGTCACAGCAACACAACTGTAGACCTGCTTTACCTTAAAATAGCAATATTTCATCAATTTAATTATGCAGCACAATGTAATCAACAGCTTTAATAACTGTGACACAATGATCAAAAGGCTCTAAGACCTCAGAGCCCTTCACCCCTTCTTACTCACTCAGTTTTCACAGCTGTGGAAGAGCTGAACAGATCAAACACACTGCTGTGCCCTGAGCCCCCTGCTTCTCTGCTGTCAGAGGTACAGAAGGCGAATGTCTGTCAGAGACAAACCCTTGTTGCAACCTCTGATTGCTCTTATACCTACTAGGATAAACAACAAACTACATCACCCAACAGTGGATTGTCTAATAAATAAAGCTATAATTAAAAAACTTACAAAACAGCGCAGCTACAGAGCCACTAATGAGTGTGGTTTTATAGTAATACTTTGTCTCTTCTCATAAATGATTAAGTTAAGAGGGCCCAAGAGTGGACATTGTAAACCACCCACCATCATTATTAGGCTACATAACCCCCCAAGAGTAAATTAAAGATCCTGCTTTGGTACATTTCTCCTGGCTTTCTGTCCTCCCAAAACCCTTTCATAAAGACGAGGCACAGAGGGAGACTTTGATCTCAGTGAACCCTCTCTTTCAGGACATCAAGTTCAACAGTAGATGGAGCTGTTGTCACTATAATGAGAACTTATAAGGCCCAAGCCTCCAGTAGCATAAACTATTGTGCGATATCCTTACTTAACTGATCCTTTACAAGATGCAAGCAGACTTTGAGTAACATTTTCCAAATATTAGAAACCCCTTAGATAATCTACCACTCCTACAGCATGTAGTAAAGGGCAATAACAGTCTCACTACACTAAATATTTAAGGTCTATGTTGGATTGAGACTCGACATGACTTAAGGGGGATTAAGGGGGGAAAAATAAGGATGAAATACCTGTCAGAAAGCTGGCCTGAGATCAGGGACCCGAGCAGGTATCCCACAAAGAGTGTCGAGGATGCAAAGGGAACTTTCCACTGGTTGTCACACACAAGGTCCCACTGTTAAAAGATTAAACACAGATTATAAACGAACAAACAAACAAATGCAGTTGTCCAAAACTACCAGAAAAAACATGCACATTCATATTAACCTCAGTGACTATGTTGGACTGGTAGATCTCTTTGCTGTACTCCCATCCATTCAAACATCCCTCCTGCTCCAGGTTCGTGAGGTTCACATCACTCCCAGGAACAAATCCTTCAGCGGACAGATTTCTCACCACATCCAGCTTGTATCTGCTGCACTGGCTCTGAACCTCCTCACCGTCCACTATCGTAAAAGGAATGATGGCATCCCTCCACTCCTCTGTCAAGTTAACGTCCGGAATGAGACAGTGGTGTTTCGGAGCGGCCCCCACAAACACAATGTAGAGTCCATTAAACCCGGTGGAGACAAAAACCGTGTTTAAGAGGAAGAATGTGGTCCAGAAGTAAGGACCGGTCTGCCCGAGGAATGCAGTGTCTTCATCATAGTCTCCCATTCTCTATAAAATATACCTCCCTGTTCAAGAGGGAGAAAAAATCCTGTGAAATTCTTCAGAGTTTGAGATCCCTCTTAAAGTCTTAAAGTACCAGAGGGGAAGGGTTGAGCTCTCTGTGGGGCAGAGTGAGCTGGTCCCTCTGTGGGACGCAGTTACAATTGAAAAACTTCACTTTCCAGTTCGATTAAAGCTCTGTTTAGGGGGGTAACTCCTCCCAGAGAGACTTACAGTAAGGCCACCACATGCAGCATCTCTTACTTTGTGACTATTTATCTGAGATGAGTGAATGAAACACTCTCACTCTCTGATTTGATTTCGTTTGCACAGAGAAAAACATGATCAAAAGCTTCAGAGTGGCCAATCTGACCTCCCAGCCCCCGCACGGCTGTGGTCAGTGTGGTACTTTCTCTAAACAACATTCCTCTCTTTTAAATACCCCAAAGAACTGCACGCGCCTGTACTCGAAATGTTTCTAAGAGGCATTAAGACTCCCAATGGACTATTTAAAGCCACACTGCAGAGACAAGCATGCCTTTATTAGAAATTAGCAGGAACTTAAGCTACTGTGTGTAAATGTTAAATGTAAATCTACTAACCCCTCGTTTTACTTTTATTACTTTACATTTTCTTTACTATTTGCAGCAATATTCATAAATATTTTCTTTTTTTTTTTTTATTTCTAAAATGTTTTTTAATTTTAATTTGCCTCTCTTGTCATCCTCATCTTTCATCATCCATCTGTCCTGTGAGGAACTTTCGGTTTGTGTTGATTTTGGCGACCCCTGTGGACAAAGCCGTACCTCTCATCTCTTTGCTGATTTTGTCCTGTTCACACTTAAAGGAGAAAGCCACTGTTAGTCAAAGCTGGTGTTCTCTGTAATCAATAGGAGTAATGATATTGGAAATTGGCGCCATAGCTGTGGAGAAAGTTGTACAAACAGCTCATGGGTTCACCCATTCTACATTCCTACAACACCCAGCATGCATTGCTCCCCTCCGCCTGAAAGGAACGGCCCAGCGAGAGACGATGGAGTGAAATACTACAGTTTTCACTGCAGGCAGTGGCTCAGAGCAGTACAGAATCCGAAATACGACGAGAATATTTCGGTGGATTGTCTAAAAAATCTTCGGGTCTGCAGTCTACATTTCGAACCTGACTATTTTGAACGAGACATGACATTGGAGGCGGGCGTCCTAGATTGAGCAAGTGTACTTCAGCAAGTTCCCTGGCTTCTCCAATGGGCACTGGAAAACCTCCGCCAGACTACGTAAAACGCGGCATCTGGCGGAGGTTTTCCAGGGCCCATTGGAGAAGGGAATAGTGTCCTCCAAAGGCACAAACCAAATCGCATTTTTTCCTACCATAATGGCATTAGCTCCCCATAATAGCTTGATAGGACTGAGGTTGAAAATTGATGACTTGGCCCTTTAAGTGGTGGTATTAATAAAGAATCTCACCCTGCTTTCTTTAACTGTCAGATGTATCACTCATTTTAAATTTTTGCTCTGGAAAATGTAAATAAAGGCAGCGTGCAGTTAATCTCTTCCTCTGACACCTACCCCCCCACCAGCACTTTCAGGCATTTAAAATAACTATACAGAAATAATCAATCTTGTCGCTGATGGTCTGGTTTGCTTTTGTAGCTCATATTAAGGTATCAGAATTAATTTCAGTCTGTTTCATAACCAGTGAAAAACTCCTCACAGGAGCTTTAATATCCTGTTTTGGTGTTTATATTCAAAGCACATTCTAGCCTGTAACATTGTGCTGTATAAAAGGTGCTGTAAAAATAAAGTTATAATTATTATCTTTCAGATAACTGCTAAAAAGGCCTAATAACAAAAAAGAAACATTCGTTTTAGAGTCACATTTGTTTGATTAAATTTTTTCAGTCTAAGATTAGTGTATGTACTGATGCATATTTCTTGAATAGGTTTTGGTCTACAGCTCAATGCAGACGCCCCTACTCAGGCCAAACACTGACACAAAAAACTGTCAGCACTCACATGAACGACATCTCATGGAGATAATCGTGAACGTTTCATCTGAGCAAAAGGATGCAAATGTGAATTCTGCATTTGCATGGCTGTGGTGTTTTGTTCCCCCACACAATACATGACAAGATCAGCCCACAGTCCTCTGTGGCCTTCATCACTGAGGACAACAGCTAACTGCTTTCACATGAAACTCCGTTTGAGGAGGCTCACATGCTGCTGGAGATTTAATATCGGAGTAAGTGAGTTACTTTATATAAAAGCTGGTTGCTTCTAAGTGGATAATAAGCTTAAATCATTTATTCTAACCATGTTATGATAATCAGGTGAAAACCTAATAGCAGTTTGCCTCTAAACCAAGCAAAGGTTGGATTTCTCCTTGCACAAAATAAGCATGCATCTTGCTCAATAGCACTCGAGTTCTTAGGAGCCTGTACTTTATTTTTTACGCATATCGGCATTGGCCTTTTTTTTTTTTTTTTTTTTTTTATCCGACGGCCGATAAGAGTGCAGAGTGCTCACACACACGGCGGAGAGGAGAAAAAGTTCATTTCTTTGCAAATTTTATTTGACTTTGTTTTATTTACTTAATAAAACTTCAGGAAGTTATTTATTTATTTATTCAAATTTTCAGTGAACTTTATAAGAGATGCTGCTGACCCTGGGAACTCCCTGCGCTTTTTGTTTGTTTGTTTAATAAACATATGCTTAAAGGCATTTAAACAAAGTTAAGTGTTGGAGTTTGTATTATTCAAAATTTTGACGCCAATATTTTCACTTTTACCGCAAATGAATATTGGCTCCAAATATCGGTTATCGGCCTCCTTGACTACTAATAATCGGTATCGGTATCGGTATCGGCCTTGAAAAAACCATATCGGTCTATCTCTAGCGACAACAACGCATAGAAAGAGCCTTCTAGTGTATTCATCGCTATACACTCACCGGCCATTACATTAGTTACACATGAAAAATCTAATGTAATCCAATACAGCGGCTCAGCCATAAGATTTGCTTTCATGTTTCCTGTAATGTACAGGCTTTTTTCTAAGCTGTCATAGAGGTGTTAATTCAATGATATTTCAGCATCAAGGTCATAATTGGTGGTGGGGCTGCATACTTAGAGGTGTTTCTAATACTCTGGCCCCCTCATGTATGTGAACAGGGAGGACAAAAAATTAGAAACACATCTCAATATAATTTAGTTTAGTGCAACACCACCTTTAACTATGGCCTCAGTAACAAACATCATTGAATTTACACACTTCCGACATCATCAACACAATAAAAGTCAACAAAAACTAAACTTCATAAAAGCAGAATCCACGGCAGAGCTGTTGTATTGAGCCGTATTAGATTGTACAGGTGTACCTAATGAAGTGGCCGGTGAGTATACATCACACACACAACTAACGTTACAAGTCGAAAAAGGACGTAAAAGATTTATCAAGACAAAAGATACAAGAGAAGTAAACTTAACAGAAGAGAAGAGGTGACAAAGAGAACTGGTAGCAACATGGATGAGAATGAAGTAGCCAACGATGCCAACGTTGCTGAACAGATTTAGAGAAGCAAGACATTCCCCGTCCAACGGATGTACACATTGGAGCAAAGTTAATGTTCATAATTTTTTTTTATTAATTTATTTGACGTTGGAATGATTTAAGTTGAACAGTTTCCCAAATATAATGTGAGGTTTAGTACATTTGAGAGCCGTTTTCACTTTTACTTCAGTAAAGAAGTTGAATCAGTACTTCGTCTTATAGCCTACCAGTCTTTTTAAACAAGTGTCTGTTCTTCTTCATGATTAAAAACATTTGCTACCTCTGCAGGTCAATACATATTTATCAAACCTTCATGCTAATTTATTGCAGGAAGAATATTTGAACCTGTACACGACATATAAGATGCATTTTACAAATTGTGCAGGTAATGTCCGGGAAAAAAAACCAGGATTACACACTTGATTCTCATAATCAATCAGTCCCAATACACTGATTTTACAGGCTCTGTACACATATTTTATATGCTCAGGTGGTGTATTAGAGTACTATTTTTATCTGTATCTGTTTATGTAACACTTACAGTAAGTATACATATAACCTTATTTTCATTATGTAATATCTCTGACGGTGTGTTTCCCCTCAACTGCCTGTTTAATTTCCTCTGTAAATAATGTAGGAGACAGTCCATCCCTCAGCCTGTATAATCATTAACATTTAGCTTTCACTGCATGTAAAAAAAACCTCCATCAGCAGCCTGACAGTAAAAAGAGCCGGGTTTACGCAGTTTTTAACGGCTTCAAACAATGTGAGTGTCAGAGTGACTTCCCTGCATGTGACATGTAAGAAGAGGACATAAAAGCCATCAGCACATGGCACAGGAGGGTTGTTGTTTTCTGTTTGATGTGGGAGGAGTTTGGTACCTAAGACTGTTTTATTTTTTTTGTCTTTTACAGTGAATTCAACGTGTAAAGCCATTTTTATTTTAATTTGAGATATTGATGAAGAAAAGAGTCATTAACCTCTTTGTAGGCACACTTTATCTTCTTCACTATGAAATCAAATTAAACTGCAACTAAAGAGATAAACTGAAAAGACTGTTACATATGAGACTTAAGAAATAATTAATCCGAATAGCTTATCCTATCCCAGCAGTTATTTGGTGAGAGGTCTGGTACACCCTGGACTGATCCCCAGTCAATCACAGGGCTGACACACAGAGACAGACAACCTTTCACGCTCACAGTCACACCTACGGGCAATTACAAATTAACTTAATATGTCTTTGGACTGTGGGAGGAAGCCGGAGTACCCAGAGGGAACCCATGCATGCGCGGGGAAAACATGCAAACTCCTCACGGAAAGTCTCACTCCATGCAAACTGGGGTTTGAACTAGGAACCTTCTAGCAGTGAGATGGCAGTAGTAACCACTGCACCACCGTGCAGCCTAATCCAAACCATCTTGCAGATTTGCTCTAAGACAAAGTGTTTGAATTAGAAGATCTTTGAATGTATTAGTTATTGAAAACTATTATACAGTCTGATGACAGTCTATTTGACAGTGTGATGCTATATGAAGCTAATTAACAGAAACAACTATGAAGCAATTTTCTTGAAAATTACTGATCTTTAATTTTGAGATCACAACGGCCTAATGTTGAGAAACTCACTACGGTTAAAGTTCTATAGAGCAACATTCCTTTATGGATGTTGGACTGACGGTGGAAAAATTGAGTAAAATTACTAAAATACATTATCAGGTTGTCTTAAAGGATTGATAACATATCAGTATATTAAATACGATGCCGCCGGCAGCAGTTGGTCAGTGAAGCTTAGTTCACAGATTTAAAAACAGGGATTAGCTCGTCTGACAGAAACCACGTTTTTGTCGGGAGCAGTAGCTTCTTGGAGGCTTGCCTGGCCAACTGCTCAAAGCCAAGAAATAGTTCATACATAAACAGTGAGTTGATGCTTTAAACCTTTGGTTTGGTTTAAGGATAAACACTAGGGTTGTGTTAATGAGTGAGCTTTAGAGATGCTGGTATGTGCAATATGTTACTGTTTGACTGAGCTGTGGGCAACCTGTTTCCCCTTTTGTGTCCAGTCATCATGCTAAGCTAAGCTAACCGACTGTTGACTGTGGCATCAACCTGATTTGCCTCACAGACCTCAGAGTGGTGTCCACTTTCTAATCTACTGTGCGTGAAAAAGTGCATCTGAGTATTCTCCCAAACGGTTGGAAAATCCCCTTAATGTGTAATTTACTGTGTCGTGTGTTAAGGAAATTAGGAAGAACAGGGTTAAGCCCTTTTCTGTTGAGTTAGAGATGAACTGGACAGCCCAACAAGGAATTCAGCTATGTTCTGGGAATGGAGATGGGAGACCTTTATGGAGTTGTAACAAAGGAAGAAACAGTGTTTCTAGTCTGACCTTGGACCAAAGATCATTTTTGTCAGTTATCAATGCGGAGATAAACGGGTACAGAGTGCATGAGTCTTGTGAGGGAAGTTACAAACGAGGAAATGCTGAAAATCACGAGTTTCTGATAGTGTAGGGGGGGAGAGACCATGTCTGTCTCACTCTCTCCCCCTGACATGCAGTCATGGACTTTCCCAAGTAATTAGACTTTTGATGCTTCCACTTTGATACAGCTGTTTGGATAACAAAACTCCAGCTCCATTTTGACAACATATCTACATGAGGAGGCCACTCATTGGTTGAACATTGTTTTACTGACCGGTAAACCGATCTTTACGTTGTTATCATTTGGATCAGAGGGTTAAAAGGGAGAAACATTGGAAGCTGAAATGTTTCTGCTACATGCTACAGTGGATGTTCAATGTACAATAGATATATAGAAATAGAAAAATATTACTTAGGGTTTTCCTCAGTGTGCAGTGGCGACAAGAAACAAATGGCGAAACAAAAGGGCTATGGTAATTAACTGAAATTAACAGGGGCCACAAAACTCCCACTGAGACACCATTCTGTGTCTCAGTGGGAGACCCAACTCACAGACGGTTCAGGTTAATGGCACTGTTTTACAATTGGTGGTTAAACAAAGGCTTCAAGGAACCACAGTGGCTCCTCCAGGAGGGGAAACTTCACAGCCTTGATTAGCACCTCGCTGATAGAGGAATAAATGGGGAATACACTCTGAATCACATAATGTCCTGCTCTGAAACAACACTACAAGTACAACAATAAATAAATAGAGAATTACACCATTATTTACAGTTTGGACAAACAAAGAATTTGAGCCACAATTCTGTTTCCACACTGCTTTACACTAATGATGAAGTGTTACTTAACTTACTTAACTTTGTATTTCTGTGAAGAAACTGATAATGGTATGAATCATGAGCAGATTAAGCTATAGCCTATTACACTTTGCTGTCACAGAGGGATACATACATTTCTGATAACACAACTTTTTTGCTCTTACTATATCCAGGAAAACTTCAAATAATCATGATAATAAGTTCTAAAGGCGACAACTGACGTTTTATTTTGAAACTGAACAACAAAAGGTTGGCCTTGGTTTACCTTGACAACTGTATTTGACAACTATTGGCTACATGCAAATGTGTTTAACATGTGCAAAATTGAAGCTCTAAGCCTGTTTTACTGTGTTACTGATGAAGAAAAACATTAATTGTATTAATTAATAATTAATAATTAATTATTATTTTATTACAGTGAGGTATTTTATTTTAATATAAATGTGGGGAAAAATCATTTTGGGACCCTATTCTCTTATATTAAGTGTTTGTATCTCGAGTTGTGAACTAAGGTTACCTCGGTTAACTAAGACAACAGCAGCCCCAAAAGAAAACAGCGGGTGGCCGGTGGGTGGGTGAGATTGTTTTGTGGCTGACACAAAACCTCTGCATTCAAAATGCGTACTCTAAAGTCGCTCACTCGTGGCTGCCTTTAACTCTGACCAACTTCCTGCGCCACGTGCGTCCTGCAAACCTCACACAACATGAATGACTATGAAGCCGCAACAGGTTTTCTCGGGGAATGGGGACGTTTCCAGCAGGAGGTGTTCTTCCTCCTCTGTCTGAGCATCATTCCCAACGGCTTCCCCGCTCTGTCCGTCGTCTTCCTCGCGGACACGCCACCGCACCGCTGCCTCATTCCGGCGCACGTGAATCTCACCGCCGCGTGGAGGAACAGCAGCATCCCGCTCGAGGTGGACAGCCAGAGCGGCGCGCTCGTGCCCAGCAAGTGCGCCAGATACAAACTCGAAGATGTGGCGAATTTCTCGGACAGAGGCTTGCTACCTGGCGTTGATGTTAACCTGGCTAATGTGTCGACAGAAGGCTGCATGGACGGATGGGAGTACGACAAGAGCGTGTATACTTCTACTATTATAACTGAGGTGTGTTTTACTGCGCTGTTATTACGTTTAGAGGAGGCTGCAGGTGCTTTAATGATGAGGGCCAATGAATTAAGAATGCTGGTGTTACAGAAATAATGGGATTCATAGTAAAATGAGATTATTTAACATAGGCTAGTTGAGGTATAATTTGACTGAGGTGGGTAACTTTTATTGCTCTCTGATAACCTTTAACTACAAAAACTACATCTCATCTTTATTTAGACTCAAGAAGATTCAGACATATAATTCTACGATATAGGCATATAAAGTTGGATATTTGTAGATATCACTCACTGTAAGCTTTGCAAGTGTCAGCAAAGGTGTTTCAAATAATGTGTTACCATAAGGTAAATGTTTGGTGAGGTTGCCAAGCTTGATGCTTGGTTGCAGGAACTGAAAATATGATTGCCCTTTTACTCATCTTGTATTTTGAGTGATCAATATGTGTAGTTTTATGTCAACCTATGAATTAAAATGTGAAAGAAAAAGATATTTAAAAGCTTTATCGGTTAATCTGTCCCCCCTCATTTCTTGGCAGACAAAATACCAGCTGTTGACGTGTTTTTAGATCCCTCAAAAATAATTCCTTTAAGTCACTGTCGATTCACAATGCTTCATCTAAAACTTATAACTAATAGAACTTATGATTATAAAATAATACATGAGTTTCACCGTTTGTTGTCCCTTTTTTATGAATTCATACAAAAGTAGTTTTCACTGAAAGCAACCAAAGGTTAATAATTGGTTGCAACCTGGCAAATGTTATTGTGGAGATTACAAAGAAGACGCTTTAATTACACAACAGCAGTGAATTAGGTCTTAAACGATACCACAGAATTAAATCAACATATATTAGAAGGCAGTGTCAAGGGAAGACTTTTGTGTACTTGATGTATAGCCTAACATTACTGCAAGTGACTGTGTTTTTCCAGTGGGACCTGGTGTGTGATGACAGGTGGAAGTACCCGCTGACTTCTTCCATCTACTTCTGTGGAGTTCTCACTGGATCACTTGTTTCAGGACAGCTCTCTGACAGGTTGTGGACAAATGATGCGATTTAGTATTTTTCAAAATGTACATACTGTGTGTCTACGTAGGGTACTACTTTAGTTGACGGCCAAAACACAAGTCACAGTGTTGGTAGGTTGGCTAATGTGTGCCTAAAAAAGAATGTCACAATGTCCTCTTCCTCAATCTCAACGTGGCATTAAGTGTCATGCGCTATAAACATATTGACCTTTGAATTATTTAATTGTCCTCCAATATATTGTTATTCATTGTGTAACGCATTATAAAACGTTCTCAGATTACCGGGACTACACCTTTGTGTTTGTTGTCATGCCATGTTGTTGGAAGCGTACCTCTCAAGAACTGTCTGTTTACAGGTCTTGAGAGGATCCTGGATATATGACACAGTTAAAAAAAAATGCTTTTAGTGAGACATCACTAAGACACCACTGGTTCTGCTGCATTGAGTTTGATACTCTTGAGTCTATGCGATAGAAGTTTAATGCTAAGTCTTCAAATTGTTCTTTTTAAGCTTCGGCAAAAATCATAAAAAAATATATGTAAATGCTTAATATTTGATTTCTGTCTCCTTTAGAGCAGAAGATCTAAAAAGAAAAAGTTCTGATGCAGAAATGCTAAAGTGTTACCTTATGTTAAATTTATAGCTAATATGGCTAATGTCCCATTAAACAATCACCTACTTTCACCTTTAACAGATATCATCCTATTCCTATTTGGATATTTTCCTCGGCGAAGATGCTCCGGGTGGGAAGCTCAAATGCTGTCATAATGTCGAACTGCTCTGCTCCAAGTAGCAAGACATTTAAATGCCGGAATCTGACAAATTGCTTTCATTTCACTGCCACCAGATTAATCAGCAGTCAATGAGACAATGGATAGTGAAAATATGGAGGGATATTTGGTCACATTTAAAAGGTACAACAAATTGATCACTGATTAGCCACCATTGGACCAAGGCTAGCATTAGCCATTCCTAGCTAACATCCCTCTTTAATAGTAAAACACGATGGTACAGTTGGCTAGGAATAGATTGTTTACAAATGGTAGGCTGGCTGTATTTTGTCGTTAGCATTAAATCAATTCCTAGCTCACATTACCTTATGATAGTGTTAAATGACACAAAATTAAAGCTAGCTAGCTAACGGAAATTTTAGCAAGGAATTTACTGCAGGCTAATTTTTTCTGTTGTCCAACAGTAGCTATTGGGTTAACACATATGTTGTTTACCTAGAAAAATGGCCCGATGTCCCTCTTTATTCATAATCTTTTCAGTTGCTGTGAAGTTATAAAATAACAATTTGTCAAACAATTTTCTTAGGTTCATTTAACTTGCAAACTGGAAAATAGCAGCATTATAAAAGCATTTGTGCATCCCACCCTTAGCATGATGTCTGTGGACGACTGATGAATGTGTGTCCAATATTTGTCTCCTTTCAGTTCTGGTTATGTTTATGCTTACTCCTCATCAATATATCTGGCTCTTTAGCTGCTAGATGTTTTAACTTTCTTTACCAGCGCTTTGTGTTGGGCATGTAGTGGGTTTATCAGAGCTAGCTTAATTTTTAAACACTAAATTAAGAGCATTGAACGTGAGACTGGACAGTAAATGTAAGGTAAAGTTGCTTCCCATCTATTCAGCATGCTTACTTGGTCATTTACCTGTGTTTTGTATCATTTCAGGTATGGGAGAAAAATAGTGTTATTTGTTACCATAGCTCTCCAGACAATGGCCACATTCCTCCAGGTCTTCTCACAAACCTGGGTGATGTTCTGCGCCATCCATTTCATTGTTGGATTGGGAGCAATCTCCAATTATGTTTCTGCATTTGTGCTAGGTACTTTTGTTCTCCTTTACTCATTGATTCTCAGACGTATTAAGTCTCTAAATCGTTCACGATCATCCTCCATATTCACACAGTGGCCCTTTTTCTCTGACATCACAGTGAGGTAAACAACATAATTGATTAGCCATTAGCCTCTGTTTGTCAAAGGCTAGCGTTAGCATTAAAACTCCTTGAAGTGGCTGAATGCCAATGTTAGCTGTTATCTAACAGTAGCTCATGAGTTAAAAAGTATATTGTTTTATTTAAAATAAAGCCCCATGTCCCTCCAGATTTTCACTATCCATTGTTTTTCCAGTTGTTGATGAATCAGGAAGGCATGGAATTATATGATTGATTCTTTACGTTTATAGCATTTTAAACTTGACTAATTAGCAGTATTTGAGTTTCAAACCCAGTGTGATGTGAGGAAAATGTGCACTGTGTGATCATGAATACAAATAGTAGTTCTTTCATTTTGCTTTAAACCCACCCCCCCTTTCTTTTGCTCAGGAACAGAGATATTAGGCCCACGTGTTCGGACAATCTTCTCGACGGCAGGTGTGAGCCTTTTCTTTTGTTTTGGCTACATGCTGCTGCCCCTGTTGGCCTTCTTAATCAGAGACTGGAGGATGCTTCTGCTCTCTCTCGTCCTGCCTGGCTTCTTCTGTATTCCTCTCTGGTGGTAGGTGGGTGTGTGTTCGTCTGTGTGGTTGTTTTTACGTAGTTAAATGCAACACTTTTCCCCCCAGGAATTCTTAGGCAAATCGAGTGCCTGGTAAAAATGTTTGTAAAATTTGTAATTATCGAGAACCTTTGTGTGCTGATCTTTGCTATCTCTTGTCAGGTATTTCTTATCCATTTTCCTTAGTGACATAGGATAGATTGTTTTGCACTATTTTAGAGCCTTAAACAATAGTTTTACTTTTCTGGAGGCACCTGAGGGAATCAAAATAAGGAAAAGACAAAGCCTTAATAATACCTTTGCTGGACAGTGTTGTTCTCTGTCTCACTCTCTGTCCTCTCTGTTGTGTGACGACACAGGTTCATCCCAGAGTCTCCTCGGTGGCTGCTGTCTCAGGGAAGAGTAAGTGAGGCTGAAGCCGTAATAAGAAATGCTGCAAAGAGGAATAAAGTCGCGGCACCGTCAGTCATCTTTAGTCCTCCGCAGGTGAGAGGACTTTTCTTTTAACATATTTTCTTCAAGCCAAATGTTTCTTGTAAATGTGACATCAGCTTGAAAGCTACTTGCCTTTTGTTAAAACCTTCTGGACGACGATTTGTGGCTCTCCAGCTCGTACAGCTTTCCTTTCCTTTGAAAACTTCATAGATGAACAGAAATCAGTCAGCAGCTGACAGCCAACCCAAACCCATTACCTGTCAGTATACATGCACAGGAAAAGCTTTAAATATGGAAAACTGTTCACATACAATGAGTTTTATGAAGTCACAGAAAGAGAAAATAAAATATGACATGATTCTATCATCCATTTAAAGAACAGACCTAAATGTAGTGGGACTTCCAATCAATGAACCTCTGTGACCCTATAACCCTTATACCTCAGTCATAAACCAGTCCATATGTTTTCTGACTGACAAAGGTCTTCTTGTAGAGCGTTCTCCTGGCATGTTTACTAACCAGAGAAGCCCCTTTTACGGTTCACGGCTCAGTGTGATGTAATCATTAACTATCCTGCACACGAGTGCACACTTACGGTATCTTAATGGTAGTATCAATATGTTGGATAAATCTTTTTCTTTTATGGTTGTAAGGAGCTATTCAGCATTGAATATCTAGGAACTGAAGTTTCCCAGAAAAAAAATATGAAAATCTGCTTTGGACATATTCAGGTTTTTGAGTAAGTTACTGCTCAAAATAAAGAGCTGTACTTTTTATGAAGAAAATATAAATGATGGAGGAACTGCTCTTAATTTAATATCCTCTTTGCATTTTATCTGTCATTCAGCTGTCCTCTCTGACACATGACCTTTGACCTCTTTTCGAAAGATAAAAAGTCTTGTACTTTTCTCCTGGGAAACAACCAACAGCCCCCTTAAGGGTCGAAAGGGTTATTTGTTAACATCACTTTGAATGATGAGGATAATCTCCCCACCCCAAGAGAAAAGAAAAACAGGACAGAACACACACAAGCTAATCTTAAGTCCCTGATATCAAGAGCCACGTCCGTACTTATACTAGGAGTAAAGAGGCATAAAACAATATTAATAATAAAAGACTGTGTATATCTGTCATTCAGCTGTCCTCTCTGACACATGACCTTTGACCTCTTTTCAAAAGATAAAAAGTCTGACACTTTTCTCCTCGGAAACAACCAACAGCCCCCTCAAGGGTCAAAAGGGTTATTCGTTAACATCACTTTGAATGATGAATGAATCATTACTCAGCTGTAAATTAATGCCACACAATTCAGTCAACAAACCACCTTTTTAAAAAAAAAATATATTCATTGTTTTTCGCATATAGAAAAATACAGACTACACAAACAACACAACCAAGAATCTCCCCACTAGAGATAGACCGATATGGTTTTTTTCAGGGCTGATACCGATATTTGAAGCCGATATTCATTTGCAGTGAAAATATTGGCGTCAAAATTTTGAATAATACAAACTCCAACACTTAACTTTGTTTAAATGCCTTTAAGCATATGCATCAGAGCCAAAATAACCCAGTTTTAAATTGATCTCTCATCGGCTGTCGGATAAAAAAAAATTCAAAAAAATTCAAAAAAAGCCCGATGCCGATATGCGTCAAAATGCCGCATATCGGCACCGATATTCGCCCGGCCGCCCGGCCGCCCGGCCGATAATCGATCTATCCCTACTCCCCACCCCAAAAGAAAAGAAAAACAGGACAGAACACACACAAATCAAAAACAGCACACTTTAAGTCCCTGATATCAGGAGCCACGTCTATACGTAAACTAGGAGTAAAGAAGCATTAAAAAAAAAAAAGCTAATAATAATAATAAAAGACAGTGTATAAAATGAAGGCCGGATGTACGCAGCAGAAGGTAACTTTTTAGTTTTGCAAGCAAAAAATAAGGTCTGACAGCAAAGCTTTCCACTCTGTACACAAACATACATTTGAGGGAAAAACCTGCATTCGAATCATTTTTTATGGCAAGGAGAACAAAGTTGTGATTGAAAATGTACTCATGCAAATGAAAATGGTAAGAAATCCAAAAGTTTTGCTTTAAGTTCGACTGAATCTGGTGGGCAGAACCTGCAATAAAGATGTGGGACATGTCTCTGTAGGTGTGACACGTCCTCTCGTCCTCTTCACATTATCTTTTTCCATTGACTTTAAAATTCCCTTTCTTGTATACCAATAGTGTATGTTGCCAAGGTGTCTGCTAGAGACTGACACCTAGAGGCGTAGGTCCTGCAGACTTTGGATTAAAATTACAAATTGGATTTGTGAACTAAATGTTTTACTTGCATAAATGCCTTCATATCACAAGTTTCTTTTACTTGCAGGAAAACATTTTTTGTTTGCCGTGTGAAAGGTTTGCTCTTAAACCTATTCTGTTTGATCGCAAAATAAAGACCTCTTTATGACACTAGATTTTTGAGGCTGATTCAGATACCAATATTTGAGAGTTTTGAGAGAATCCCTTTGATTTTGACACTTACAAAAGGTTGGATGTTTTACAGTAGAGGAATTAACCAGAGTACTCAGTGCTGTGTGGCAGACATCTCTTTATCTGCAATGAACAGCTGATGCCTGTCTAGCTGTAATCCTAATGAATGTATTTTTCACTCCGTTTGTGCCCCTTCAGTATCACAATGCACACTGAACTTTTGCCTCCACTAATCCTGATCCGGGCGTTTTGACCCTATACGTGTGAACACGTGCACATGCATGTGTTCACCCAGCAAGTGGCCGTACATTCACAAGCTTTTCAATAATCAAATTATTTCCAGACTGATGGCTCCACTTGTTCAGTGTTTGTTGTTCCTCGTGCTCTTTCCACCCCACAGATAGAACTACAATCTGAGCAGAGGAGGGCCCACAACATCTGTGACCTGTTCCGCTCTCGGAACATCCGCTGGCTTTCTGTCACGCTGTGGCTGGTCTGGTGAGTCCCCGCTGTCCCAACCTGACCTCAACATTCAGTACAGCGACCCTGCACACCTAAGCACACATGCAGACGTATACAGTGCACACGCTGTTACACGTACGGTACATTAGCACACACAGTATCAGACTGTTCCTCCATCACCTTCGACCACATGCCAACCCGTTTCTCTAACGACAAATAATGACCTGTCAGGTGCTGTGAAGCAAGGAAGATCAAAATCAGGTTTTATGTAACTGCACAGTTTGCCTGTGTTTTTTCTGGGCAAACTTCCTGGCTGTGTAAGTCCTTCAGCTGTGGAAAAAAATCACTTTAACCCATCAGTTAAAGAAATCCAACCATATTGGATGGGATTTTATGTTTAATGTTGAACCTCTTCACATTCAGTTTTGCAAATAGCAAAAGCTGCCCGATTCTACCAGAAACTGTCATGAGAATAAATAATGGAGAAAAACTTTGCACAACTGTTTCATAGAACGGGTCGTAGGAGAGGAAATAATCTGTCAAAATGGAAGTAAACTCCTGCACACTGTCCAACTTGCAGAAAAAAACATTTATTTGCTTGCAATGTTTCAGTGCTCGACCTTCATCAGGCAAAAAGTTAAGTAGGGAGTGGCTGCATGTTTGTATAAAGGTATAGTTCTTTAATTAATCATTAGTCACCCTCTTAAAGAAAATGTCCTGTGCATCAGTATCTAGTGCATTAAGCACTTATTGTGGATTGTTTCTTTAACATTATGTTTGCTCATGTTATTTTTACTTAGTCAGGAGGCTGATGTTGGTGATATGTTAATTATTTTAACTATTGTGTCCATACATGCTGATTGGCTGCAAATAAACAGCCACTCCCTACTTAAGCTGGCCAACCCCTGTTCACAAACTGTCTGCCTGACAAAGGTCAAGAACCGAAACTTTGCAAGCAAATAAATTGCTTAAAGTAATAATCTTGAAGATTTTCATTTAAATAAATGTCTGTTAAGTCACTATCTATTGCTGAATGAGGTAACACAATGGTGATAGAGCCGATGGCCCACTGATGAAAGCCTACGCATTTGTAGTGTTACAGACTGGGTGTCTGTGGTGACTTTCGCGGACAAAATCCCAAGCGGCGCCCAGTTAGTGACGCGTTTTCCATCAGCCAGCAGTGATTGGTCTGCCAGAGAGGGTAGGCGGAGCTAAGTGACTGCTTTTCCCGTCTCTGCAAGTGTAAACAATAATCTACTATGGCTGAACAAACAAAGAAAAGATGGATGACTACAGATACAACTTCAAAAATAAGTGAAAATCCAAAGAAAAAGAAACAAATTTGATGCTCAGATGAAGGTCTAGATACCTGGGAAGAGTGCTCCCGCAATTACCGTTTATCACCATAGGTGCCGCCAAAGAACTAAACTGAAATCTTCGAGATTAAAACTTCCAGGTCTAAAAGGTAAAGCCAATGTGGACAACCTGCATTCTTTCTAATGACCAGCTGGGGGTAACTCGATGATGCAAAACAAAGTCAGATTGTAGAAGTCAGTCAAAATTACCATATTTCTCTATTCACTTATCACCCCAGTAAACATTTCCTAACAAGTTTATGGTCTCCACCACAAGTCTTCTTCACAACAGGATGATCATTTGTAAGTTGGGGTCTCAATCAGAGTAAAATAGACGATAAAGCAGGGTATGTTTAGGTTGAGGCTACCTTTTTTCAAGTCATGCCACAAAGACCTCTCCATCAGGATTGAGGTGTAGAAATGGCTCCACCCTCTCATCCAAATATGGTCATTTTGGGCTCCTTTAAAACAAAATAGCAACAGTAAAAATTTCAGACTCAAAATGGTAGTTTACAAACCAATGAGTGATGTCACAATGGCTATATCCAATTCTCTTATACAGTCTTCCCCGTCTTTTCCTATACAATGATTGATTCACAGCAATTTTGCTAACACATATGCATTCATTTATTTCTGAATACACTATAATGTCATGACATACAACTACACAGGATCGTTAACATCTTACAGTTTATAATGCTTGACTGTTGTCCCCTCAGGAACACAGTGACCATCGGCTACTTCGCTCTGTCCCTGAACACGGCGAACCTTCACGGTAACGCCTACTTCAACTGCTTCCTGTCGGCCCTGGTAGAGATCCCCGCCTACACTTTGTCGTGGGTAATGTTTCGTTGGTGTTCAAGGCGACTGAGTCTTTCCTCAACCCTCTTCTCGGGAGGAGTGTTCCTGCTCCTCATACAGCTCGTACCAGCAAGTATGACATTAATTTTCTCATTTCAGTCCACCAAGTAAAATCTAATTTAAAAACTCACATACAGCCACTGACAATTCAATGCTTTATTCCCTCTAGATCTGGTTGTTCTTGCCATAGCACTGGAGATGATGGGGAAGTTTGCAGTGACTACGGCGTTTGCCGTTGTGTACGCATACACAGCAGAACTCTACCCGACCGTTCTGAGGAATACAGCTTTGGGCACCTGCTCCATGGCCTCCAGAGTAGGCAGCATCATTGCCCCATACTTCATTTATTTAAGTAAGGATGCTCTTTCCCTCTGCCTGATGTACAGTTAGTTCATCATGTGCTGTCATTTATCTTATTGACCTGTCTGTGAAACACTGGGGGATAAGTGTAAGCTTCTTCTCCTCACTCGCTGCATTATCAGCTCTGTTATATTTATTTTCACTTTATGTACACTTGCATTTCCTTTTCTCTGTCTGAATCTTCCTTTCTGGTCTTAACATTTTCCTGGATTTATCCTCAATGGGCCTCATGCAAAAGCCACTCGCACAAACATATTTGTTATGAGTGGAAGTCGTAGCACTCATAATTCTTGTGTTTTTGGAGGTTTCTCTTGAGTACAAAAGAAACTCTGAAGTGGTCCAGAGTGCTCCATCTCCACAGGGACAAAAACACTTGTTTGATATTATAATTGTAGGACATCTGAATGAGTTGAGGGTTTAACTATGATACAGAATTAAATATAAATCTGGTTGGCAATTAATGGATTTCTTATAGATTTTATTTTCCAGAAACTGACCCAGTCTTCATGGTTCATCAGATGTAGGAGGATTAATATAATAATATGCATTTAACTTTATTTTTGCATTTAACTTTACGCTGGAAATTATATTTAATTCTGGCATTCATATTTAAGTCACCATAGAGCCACTACTGAGCATTTAACCTTTATCTCTTATTTATTGTATACATAATGCAAATATTGACATTTTTCTTACTTGTATTTTATGCAATTTATCTCTCTCTATGCTTTCTCTGCGTCAGAGCAACTGTAACGCGTGTACACGTAAATTCCCAAAATCCCCCCGAGGGATTAATAAAGTATTTCTGATTCTGATTCTGAAAAGAGACTTTTCTAGTTAAAGGTCTAATCTCAAAGATCACCCTCTGGCAATAAACGGTAATTGTGGGAGCACACACTATCCAGACGTCCACGGTTGGCTCCGGTTGTAACTCTTGATTTTCCTCACTGACGGTCGCTTTCCTTTTTAGACTGTTTGCTTCATCTGAGCGTCGAGTTTGTTTCTTTTTCTTTGGATTGTCACTTATTTTTGAAGTTGTATCTGTAGTCATCCATCTTTTCTTTGTTTGCCATAGAAGATTACTGTTCACTTGCAACACTTGCAGCCGCTTAGCTCCGCCTACCCTCTCTGGCAGACCAACCACTGCTGGGTGATGGAAAACATGTCACTAACTGGGCGCCGTTTGCGACACCCAGTCCATAAAAATACTATATACTACAAATGCAAAGGCTTTCATCAGTTGGCCATAGACTCATCACCATTGTGTTACCTCATTCGCAATAGATAGTGACTTAACAGATATTTATTTTAGTGAAAATCTTTGAGATTCTATCTTTAAGTTTCCCTTGTTCCATTGTACTACAGTTTCTTTGGTTGAGAGGGGCTATTAGTAATTATTGGATTGCCAAATAAAAAGGCCTGGTTAACCTCAGTAAATAGGCCAAGAATAGAATAATATGATACAGTGTTCAGAAAAGCCATTGGTCTCCGGACTAAAGCTGTTAGAAACAAGAGGCTAACAAGCGGGTGCTTCTTATTAGCCCAAACAACAAGAACAAAACTCACCAGCAAAACATAAAAGGCTAGCTTGATTAGCACTCAGAGGGGATAGACCAGCCGGCTGAAAGTCCAGCAGCTTTCAGTCAGAATTTATATGTTTCTTTAAGGATTTAGTGGATTGGATTTAAATTACTGATGCAACCACGTCGGACCATTCTCTAAGTGCTCCACAGTACCTTTGTATCCAGGCTGGTTTTTCACTGCCCTCTCCTTTGATGTCTTTCCACAGGAAGCTATTCTGTTTCACTGCCTTACATCCTCATGGGAAGTCTTACGGCTCTGGTTGGGTTGCTGAGTCTCCTGCTGCCGGAGACCTGTGGAATGCCTCTGCCTGACACCATCACTCACATGCAACCCTTCCCCGGGTAAGACTGCACCTCCCTGACAGGGAGTTTTCTAGAGAGCAGCATTATTGTACATTTGAATAAGTCAGTTTAAATTTTTGTACTGGACCAATACGTTTCATATACCATTTCCCTAAAAAGAACAGGTGTGCTCATTTAACTTCTGCTTTTCCATTGTGCCTGTATACACACAGATCACACAGAACAAATATTGTGATGCTCAGATTAAAGTCATATTCATGACAGTCTTAATACTTAAATAATAAATTAAAACTAAAATTAATAAATGTACCTTCGAGATGCGCGAGAGGGCGCTCAGCAGCAAGATCTTGGTGATGGTCTCTGGCAGGAGTTTTTGGCCAGTGCAGGGCATGAGCAGGAATCTTCCTGAGGTGAAGCGGCGTTTGCAGTGAGCGTGTCCTCGTCTTCCAGCATCCCAAAAACATAATGCCGAGAGGGGTATAATTCTTCCAGGAGATGAGGGAAACAAATGCTGACCTCTTCCCCGCCCTATCAACAACCCCATATGACTGAAAATGCAGATATTTAACTTCCAACTGTATTTATTTGAGGATTTAACAAACCTGAACTTCCCCATTAATTAGTGATTATTGTTATTGGGGGGTTATTGTGCTAATTTCAAGCTTCATATTTCACTTTGAGATACCTGTGGAGTGGCTTAGCATGAATTACAGTTTTTAAAAAAACTCATACAGCCTCTGCCTGAAACGACTCTAAGAAACTTTAAGCCCCTACAAGCCCACTTTCTTCTGATTGGCCAGCTCTCTGAAGCCTGCTGAGGCTGCACTTTGTGACGTCACAAAGTGCAGCGTGTAGAAAAAACTGTCTGAAACCTGCCGTTCACAGCAGCCTGCAGACTGAGCTGAGAAGCCTGGGGATTACTCAGACATACTTTCACCTACAGATTTGAGACTTCATCCACGTTTAGTCTGGATATGCAACGATGTAACATTATATATACGTCTTAAAATGTGAAACAGCATAATACCCCCTCTTTAAGAGGTGCTTGTAGACTTTTTTTTTTACTATTAAAATTTTTTACAGGTCAGTTTATCATCAAAGTGATTGTTGGACTGACATTTAAGGTTAAATAGTGATATACTGTTGCTTTACAAGAGTGGTATCAATCTTCTCACCTAACTTGAAACCAGGAAGCAAAAACATATTTCCTAAAACTATGAACTGTTCCTTTCAGAACAGATCAAGACATTTATGTAGGCTCAACCATACACACGCCTTTGTTCAGTTAATTGTAACTTTGTAACTTCTCGGTCAAAGGTCAATTTTGGTTATTTGCGTGCAGACAATAGACGTAAACAGGAGATAACTATTTGCCCGTGGCAATTTGGCACATGTGTAAAGATTCCCCAAAGCTGCTGTAATTCTAGTTTAAGCAACTATGCACAAGGTGTTGGCAAAGGATGAGCATGGGTTTATTAATATAAGAGGTAGGAGCATCTAACACACTCTTCTAGGCCCAGCAGGTGGTGCTTTAGCTGCACGCTTAGTTCAGGCAAGTTTCAGACCTAGAGAACACTGTTCTTCTTCTGTTTGCCTTCACGGCTTTCAGCCAAAAACCCATGCTTTACTTCTCAAAGACGTGCAGTTTCTAATTCTGAATAATGTCCCTAACGGCCCCTCATACTGGAGAGCACTGTTCTTCTTCTGTGACTTTTAACTGTGTTTTTTTTTGTCTAGATGTTGTCAGAAGAAACCTCATTCAATCACACACGTGGAGGAAAAGGAAAACTCGGCTGAGATAAAGTCTCTGGTTGTCACATGAAACCCTGATATCCTGTTTGAGACAATTAAAAGGACAGAAATCGTATCTTTCCATGCTGTCACTAGATTTGTGAAATGATCTGATCAAGAACTTAACATTTATTCAAGCAATATAACAGTGCCTTAAATATCTTTACAAAATTGGACTTGTTCTCTCTGCGTCAGTACTGTGAACAGTTCAAATGTAAACAAAGAGTTGCATTTTCTGGGAGAGAGCCAGTATCATATTACACCTGAACCTTTGGCTTCCCATTTAATGTGCTTAAATATTTTAGAGGTTATGCATGCACAAAATTCAAACATAATTGAATTTACTCAAAAATGGTCAAATGTTCAAGTATTTCTAGCCTTATAAAATGTGCTTTTTAAAAAAAGGGAATACATGATATATAATTAGTTATAACTAATTCATGTAAGTGTGTAAAGTTTTAGACATTCAGAGTTTCAAAAAGCACCCGAGGTTGTGAGTGTTGTTTTCTTGTGATGAACGGCAACCTTATGCTGTTGGAGAGAAACAAAACATAATTTGGTACAGTGTCTAAAAGAAGAAAAATAAAAAGAGCTGCAATGTTTGTAATATTTTTTCACTGCTACCAATTTCATTCTTATTGACGTGATCAGGTGCTGAGGCCACCATTGACAAACACTCAAAATAAATGAAGATGAGAATAATCTGTGATATTTTTGCCTGAAGAACCAAAATGACTTTAATCTGTGTGGGGATAAACCTCAGGCACACTGAAAACAACATATTGTACTGTGATCGTTTTCCAGAGCGACAGGTGGTTTACGTACAATGACTGGGTAGTTTGTTCAGCTGTGGTGACTGTAGTTCCTGAAGCAACTGAAACAACTATACTAACACAAATGCCTCTATGGAGACTGAAGCACAAAGTAAACACACTCAAATATCTAATTGCATTACTCTCAGTTAGCATTATGGTTGTTACATTTGTTTTAAGGGTTATGACTTGAGTTACTGCTTTAGTTTTAAAATAATTCACCTCAAATCTCAAATCTTCTGACTGTAGGAAGTATTTAAAACTTAAAATCCAGAATTGACCTGTGTTTAGATGTGGGACAATATTATTTATTGTGAACCACCACAGTGATAGAACCAGTGCTCCAAATGGTTTGTAATAGAGCCCTGTTTTCTTAATCTTTCTCCCGCAAAGATTTTGACCATTCCCGCCTGCACAATAGCGTTCCATTCATTTTGTGTCTTCTCCCGTCCCGCAGGGTATAAACATTATTTTATTGTTTAGTAAAGAGAGGCGCAATGCGTATACTCTTACCCATATGCCTGCTTCACCTCAGGGATATTCCTGCTAAAGCCACGCACGGAACAAAAACAGCCAGAGACCCACACCAAGTTCTCCATCATGTGCGCTCCAGAAACCGACACACACTCACACACACGCGCAACTGAGAGGTACATTTTTTCTAAACCTCAAATGTACCCCAGCAAGCAAAAGACATACTTTAAACGTCTGTGCTCGATATAGCCCTGATTTTAGTTAGTTATTGCTCGCACAGCTTGCAAGATGCATGATATGCAATCATGTAAGCAAAGTCAACGGTGATTACAAGGTTTTTAGTTTCATTTCTTTGACAATGGTTTATGTATAGCCACGATTTAGCTCTGAATTAGACAGGCCACGTGAAGCCTGGTTTTAGACCATCAGGCGAAATAGCACAAAGCTTTGGTGTCTAATATCCAATGAGCACTAACCGACTCAGATGATATTTTGGTTGTCATAACGTTAGCAAGCATGCTAAGGTTAGCCAACTAGCTCTAACACTGGCATTGTGCTTCGTAACCAAGTGGCAGATTACTCATTTACCAGCCAGATCAGCCCCAGGAGTCTGCGTGAGTTAGCTGATGTTATCCACTTGATGGTATTTTGCTACGTTGCCTAACTGGCAAATCGTCTGCGAGAGCAAACAAGCTAATGTTTGCTTGTTATAATATTGAAGATTTTCATTTAAATAAATGTTAAGTCTCTATCTATCGCCAAATCAGGTAACACAATGGTGATTGAGCTTATGGCCCACTGATGAAAGCCTTTGCCAATGGCAGAATTACAGACTGGGTGTCTGTTGCAACCAATGACTCTATATATACATGGACGACGCATCTCCATCTGCTCCCATTGTACAAAAGTGATGCCAAAATAGCCCTTGTGATAAGCGCTGCCATCTTGCAATGGTAACATCATGTGGAGCCAGAGTCTGTGCAGTAGAGATCGGCGGGCGCCGCCGCCGTAGCCACTTCCGCTTACCAAATCGCCCAGTTAACTCACCGAAAAAACTGCAGGGATCCCGTTCGCCGACGTGTTTAACATCAAAACAGCTTCTTTGTGTTGGTCTGAGGTTAACGTTCACAGGTATGAAAATTTCAATGACTGTAGTGATTGTTTTAGTTACGCTTCCTCTCGCCGATCATCCTCCACTCTGCTAATCCGGAACGAATCGGCTGCAGGAGCCAAATTTGTCAACAGAGCTGTCAATCATCATTTCGACAGCATCAAATAACTAATTAAAAACAAAGTTTTATAGTTTGACTCATGTCCCACCTGTTAACATGGAGGAGGTGGGCTTTATGACCTATACTGCAGCCAGTCAGCAGGGGGCGCTCGAAATGTTTTGGCTTCACTTTTAGGGAGCTGTCGTGTGTCCGTCTATATATACAGTCAGTCGGTGTGTCCAAAACCGCATACTATCCTACTAATCATGCAAACTGTGATGTAAAATTGAGTATGTCATGCGTTCCCATCTCCTAGTATGCAATTTTGTGTATGTGAGAAATGCCCGGATGTATACTAGATCGGCCCGGATATTTGAGTACGAGACGGGAGCTCAATGGTTGTACTCAACCGCCCCAAAATGCATTGCGGCTATTCAGCTTCTACTATGGCGGAGATGGACCGGAGATAAGACCGGACATGCGTAAACGATTAAGTCACGTGATACGGAGAAGACGGCTCTGAGTATGATGCCACCGGCATCCTAATAGTCAGGTTAGTAGGCAGTATGCAGTACAGACTGTTTGAGTATGTAGTAGGCAGTACATTAGTATGCGGTTTCGGACACAGCCCATTCGCAGAAAAAAATCCCAAGCGGCGCCCAGTTAGTGAGGTGTTTTCCATCAGCCAGCAGTGGTTGGTCTGCCAAAGAGGGTAGGCGGAGCTAACGCAACAAACACACTTACAGTCTTTGCAAGTGTTGCAAGCAAGCAGTAATCTATAGTTGGACAAATAAAGAAAAGATCAACAACAGACACTTAAAACTTCAAAAATAAGTGAAAAGCCAAAGAAAACGAATTAGATACTCAGATGAAGACAAACAGTCTAAAACAGATAGCGAATCTCAGCGAGGAAAATTAAGACTTACTTAAGACTTAAGGACTTACATCCTTCGCCAACAGGGGTCAAATTTTATTTTGAAACTGAAAAACTAAAAGTTGGCCTTGGTTTACTATCAATATATTGGCTACATGCACATGTGTTTCTTAATTTGTGGTATTTTATTGTCATGTAAATGTGTAAAAGAAATCCTAATAGTTAATAAATCTTTTTAGGACCCTATTCTCGTATATGCCTTAAACAATCAGTTAACTAAGGTAACAGCAGCCCAAAAGAAAAAAAGGGTGGGTCTGATTGTTTTGTGGCTGACACACACGTACTCTAAAGTCGCTCACTCGTGGCTGCCTTTAACTCTGACCAACTTCCTGCGTCCTGCAAACCTCACACAATATGAATGACTATGAAGCTGCAACAGGTTTCCTCGGGGAATGGGGACGTTTCCAGCAGGAGGTGTTCTTCCTCGTCTGTCTGACCATGATCCCCAACGGCTTCCCCGCTCTGTCCATCGTCTTCGTCGGGAAAACGCCACCGCACCGCTGCCTCATCCCAGTGCACGTGAATCTCACCGCCGCGTGGAGGAACAGCAGCATCCCGCTCGAGGTGGACAGCCAGAGCGGCGCGCTCGAGCCCAGCAAGTGCGCCAGATACAAACTCGAAGATGTGGCGAATTTCTCGGACAGAGGCTTGCTACCTGGCGCTGATGTTAACCTGGCTAATGTGTCGACAGAAGGCTGCATGGACGGATGGGAGTACGACAAGAGCGTGTATACGTCCACTATTGTAACTGAGGTGTGTTTTACTGCGCTGTTATTACGTTTAGAGGAGGCTGCAGGTGCTTTAATGATGAGGGCCAATGAATTAAGAATGCTGGTGTTACAGAAATAACGGGATTCATAGTAAAATGTGATTATTTAACATAGGCTAGTTGAGGTATAATTTGACTGAGGTGGGTAACTTTTATTGCTCTCTGATAACCTTTAACTACAAAAACTAAATCTCATCTTTATTTAGACTCAAGAAGATTCAGACAAATAATTCTAAGATATAGGCATATAAAGTTGGATATTTGCAGATATCACTCACTGTAAGTGTCAGCAAAGGTATTTCAAATAATTTGTCGTCATTAGGTAAATGTTTATTGAGGTTGCCAAGCTTAAGGCTTGGTTGCAGGAACTGAAAATATAATTGTTATTGATATTTAAAAGCTTTATCGGTTAATCTGTCCCCCCTCATTTCTTGGCAGACAAAATACCAGCTGTTGACGTGTTTTTAGATCCCTCAAAAATAATTCCTTTAAGTCACTGTCGATTCACAATGCTTCATCTAAAACTTACAACTAATACAACTTATGATTATAAAATAATACATGAGTTTCACCGTTTGTCGTCAGGCAAGGTAAGGCAGTGTCAATAGAAGGAAGACTCTTTGTGTACTTTAAGTATAGCCTAACATTACTGCAAGTGACTGTGTTTTTCCAGTGGGACCTGGTGTGTGATGACAGCTGGAAGTACCCACTGACTACTTCCATCTACTTCTGTGGAGTTCTCACTGGATCACTTGTTTCAGGACAGCTCTCTGACAGGTTGTGGACAAATGATGCGATTTAGTATTTTTCAAAATGTACATACTGTGTGTCTCCGTAGGGTACTACTTTAGTTGACTGCCAAAACACAAGTCACAGTGTTGGTAGGTTGGCTAATGTGTGCCTAAAAAAGTATGTCACAATGTCCTCTTCCTCAATCTCAACGTGGCATTAAGTGTCATGCGCTATAAACATATTGACCTTTGAATTATTTAATTGTCCTCCAATATATTGTTATTCATTGTGTAACGCATTATAAAACGTTCTCAGATTACCGGGACTACACCTTTGTGTTTGTTGTCATGCCATGTTGTTGGAAGCGTACCTCTCAGGAACTGTCTGTTTACAGGTCTTGAGAGGATCCTGGATATATGACACAGTTAAAAAAAAAAGCTTTTAGTGAGACACCACTAAGACACCACTGGTTCTGCTGCATTGAGTTTTATGCTCTTGAGTCTATGTGATAGAAGTTTAATGCTAAGTCTTCAAATTGCTCTTTTTAAGCTTCGGCAAAAATCATAAAAAAATATATGTAAATGCTTAATATTTGATTTCTGTCTCCTTTAGAGCAGAAGATCTAAAAAGAAAAAGCTCTGACACAGAAATACTAAACATAGTGTAACCTTATATTAAATCTATAGCTAATATGGCTAATGTCTCATTAAACAATCACCTACTTTCACCTTTAACAGATATCATCCTATTCCTATTTGGACTGGCACTATAAACAAATAGATCTTTGAATTATTTAATTGTCTTACAATATATTATTATTCATTGTGTAAAGTGTTATAAAATGTTCCCGGATTACCGGGACTATCTGTCTGTTTACTTGCAACATACTCCTGGATATATGACACAAGGTTGTGTGATGTCACATGAGTCACAAGACACCACTAGTTCTGCTGCATTGATTTTGATACTCTGAGTCTGTGCTATAGAAGTACAATGCAATGTCTTCAAACTTCCATTTTAAGCTTCTTAAAACAATGCAGGAATTTGTAAACACAAAAAATGTCATGTTAACAATGCTTAAAAAAACTTGGTACTAAATAAATCAATATATTAAATAGGCAACATGGCATGTCCCTGAAAACATCCACCTGTTTACACCTTCAGACAGACATGATGAGACGCTCAGGGTGGGAAGCTTGAATGCGGTCTTAATGTTGGACTGCTGTGTTCCAGGAAGCAAGACATTTAAATAACAACTATGACATATATATATGTGTCATAACAAATATGTGTCACGACCTCTGCTTCATGCTCTGCAGGACTGTCTTTTTCTTTTTCTCTCTCTCTCTCTCTCTCTCTCTCTCTCTCTCTCTCTCTCTGGCCATATCCCAAATCAGCCCCTTCTCACTACCACGTCACTATCAAGTGTCACTCCAAATCAAGTTAAACTAACAGCTGTGGAGGGCATTTCTAATGAATGGGGAGGGTATAAATGGATAGCCTGATTATGGGACGCCATCCACACTCTTCCGGAAAAAGGAAGCAGCCATCACCATGCAAACGGACAGACGCCCTGTTTGCACGGCTATTATGCTGTTCCACCTTTTGCGCGAGGTGAGGATAGCTGTCCCTGTAAACACGTAACATCTAAAACCATGAGAATTGGATATTTGGTAAATATGACCAATTTTGATTTATTTTTATGTAGGCTATGCATGCATACAGGCATTGGTGGGTCAAATCAAGCAACCTTAGAGACAAAATTATATTCTCCTCTTTTTTGTTTTATCTTTTGTATTTGTATCTTTCTGACACCACACATTCTGTGATTATGTAAGGTCGCATGATAAAAACAAAGGTGCGAGTGCTAGATCTAAAATATTTGACAAAGTAGAAAAACGTTCACATTTTTCGTTGTTTCCTCCGTTCTCCTCTTACACGCGTACTTCCTGCTAGGGCGGTTATAAGCCTGCACCTGTGCAGACTTGCTATTTAAGGGCTAAACAGTCCACTTACACTCGGCGCTGAGTGGTTTGGGACGGCCCTTAATATGGCGAACCTCCACGAGAATCCAAATGGAGGGGGGAGTGGGTAGGGGCTGGTTTGGGACTGGGCCTCTGTGTGTGTGCTTGATAACAGGAGTGGGATCTGGTGTGTAGGAGTTGGGTGGCAGCTGCTCGTCATCTACAATCAGCACCCCTTCAAATACTGGGCTTCTCCTGCACCCTGCTGTCAGATTGTAGACTCCACACTGTCCTCACCCGACTCTTGCCCCTGTCCCGTTCCTGTGTCTTCTGGGTTACACTCTGGATCAACAACCCCCCTCTGGATTCTGGATTCACTCTGCCTGGCTCCCTGCTCACTCCCTGCCCTGCTCTGCTCCGTCCTCTGGCTCTCAGCTACCTCCTTTTCACACTGAGTATTATTTTCAATAAATTATTATGCAGCAACTTCCAGTGTCAGTGTTCTGCATTTGGGTTCAGACTATATCCCCATGTAACAATATCTTGTATACCTAGAAAAATGTCCCAATGTCCCTCTGGATTTTCTTTATCTATTATCTTTTCAGTTGCTATGAAGTTGTAGAATAACAATTTGTCAAATTTCTTTGGTTCATATAACTTATAGTATAGTAGCATTGGTGCATCCCACTCCTTAGCATGATGTCTGTGGAAAATTGATGAATGTGTGTCCAATATTTGTCTCCTTTTAGCTCTGGTTATGTTTACACTTACTCAGTATAAATATATCTGGCTCTTTAGCTGCTACATGTTTGAGCTTTCTTAAACAGCTGGTCACTAACTGATGTTTGGTGGTGGGCATGGTTTATCAGAGCTCTCTTGGTGAAAAATTATTCATTAGTCATTAGACAAGTAAGACTGTCCAGTAAATCTAAGGTAAAGGTTGGTTTACCTTCCTATCTATTCAGCATGCATTTACCTGTGTTTTGTATCATTTCAGGTATGGGAGAAAAATAGTGTTATTTCTTGCCATAGCTCTCCAGACATTGGCCATGTTCGTCCAGTTCTTCTCACAAACCTGGGTGATGTTCTGCGTCATCCATTACATTACTGGATTGGGAGCAATCTCCAATTATGTTTCTGCATTTGTGCTAGGTACTTTTGTTCTCCTTTACTCATTGATTCTCAGATGTATTAAGTCAGTGGCCATTTTCCTCTGACGTCACAGTGAGGGTAGGAAGCTTAAATGGGTAACATGTTTTTCAGCATCTTAAAGACAATGCATAATGAATATTTCAAGTTAAAACAACATATTTGATTAGCCATTAGCTTCTGTTAGCCAAAAGCTAACGTTAACCTTTGGAAGTGGTTGAGTGGCAGTGTTAGCTGTTATCCAATCTCGGATCCCATCGGCTATAGCCTGAGACGATTTAGCCTCTGGGATCACCAGTGAACGTGCCGGGCAGTAAGCGATAAACGACTTCCTGTCAAGATTTCCTTTTCCGAACGCTGTATTGTTACAGAAAGAGAAACCGTTTTCTTGTGATTCACTTGTTATTAATGGGTCTTACCTTTGCTGAAATTTCAACATCATGATGCAGATTTATAAGAAGTTAAAATTTAAGCTTTGTCAGGTCATCAAGAGGAGAAGAAATTTTGTTAAATGCTTGTTTGTTGAACGGAGGTCGGATCGATCTGATGCATTCGAGGAAGTGGGGAAATCTGAACACTGAATGGCTTTTGTAACACAGCGTAAAGGGAATTCATCTCAAGTTGAATTTTAGATCTGGAGCAGATTGTTAGCTGAACTTACCACAGATGTCTGTTTATAGAGATTAATAAGAAGCTAAATCGTCGTCAGATGACGCTGATGGGAGCCGGGATGTCACTATGGCGGATTACGTTCCGCCTGCTTTTGCCCTCCTCACGGACTGTTTTTATTGTATACGCCGCAGCCTGCTGATATGTGGATTCTGTAAATAGAGATTAGCCAAAAGCTAACGTTAACTGTTGGAAGTGGCTGAATGCCAATGTTAGCTGTTATCTAACAGTAGATCATGAGTTAAAAAGTATGTTGTTTTAATTTGAAATAAAGCCCCATGTCCCTCCAGATTTTCACTATCCATTGTTTTTCCAGTTCTTGCTGAATCAGGAAGGCATGGAATAATAACTGTCAGCTTCTTTACGTTTGTACCACTTTAAACCTGTAACACTGCAATATGGCATTATAACAGTATAGAGCTTCAAACCCAGTGTGATGTGAGGAACATGGGCACTGTGTAATCATGGTGAATACAAGACCTTGTAGTTTTTTTCATTTTGCTTAGAATCCCCCCCCATCTCTTTCTTGTGCTCAGGAACAGAGATATTAGGCCCACGTGTTCGGACAATCTTCTCGACGGCAGGTGTGAGCCTTTTCTTTAATCTGGGCGCCATGCTGCTGCCCCTGTTGGCCTTCTTAATAAGAGACTGGAGGATGCTTATGCTCTGTCTCACCCTGCCTGCTGTCATCTCTTTTCCTCTGTGGTGGTAGGTGTGTCTATGTTCGTCTGTGTGTTTTTTTACATAGTTGATATTACATATTTGGCTATCTATGATGTCATAGAATTTCATAATGTGACCCCCTCCAGAAATCCTAAGGTATATACAGTGCCTGGTAAAATGGCTTTTATTTGTTATTATCTAGAATCTTTGTGTTGATCTTGACTTTCTTTTGTCTCGTGATTCTTCTCAAAAGTCTTAGTGACATTAAAAAAATTGGACAAAATAAATATATCTGCATCATTCCCACAGAAACACCTATCCGGATAGATTGTTTTGCACTATTTTAGAGCCTTAAACAATAGTTTTACTTTTCTGGAGGCACCTGAGGGAATCAAAATAAGGAAAAGACAAAGCCTTAATAATACCTTTGCTGGACGGTGTTGTTCTCTGTCTCACTCTCTGTCCTCTCTGTGTGACGACGCAGGTTCATCCCAGAGTCTCCTCGGTGGCTGCTGTCTCAGGGAAGAGTAAGTGAGGCTGAAGCTATAATAAGAAATGCTGCAAAGAAGAATAAAGTCGCAGCACCGTCAGTCATCTTTAGTCCTCCGCAGGTGAGAGGACTTTTCTTTTAACATATTTTCTTCAAGCAAATGTTTCTTGTAAATGTGACATCAGCTTGAAAGCTACTTGCCTTTTGTGAAAACCTTCTGGACAACGATTTGTGGCTCTCCAGCTCGTACAGCTTTCCTTTCCTTTGAAAACTTCATAGATTAACAGAAATCAGTCAGCAGCTGACAGCCAACCCAAACCCATTACCTGTCAGTATACATGCACAGGAAAAGCTTTAAATATGGAAAATGTTTACATACAATGAGTTTTATGAAGTCACAGAAAGAGAAAATAAAATATGACATGATTCTATCATCCATTTAAAGAACAGACCTAAATGTAGTGGGACTTCCAATCAATGAACCTCTGTGACCCTATAACCCTTATACCTCAGTCATAAACCAGTCCATATGTTTTCTGACTGACACAGGTCTTCTTGTAGAGCGTTCTCCTGGCATGTTTACTAACCAGAGAAGCCCCTTTTACGGTTCACGGCTCAGTGTGATGTAATCATTAACTATCCTGCACACGAGTGCACACTTACGGTATCTTAATGGCATCTTATAGTATCAATATGTTGGATAAATCTTTTTCTTTTATGATTGTAAGGAGCTATTCAGCATTGAATATTTAGGAACTGAAGTTTCCAAGAAAAAAATACGAAATTCTGCTTTGGACATATTTAAGTTTTTAGAGGAAGTTACTGCTCAAAATAAAGAGCTGTACTTTTTATGAAGAAAATATAAATGATGGAGGAACTGCTCTTAATTTAATAAGCTGTTGGTTTTAAAATTACTGTTTTAAAAAAATCATTCCTCTTTGCATTTTATCTGTCATTCAGCTGTCCTCTCTGACACATGACCTTTGACCTCTTTTCGAGTGACAAGAATTGCACAGTCTTGTACTTTTCTCCTCGGAAACAAGCAAAGAAAGGGTTATTTGTTAACATCACTTTGAATGGTGAGGATAATCTCCCCACCCCAAGAGAAAAGAAAAACAGGACAGAACACACACAAGCTAATCTTAAGTCCCTGATATCAAGAGCCATGTCCGTACTTATACTAGGAGTAAAGAGGCATAAAACAATATTAATAATAAAAGACTGTGTATAAAATGAAGGGCGGCTATACGCAGCAGAATGGTTTACATCGGACACACGTTAGTCCTTACCATAAAAATACTTTAGTAAAGGGTCCCACACCTCTTTGTTTTTGAGGCATTTAAAAAAAAAAATTGTTATATAGAAATAATTTCTAATATATAACAGCTTACAATGGTGGTGTGGTAGCACTGCTAATAGTATCATCACTGACAAATCACTAAAACAAAATATATACAGGAGGAGGGAAAAAGAAAAAAATGGATCTTCCAAAATACATCCTGATGATGAGGTTACTTTTTAGTTTTGCAAGCAAACAGATAAGGTCTGAGAGCAAAGATTTCCACTCTGTACACAAACATACATTTGAGGGAAAAACCTGCAGTCAAATCAAATATTTTTTTATGACAAGGAAAACAAAGTTGTGATTGAAATGTGCTCATGGAAATGAAAATGGTAAAAAATCCAGAAGTTTTTCCTTTAAGTTCGACTGAATCTGGTGGGCAGAACCTGCATTAAAGATGTGGGACATGTCTCTACAGGTGTGACTCTTGGATTGCAAAATAAAGACTAAAGCTAAATTTTTGAGGCTGATACCGATATAATATTTAAGAGAAAAATCCAATATTGATGATCGGTCAACAATTATTTCAAAACCAACAACCTACACATGAATCACTTTGATTTGATACTTACAAAAGGTAGGATGTTTTGCAGTGTCGTGACCTTAAAGCTAGTAAACTTAAGCTGATGTCTGTCTAGCTGTAATCCTAATGAATGTATTTTTCACTCCGTTTGTGCCCCTTCAGTATCACAATGCACACTGAACTTTTGCCTCCACTAAACCTGATCCGGGCGTTTTGACCCTATACGTGTGAACACGTGCACATGCATGTGTTCACCCAGCAAGTGGCCGTACATTCACAAGCTTTTCAATAATCAAATTATTTCCAGACTGATGGCTCCACTTGTTAAGTGTTTGTTGTTCCTCGTGCTCTTTCCACCCCACAGATAGAACTACAATCTGAGCAGAGGAGGGCCCACAACATCTGTGACCTGTTCCGCTCTCGGAACATCCGCTGGATCACTGTCACGCTGTGGCTGGCCTGGTGAGTCCCCACTGTCCCAACCTGACCTCCGCATTCAGTACAGCGACCCTGCACACCTAAGCACACATACAGACGTATACAGTGCACACGCTGTTACACGTACGGTACATTAGCACACACAGTATCAGACTGTTCCTCCATCACCTTCGACCACATGCCAACCCGTTTCTCTAACGACAAATAATGACCTGTCAGGTGCTGTGAGGCCTGCAAGGAAGATCAAAAACAGGTTTTATGTAACTGCACAGTATGATTGTATTTTTTCTGGAAAAAAGCTTTTTCAGCTGTAGAAAAAATGACTCAGCTGAAGGGTAAAAACTCAATTTTTACTACCTGTTTCTGCTTTATAATCAAGGACAATCTATTGCTGTTATTTTATTGTAAGAAGAAAAATATGCAATATTTAAGCTTATGAACATGCTGCCTCGACCCATCTGTCAAAGGGTTGTGATTTTAGTAATTTTACAGCTGTGTATTCATTCATCAGTGAGGGCAACCATTGCTGCAACACTTCCAGTCATAGCTAGAATCCAAGCACAATCGATGTTTAATCCCTCTCAAATCCGTCAGTGAAAGAAATCAAACCATATTGGACTGCCCGATTCTCCCAGAAACTATGTCATGAAAATGAATGAAAGCTATAGCTTTAAAGCTAAATGATTAAATACAGATAACATGTTTTGGATCGATGCCATTTAACTATTTTAAGGTGTGAAAGCATTGACTGTAGAATTGAAAAGAGCTTTAAAGGGCCAGTTAGCCGATTTTCAACCGCAGTCCTATCATGCTATTATGGGGAGCTAACGCCGTTATGGTAGAAAAACTGCAATCTCGCTCTGTGCATTTTGAGGACGCTATCCGTTTCTCTTGTGGGCCCTGGAAAACCTCCACCAGACTACGTAAAACTCCTCATCTGGCGGAGGCCAGGGCACTTGCTAAACTACACTTCCTCAATCTAGGACGCCCGCCTCCGATGTCGTGTCTCGTTCAAAATCATCAGGTTTGAAATGTAGACTGCAGACCTGAAGATTTTTTAGAGCTGTTTGTAGCTACGGCGCCAATTTCAAATATTATTGCTTCTATCTATCGATTACAGAGAACACCAGCTTTGACTTCACAGTGGCTTTTTTCCAGGGGAAATTGGTCCTTTAACTTCTAGGTCTTAAAAGTGTAGTCAATGCGACCAGCCTGCATTCTTTGTAATGACCAGCACAGGGCACCTCTACTGAGTGCGAATAAAGTCAGATTGTATAGAAGTCCTAATGAGTTTATGGTCTCCAGCACTCGTCCCAAGTCTTCTTCACAAAAGGATGATGTTCATTTGTAAATTACAGTCACATTTAGAGTAAAAATAGACGAAAAGGCAGGGTATGTTTAGGTTGAGGCTACCTTGTTTTAATAAGTCATACCATGAAAATAACTCCATCAGGATAGAGGTGTAGCAATAGGTACTCTCCCTAGCTCCACCCTCTCATCCAATGTGGTCACTTTTGGCTCCTTAAAACAAGATAGAACAGCAAAAATGTCAGACTCAAAGCCTCAAAATAGTTAACAAACCAGTGATGTCACAATGGCTATATCCAATTCACTTGTACAGTCTTGTGTGAAAACCCCTGTCTATTACTCTATAATACACTATAATGTCATGACATACAACTACACAGAATTGTTAACATCTTACAGTTTATAATGCTTGACTATTGTCCCCACAGGAACACAGTGTCCATCAGCTACTTGGCTCTGTCCCTGAACACGGCGAACCTTCACGGTAACGCCTTCATGAACTGTTTCCTGTCGGCCGTGGTAGAGATCCCTGCCTACACTTTGTCGTGGGTAATGTTTCGTTGGTGTTCAAGGCGACTGAGTCTTTCCGCAACACTTTTCATGGGAGGAGTGTTCCTGCTCCTCATACAACTATTACCAGCAAGTATGACATTCATTTTCTAATTTTAATCCACCAAATAAAATCAAATTTAACAAGACTAGGTCAAAACCTAGTATGTGGCTGACCACATCAGGTCAATGTGCGCTTTTATGGGCAATGTGTTACAAGGACTGTCCTTATGAGGCCGATGACAACGTGTTTGAAAGCAGGTGCACGCTGCAGACGTTGGTGAGGACAGCGGATAACCAGCCCCGCCTACTTCCCAAACAATGTATCCAGAGCCGTATAGACAGAGAGTCGCGTCAATGGAGGTCCAATATGCTCCATGATCCACCATTGCGATGTCGCAACTCTCTCTCTCTACGGCTCTGAAAGTACCATCACTCACTCAGTCAGTCAGTCACTGTAGTGACTTTTAAACAAAAATATAGCCACTGTTCATTGTCGGGCAGCTGCGGTTTCTGACTCACTCTGATGTTTCAAACAATCTAAAGTTTGGTATGTGGCATCAAAATCATGTTTATTTATTATCAGACTTGCAGCGCTCAAACATAACGATTACTCAAACTTTCTTCAGTCAAAAGATAACAAAAGAGCTCGCGCTCAAAAGACTTTTCCGTCTGCCAGTCTAACCATTCACCTGCCATTACCTCCTCTTCCTTTCTCTCTTCTGTATATGGACATAGAGGTAGGCGGCTTCTTACTGCGGCCTAGGTGCATATTAAAGGGGCAGCAATTAATGGTGATGCAAAAAACAAAATCATCATGAATAATATCTCAAACATCCCAGACCATTTGATCACACAAATTAATTCTAATCAATAAAAAATGGCTCCAACAGTCACATACAGACCCATGTGTAGGGCTGACCCCGGCGGTCAAAAACACAATTTAATGCTTTTTCCCCTCTAGATCTGATTGTTCTTGCCATAGCACTGGAGATGATGGGGAAGTTTGCAGTGACTACGGCGTTTGCCGTTGTGTACGCATACACAGCAGAAGTCTACCCGACCGTTCTGAGGAATACAGCTTTGGGCACCTGCTCCATGGCCTCCAGAGTAGGCAGCATCATTGCCCCATACTTCATTTATTTAAGTAAGGATGCTCTTTCCCTCTGCCTGATGTAAAGTTAGTTCATCATGTGCTGTCATTTATCTTATTGACCTGTCTGTGAAACACTGGGGGATAAGTATATATAAGTAGTAGATATAAGACATTCATTTAAATGCATGTCTGTTAAGTCACTATCTATCACCAAATGAGGTAACACAATGGTGATTGAGCCTATGGCCCAATGATGAAAACCTTTGCATGTGCAGAATTACGGACTGGGTGTCTGCTACGGAAAAAATCACAAGGGGCGCCCAGTGAGTGACGCGTTTCCATCACCCAGCAGTGGTTGGTCTGCCAGAGAGGGCAGGCGGAGTTAAGCGGCTGCTTTTCCGGTCTCTGCAGGTGTTGCGAGTAAACAGTAATCTACTATGGCTGAACAAACAAAGAAAAGATCGATGACTACAGATACAACTTCAATAACAAGTGAAAATCCAAAGAAAAAGAAAAAAATTTGACGCTCAGAAAGGCAAACAGTCTAAAACGGAAAGCAACTGTCAACGGGGAAAATCAGAACCAACTGTGGACGTCACACATGCAACACTGTCTGGATATCTGGGAAGTGTGTTCCGGCAATTACCGTTTATCACCATTGGTGCCACCAAAGATAACGAAACTGAGATCTTCGAAAATGCAACTTTAAGTACAAAAGAAATTCTCAAGTGGTCCAGAGTGCGCCATCCCCATATAATTCTCCACAGGGATAAAAACCTACCTAAGGCAACATGTGCTGAAAAGTTCAAAGTCATTCATGGGTATAGAAAAAAAATAGTCTTTCACAGACAATGCAACCCCAAAGTCTCTTCTACTCACTGGCCTTTGGAACTGTCAGTCTGCTGTAAATAAAAGAGAATATATCCAAGCACTTATAAAACTGTCAGATATTCAGGTACTAGCCCAGACTGAAACCCGGATCCGTCCAGAAAACACTGCCGCACCAACTGCACTCTCTGTAGACACAGTGTTCTCACACACACCCCGCTCATTTGGACGTGGAGGCGGTACAAGTATCCTCATTTCCAAAAACTGGAAATTCAGTAAGCTCACCCCACTAAGCAACAACTCTATCAAAATAAATGTTATTGTCATATACCGCCCACCAGGGGACCATCTGGACAACTTTGTTGAGGAACTGGACATGCTTGCCACATTCTTTACAAATAAGTTTCTACCATCAGAAGTCAGTTCTCTAAGCCTGACCAACTCAGCCTGCAGCCACCAGCTAATAGCACCTCACTCACCTCATTCTCCCCCTTGACTGAGAACGAAGTCTCCAGGCTTCTGCAAGACTCTCGGCCCACTACCTGTACACTGGACCCAATAGAGTCAAACCTCCTACAGACCATTTGCCCCACACTTAATCCTGCAGTCACGCACATTTTCAACTCCTTAGTGTCAACAGGTATGTTCCCCATGTAATCAAGCAAGCTCAGGTCAACCCACTGCTCAAAAAACCCACCCTCAACCCAAACCAGGTTGAAAACTACAGACCAGTTTTAATTCTACCCTTCCTGTCAAAAATACTTCAGCGCACAGTTCTTAATCAAGTCTCTGACTTCCTATTCAAGAACAATCTGTTGGTAGATGCTAGATCTTTCAGCTGCCTTTGACACAGTGAACCACCAAATCCTGCTCTTCACTCTGTCTGAGCTTGGTATCTCAGGATCTGCCCTCAACTGGTTCATGTCCTACCTCTCAGGGAGATCTTTTAGTGTATCTTGTAAAGGAGAAGTGTCCAAACCCCACGGCTTATCCACAGGTTTGCCTCAAGGGTCAGTGCTCGGTTCCCTTCTCTTTTCCATATACCACCTCACTTGGTGCAATCATCCGCTCCCACGGTTTCTCATACCATTGCTATGCAGACGATACCCAGCTCTTCCTGTCATTCCCACCAGACGACACTACAGTCTTGGCACGTATCTCGTGATGCCTTGCCGACATCTCTAAGTGGATGAAAAAAAGCCGACTTTAGCTCAACCTATCCAAGACTGAGCTCCTTGTCGTCCCAGCCAGTCCCTCTATGCAACCACAGATCAATATCCAGCTTGGACAAACTGAAATCGTACCCACTCAGTCTGGGCGTCATCATTGACAACCGGCTAACCTTTAAGGTTCATGTGGCCTCGATTGCTCGGTCATGTCGCTTGCCCTGTACAACATCAGGAAGATCAGACCCTGCCTTTCAGAGCATGCAACACAACTGCTGGGACAGGCTCTCGTGATATCACCCATTGACTACTGCAACTCCCTACTGGCAGGCCTTCCTGCATGCACATTCAAACCTCTGCAGATGATCCAGAATGCAGCAGCGTCACTGGTCTACAATCAACCCAAAAGGGCACATGTCACTCCACTGCTCTGCACTTGATGATATTGATGCTACTGATGATGATGACATTGAGGATGTAGTTTATGCTGACTAGGATTTTCATGACGATGATGATGACTATACTGACCTTATTGATGTTGCTGATGATGATGATGATTATTATAACCACCAGTGTCCGATCGCACTTGAAGCTGTTTGTTGGCACTTATTGACTTTGTTCCCTCCTGTCTTGATTGTTGCTTGTGTTGTATTAACTCTCAGGTGTACGTTGCTTTGGACAAAAGCAACAAAATGAAATTGTAACATTGTAACATTTAGTGGTTACTTACTAATGCAACCACGTCGGACCATTCTCTAACTGCTCCACTGTACCTTTGTATCCAGGCTGGTTTTTCACTGCTCTCTCCTTTGATGTCTTGCCATAGGAAGCTATTCTGTTTCACTGCCTTACATCCTCATGGGAAGTCTTACGGTTCTGGTTGGGTTGCTGAGTCTCCTGCTGCCGGACACCTGTGGAAAGCCTCTGCCTGACACCATCACTCAAATGCAACGCTTCCCTGGGTAAGATTGCACCTCCCTGTCGGGGAGTTTCCTAGAGAGCAGCATTATTGTAGAATGGGTCAGTTTAATTTTTGTACTATTTCATGTTGATTTTAGCTAAGTGTCAGTAAAGAAGATCTGGGTTTAATAGTTAGCTTTTCTATTTAGTGTTATAGGGCTGCATTTAAATGATCTATGGACGCAAAGTAAAGAGCAAGAGGTTGTATCAAGTCTCTTAATTACTCATAGATGTGTTTTGGGCAACAAGAATCTGTCACGGGTACGAGTTAAAGAAAAAGGTGAGGACCCAGATGCAGACTGAAATAATGGATTTAATAAACAAAAGGCAAAAATGCAAAAACAAAATCTAAAATCCAACAAAAGACAAAAAGGAAAATCAAAAGGCAGAGCAAAAAACTTACAACAAAACCAGGAACAGGTAATCCAAGAGACACGAGGGGTCAGGGGAAGCACAAAGAATATCCAGGGACATAGACTAACTCCAGAGAAGGACGACACAGGATAGACGACATAGACTCACGCACGATGGATGACAAAGAACAGGCCACGAGACAAGGGAGCACAAAGACTAAATAAACTTAGGAGGTGAGGCTAATCAGACACAGGTGAGACAATCAAGGGAGCAGGTGAAAACAATAAGGGCAGGGCACATGATCCAACAGGCGGGAAAACACACAAAGGCAGGAAGTAAAACAAGACAAAACATACATAGGGCAAGAACTACAAAATAAAACAGGAAACACTAAAAACCAAACTCAGGACTGTGATAGAACTCATGCAGAAAATCTCTAGACAATAAAACACAAATGAATTACATAACTAAACAAGACTAAATCAAGACAAGAACACAATATATTAAACACAAAATTAAACAATGAGAGCTCAAGACAGGTAGACAAAGTGACATGGTTAAACAAGAAATAATAACTGAACACCAAAATACAAGAAAACCGGAACTAAACTAGAAACTCATGACAGAATCAAACGTAAGAATGTACCAATCAGAGTGTCATCTACAATTTCCCTTAAAAAAAAGACAGGTTTTCCGTCACCTGGCACATTGTATATTTCAGGTTAAATTTTTATTTTTTCAAGAGTTGGGCTGCAGCTCATTTAACTTGTGCTTTTCCATTGTGTATGTATACACAAGAAATATCTATAAAAGTCAGTATTAATATTTGTAAGCATGATTGTTTGAGGATGAAAATAAGTTTACCTCCGAGATGCGGGAGAGGGCACTCAGCAGAGGGAGCTCGGTGATGGTCTCTGGCAGGAGTTTTTGGCCAGTGCAGGGCTTGAGCAGGAATCTTCCTGAGGTGAAGCAGAGTTGGGAGGAGTTCACAGTGATCGTGTCCTTGTCCTCCAGCATCCAAAAAACAGCTGCATAATGCCTAGAGTCAGGTTGTTGATAGGACGGGGAAGAGGTCAGCATTTGTTTTCCCCATCTCCTGAAATAATCAACTTTATTTTTTGAGGATTTAACAAACTTTATGTCCCCAATTAATTAGTGATTTTAAGAGGTGCTTGCAGACAGATTTTTTACACTTCTGAAAAAGCCAGGTTACCTTCTCAATTCTTTGTGCTGGTCTTACTTTCTGTTGCAACTTTAAGCAAGAATTGTATTTTCATTTTTTGCAGTTTGGCACCCTCTAAAGCTACTGTGCAATTAACTCTCTTGCCAAAGAGAAAAAGCCAGTCCAAGGTTTACTCTTGTCCAACCTCTTGATCTGTCAATCTTCTTACACCGCTAGCACGAAATCAATACTCAAAACAGAGCTAAGACTGGTTACAGGTGTTTGCCTTCAGGGCTTTCTGCCAAAAACCCGTGCTTTACTTCTCAAAGACGTGCAGTTTCTCTATTACAGGTCAGTTTACCATAAAAATGATTGTAAAACTGTTATTTAAGGTTGAATAGTGACATACTGTTACTTTACATACAGAAATAAGAGCGGAATGTAGCTTCTCACCTAACTTGAAACCAGGAAGCAAAAACCTATTTCATAAAACTATGAACTGTTTCTTTCAGAACAGATCAAAACATTTATGTACAGGTGCATGTCAAAAAGTTAATTCATTTCAGTAATTCAATTCAAAAAGTGAATTTGGGGTTTTCATTAGCTCTAAGCCATAATCATCAATATTAAAAGAAATAAAGGCTTGTGTGTAATAAATCTATATAATATATGAGTTTCACTTTTTGACTTGAATTACCAAAATAAATTTAACTTTTCCACGATTTTTTGAGATGCACCTTTGCAGTTAATTGTAACTTTGTAACTTCTCGGTCAAAGGCCAATTTTTTCTTGTCAAACAATTTGGTTATTTGCGTGCAGACAGTAGACAGGAGGTAACTATTTGCCCGTGGCAATTTGGCACGTGTGTAAAGATTCCCTTAAGCTGCTGTAATGAATACACACAACTGAAACACTCTCACATAAACAACTGAAACATTATTCGCTCACATACAAAACTGAAGTGCTCTCACACATACTACTGAAATTTCACTATACTATATGAAAGCATTTCAGTATAATGTATGAAAGCATTTCAGTAGTATGTGTGAGAGCATTTCAGTAGTGTGTGTGAACGCTTTTCAGTATACTGTATGAGAGCTTTTCACTTGTATGTGTACGTGTGAGAGCATTTCAGTTGTATGTGCAAGAGCATTTCAGTAGTGTGTGTGAGAGCATTTCAGTAGTGTGTGTGAGAGCATTTCAGTAGTATGTGTGAGAGCATTTCGGTTGTGTATGTGAGCATATAATGTTTCAATTGTTTATGTGAGAGTGTTTCAGTTCTGTGTATGCATGGTAATTCTGAATAATGTCCCTAACGGCCCCTCATACTGGAGAGCACAGTTCTTCTTCTGTGACTTTTAACTGTGTTTTTTTTTGTCTAGATGTTGTCAGAAGAAACCTCATACAATCACACGCGTGGAGGAAAAGGAAAACTCGGCTGAGATAAAGTCTCTGGTTGTCACATGAAACCCTGATATCCTGTTTGAGACAATTAACAGGACAGAAATCGTGTCATTCCATGCTGTCACTAGATTTGTGAAATGATCTGACCAAGAACTTAACATTTATTCAAGCAATGTAACAGTGCCTTAAATATCTTGGACTTGTTCTCTCTGCGTCAGTACTGTGAACAGTTCAAATGTAAACAAAGTGTTGCATTTTCTGGGAGAGAGCCAGTATCATATTACACCTGAACCTTTGGCTTCCCATTTAATGTGCTGACATATTTTAAGAGTGTTTATGCATGCACAAAATTCAAGCATAATTTAATTTTCTCAAAAATGGTCAAATGTTCAAGTATATGCATTCCTATTTCTAGCCTTATAAAATGTGCTTTTTTAAAAAAGGGAATACATGATATATAATTAGTAATAACTAATTTGTGTGTAAGTAAGTGTGTAAAGTTTTAGACATTCAGAGTTTACTTTCAAAAAGCACCCGAGGTTGTGAGTGTTGTTTTCTTGTGATGAATGGCCACTTTATGCTGTTGGAGAGAAACAAAACATAATTTGATGTTTCACTTCTACCAATTTCATTCTTATTGACGTGATCAGGTGCTGAGGCCAAAATAAATGAAGATGAGAATAACCTGTGATATTTTTGCCTGAAGAACCAAAATGACCTTAATCTGTGTGGGGATAAACCTCAGACACACTGAAAACAACATATTGTACTATGATCGTTTTCCAGAGCGACAGGTGGTTTACGTACAATGACTGGGTAGTTTGTTCAGCTGTGATGACTGTAGTTCCTGAAGCAACTGAAACAACTATACTAACACAAATGCCTGTCTATATGGGGACTAACACACTCGTTTCTATAATTTTATTACTCTCTTTTAGCACTTTGGTTGTTACATTTGTTTTTAACTGGTTATGACTTGAGTTATTGCTTTAGTCTTAGAATAATTCACCTTTATTCTTAAATCTTCTGACTGTAGGAAGAATTAAAAACTTAAAATCCAGAAGTGACCTGTGTTTAGATGTGGGACAAAATACATTAATTAAAAATAGAATTGTGATGAACCAGTGCAGATGATTAAAATGTCCTTTTTGCTTTGTAATGACAGTAACCTCATACAGTGATCCTTAAAGCTCTTAATATAAACCTAAAGTTGCTTTTTGACTGTTGACATGTTAGAAGAGGCTATAAAACATTGAGTCATTTAAGAGTGAAGAGTATAAATGATTGATGATAAATCATTGTCTGCTTTGAGTTGCTAAAGTTAACATTTTTAATCAGCAAATTGGTGGTGGGGCTGTACCAAGGTTATAGTTTTGAATTTTTCTTTGTTTAATTTTTTATTTCGTTTTGACTTTTTGTTTTCAGTTTCAGTTTAGTTTTAATTAGTTTTCAATGCTGGTTTGTTAGTTTAGTTTTTATTTTTTGAAAATGCTTAGTTTTAGTTTAGTTTTTATTAGTTTTAGTGTTCATTTTAGTTGTTTTGTAATATGGAATACTTGTCAGGGGCGAGACCCAGAAGGGCCAGTAAAAGTATTGTGAAATAAAAACTCAAAACATCCTAAATCATTGTAAGTATTTGTATTTTCCCTCTTCAGCCTGCCATGCCATGACAGTTACTGGTTATAGTTTTCGTTATTTCGTTAGTTTTCATTAATCGTCCAGGAGTCTTGGAGCTTTTTCAGTGATGCACGGACACTTCGGTCTGTTACAGGAGCAAAGGACAAACAAAACATTAGTTTGCATTGTTCCTGATAGGATATATGGCTAAATAAATATGGAATGCATACATATTTCTTGGCTGATATAAACTTTATCATCTTAATAACAAGCAGCTGTATTCACTACAAGGGCAGTTGTCTCATTACTGAATCCACTTAAATCATGTTATTGACATGTTTGGGTAGGAGGAAACAGCTATTACACAAAGAAAGGTCTGGGATTAAACTCTACATGCAAGTGTAGTTTCCCTAAATAAATATCTCATCCTGTGTCCTTTTAGGGGCTAACAAACTAGTTACCGACAACTCTGCAGGAGGTGCAAGTTCCTCACAGTCGGTTTAAATGTTCCAAATTCAAATTTCTTAGTTTTTTGACAGAATTGTAAAATTTTGTCTTGATTTTTTTTACCTTCTCAAATTTCTCAGCTTCACTCTTTGTCATTTACAGATATGTCACTAGTAGGACACACTTAACCTTGACCACATTCCATTTCTTGTCTTTAATCATGAATTTTTCTAGTGTGAATATTGGACTTTACTTTTCCTTTACATGTGTGATTGCACAGTGTATGTCTAAGCAGTTTAAATACAAAGCTAATAGCTTATAAATGACAAATTGTGACAAGAATCCCCAGTCGAGGTCTGAATGGTAAGAATGTGGACAATCCAATGACTTTTGGATGTAGAATTTATAGAAATTCAGAAATATATTCAAAATATATAATAACTATCACTCCACAGATACACCAGACTTATAAAATATCTATTCTTATATGGTAAATGGTCTGTACTTTGTCTTCCAACCACTCAAAGCTGCTTTTACACTACATGTCACATTCACCCACTCATTCACTAAGTGCCAATCTCCAATCAGATCTTTGCCCATTCATACCCGATGGCTAGGCCACTGGGAGCAATTTGGGGTTCAGTGTCTTGCCCAAGGACACTTCGACATGTGACTGTAGCAGTCAGGGATCGAACCCCCTACCTTCTGATTGAGAGATGACTAACTCTACAACTGAGCCAGAGCCGATATATCTATGTGTTATAACTTAGTAAACAAAAACCAGTTTGGCACAGGAGAAGTTTAGTAAAAAGGTGCGTTTCTTAAGCAGCCTACCTTTCTATTTTAGGCATCTGTTGAATAGTTTCAGGAAGAGGTTTTCCAAAACTCTCTGGAAGGAAAAGAGCAGCAAAGGCAGACACAGCAGCCATAGTCGCCAATATGATATAAGGAAGGTACTTGAAGTAAATACCTAAAAAAGGACAAGGGGATGTTAGATGGGAGAAAAGTATGGGTCCTTTATGTGTGTGTATTTTAAGATTTAACAGCCCAGACTGAACGTGTGGGTCAGTTAGTCTATCATTGGAGCTGCTTAATAAGCTAAATTTCAGATTAATAGTTATTATTATTATTTAAACCCAGGTTACTCACTCAGGTGTAACAACAATGGTGCAAAGCAGCTCCCCAATCTTGAAATCATGGTGCATATCCCTGTCCCTGTGTTCCTGAGCACTGTCGGGTAAAGCTCCGAAATGTAGGCAAACATCAGGTAGGAACCAGTGGCGATGGAATATTTAGCAAACATCTCCAGTGAAAGAGCCAGATTTGGAAGACCTTAAGAATAAAATAATAATAATAATAAGTTTATAATAATAATAATACATTTATTTGGTATAGCACCTTTCACAGAGCAGAGTCACAAAGATCTTCACAAAACAACACAACAACAACAATACATTACAATAATAGTAATAACCATGAATAGAACTGAACAGAGAAAAACTACAAATGTGCCTGAGGGATCTGCAGGGGATGTAGGGATGGAGTAGGTCTGAGATGTGCAAAGGTGCCTGATCATGCAGAGCTTTATAAATGAAAACAAGGACCTTAAAATTAATTCTGAATTGAACTGGAAGCCAATGTAATGAAAATAACTTGTGACTTGACCTGCTGGACCTGGTCAGCAGCCTTGCTGCAGTGTTCTGGACTATTTGTAGACGGTCGAGGGAAAACTTACTGAGGCAGGTGAAAAGGGAATACCAATAGTTGAGCCGGGAAGAAACAAAAGCATGAATAAGCATCTCTAACTCGGTTTGTGACACAACAGACTTTAGTTTGGCAATGTTTCTTACATGGAAGAAACATGAACGGGTTCATGACCTAATGTGTTGTTCAAAGAGCATTGCCTGATCAAAGATGACTGATTGGATTTTACAGCAGAAGAAAGGGATCCAATACATGTTGCAACCTTGGAAGCAATGCTATGAGAGGCAATGATAAGGACCTCCGTCTTATTCGTATTTATCTGAAGGTAGTTGTCGTTCATCCAGTCCTTTATGGAAAACAGACAGCTGAGCAAAACAGAGTTTTTCAGTGTCACCAGGCTTAAAGGATACATACAACTGAATGTCATCAGCATAAAAATGATATGAGATTCCTTGAAATCTGCTGATAACATTGCCTAGTGGGAGCATATATAAGGAAAATAAAATGGGACCCAAGACAGAGCCCTGAGGTACACCACAGGACAGAGTAGCAGTCTCAGACATGTATGGACCAAGTGTCACAGAAAAACACCCATCTGAAAGATAGGAGGAGAACCAGTCCAGGGCGCTCCCAGAGACACCCACCCACCGCTTGAGTCTGTCAATCGAAATGCTGTGATCTACAGTGTCAAATGCCGAGCTAAGATAAAGGAGTACCAAGACTGAGCATTCACTTGCATCAGAGGACATCATAATATCATTGGAGACTCTGAGAAGAGCTGTTTCCGTGGAGTGTTTCTGACAGATACCTGACTGGAATTTGTCAAAGATATTGTGTGCAGTTAGGACAGTATTGAGCTTTAGCAACAACTTTCTCTAAAATCTTTGAGATAAAAGGTAGCTTGGAGATTGGCCTATAGTTTTTAAGGACACATGGGTCAAGGTTAGAGATTGTACAACTGCAGATTTAAAATAAGGTAGGACACAACCAGATTGCAGTGAGCTATTTATAATGGAGACTAGGCAATGGCCTATTGATGTAAGCACATCTTTGAGTAGTGAAGTTGGTATGATATCCACTGGACTAGAGGGAGGTTTCATACTGCCCAGTAAGTCAGTTAAGTCTTGAATGGAGACGAGAAAAACTAGAATTGATGCCTGAGATGGATAGGCCAAAAGTGGAGTTGAGGAAGGGGTGATGCTTGCTTTACATCTCTGTAAAGCAAGCATCCACAAAGAAGGACAGGAATTTATTGCAGTCCTTATTTGAGGAGACCGGCGCATGAGGGGGTGCTGGAGTGACAATGTTGCTGACAGTGTCAAACAGGACTTTTGGGTTGTGTTTACTGTTTGCAATTAAGTTAGCAAAGTAAGATGTTCTTGCATCCTTAACCATGTTGTTATACTCAGGTAAAAGGTCTTTGAAATAGAGACGGTGGACATTGAGTTTGGTGGATTTCCACATTCGCTCCACCCTCCGACATTTTCGCCGAAAACAACGACACTACTGACAATACTGTCATTCAGCCAGGGGGATGAGTTTACAGAGGAGACAAGTCTTGTTTTCCTCGCAGCTACTTTGTCTTAAATGGTGGAGCAATGTGTATTAAAAGAGTTTAAAAGACAACTAACATCAGTTTGAGAAGACAAAACAGCACTTGTATTAAAAGTTGCAGAAAATTTCTCAGCTGAGCGGTGATTTAGGGTGCGAGAGTGACTGACATGTTTAGTAGGCACAACAAGATACAAACGTGGTCAGATATATGCAACTCCTCCAAGCAAATAGTCAATATTTAAACCAAGGGTAAAAGAAAAAGGTCCAAGGTATGACCCCTAACGTGTGTGGTTGGACACATGGATAAAATTAAAAGACTCTGTAGCGATGATAAAATCAGTGACAAAGCTGCAAGAAGAATCGTCGACATGAATATTAAAATCCCCAACCATGATAACTTTGTCAAACTCAATGATAGAGGATAAAAATTCACATAATTCAGAAATAAAACAAAAGAGGAATAAGCCCCAGTGTTCACCATTCGACTTGGAAAGCAGTTCCTAAAAACAACAGAAAGACCCCTCCACGGCCTGAGGACCTGGGGGTGCTGATGAAATTGCAATCTGGTGGACATAGTTCAATAAGGGGGGCGAAATCCATAGGCCTCTGCCACGTTTCGGTCAGAAACATAAAGTCCAAGCCTTTGTTATTGAAAAAATTGTTCAAGATGAAGGACTTGTTAGCAATGGAGCGAGCACTTATCAAAACCATCCTGAGGGGCACAGACCCTCTGCATTTAGCAGCAGAGGTCCGAGCCAGAGGGCGCAGGTGTCGCGGGACTGAATTGCCGCACACGGCTGAAAGCCTCACGCGGCGCGCGGCACTGCTTGTAATGACAGTCTCAATGGGATAGTGAACCCATGGCGGTGACAATGACAGAGGAGGGCGGTAGGGGGGGCTAGCAGCTGAAACCTGAGATGACCTGAGATGACCCCGGAGAAGCAGAGGGCCGTGACAATTCCGGGGTGTGTGTGTGGATGGATTAGCGGCTAACATTCGTGAGCCCAGCTTGTTTGGGTGCAGCCCGTCTCTTTTAAAATAGGACCATCTGTTCCAGAACAGGTTAAAACCCACAACGGCAGCCTTGCAGGCAGACTGAAGCCAGGTGTGGAGGCCAAGGAGTCTGCTTTTCAAAGTCTGTTTTGGTCAATTCAGACTGATGGACGGGAGTGTTGGAAGTAAACCCTGGAGCTTTTTTAGAACGTCAGTAACGGTGGCTCCTTGAAGGCAGTGTGTGATTGCATTAAAGAAGCGCACATTCCTTGTTATAGAATCGCTGATTATCAGGGTTGAGGGTGAAAACAGTGCCCGGGGGGAAGAAGGCTGGTTTGTAACAGGAGTAGGTACAGCAGGCTCAGCATCCGAAGTACGGGACACACTCACTGACTGTGGCTGGCTGGTCGTGACCGAGGACTGCTGCAGCGACGAGATGGTTTCTCTTCCAACAGAGGGGGCCCCCGCTTGGTAGAAGAGGGCTGGTTGTCTATCCATTTTTCTTTGGAAAGATTTCATCAGACCCTTAAGACTATGTTGCGGTCCTACTGTAAGGAGTTTGAGAGAGACTGGGATGATGGAACTCCCTTACTCCTCTTTGCAGCTAGGGAAGTGACTCAAGAATCCCTTGGTTTCAGCCCAGCAGAACTTGGCCCTTTGAAACTTTTGAAAGAAAAATGGATAGACAGCCGGCCCTCTTCTACCAACCTCTTAGATTTTGTATGTAACTTTAGGTCTAAGCTTAGCAAGGCTTGTGAAATAGCGAAGCAAAACTTGGGAGAGGCCCAAACCAGAATGAAGGGATGGTATGATAAGAAGGCTAAACACCGGGTGTTTTCTCCAGGTGACAAAGTGCTTGTCTTTTTGCCACTTCCAGGGTCTGCTTTGCAAGCTAAATATAGAGGACCATATGTGGTAGAGCGTCAGGTGAGAGAGCTGGACTACTTGGTCAAGACTCCAGACAGGAAGCGTAAAACTCGCTTATGTCATGTTAACCTTTTGAAGCCCTACTTTGAGAGGAGTAAGAATGTTTCCTCCCAGGTCAAACCTGTAGCTGTTTTGAGTCTGCCAACTTGTGATGATGATGATGATGATGATGATGATGATGATGCTGCTGTTGCCATTGTCAACCAAGAGAAGTCTCAGGGTAGGCTGCCAAATTCTAAAATCTTGGCCAATTTAGATTCCCATCTTTCCTATCTAGATTCTTCAAAACAATCTGACATCATTGAGGTAATAAAAAAACATGGCATTGCTGAACCCAGTGCCAGCTCTTGGAGCTCTCCTTGCCTGCTTGTTAACAAATCTGATCAGACACCTAGGTTTTGCACTGATTTTCGTAAGGTCAACTCAGTAACCAAGCCTGACTGTTTTCCACTGCCTCGTTTAGAGGACTGTATTGACAGAGTGGGATCAGCATCTTTTGTTACCAAGTTAGACCTACTTAAGGGTTACTGGCAAGTCCCCCTCACTGAGAGGGCACGTGAAATATCTGCTTTTGTGACCCCAGATGATTTTTGTCAGTACACTGTTATGGCGTTTGGAATGCGAAATGCACCAGCCACCTTTCAGCGTCTGGTAAATACAGTGTTAAGAGGTGTTGCAAACTGTGAGGCTTACCTTGACGATGTTGTCATTTACAGTTCTGTGTGGTCTGAACATGCTCAGCTTGAGTACGTGTTTGATAAGCTGGTTGAAGCTAATTTGACTCTGAACCTTGCCAAATGTGAATTTGGACAGGCCACAGTGACTTATCTTGGTAAAGTTGTTGGTTGTGGAAAGGTCTGCCCTATCAATGCTAAAGTTGATGCTATTGTGAGTTTTGGTGTGCCCTGTACTCGTCGTGAGTTGAAGCGTTTCCTTGGTATGGCAGGTTACTATCGGAGCTTCTGTAGAAACTTTGCCACAGTTGCTGCCCCTCTGACTAACCTTCTTAGTCCCAAGGTCCAGTTTGTTTGGACAGATGTTTGCCAGCTGGCATTTGAGAATTTGAAAGCCCTGCTAGCTAGCGCCCCCGTTCTTGCTGCCCCCAACTTTGACCAGCCATTTAAGTTGGCTGTTGATGCCAGTGATGTTGGTGTTGGGGCTGCCCTTTTTCAAGATGACGAATCTGGTGTTGAGCATCCATTGGGCTACTTCTCAAAAAAGTTTAATGTTCATTAGAAATGTTACTCAACTATTGAGAAAGAAGCTTTTGCTCTTATTTTGGCTCTTAGCCACTTTGATGTGTATGTGTCGTCCAGCCGACCCCCGGTGGTCTACACAGACCACAACCCCCTGGTCTCCCTAAGCAGGATGAAAAATTCGAACCATCATCTGATGCGCTGGAGTCTGTTCCTGCAAGGATTCAACCTGCATATCCAACATATTCGGGTGAAGGACAATGTGATCGCAGATGCCTTCTCAAGGTCGTAAGTGATCATAAAAACTTGTTTTTTTGTTAAAAATTTTTGTTTTGCTTATAGGCTGCATTAGAGCAACCCATTTATGGGAGGAGGTGTTATGTATCGAACTAACACTTTTTTCATTTGTCTGAGGCACTCCCTGACCACCATACTTCTGTGTGTTGCTGTGTGGCACTGCCTGGCCTCCATACAATCAACGTCTGATCACCTGCACCTGAGAGCTGTCTATAAAGGCCTGAGCAAGCTCCTCCCTCTCGCTCTCTCAACCAGCAGCCAGGACCAGACAATGGCTCCAGCCACCTTTTCCTTTGTTTAAAGATAGTTTTTTTGTACAATAAAGATTATTGTGATGGATTTAAAGCCTCTGACTCCTCTATGTTGCGTCCCCTGAGCCTGGGTCATAACAAGGGTGAAAACAGTGGCCGGGGGGAAGAAGGCTGGTTTGTGACAGGAGTAGGTACAGCAGGCTCACCAGCTCCGCAGACACATGCCTGTGTCTCCACAGGTACCTGGCAGCGAGTAGAAGCCTTTGCTTTGGGCTTCGCTCCCAGATGAAGCCACGGATCCCCCTGCAGGACTGAAGCAGCCTCGGGCTCTGGAACACCAGTAATCGTGGAGCCGGACCAAGGGACAGTGTGATCAAACAACAGTTCTGGAGTTGGTGTGGGGCAGTGGGAAAGGCTGGTCGTATTCCAGTAGCCAACTCCAGACGAGCTCAGGACTGCAAGGTTTTTCGCCTGCGTCATGGCAACAGTGGAAAACCCCAAGATGAGCTTGTCTTTCTCTCTGAGCTCGGCCTTCACTGAAGCAATGCTTTTCTTCAACTTTGAAATGGTAAGGCAGCAAGAAACACACTCAGATCCACCAGCAGCCATCGCAGTCATAGTCCGTAATGTAGGCTAGTAAAAAATAATAAAATCCTCAATCCTCGGCAGTCCGTAAGAGCAATAAAAGTTGTAAAATCCGCAGTAGAGGGTAAACTCCATAAAAGCACTTATCACTTAAAATAAAAGAAAAGGGATGTAGTGACTTGGCAGCTGACAGCACATACCAGCGTTTCACAGGGCCGGAAGAGCTTCCGTGTTGCAAGTATGGCCAGTAACTTCACAACAAAGTGTGCGATTGCTGAAAGCTTTGGTCCGGTAAAAATGTTTTAGATAGGTAAAACGAGGCTAAAAACTTTAACAGTAAAAACGACTTAATACGTGGGCAAAATGTCAGATACTGACAGAGCCTCCTACCGAACTCAAACACAAAAAATAACACAAAGGTCACACGTCTTTTTAATGTAGCCACTTCCTCCTCCTGTAACACTTAATATTTAGGTTGCTGCAAAACATGTGCCCGGGGATAAATAAAGTATTTCTGATTCTCATTAACCAAAGAAGCTTTTCTGAATAATAAATGCAGATGAACACGTTTTTCTGAGCATTTTTTCGGTGCTTACTTTGAGGCACTAGTTGAATGAGGTAAAGTGGCACTGCTTCAAAAAGCAAAGTGCTGATGACTGCCACTCGTCTTGGGAGGTAAACCAGAGCAAGCCAGCTGGAAACGGACGCTGGAACCTCCATTGCTGCAGAGAGGAAACAACTGATGAAGGGGTCGACATGGAGGTGGGCTGTGTTGAGGGATAGGCTATAGTATCCAAAAATCATAGTAAACCTGGACGAGAAGAAGATGCAGACATACAGCACAGATGTTTGAAAAGATATTTGCATATAATTAGCATATGACACATACTTTGTCACCTCTTGAATAGCGGCTTTGCTCTTAAAAAAAGAACAAAAAGTTTTGGTATAAGGACAAAAATGTGCATTCATTAATACATTTGGCCATGAATGTGTGCTTAGCAGACCCTTATTTATTCTAGAGGTATTCTTCACATAGAAAGTCTTATCAATGAATTTTACTGTGTCTAAATGTGCCAATCCTCTCTTTTATTTGCCATTATATTCCTGGAAGAGCTCTGCATAAGACTGGTTAAAAAGGAGGAGCCATCCTATGCACAAGTGTTGAAATGTGAAACATAAGGTCATATACTGCCTAAAGATTTACATCCTGAACAAGTTATATCTCTGGTGAGTCCTTAGGGATTGTTGCATAGTGTTTTAAGTGTGCAAATGAGTTACTTGACTTGAGTATAGCAACAAGTTTTTGACCAACTTGGTATGCATAGAATGATAATGAGAGATGTACATGTTTTACAGCCTCCCCTGGGAGATAAGCCCTGATCCAAGTTTTACATTATGTAAAATTTGAATCTTCTCTTTATTGTGTTTTGTTCATTTAAACGTCAGTATGAGTTTATGGGAAATCCTCAAACTGTTTACTTACAAAACCAGGCAGAGAATGAATGTCATGAATCTGAGTTGGCTGTTCCTCACCAGGTCCAAGACAGAGTGATGTTCTTTAGGTTGTGTTTCTGTCTCATCAACCTGAAAGGTACAAAAAATATCATCCTTTAATTTCATTATATTTTCAACATGAGGACATGACAGCTCCACAAAAGTGAAGACAAAACATCTGTAACACCGCCCGCTGACTGGCTGCAGTATAGGTCATAAAGCCCGCCTCCTACATGTTATCACATGTGACATGGGTTAAACTATAAAATCAAAATACACGTCAAATACATTTTTCAAAAACATGGTCTCTGTTATTATAGTTAGTTCTTATTATACTGATTTATGTCCAAGTGTTCATTTTTCTGACAAGTTTAGTTTTAATTAGATATTTGATGCTATAAAAAGGGGGGTGTAAAGTCATGATTGACAGCTCTGATTCCAATCCTGATACAGCTCCTAACTAACACTTACACTAGTCAGCCTCAACACGAGATGAGGGATCTTTGCTGCTTTGTCAGTAAGTTAAATGTTGTTTGTTTAATATGTCTTGGTTAGCAGAAGGTGCGGTATGTCAATACCACAGCTCCACCAGCCGATCCCTACTGCGCAGACACTGGCTCCAAATGTGCAAAATTGCAGCAGTTGCTCGGAGGATATTTTGGCTTCATTTTGTGGAGTCATTGTTTTAGACCTGCAAGATTAAAGTTAAAATCAACTTACATCACAGTCTTGAAAGATGACTCTTGGAGCCTGAACTTTGTTCCACTTAGCAGCCTTTCTCACTATGGCCTCTGCCTCCTCCACTCTTCCCTGAGTGAGGAGCCACCGTGGAGACTCTGGGATGAACCTGCCTCATTACACAACAGAGAGGAAGACAGAGAGAGTTTCAATCTGATGAGTCTTAAGTTATTTCTCTTGGGAAAATGTAGTCAATAATGATTACAATGTGTACTTTTTCAAAATCATATAATAATTACTTAAAATGTCTGATAAATGGGAGATTTCAGGGCGATTCCTAGTTAAACAACAGCCTCGTAAAACAGTGTTAGCTTTGCCTTGCTCCAACTCATGTTTAACTTCACTGACACTAAGTTTTGATAAAGACTTCAAGTCAGTATACCATTTACAGCACATCCATTCAGTATATACAGTATTATTGGGAAAAATATATAAATACAACATCCTCCATCACATTTGTCAATTTACAGTAAGCTTTCTTGTAGTGAGTGCCTCTTACCACCAGAAGGGGAGGTAGACCAGGCTAGACACAGACAAAGCCACCAGGAGAGACTTCCAGTCCCTTAAAAAGTAAGCAAACAAAGGCAGCATCATGTAGCCAATGGCAAAGCCTAAACACGTGCCCAGAGATGAGTAAAGGACTCGCACATTGCCGGTCAAGGTCTCAGCCCCTGCACGCAGAGATAAAGAAATGCAAAAAGAATGACATGTTGTGAAGTAAAAGGTAGCAAAAAATCTGTATCTGCTTTTATTGAAAATCTTACAACTTTGAATTTGTTTAAGCTTTATTTATAGAAAGGAATGGTCATACGTACCCAGCACTAAAGCACCTACAAAGTTGGACATCTGTCCCAAACCGTTGAAGAAGAGGAGGATGGTGAACGTAAGCCAGGAGACAGAGAAGATCTGAGCAAAGGTAAAGGCCGTCTGAACCGTCATGGTCGCAAAAAGAACAGGTTTCCTCCCAAATCTACAGATAAAAGGTGAAAGAAACACGTAGAAAAAATTAATTATGACCAAAATACAAAATACAACACATTGTGAGCCTTGCGGGCCCACCACCTGCAAGGATAGGCATAGGGGTTTGGGTGCAATGCAAACCGGGCAGCAAGCAAAGGCGGGGGCCTTGGCGTGCTGATCCCCGGCAGAATAGACTGGTTGCTGGCACGTGGAATGTCACCTCTCTGGTGGGGAAGGAGCGGTACCAACTAGAGATAGTTGGGCTCACCTCCATGCACAGCTCTGGCTCTGGAACCAATATCCTGGAGAGGGGCTGGACTCTCGCCTTTTCCATAGTTTCCCAGGGTGAGAGGCGTCGGGCGGGTGTGGGGAACCTCACAAGACCCCGGCTGAGCGCCGCTGTGTTGGAGTTTTCCCTGGTGAACGAGAGGGTCGCCTCTCTGCGACTGCAAGTTGCAGAGAGGAAGGCTCTGACTGTTGTTTGTGCCTATGCACCGAACAGCAGTTCGGAGTACGCGGCCTTCTTGGAGTCACTAGGTGGGATCCTGGAAGGGATCCCATCTGGGGACTCCATAGTTCTACTGGGGGACTTTAACGCTCATGTGGGCAATGATGGAGAAACCTGGAGGGGGGTGATGGGGAGGAACGGCCTGCCCGATCTGAACTCGAGTGGTGTCTTGTTATTGGACTTCTGTGCTCGTCATGGATTGGCCATAACAAACACCATGTTCGAACATAGGGTTGCTCATAAGTGTACCTGGTACCAGAGCACCCTAGGCTGTAGATCACTGATCGACTTTGTGGTCGTTTCATCCGATCTGCGGCCGCATGTTTTGGACACTTGGTTGAAGAGAGGAGCAGAGCTGTCAACTGATCATCACTTGGTGGTGAGTTGGATCAGATGGCGGGGGAGGCTGCGGGACAGGCCTGGTAAACCTAAACGTGTAGTGAGGGTGAACTGGGAACGTCTGGTGGAGGCCCCTGTCCACGCAGTCTTCAACTCCCACCTCCGGAAGAATTTCTCTTGCATCCTGGGGGAGGTTGGGGACATGGAATCCGAATGGGCCGTATTCAAAGCCTCCATTGTGGAAGCGGCTACAAGGAGTTGTGGCCAGAAGGCTGTCGGTGCCTGTTGTGCCGGCAACCTGAGAACCCGTTGGTGGACACGGACGGTGAGGGAAGCCGTCAGGCTGAAGAAGGAGGCCTTTCAGACTTGGTTAGCCCAGGGGTCTCCAGAGGCAGCAGACGGGTACCGAGTGGCCAGAAGGGCTGCAGCTTCTGTGGTTGCGGAAGCAAAAACCCGGGTGTGGGAGGAGTTCGGGGAGGCTATGGAGAGGGACTTTCGGTTGGCCTCAAAGAACTTCTGGCAAACCATTAGACGACTCAGGAAGGGGAAGCAGGGATTGGCTCAAGCTGTTTTTAGCAGGGGTGGAGAACTGCTGACCCAGACTGAGGATATTGTCGAGCGGTGGAAAGAACACTTTGAGGAGCTTCTGAACCCAGCCAAAATGTCCTCTGATGAGGAGGCAGAGTCTGAAGTTCCAGGGGAAGCCTTATCTATATCCGTGACAGAGGTTGCTGAGGTAATCAAGAAGCTCCTCAGTGGCAAGGCGCCAGGTGTAGATGAGATTCGCCCTGAGATGCTAAAGGCTCTGGACATTGTTGGGCTGTCGTGGCTGGCACGCCTCTTCAATGTCGCGTGGAGGTCTGGGACAGTAACTGTGGAATGGCAGACCGGTGTGGTGGTTCCCATTTTTAAAAAGCGGGACCGGAGGGTGTGTCCCAACTGTCGGGGTATAACACGATTCAGCCTCCTGGGTAAAGTTTATTCCAGGGTGCTTGAAAGGAGGCTCCGGCCGATTGTCGAACCTCGGATACAGGAGGAACAATGCGGATTCCAACCTGGCCGTGGAACAGTGGACCAGCTCTTTACCCTGGCAGGGCTGCTTAGGGGGGCATGGGAGTTTGCTCATCCAGTCTACATGTGCTTTGTGGACTTGGAGACGGCTTATGATCGTGTCCCTCAGGTGGTCCTGTGGGGGGTACTGCGGGAGTATGGGGTACCGGGGCCGTTGATACGAGCCATCCGGTCGCTGTATAACCAAAGTGAGAGCTGTGTCCGCATCCTCGGCACAAAGTCAAACACGTTCCAAGTGCGTGTTGGCCTCCGCCAGGGCTGTCCCTTGTCACCGATGCTGTTTGTGATTTTCATGGACAGGATCTCAAGGCGCAGCCGGGGGGAGGAGGGTTTCCAGTTTGGGGACCTCAGGATTTCATCCCTGCTTTTTGCAGATGATGTTGTCCTGTTGGCTTCATCAGGCTGGGACCTCCAGCAGGCATTGGGGCGGTTTGCAGCCGAGTGTGACACGGTTGGGATGAGAGTCAGCACCTCCAAGTCTGGTTCTCTGCCGGAAACCGGTGGATTGCCCCCTAAGGGTGGGGAGTGAGTCTTTGCCTCAAGCGAGTTCAAGAGTTCAAGTATCTTTATGTTTCATTTTATTATGAAGGATAAATGTAGCTCTTTTTCAGTGGTGTTGTGCCAATAACTACTGTTGTACTTTACACCGTGTATTAAAGTAACACCAGTCTTAAAAAATGGCGGCATACATTTTATATACTGCTGTACATCACATGGAGATACTGTTTTCACTACCTGTCTGAGAGCTGTCCTGCGAAGAAGGATCCAGAAAAAACTCCCAAGTAGAAAATGGCGGAGATGATCGGCTGCTTCCACTGCTCGCTGCACACAAGGTCAAACTAGAATATCAACACAAAAACACTTAAACAATTATATACTTTGACGGGAGGATACTCATGTTCATGTTCTGATTATGTTTTAATAGATTGTTATGGGTTCTCTGCTGCTGTTCTATACAACATTTAAAAATCCTTTTTATTCATGTTGAACTTAGTTGGTTTGTCTGTTTATTTGTCATGGATGATGCTGGCAATATATATTTATATATTCTTTTGTTAATTATATTGTGAACAATCCCAGCAACTGACAGACACTAACAATGTAACGGATTAATCTTTCTTACTTGCAAACCTCACAACCCAATAAGATTACATTAAGTGTCTGTGGCATATGCAAACTTTTACTTACAAACCAAACGTGCAAATCTCGGCAAAGAGTTAGTTAATTAATGAGAATCCCAGAGTAGCCAAAACAGGTTTTTGAAATATTACACCTGCCAACAGTGAAGTAATTTCCTTTCTGACCAAATTAAATTATTTACTGACTTGCTAAACTATAATGTACAACTGTGTCCTTAAATGTCTGCTCATGCAGACTCTCTTCATATTATCCATTCATAATGTGCTTCCATTTTAAGTAACGGTAAAAAAAAATCCACAGTCCTGTTACTGCGTAAAAAGGCGTACTAAAGTTTAGGATAAAACACATATGGGGCTTCAGCAGTGTGAGTTTGACCACACGAAATGCTTTCTTCCAAAGTTTCAGTTCCTCATAGCACCACTGCAGCACAGCAAGGAAAACAGTTTTGGGAATCACCTTAGGAGGGGATCTTACAATGTCCAGTATGAAGAGACGGAAACTTAGCAAAACCTGTTTAACACAATATTTCAGAAATGGTATTGGGCCTTGTTAAAATGACCTGACTAAAGTCAATCCAAGCACCACCAATAAAATATCAGAAGAAAACTTGGCAAGTTGAGTTTCAGGATGTGTATCTTTTAGGCCAATGAGAAGATGGCACAATGTAAAGAAGAGGAGAACACACACACACACACACACACACACACACTATATTATGTGTTGGATTCAAACAGAAAACAATGAAACAAAGTCATGAGAAATTTAGATAGAAAGATAGAATATCCATCTTGCTTCAAGATAGTAATATCATAGTGATCATTTTGTTACCCAAAAATCTGTTGGACTTATTCTGTGTTGTCTTACATAGTGTATGTAAGACTCCTAAAATAGGTTATATTCAAAAGCTTTCCATCTTTAAGGCCGTGCAAATACAAATCACACGATAGAAATCAGAACGAATGATCAAATGCAGAGACAAGAACACCTGGCAGCCGAGGTTGGAGTAGCAGGCTTGATGACCTACTATACAAAATGCAACAACTTAATTAAATGTCAATTTAATTAAATGACTCACTGGTTGTGTTAGCATTTATGAGCTTTGATGACAGACAGTATGTGTGCCTGATGCTCTGGCACAGTTTTTGTCTTGTTGGATTCTAGGAAATCGGCCACTCCCTTGACATTTCATTTAGTACTGCTTTAAGTTTGAGAAGCGTCCAAAAGCTGCAGAGAAAAAGCTAAACGTTAAATAAACAGTGCAGATTGGAAAAGAAAAAACAAACACAGGCAGGAAGGGGCTGAGGGGTGCACATGCAGAGACAATAAGAGAAACATAAAGCAAAATTTGAAGGATGAGGAGGGAGATTGAGGGAATATGAAGAGAATAAGACAGTAAGCTTGCACACTCACCTCAGACACTATGGTAGACTGGTAGATGTCTTTGCTGTAGCTCCACCCGTCCACACAGCGCTCCTGCTCCAGCTCAGTGAGGTTGACATCCCTGCCAGGAAAGAATCCCTGAGCAGAGAGATTTCTGACTACATCCAACTTGTATCTGCTGCAACTGATCCGCTCCTGTTTCCCATTCACCATCTTACAGTAACAAGGACACAAACTGCATTAGTTGTATTAATGACATTTCTTTAGGGACTTTATCCTTGTATTACGTGCGGGAGAACATAAAGCTACACAAAGCAGAGTCACAATGACTTTCTTCATCTTTGTTGCACTTAACTAAATTCCATTATTTCGCTAGATAACTACTTCCCATCACACAACTATAATCTTGTTGTGTCACTCAGTTGGCTGCTGTTGGAAGAGTTGATTTTAAACACGGCTGTTTGCTCGCAGTGTGATTACAAGTCAGCGATCAGCAGTGTGATAAGAAGTCAGTATTTCCATTCAGATTTCTATAACTTGTCCCGAAGTTTCAATTAAACGACGGAGATGTCCGCTCAGAATGAACAGTCGCTCGCCCGCTCTCATCGTTGAGGGAGAGCACTGAAACAGTGACAGGACTCACAGGACATCAATCACACGTGAAGTCGTGGCAACCAAATAAACAACAGCGCGACCAGTTTACTCCTCACACAGTGTTCTCACGGCAAAAAAAGACAGCATCCGATGACACAATCATGCAGTTCTGTTACGCAATGTGAACAATCATACTGTGTATCTCCGTATGTCCCTACTGTAAATATATTGATCGCTGTTTATAGAGCTTAAAAGGTGCAGATGTCATTCGGTAACGAACGATCGACCGTTTTGATCGCTAAGTCATAAATCACGTCCCTCGTGCACACGCGGCTCACGTGCTGTTTTGAATTGTGAGAGAAAATATTTTTGTGACTTAAACAGACTGCTGATTAAGACAGTCAAAAACGCAGACAGGGAGACAGACAGAAGGAGGGGGGATCTGTGCAGAGAGAAGAGGTGCAGGTGTGTTGGGGGATTAGATTGTGAATGAAAGTAGATTGCGAATTATAACTTAAAAAGGTGAAGAAGAGAGTACAATTAAAGTGTGGAAGTGTTTTGTGCTTCTCGCAGAAATCATTGATATATGCGAGTAATTGCGATCAGGACTTAACATAGACTTATGTGGCTTTAAAATTAAAACTGTACTGAGCCAATCATATTCATAATCATACGTGTTTTTCTCATGTATTAATATTACTGTTTTTAATTGTTGATGTGATTCTGATCTTGTTTTGTGAAGCACTTTGGGCTGCATCTTTGCATGACGTGCTATACAAATAAAGTTATTATTATATTCTGTATGATTGCATGATGTGTTAGCAGGAACATTTTCTAGACAAAATGCAAGCTTGAATCTAAATATTACTGATAGCACTTTGTACAACCACTTAAGGAAGCAGATGCTAATATTACTTTAAATACAAGTGTAATAAGTAGGATATACTATTCTAATAAAACATGTCATTATTCTACATAATAATAGTAATAATGTAATTCCTTTTTCAACTGGCTGCATAATTTCTGTGCAAAAGAATAAAAAAAACTTTAGAGGAGCTCTCGAAGTCTTACCTTCATTGGTATGATGGCTTCACGCCACTCTTCAGTCAGGTTGCCCTCAGGAACAAGGCAGTGGTGGTCTGGCACGTCCATTAGGAAGACGAGCGTAAAGGCACCAAATCCATTTGGCACAATGCTGATACAGAGCAGGAAGAAGATGACCTGCTGGAAACGTCCCCACTGACCCAGAAAAGCGATGCTGTGAGTGTAATCCTTCATCGTCAGCCTCCTCTAGGACTTTTGTTCTATCTTCCAGAAACTGTGACTTGCACAGTCAAATACCTGAACGATTGGTTGCCTTTTCTTTACACAATAAGCTGTAGTTATGTAAAGATGTCTCCAGCCACCGCCCTGTGCCAAATTAAAACTGTGTTTGTGGTTATACTTCCTGATCCTGACAACTCTTATTAAAATGACATCTGTTTTCTTACATCCCATTCTGACATTCACCCATGTTTTCCTATTTGAGATTTGTTTACAGGTTAGAACAGTGGAGGGCACACCTACACTCATTTGAGTTATTTCAGAAATTCCAGTTTTTTTAATATTATAGGATTAAAATCACAACATTTTTATCAATCAAAACGTGAAAAAAAAAAAGGCAAGTAAAAAAATTTAAGTAATTAAACACGACACTACAGTCTTATTCACATCAATTATATTAATTGTAATGCCAGTGATTAAAACCTCTTACAGGCCTATTTCTGAACCCTAGGATTCTAATAATGGAATATTTACTGCTGCTGTAAGATGTTACTGAATGTGCCCTGAGGAGAGAACGTACATACGTACCTCTGGGCTACCAAGAGCTCTTAATAGAGCTGTGCAATAATTTGGAGACAGCAGTGCAGAGCCATGGCAGAGTTTATAACCAGGACTACTACACAGGTTCTTTCAGCCTTGGGCTTTTTAGGCAGTGGGACATTTCAGAGGGAGCTAGAAGGGATCTGTCACAACAGGTTTGGTCTTTATGCACAAACACAACTGAGGATAATTACCTGTCTATTTGAATAATAACTTGATCCTCAACTGGAAAGTCAACACCTACCTTCAGGGCTTTTGTATCAAACTGCAGTGTAAAGCTGAAGTGTCGGCATAACTCCTGTGTTTTTATTGTCACTGTTTGTTAATCCTTCTTGAATTCCTCGAATTTAGAACCAAAGAGATAAAACAAAGAAGAGTTTGTTTTTACTGGGTATGAAACAGACAACATTTTTTATGAAAACTGATACTTCTATATGGTTTAAAGGCAAACAAGACCATAAGGAAGAAGTTAGACTGTCTTTATATAGTAAATTAGTAAACACAGTTAGACAGTTAAAAGGAGGTAGAATGAGATATTTCATTAGAGAATGCTAATATGCAGGTACAGGACAGTATTAACAAAGAGGTTACACATACTGCTTTGTCCACAGGGGTCGCCAAAATCCACACAAAGTGAAAGTGCCTCACAGTTACCATGTATTAATGAATCACAGTTGAGTTTCCAAAAGCCCTAAAGGTTCAGGTGTCTCTTTTTGAGTAATGCAGAGACACGTCAACCTGTTCTAGAGGAAAAGAAAAAATGATCTGGGTGAAAAAAAGTGGAACAAGTACTGTAAAGGCCTAATGAATGTTTCCTCACTATATAACCATCACTATTCCTGAAGCATCTCACCTTTCTCTCCTGGGCATCTGATTCATAGTTTGAGGTAGAGGTTGTCCAAAGCTGAGAGGGTGGCAAAGGCAGACACAACAGTCCCCAGTGTAATGTATGGGAGGTACTTAAAGTAGGGGGGATGGACAGTTATCATGGGGACGAAGCCTGGGTGTGGATATGGAAATACTTCCACCTTCAATGTAGATTAAATCAAAAGTCAGATGAAGATTTAAGACCGGGGGTCCGTTTCAGACAGGTGGCTCAACAAACCTTCTTACTCCCGACTGTGGTTTGATTTACCCTGAGCTGAAAGTCGCTGGCTTTTTGGTTTCAGAACAGCTGATCTGAGTTAGTTCAATCGACTCTGAGTAGGTTCAGCCGGAGTTAAGTGCGTGCACGCTGACTATAAAAAGCCAGTATTAATGGAGCCCCGATACCACGATTCACCATGGCAACGGTGCACAAAAAGAGGTCCTCCTGCGTCACACCAGTGGAGCTTGAAATCCTCGCGCGGACATTCAGCGAATAAGAGCATGTTTTAAGACAAATAAAGTAACACGGCTGCAGAGAGAGAAGCGGCGTGGGAAGAAACTGTGGAAGATGTGTGTCGGCGTGGCTTATTAGTCCGTTGTACTGTACACAAACAAGGAAATAAAGGACTCTACTTCTTCGCTGCTGTATTTCACTAATTAATCGGTGTCTTTTGAGAAATTGTTAGACACATTTTGCTGGAACATTCATTTTTCTGTTGACAACATTACATGACAATAGTGGACTGTACACTCGCCACCGCTAATCGTTACAAACGTGTCGTCTCTGCTTCTGTTTTCTTAAAATAACGTAATGCCACGGAAACATCGAGTAAGTAGAGAGGATAGTCAAATCGATGAACGCGTCACAATAACTCAAACTCAATACATCTAAAGCATGAGTCATCTGTGGTGTAAAAGAACACATTAACTGGTCAACTGAAGTTTGAATTAACCTGTGATGTTCCGCTGTGTGCGGCTGTGGTTGCAAAGGCGATCTCAGAGCTTGTTTTTATGATGCCAGAGCACTGATGTGCAGAGATGACAAAAAGATATCCACAAGGGGGCGCTGGTTTGGCTCGGTTGGTAGAGCAGGCGCCCCATGTATAGAGGCTACAGTCCTCGTCGCATTGATCGCAGGTTCGACTCCCGGTCTGCCGATCCATTTGGTGCATGTCATCCCCCACTCTCTGCTCCCCACATTTCCTGTCTCTCTTCAGCTGTCCTATGAATACAGGCAAAAAGCCAAAAAAAATAATACTAAAAAAAAAAAAAAAAAACACAAGTAACTGTCAAAAACTCTTGAATTCAGTTTCTAGGTTATCTTGCTGCACAGTCTCAGGAAACTCCAAACTGCAAATCCGTTTAAAACGATGTCTGATGTAAGTGACTGTGTCGATACCTGTTCAATGCTACAATAAACTGTCACATCGTTCATGTTGCCTTTTTATATTTGTGCCATGGCAGTTTTAATGTGTTAACACTTTCATACAGAATATACGTAGCACACTGAGTCTCAAGTATAAATGTATGCCGAGTTTAAAGCGTTCAAATTGTGGCGATACGCCCAGGTTAACTTGTGATAGCAGCCTACACAAGCAATGCATGTCTCATATCACCCTCTATTGTAAGTTTTGCAAATGTGCTATTCAGAATGCTATTTTTGCAGAATAAGTAGATTATAGTTTTATTAATATGTGCATACCACTTTACCTTTTGTGGCAACAGAGACAATAAATCGTCCGTATAGAAAAAGAGGGATACCGGATGCTCCAAGTAGCAAGGTGTTAAACTCCAGGGCCCATATTCACAAACATTCTCAGAATACTCTCAGAGAGATCCTAACTTTGCTTAAAAACGTCTAGCAAGTAGTCCTAGCCTGGGAGTGATTTAGGAACACTCTCAGAGCAACTCTGAGCAAGGAAGGGAAAGAAACTTTTATCTTAGTGAGGAGGCGTGGTTGATTACCCCGTTGCTAGGTATGACACATTCTTTCAGAAGCTGCGATTGGCTGATCCAAAAAAAAGCTCTTTCAGAGATGATGGGCAGAGAAGGACGGTGAAATCTATCGGCCTAATCACAGAATTTACTCAGACATTGTGTAATTATGAACACCATTTTATGTACTGAACATCTCTGTTGAATAAATTGTAAGCCACACTTTAAAGTATTCAGATTTTTTGGATGCATTATATAGTAGAGGGCTGTACCCACTAATTACAAAGCCCAGTAGAGTAACCACAACTAGTGCAACATTGATTGACAATATATTCACAAATGTCTTGGATAACAGTATAACTAGTGGGCTAATAATAATAAATGATATACTGTAAGTGACCATTTACCTGTATTTGCAACATTTAATTATCAATTACAGAGAAAGAAAGCAGAAGATTGTCACAGATATATAAGGGTAAGGACTGATGAAGCAATTAATACCTTCAGAAATGACCTCTTAAAACAAGACTGGAGAGGGGTTTATACAGATGAGGTAAATACTGCTTATGATTCATTATTAAATTGTTATTTGGCTCTCTATGATAAACAGTGTCCAACAGTTTTACGTAAGCATAAACGTAGATATAATAAAAAACCCTGGATAACAAAAGGTTTACAAAATGCATGTAAAAAGAAAAACAAACTGTATAGTGACTTTATAAAATCTAGAACAGAGACTGCTGGAAAAATTGTACAAAAATAAGTTAACCAAACATATTGAGAAAAGCCAAAAAGCAATATTATAATAAGATTTTACATGTAAATAAAAATAACATTAAGGGTACATGGAACATTCAAAATAATGTAATAGGGAACAAAATTAGATCAACAGATCTACCCAGTCATTTTAAATGACAATAAGGTGATTAAAAACATGAATGATGTGGCTAATTAATTTAATTCTTTTTTTGTAAACATTGGGCCTAGCTTGGCAAATGACATTACAAAAAAAAACGGACAAACAGGAAGTAGTTGGAAAGGGGAAAATAGGGTGCTGCAGTCAATCTTTCTAGGAGAGGTGAGTGAAAGTGAAATACTATCTGTGGTAGCTAAAACAAAAAACAGGACATCAACTGATAGTGATGGAATTGACATGAACATAGTAAAAAAGACTATTGATTGTATAATTAAACCATTAAGTTATGTTTGTAATCTTTCATTTAGAACAGGTGTTTTTCCGGATAGGATGAAAATAGCTAGAGTCATTCCACTTTTTAAAGCAGGAGATAAACACAGTTTTGACAATTATAGACCAGTATCAATGCTATCACAATTTTCTAAAGTACTACAAAAATTGTTTGTTCAAAAATTTGATAGTTTTATGGAAAACAATAATTTATTGAGTGAGAGTCAATATGATTTTTGGACAAACCGGTCTACAGGTCTAGCAATAATGAAAATAATAGAAGAAATCACAACAGCAATTGATAGACTCATTCTGTTTGCCTGCAATATTCTGTTTACTAATTCTCCTGTCATTTCAGACCCGGTCATCCTCATCTCTCAGCTCCCCTCACCCATAGTTCACTCACCCCGCCTCCTCTCCAGTTCCACCTCCTAACCACTCCTACCTCATCTAGACAAGTCCCTGCACCTGTAGTCTCACCTCACCTGCTCTTCATTCCCTAATCACTGCCTACACTATTTAACTTGTGCTTCCCCACTCACCCTCTGCCAGATTGTCATAGTGTCTCGTACCTATACCTTCCAGCGTTTTGTATCCTGCCTGATTATCTGTTTTGATCCTGTTATCGACCCTGCCTGTTTCCCGACTCTGCCTCAGCCTGATCCCTCTTACTTGGTTTGCCTGCCTGGATATTTTTCCTTGTAAACTGTTTACTGTTTCAGTAAAGAAACTATTTTTTGTGAACTCTGTTCTCTGAGTCGTGCATTTGGGTTTGTTTTTGGTTTTGACTTGTGACACAATAGATCATTCAATTTTAATCTCTAAGTTAAATACATATGGTGTGAGAGGGGTTGCTCTAAACTGGTTAACTAGTTATTTAAACAACAGACAACAATATGTGCAATTTGCTGGTAAAACATCAAACTATATGAAAATAAAATGTGGGGTTCCACAAGGTTCGGTATTGGGGCCGAAACTTTTTATTTTATATATTAATGATATTTGTGAAGTTTCAAAATTATTGTTTGTTTGTAAATTATTTGTTTTATTTGCAGATGACACAAATTTCTTTTGTTCAGGAGATAATTTAAAAACGTTATCTGAAAATATTGAAAATGAAATGGTTAAACTAAAATCTTGGTTTGATGAAAATAAGTTATCGTTAAATTAAAAAAAAACTAAGTTCATGATTTTTGCTAATATAAGAAAGGATGAAGTCTTATCTATTGATGGAGTTAACATTGAGAAAGTACCTGAGTTTAGATTGTTGGGAGTTATAGTGGATGAAAAACTGACATGGAAATCCCATATATCATATGTTAAAAAAAAGGTGTCTAAGAAAATTTTTATTTTGAACAAAGCTAAGCATGTTTTAGATTGTAACACAATGAGAATGTTGTACTGTTCACTTATACTGCCTTACTTTATTTACTATGTAGAAGTGTGGGGTAACACGTATATAAGCAATATAACGCCATTGTTTTTATTACAGAAAAGAGCACTTAGAATTATGCATAAAGTTGAATATAGAGAACACACCAATAGATTATTTATTAAGTCAAGATTATTGAAATTTATAGAAATAATAGAATTGCCGACATTATTAGTTGTGATCAAGGCTAAAAACAGAGTATCATGCAAAAACTGTGTTTGCCTCAGATGATGATCATCACAGAAGGAGATTTGATTTTAAGCATCAAGTTGCTCGGACCACTTTAAAACAAATGTGTGTTTCTATTGTCGGTGTGAAACTTTGGAATACTCAACAGAAGGATTTTAAAGGTTGTACAAATATCTTTCAGTTTAAAAAAATGTACAAAGAGGGACAAATTAGACAATATGCAAATGAAACTTGACTTTATTTCTTTTGTGCCTGTAATTTTTTTTACTTTATACGTTATTTTATTTTATGATGTCGTAACCAAGGGTGTAGATAATGGTGTAGGTTATTGGAAATGACAGACCATCTAAAATGTATTGTGTTCTAATAAGGGGCAGATAAATAATAAGAATTATATTCTTCTTTCTGCTCCTTTCCTTTCCTTTCCTTTTCAGACATGAAGGGCATGGATTTTTTATTTGAAATGTGTATTGTGGATTTGTGTACCGGTTTGGTGGTATGTTGTGCATTTTTCATGAAAGGAAGGAATGAATAAATAAATAAATAAAATAAAATAAATATAAAGCCTACAGAATGTTTGAAACATGCTCATCTTCACATGCAGTTATATTTACTTGATCACTTTTATTTACCATGCTGCTAATTTTAGTACTTGATCTAACTGCTATTAATGAGGGAAACGGGAATCTGCAAGCACAGGTGAGATAGTTTACCTCTTACTTGTAACTGCTGTCAAAGTTAACTTAAATTCAGAATGAAAATATGCCTGTGCAATAATACGGATGTGCGTCCCATACCCAAGCCCGCTATACCCATGCCTATTCCCTTTAATTGAGATCACTCAGCTGATTGACGGCTGCGACAGACCCAAGTCATCACTGCTGCACTTTGCATTTTTCCAGTTGCCAAATATTTTAATGTTGTGATCACTTTCATTTCTGGCAATATCGCGTTGTTGCGTCGCATCTCTAATGAGATCTACCACAAAAATGATCCCTGCACGATCCACTCTGTAGGCTATTGTTTAATTAGCTCACTGTTATTCAGTTTTGAGAAATGTTCTCCTATCTCTCCGTCTTTCTGCCATTTTCTTCTCTGCTTAAGAAACTCTTAAGCCTCTTAAAAGTCCTCCTCACTACTCCTAACAGTTTCTCACCTTAGGAGCTCTCTTAAGGGCTGAGATGCTTTCTGAATAACATTTATCTTTACCAGGATCTAGTCTTAACTTTAAGGGGCAATTCTTAGAAAACGTCAAAATTCTAAGAATTTTCTTAGACTTTCTTCACTAGGAGCAACTCTTTGTACTAGGAAGCTTTATCAATATGGGCCCAGGAGCTCTTGAAGACTAAAAAGTTAGCTGTGAAGGAAGGGACGCTGTATTTAACAATACCACTAGGAGGGGACATTGCTTGCCAGGAGAAGGCATACCTATCATACCACACAGCTTATCCTACCAACAGTCAAGTTTCAAACAAAAATACGCACCTCGGTTTATGTTGGTGATCTCAGTAAGGAGCTAAAATAAAATTAAACATTTCTAGGACAACATAAATTATTTCCAGGATTTTTGGTCATTTCAATTTCCAGGTGTTTCCAGGACTGGAAAACTAGTCTCGTGTGGGAACCTGAATCTGAATCTCAGTGCAGACAAAGCCTCGAGTGCCCACATATGTAATGCAGCGGTACGTAAGAATGCAATGGAGAAAAAAAGTAGTGTAGAGAAAGTAGTACTGAGCCAAGGCCTGTAACATAATATGAAAATAATGCATCAGAAAACAGAAGTCTATTGTAAAACGAGTTCGATAGGTTTGCAAAAGTAAGTTCATCAGCTAATGTGTACACAAGATCGTCTTTTTCAGTATCTTTCCGAGAGATGAAGAATTTAATAAGTTACAATTACAAAAATCCATATCCGTTGGGTATGATGCTGGCAACAAGCACGAAGAAAACAACCTGCTGGAAGCGTCCCCACTGACCCAGGAACACTGTAGCTTCAGCAAAATCCTTCATAGTGTTATCCTTCTTTTCTGACTTCTGTAACTCTTTTCCTGCATATGTTTGCCTTCATATCTCCTGACACCTATTGATGCCTTGTAAAGCATGCATGTCAAAGCATGATTTAAAAGGCGTAGTTGTTTAAAAAATCTATAGGGGATGAGGTGAGAGTGCTGAAGGTCATAATGAGCAGTCCTTGCCACTGCCACTGCAGTTTACTACCCTGAATTAGGACATTGGTAGCTCTCAGAGCAAGCAATATCACACAACAGGGAGTGCTGGTGTAAAAAGTTTTTTTTTAAAGATAATTTTTTTGGCTTTTGCCTTTAATTGACAGGACAGCTGAAGATAGACAGGAAAGCTTGGGGCGCCTGCTCTACCAAATGAGCTAAACCAGCGCCCCAAACCTAAAATCTAAAATGTTGCACGACATAAAGTACAGCATAACTCATTTATTTTCCCAATAAATCAGAATTTAGTATGTTTTGAGACTATCCAAACTAAACAGAAATAGTATTCCTTACATTACTAACTGTGTTGTTGCATGTTAAATTGTCAAAATAAAACCAGAATAAACTGCTTAAATCCCTGGTGACTGTAGTGTTTCTATATTGCATATGGTGTGCATGCTAACAGCATTTGTGTTTAAAGCGTATGGAGAAATTAAAACTTGTGACAGAATTTATACATCTGTAAAAAATATAGTCCTGTAAAGTACATGGGGTTGTGTTACACTTCCCCTCTCATGGTACAGTATGATGATAAGGAACACATGAAAAAGGATGGTCATTAACACAGGAGAGACATTGAAAATGGATCATCAGATATATTTTTCTTACTTGAAATGAGGCTTCAGAGATCTATAGATTACAAAGGTAATAAAAACTAGAATTCACAGATGCTGTAAAAAAACAAAACAAAACAAAAACTTGTGTCAGGACTCTGCAACTAACATACAAACAATTTTTGCTACACATTAACAACTGTCTAGTGACAGATTTGCGTTCTTTTTTTGTGATGTGAAATGTGGGGAGTAGAGAGTGGGGGATGACATGCATCCAATGGATTTGGATTCTTTTAAAAACTATATACAGGTGGCGGTTTAGCTCAGCGGTCAAAGGACAGAGGCTATAGAGGCCTTGATGCAGCCGCCCCTGGTTTGACTCCCACCCTCAGCCATTTACCGCATGCCCCCATTTCTTCTTTGCCTGTTTCCAACACTATCCACTGACAATAAAGGCATAAAAGGAAAACATAAAACATAAAACATTCATATAGCATGTATATGCATACATATATAAGAGTAAAATATGTAAGTGTAAACAAAATACTTTCTATAATATGGTCATTATAAATGCAACTTTTAAAAGGTTTTTTAAGCAACATCCATTGAAATTTTTGACAAATTTATGAAAAACAACTTAATAAACCCAAAAATGAACAACATAAACAATGGCTATAATACTTAATGGAAACACCAACATATGAACTACATCAGACTCTAATCATAGTGGACCCTCCAGGAGTGCACCTGCAGCTTTTGGGGTTTCTTTTTCAGTGATGCACGGACACTTCAGTCTGTTACAGGAAAAAAAGAAAACGCTAGTTTGCATTGTTCCTTACAGGATATAGGGCTGATTAAAGATGAAACACATATATATTTCTTGGATGAGATTAACTCTATCATCATAACAAGCAGCTGCATTCACGACAACAGCAGGTGTCACATGATTACATCCAAACATGTTATTGACATGTTTTGTTTTATTATTCTTTTTAAACGGAATTGTAAAATTATCTGTTAACCAATAAGTATTGTGTACAGTCCATTTACAGTCTTAATTTTAGCTTCTCAAATTTGTCAGCATCACTCTTTTTTTCTAGTTTGAAATCTTCCGAACGAGAATATTGGACTTTACTTTTCCTTTCCAGGTGTGATTGCACAGTGTGTGTGTGTAAGCAGTTTAAATACAAAGCTAATAGCTAATAAATTACATATTGGGGCAACAATCCCCACTCATGGTCTTAATGCTAAGAACGTGGACAATCCAAAGACTTTTGGATGTATAATTTATAGAAAGAACTTCAGAAATATGATGTATGTGTGAAATCAGTGTATCACTTCACAGATAAAACAAAGTTATAAAATATATAAACCATCTATTATAACTTAGTAAACAAAAACCAGTTTGGCACAGGAGAAGTTTAGTAAAAAGGTGTGTTTCTTAAGCAGCCTACCTTTCTATTTTAGGCATCTGTTGAAGAGTTTCAGGGAGAGGTTTTCCAAAACTCTCTGGAAGGAAAAGAGCAGCAAAGGCAGACACAGCAGCCATAGTCGCCAATATGATATAAGGAAGGTACTTGTAGTACATACCTAAAAAAGGACAAGGGGATGTTAGATGGGAGAAAAGTATGGGTCCTTGTGTTTACAGTATGTGTTAATGAAAGAGTGTGAGCATGGCTTACAAACATAGTAAAGTAAGATTTAATAGCCCAGACTGAACGTGTGGGTCAGTCAGTCTATCATTGGAGCTGCTTAATAAGCTAAATTTCAGATTAATAGTTATTATTATTATTTAAACCCAGGTTACTCACTCTGCTGTAACAACATTGGTGCAAAGCAGCTCCCCAATCTGGAAACTGTGCTGCATATCCCTGTCGCTGTGTTCCTGAGCACTGTCGGGTAAAGCTCCGCAATGTAGGCAAACATCAGGGAGGAACCAGTGGTGATGGAATATTTAGCAAACATCTCCAGTGAAAGAGCCAGATTTGGAAGACCTTAAGAATAAAATAATAACACAAAGGTCACACATCTTTTTAATGTAGCCTCTTCCTCCTCCTGTAACAGAGGATGGATATATATTTAAACATTTATATAGTTTTTCTGAAATCAAATTTCACAGCCAGGACCCTCACTTGGCACCAAGAATCTGTGAATAGAGTCCAGGGTGTTTAACAGGGATAGGAGAGCAGGAAGGTGCCTGTTTACAAGCAGAATTCCTGCTTGAAGAATTCTTAGTCAATCAAAATGCTCAGATTAACGGGTTTTCGGAGCATTTTTTCAGTGCTTACTTTGAGGCACTAGTTGAATGAGGTAAAGTGGCACTGCTTCAAGAAGCAAAGTGCCGATGACTGCCACTCGTCTTGGGAGGTAACGCAGAGCAAGCCAGCTGGAAATGTAAGCTGGAACCTCCACTGCTGCAGAGAGGAAAGCACTAATGTAGGGGTCGGCATGGAGGTGGGCTGTGTTGAGGGATAGGCTATAGTATCCAAAAATCATATTAAACCTGGACGAGAAGAAGATACAGACATACAGCACAGATGTTTGAAAAGATATATGCATAGAATTAGCATATGACAGCACATACTTTGTTACCTCTGGACTAATTGCTTCACGCTTACAAAAAGCTGTTTTGGTATAAGGACAAAAATGTGCATTCATTAATACATAGATTTTGGGCATGACTGTGTGCTTAGCCGTACAGACCATCATTTATATATGGGCAGAATATTTCAGGGGTATTATTTACTCAGAAAAGTTATGAATTTTACCGTGCCTGAATGTCACAATCCTATCTTTTATAGGGATGCACGATATTGGATTTTTTGCCGATATCCGATATGCCGATATTTTACAACTCATTTAGCCGATTACCGATACCGATATTTATTTCCTGCACACCTTATTGCAGAGATCATCAACTCTCTTCTGTATTGGAATTAGCGTACAGTATAATGGTGATACTCTTATCACATTTGTTACAATGGTCGGGGTGACGGGTCTTGAGATGGTTAATCAAGTTTGTAGTGTTGACAGACTTGGCTCCTCCTCGCATCACCGAAGCTGAGCAGTCATTGCAAAAAGCAGTTTTGCTATCTATTTCGGACACTTTGAAAAACTTCCACACCACGGACATTTTGGCTTCTAACTCTCTCATGCTGCAGGTAGACACACGTGACGTCATCACGCTGCACCGCACAGGTCTTCTTCACGCCGGGGACATTGCGCCGAGGTCGGGCATTTAATCAAGTATGCAGCAGCCCATTATTTTATCGGTTAATTATATCGGCGGATATCGGCGTATTGGCCGATATCCGATAGTTCATTTTTAAGCCAATATCGGCCGATATCGATAATATCGTGCATCCCTAATCTTTTATTTGCCATTATATTCATGCAAGAGCTCACATCAGCAGCTGACCAAAGTGCTGTACAATGCATAAAAGAAGCAATACATAGAAACCAAAGCAATGAGACAGACCCAAACAATACACAACAGGCTGCCTATTCAGGACGTGGGGGCTCAAAAGCTAGCACATACAGGTATGTTTTGAGGCGAGCCTTAAAAGACTCAACAGAGGGGGCAGACCTGACCCACAATGGAAGGCTATTACACAGTCGAGAGGCCTTGACTGAGAAAGCGTGGTCACCTCTAAGTTTAAATTACAGCGCAGGAATGCCAGGAGACCTGTGTCAGAAGATCTGAGGGGCCTGGAGATTTTTATAAGGGCTGAGGAGGTTAGTTATATAGGAGGGGGCCAAGACATTCAGGGCTTTAAATACAAACAGCGCAAACCTAAAATCAATCCTGAAGCGGACGAATATGTTCCCCTTTTCCTGGAACCAGTCAGCAGCCTGGCTGCAGCATTTTGGACCAGTTGCAGGCGGGACAGGGACGACTGGCTGATGCCAGTATACAGGGAGTTACAGTAATTGAGTTGGGAAGGGATGAAAGCATGGAATACCTTTTCTAAGTCACTGACGGAGAGAATCAGAATCTGAATCAGAATCTGTGTTTATTGCCAAGTAGGTTTACACATACAAGGAATTTGTTTTGGTGATCTTGGTGCAGAACAATTAACACAGAACTAGATTAAAATTAAGTAAAAGAGTTAAATAGTATAAGATAAAAAAAATAGAAATAAGAATAAAAAAAATAAAAGCAATACGTATAATACAAATAGTACAAAATATGTACAATAGGTGTGATTAAAAACTGTACAGGTGTGCAAGATATAAAACAGTGCAAAGAGCTTACAATATTAATTTAACAATAGTGCAGTGTATAGACAATATAAGTCCAGTGTGCATTAATGTAACGCATAGTCTGAATTACAGACTTAACACTCGTTAAGTGTTAAGTGACTGAGGGGCTGGATGAGAGTCCATGTCACGTGGGGGGTTGGTGGGGGGTTGGTGGGGGGTCGGGGCCTTTTGACGAGGCTGGCAGCAGAGGGGAAGAAACTGTTCTTGTGTCAGGAGGTTTTGGTCCTGATGGAGCGCAGCCTCTTGCCAGAGGGGAGGGTCTCAAAGAGACAGTGACCGGGGTGAGAGGGGTCGGCCACAATCTTACCTGCACGCCTCAGGGTCCTGGATGGGTTTTAACTTTGAAATGGTTCCCTCTACATAAGACTGGTTAAAAGGAGGAGCCATTGTTTTGTTCATTTAAACTTCAGTGCGAGTTTATGGGAAATAATATTTACTTACGAAACCAGGCAGAGAATGAATGTCAGGACTCTGAGTTGACTGTTCCTCACCAGGTCCAAGACAGAGTGATGTTCTTTAGGGCGCGTTTTTGTCTCATCAACCTGGAAGATATAATAAATATCATCCTTTAATTTAATGATTTTTTTCAACATGAGGAAATGACAGCGCCACAAAAGTGAAGCCAAAACATTTGAAGCGCCCCCTGCTGACTGGCTGCAGTATAGGTCATAAAGCCCACCTCCTACATGTTAACAGATGGGACATGAGTTAAACTATAAAATCAAAAAACACGTCAAATACATTTTACTTAAACATGGTTTCTTAAACATTATAGTTAGTTCTTATCATTCTGATTTATTTCCAAGTTCCTGAGTGTTAAGTGTTGATTTTTGGAAGTTTAGTTTTAATTAGTTATTTGTAGGGATGTAGGATATTGGATTTTTTGCCGATTTCAATACCGATATATTAGGTACTTATTCGGATCACTCAAATTTCTGAGCGCACCTGAATGCAGCATCCCCCCAAAACAAGGCAGTGAGAGAGACATGCCCGGACTTGTTTACTGCACCTACTACGGAAACATCAGTAATCGACTCTTTTTATCGTGTGTGCGTCCATGAATATGTAAGTTAGTTTTGCACTGATGTTTATGTTACACTCGGCTTTGTCCGCAAGTGTATTTTCGGCGTGTTTGATGTTGTTAAGTCCGGCAAAATGACGAGAATGTGAGCTAACTGTTAGCTAGTTAAGAGATGTTAAAGCTGTTTAACTTCTATTCATGAGTTTCTGTGACTTTTTAGTCTTTATTTGTATATTGTTGCTAACATTGTAAAGGCAGTGTGCGCACACACTCGTGCTGAGTTTACACTGACATTACGTCAAGCTTTCATAGGGAATCATCGAGCATAAAGGTGTGGTTTTATCGGCGGGAAGACATCGGCAGAAAAGCCTTAATCTGCAGATACCGATAACGTGCTGATAATATCGTGCATCCCTAGTTATTTGATGCCATAAAAAGGGGGTGATCCATCCTCTGTTGACAGCTCTGATGTCAATCAGTAGTCAGCCACAACACATGAGATGAGATGAGGGATCTCTGCTGTTTTGTCAGTAAGTCAAATGTGTGTTTTGGTTAACTGAAGGCGCGGTATGTCATGGTTCCACCAGCCAATCCCTACTGTACAAACACTGTTTCCAATTTTGTCCTTGGTTTCGACCTGCAAGATTAAAGTTAAAATCAACTTACATTGTAGTCTTGAAAGATGACTCTAGGAGCCTGAACTTTGTTCCACTTAGCAGCCTTTCTCACTATGGCCTCTGCCTCCTCCACTCTTCCCTGAGAGAGGAGCCACAGAGGAGACTCTGGGATGAACCTGCCTCATTACACAACAGAGAGGAAGGCACAGAGAGTTTCAATCTGATGAGTCTTAAGTTTCTCTTGGGAAAATGTAGTCAATAATGATTACAATGTGATTTGCCATAATGGCATTAGCTCCCCATAATAGCATGATAGGACTGCAGGTTGAAATGGCGAACTGGCCCTTTAAGTGTTTGAACTTTGTTTTAGGAGTCTGTTGTTTAACTAGGAAATAAAAAATGTAAAATAGTTGCTTTTTTTCATTTGTTAGCTTTGCCTTGCTCCAACTCATGTTTAACTTCACTGACACTAAGACTTCAAGTCAGTCTACCATTTACAGCACATCCATTCAGTATATACAGTATTATTGGGAAAAATATTTAAATACAACATCCTCCATCACATTTGTCAATTTACAATAAGCTTTCTTGTAGTGAGTGCCTCTTACCACCAGAAGGGGAGGTAGACCAGGCTAGACACAGACAAAGCCACCAGGAGAGGCTTCCAGTCCCTTATAAAGTAAGCAAACAAAGGCAGCATCATGTAGCCAATGGCAAAGCCTAAACACGTGCCCAGAGATGAGTAAAGGACTCGCACATTGCCGGTCAAGGTCTCAGCCCCTGCACGCAGAGATAAAGAAATGCAAAAAGAATGACATGTAGTGATCAAGTAAAAAGTAGCAAAAAATCAGTAATCAGTAAATCTCATAACTTTTTTAAGCTGTATTCATGGAAGGGAAGTGTCATACGTACCCAGCACTAAAGCACCTATGTAGTTGGACATCTGTCCCAAACCGTTGAAGAAGAGGAGGATGGTGAACATAAGCCAGGAGACAGAGAAGATCTGAGCAAAGGTAAAGGCCGTCTGAACGGCCATGGTCGCAAAAAGAACAGGTTTCCTCCCAAATCTACAGATAAAAGGTGAAAGAAACACGTAGAAAAAAAATTAATTATGACCGAAATACAAAATACAACACATTGTGAGCATTTTTATTTTTAAACTTATTGTAACCTTATAATGCAATGCTTACATGTCCAAAAGAATAATTATGTTTTATGTTTCATTTTATTATGAAGGATAAATGTAGCTCTTTTTCAGTGGTGTTGTGCCAATAACTACTGTTGTACTTTACACCGTGTATTAAAGTAACACCAGTCTTAAAAATGGCTGCATACATTTTCTATACTGCTGTACATCACATGGAGATACTGTTTTCACTACCTGTCTGAGAGCTGTCCTGCAAAGAAGGATCCAAAAACAACTCCCACGTAGAAAACGGTGGAAGTGAACGGCTGCTTCCACTGCTCGCTGCACACCAGGTCAAACTGGAAAATCAACACTTAAACAATCATATACTTTGACTAGAGGATATTCATGTTCATGTTGCTCACCAACTGACATGAGATTAGATTAACTGCCTTTGGAATATGCAAACTTTTACTTACAAACCAAATGTGTGGAAATCTTGGCAAAGAGTTAGTTAATAAAAAGGAAACCCAGAGCAGGAAATTCAAGTTCATGCAAAAGCAGCCAAAACAAGCTTTTGAAATAATACACCTGCCTACAGTGAAGAAATTTCCTTTCTAACCAAATTAAATTATTTCCTGACTTGGCAAACTATAATGTACAATTGTGTTCTTAAATCTCTTTTTATGCTGGCCTTTATATTATCCATTCATAATGTGCTTCCATTTTAAGTAGTGGGGACAAAATCCACAGTCCTGTTACTGTGTAAAAACGCGTACTAAAGTTTAGGATAAAACACATATGGGGCTTCAGCAGTGTGAGTTTGACTAATCAAAATGCTTTCTTCCAGTTTAGCGACTCCCTCTCTCCTTCTTGGCGACTTTTTTCTAAAAAGCAACACGCGACAAATTTAGCATCTTTTTCAGACCAGTGAAATATATATATTGTAATTCATTCCCATGTATGCTGCTCAGAGTAATCGCAGTTCACGGCTCCTCTGCCTACAGCTCCACAGCACAGTCTCCTCTCTCCTCTTGTCCCGTGCGTAGCAAGCACTGCGCAGGCAGTCAGGGGCGGGCGGGGTTGGCCTGGGGCAGCAGGCTGGAAGAGGACAGCAGTCAATCGGGCAGCTCGCTTACCGCAGCAGTGCTGTGACAACCGCCACACCGAACCATCCCATTATTATCGCGATTAATCACAGCAAATTGTGCGATTAATTAGTTAATTTTTTTTAATTGATCGACAGCCCTAAAACAAAGTCATGAGAAATTGGAAAGATAGAATAACTATCTTGCTTTGAACTGTTGGTCTGACATAATCAGTCATGCAAAGACATGCCCTCAGCTTATGTTATCTAATGGACTGATGACTAATCTGATAATTAAGCAAATAATCAACAGTCACCTGGTTGTCAAGCACTGATCAAACACATCAGTCCCATCCTCCATAGCTCTGCTGTCTGTATCTTGCCTAGGTTCACTTTCATCTCTGGTTATTCCGGTCTGTCCATGAACTCAACTCAACTCAGTTCTGACACCCTTTATTAGCTGTTTCATCTCAGCAGCTGTAGAGGCTGACAACAGGTATGTACAAGTCTCCCTGTTCTTCTTTCATCTGGTGCCTCAAAGTGAGTATCATAAAGAAAACCCCATAATATAAAAAGCTGAATCTTTTCATGTATCAAGCAGCCTCTTACATGTATAGCAGTAATATAATAGTGATCATTTTGTTACCCAAAAATCTGTTGGACTTATTCTGTGTTGTCTTACATAGTGTATGTAAGACTCCTAAAATAGGTTATATTCAAAAGCTTTCCATCTTTAAGCCCGTGCAAATACAAATCACACGATAGAAAGCAGAACGAATGATCAAATGCAGAGACAAGAACACCTGACAGGCGAGGTTGGAGCAGCAGGCTTGATGACCTTCTATACAAATTGCAACAACTTAATTAAATGTCAATTTAATTAAATGTCTCACTCGTTGTGTTGGCATTTACAAGCTTTGATGACAGACAGTATGTGTGCCTGATGCTCTGGCACAGTTTTTGTCTTTGTTGGATTCTAGGAAATCGGCCACTCCCTTGACATTTCATTTAGTACTGCTTTAAGTTTAAGAAGCGTCCAAAAGCTGCAGAGAAAAAGCCATACGTTAAATAGACAGTGCAGATTGGAAAAGAAAGAACAAACACAGGCAGGAAGGGGCTGAGGGGTGCACATGCAGAGACAATAAGAGAAACAAAGCAAAGAATTAAGAGCTAAGGATGAGGAGGGAGATTGAGGGAACAAGAGAAAAGACAGTAAGCTTGCACACTCACCTCAGAAACAAGGGTAGACTGGTAAATGTCTTTGCTGTAGCTCCACCCGTCCACACAGCGCTCCTGCTGCAGCTCAGTGAGGTTGACATTCCTGCCAGGAACGAATCCCTGAGCAGAGAGATTTCTGACTACATCCAACTTGTATCTGCTGCAACTGATCCGCTCCTGTTTCCCATTCACCATCTTACAGTAACAAGGACACAAACTGCATTAGTTGTATTAATGACATTTCTTTGACACTGAATTTATGAAATTGATCATCTTATCTTATAATGAACACTGTTGCAAAGCTGTAACAAAACATTATTTGAAAGCCTTGAGATTTAATATATATTTTTAAATCACTTCTAAAAAAACTTACTTCAGACTTGTTTTTATGTGATGTCACCTTTTTAAATGCATTTAAAACTATTCATCTGTTCTTTAAGTCCTCTTCTGATGTCCTATTTTTAACATCTTTATTGCTTTTATTTAATTGTTTATCTTTTATTCTTCTTACTGTTCCAAACCTTTCATCTGTTTTATTTCCTCTGATGTGATGTCTTATAATCTTTTATTGCTTTAAGTGCCTTTCCTAGGTCTACCTGTCTTCTTGCATTTATTTTTATTTGCATTTATCCTTGTTGACCTTTTTGCATTGGCATTGTGTTCCTGCCTTTTGTTGATTCTTTTTTGACTACTCTGTTTGGCTTTAAAATTCAAACTGTCCTGATCCAATCGTATCCTGTATGACTGCATGATGTGTAAGTAAGACAATTTGAATCTAAATGTTATTGATGGTATTTTGTATGACCAGTTCAGGAAGATATAAATATTACTTTAAATACAAGTGTAATAAGTAGGATATACTATTCTAATAAAACATGTCATTATTCTACATAATAATAGTAATAATGTTATTCCTTTTTCAACTTGCTGCATAATTTCTGTGCAAAAGAATAAAAAAATCTTAGTCTTACCTTCATTGGTATGATGGCTTCATGCCACTCTTCAGTCAGGTTGCCCTCAGGAACAAGGCAGTGGTGGTTGGGCATGTCCATTAGGAAGACTAGTGTAAAGGCACCAAATCCATTTGGCACAATGCTGATACAGAGCAGGAAGAAGATGACCTGCTGGAAACGTCCCCACTGACCCAGAAAAGCGATGCTGTGAGTGTAATCCTTCATCGTCAGACTCCTCTAGGATTTTTGTTCTATCTTCCAGAAACTGTGACCTGCACACGATCTGTTTCCTTTTCCTTACACAGTAAGCTTTGTGGATAAACCGGTTGTCATGTACAGACATGTGTATAGCCACCGCCCTGTAGGGGATGAAAACTGGTTGGTTGTGTTTTGGTTGTATTTCCTGATCCTGACATCTGTTCTTACATTCCACCTGCTCATTTCACCCAGATTCTGACATTCTGCATTTAAAACAGCCAGTGGCCAACCAAAGTGCTTTACATTAAAGCAGGAAGAAACAATAAAAACAATAGAAGCATAAAACATAAGAACATAAAAACAACAATATGGATAAACCGAATCAAATAAAAGACCCAATAAAAGTGACTATCCTCTGCTGAAGGCCACAGTGAACAAGTGCGTTTTCAAAAGTTTTTTAAAAGTGGTGAGACAATTTGCAGTCCGGACAGTAAAAGGTAAAGCGTTCCACAGAGTGGGAGCCGCAACAGCAAACGCTCGATCTCCTCTCGATTTTAAAAATGATCGAGGGACATCCAGGACCACCTGATCAGCTGACCTTAGGGCTCTGGAGGGCTGGTGTACCTTAATAAGGTCAGACAGGTATTCCGGGGCCAGTCCATTCAGAGACTTAAAAACAAATAAAATAATCTTAAAATCAATCCTGTACCTAACCGGAAGCCAGTGAAGTGCAGAAAGCACCGGAGTTATGTGCTCATGCTTCTTTGCCCCAGTTAGTAGACGAGCTGCTGCATTCTGGACCAGCTGCAGGCGGTTGAGCTCTGACTGGTCAATGCCAAAATACAATGAGTTACAATAATCCAAACGAGACGTAATAAGAGCATGGATAACTTTTTCAAGATCTTTCTGACATATATAAGGTTTAACTCTGGCTAGAAGCCTCAGCTGAAAAAGGCTAGATTTGACCACTGAGCTGACCTGTTTGTCCAGTTTAAAAGCACCATCAATAATCACACCAAGATTCCTGGCATGGGATCCTATGTGAGGTGCCAAAGAGCCAAGAGAGCTAGCAAGGACCTGAACCAGGTCAGGGCGACCAAACAGGACGACCTCTGTTTTGTTTTCATTTAATTTTAAAAAGTTTAGATTCATCCATGTTCTAACATCACTCATGCAGTCAAGCACGGCCTGAAGAGAGTCTTCGGTAGGGACCTTTAATGGTAAATACACCTGCACATCATCAGCAAAGCAGTGAAAAGGAACACCATGCTTTCTAAAAATCGACCCCAGGGGTAGCATATAAAGGGAGAACAGTATAGGGGGCCAAGAACTGACCCCTGGGGGACCCCGCATGTCAGAGGGGCCACTGTGGAGGAAAACTGGCCCATGTGCACAGAGAGTATTCTTTCAGAGGGGTACGATTTGAACCAGCCCAAAGCAGTGCCTTTGATGCCTACACATTGTTCGAGGCGTGAGAGAAGGATTGTATGATCCACTGTGTCAAACGCCGCTGTCAGGTCAAGAAGAATTAAAAAGGCACAGTGACCAGAATCAAGGTTCAACAAGAATGAAGTAATGAATGTTTCCTCACTGCTAACTATATGATAACCATCACTATTCCTGAAGCCTCTCACCTTTCTCTCCTGGGCATCTGATTCATAGTTTGAGGTAGAGGTTGTCCAAAGCTGAGAGGGTGGCAAAGGCAGACACAACAGTCCCCAGTGTAATGTATGGGAGGTACTTAAAGTACACTCCTACGGGGGGGTGGGGGGGATGGACAGTTATCATGGGGACGAAGCCTGGGTGTGGATATGGAAATACTTCCCCCTTCAATGTAGATTAAATCAAAAGTCAGATGAAGATTTAAGACGAGGGGTCCGTTGAAGACAGGTGGTTCAACAAACCCTCTAACTCCCGACTGTGGTTTGATTTACCCTGAGCTGAAAGTCGCTGGCTTTTTGGTTTCAGAACAGCTGATCTGAGTTAGTTCAATCAATCCTAACTTTGCTTAAAAACGTCTAGCAGGTAGTCCTAGCCTAGGAGTGATTTAGGAACACTCTCAGAGCAACTCTGAGCAAGGAAGGGAAAGAAACTTCTATCTTAGTGAGGAGGCGTGGTTGACCCCGTTGCGAGGTATGACACATTCTTTCAGAAGCTGCAATTGGCTGATCCAAAAAAAAGCTCTTTCAGAGATGATGGGCAGAGAAGGACAGTGAAATCTATCGGCCTAATCATAGAATTTACTCAGACAGTGTAATTATGAACACCATTTTATGTACTGAACATCTCTGTTGAATAAATTATGAGCCACACTTGAAAGTATAAAGCCTACAGAAAGTTTGAAACACATGCTCATCTTCACATGCAGCTATATTTACTTGATCACTTTCATTTACAATGCTGCTAATTTTAGTACTTGATCTAATTGATATTAACGAGGGAAAATGGCCCATCTTGGCAATTTGTGTGAATGCTGGCCAGCCTATATAAAGCTTATAAGAAGCTGCGTTTGCTGCATTTAACAAGAAGAACCAGAAATCCTAACTGGATGGAGGGACAGTGTTTACTTTTATCACAAGTAGTTGATGAATAAAAAAACATTTTAGGACATAAATTCAGCCCCGGTTTTACAGCTCAAACCAAGAGGCAGGCATGGGAAGATGTAGCGCAGCAGATAAATGCATCTTTCCCTCTGGTTGTGCGCACTAGTGAAGAGTGTGAAAAGTAGTATTAAAGTCTAACGTGAGAGAGGAGACTGCAGCACCCTAACGGGAATCTGCAAGCACAGGTGAGATAGTTTACCTCTTACCTATAACTGCTGTCAAAGTTAACTTAAATGGAGAATTAAAATATGCCTGTGCAATAATATGGATGTGCGTCCCATACCCAAGCCCGCTATACCCATGCCTATTCCCTTTAATTGTGATCACTCAGCTGATTGACGGTTGCGACAATATCGCGTTGTTGCGTCGCATCTCTAATGAGATCTACCACAAACTTGATCCCTGCACGATCCACTTTGTAGGCTGTTGTTTAATTAGCTCACTGTTATTCAGTGTTTTGAGAACTTTTCTCATATCTCTCCGTCTTTCCGCCATTTTCTTCTCTGCTTAAGAAACTCTTAAGCCTCTTAAAAGTCCTCCTCACTACTCGTAACAGTTTCTCACCTTAGGAGCTCTCTTAAGGGCTGAGATGCTTTCTGAATAACTTAACCTAACTAGATCTTTACCAGGATCTAGTCTTAACTTTAAGGAGAAATTCTTAGAAAATGTCACGATTCTTTCTTCACTAGGAGCAACTCTTTGTACTAGGAAGCTTTATGAATACAGGCCCAGGAGCTCTTGAAAACTAAAAAGTTAGCTGTGAAGGATATACATACATATATATATAAGAGTAAAATATATTTACATTGTAAGTGTAAACAAAATACTTTCTATAATATGGTCATTATAAATGCAACTTTTAAAAGGTTTTTTAAGCAACATCCATTTAAATTTTTGACAAATTTATGAAAGACAACTTAATAAACCCCAAAATGAACAACATAAACAATGGCTATAATACTTAATGGAAACACCAACATATGAACTACATCAGACGCTAATCATAGTGGACCCTCCAGGAGTGCACCTGCAGCTTTTGGGGTTTCTTTTTCAGTGATGCACGGACACTTCAGTCTGTTACAGGAAAAAAAAGAAAACACTAGTTTGCATTGTTCCTTACAGGATATAGGGCTGATTAAAGATGAAACACATATATATTTCTTGGATGAGATTAACTCTATCATCATAACAAGCAGCTGCATTCACGACAACAGCAGGTGTCACATTATTACATCCAAACATGTTATTGACATGTTTTGGAGGGAGGACACAGAGCTATTACACAAAGAAAGGTCTGGGATTTAAACTCTACATGTGAGCGTAGTTTCCTGAAGTAAATATCTCATCCTGTGTCCTTTTAGGTGTCAAACAAACTAACTAGTTACTGCCAGCTTTGCAGGAGGAATACATAAGGGTTTAACCAGTGCAAACTCCCCGCAGTTGGTTTAAATGCAATTCCAAATTCCAATGTATTATTATTTTTTAAACAGAGTTGTAAAATTATCTGTTAACCAATAATTATTGTGTAAAGTCCATTTACAGTCTTAATTTTAGCTTCTCAAATTTGTCAGCATGACTCTTTTTTTCTAGTTCGAAATCTTCCGAGTGAGTTTAAATACAAAGCTAATAGCTAATAAATTACATATTGGGGCAACAATCCCCACTCATGGTCTTAATGCTAAGAACGTGGACAATCCAAAGACTTTTGGATGTATAATTTATAGAAAGAACTTCAGAAATATGATGTATGTGTGAAATCAGTTTATCACTTCACAGATAAAACAAAGTTATAAAATATATAAACCATCTATTATAACTTAGTAAACAAAAACCAGTTTGGCACAGGAGAAGTTTAGTAAAAAGGTGTGTTTCTTAAGCAGCCTACCTTTCTATTTTAGGCATCTGTTGAAGAGTTTCAGGGAGAGGTTTTCCAAAACTCTCTGGAAGGAAAAGAGCAGCAAAGGCAGACACAGCAGCCATAGTCGCCAATATGATATAAGGAAGGTACTTGAAGTAAATACCTAAAAAGGACAAGGGGATGTTAGATGGGAGAAAAGTATGGGACCTTTATGTGTGTGTATTTTACAGTATATGTTAATGAAAGAGTGTGAGCATGGCTTACAAACATAGTAAAGTAAGATTTAACAGCCCAGACTGAACGTGTGGGTCAGTCAGTCTATCATTGGAGCTGCTTAATAAGCTACATTTCAGATTAATAGTTATTATTATTTAAACCCAGGTTACTCACTCTGCTGTAACAACATTGGTGCAAAGCAGCTCCCCAATCTGGAAACTGTGCTGCATATCCCTGTCGCTGTGTTCCTGAGCACTGTCGGGTAAAGCTCCGCAATGTAGGCAAACATCAGGGAGACACCAGTGGTGATGGAATATTTAGCAAACAACTCCAGTGAAAGAGCCAGATTTGGAAGACCTTAAGAATAAAATAATAACACAAAGGTCACACATCTTTTTAATGTAGCCTCTTCCTCCTCCTGTAACAGAGGATGGATATATATTTATACATTTATATAGTTTTTCTGAAATCAAATTTCACAGCCAGGACCATCACTTGGCACCAAGAATCTGTGAATAGAGTCCAGGGTGTTTAACAGGGATAGGAGAGCAGGAAGGTGCCTGTTTACAAGCAGAATTCCTGCTTGAAGAATTCTTAGTCAATCAAAACGCTCACATTAACGGGTTTTCGGAGCATTTTTTCAGTGCTTACTTTGAGGCACTAGTTGAATGAGGTAAAGTGGCACTGCTTCAAGAAGCAAAATGCCGATGACTGCCACTCGTCTTGGGAGGTAAAGCAGAGCAAGCCAGCTGGAAATGTAAGCTGGAACCTCCACTGCTGCAGAGAGGAAAGCACTAATGTAGGGATCGGCATGGAGCTGGGCTGTGTTGAGGGATAGGCTATAGTATCCAAAAATCATATTAAACCTGGACGAGAAGAAGATACAGACATACAGCACAGATGTTTGAAAAGATATATGCATAGAATTAGCATATGACAACACATACTTTGTTACCTCTGGACTAATTGCTTCACGCTTACAAAAAGCTGTTTTGGTATAAGGACAAAAATGTGCATTCATTAATACATAGATTTTGGGCATGACTGTGTGCTTAGCCGTACAGACCATCATTTATATATGGGACATATATATATATAAGAATATTTCAGGGGTATTATTTACTTAGAAAAAATATGAATTTTACCGTGCCTGAATGTCACAATCCTTCATTTTAATCTTTTATTTGCCATTATATTCATGCAAGAGCTCACATCAGCAGCTGACCAAAGTGCTGTACAATGCATAAAAGAAGCAATACATAGAAACCAAAGCAATGAGACTGTAATGTTCTGTGTAACCTGTTTGTTTGTTTTAATTTGATCTGTGTTCACTTCCTGTTTTATTTTGTATCCTGGTGCTTGTGTATCATGTCTAGTATTACTTCCTGCCTTTGTTCAGTTTCCCGCCAGTTTTTTCCCTACACCTGTATCCCATTGGTAATTAGTCCAGCCTGTATATATACCCCTGTGTTTCCACTCACCCTCTGCCAGATTGTCATTGTCACCCTCGTGTGTACATGTTTTCCAGCCTTGATACCTTTGTGTTTGCTTGCCCGGTTTTTGAACCCTGTTTGGATTGTTCTGCCCTCACTTACTGATTTTCTGTGTATAACTAAGAAGTAAAGAGCTTTTCCTGCTACTGGATTTTTGTGTTCTGGATTTTTCCTCTGCATTTGAGTATCCTTGGTTTAGGATTGTTACAGAGACAGACCCAAACAATACACAACAGGCTGCCTATTCAGGACGTGGGGGCTCAAAAGCTAGCATATACAGGTATGTTTTTTTTTTAAATAATTTTTATGGCCTTTGGGTTTATTTATAGGACAGCTGAAGATAGACAGGAAATGTTGGGAGTAGAGAGTGGGGGATGACATGCACCAAATGATCGACAGACCGGGAGTCGAACCTGCGATCAGGTGCGGCGAGGACTATAGCCTCTGTACATGGGCGGCTGCTCCACCGACTGAGCTAAACAGCGCCCCATACAGGTATGTTTTGAGGCGAGCCTTGAAAGACTCAACAGAGGGGGCAGACCTGACCCACAATGGAAGGCTATTCCACAGTTGATGGGCCTTGACTGAGAAAGCGTGGTCACCTCTAAGTTTAAATTACAGCGCAGGAATGCCAGGAGACCTGTGTCAGAAGATCTGAGGGGCCTTGAGATTTTTAAAAGGGCTCCGGAGGTTAGTTATATAGGAGGGGGCCAAGACATTCAGGGCTTTAAATACAAACAGCGCAAACCTAAAATCAATCCTGAAGCGGACGAATATGTTCCCCTATTCCTGGAACCAGTCAGCAGCCTGGCTGCAGCATTTTGGACCAGTTGCAGGCGGGACAGGGACGACTGGCTGATGCCAGTATACAGGGAGTTACAATAATCGAGTCGGGAAGGGATGAAAGCATGGAATACCTTTTCTAAGTCACTGACGGAGAGAATCAGAATCAGAATCAGAATCTGTGTTTATTGCCAAGTAGGTTTACACATACAAGGAATTTGTTTTGGTGATCTTGGTGCAGAACAATTAACACAGAACTAGATTAAAATTAAGTAAAAGACTTAAATAGAATAAGATAAAAAAAATTGAAATAAGAATAAAAAAAATAAAAGCAATACGTATAATACAAATAGTACAAAATATGTACAATAGGTGTGATTAAAAACTGTACAGGTGTGCAAGATATTAAACAGTGCAAAGAGCTTACAATATTAATTTAACATTAGTGTAGTGTATAGACAATATAAGTCCAGTGTGCATTAATGTAACGCATAGTCTTTATTACAGACTTAACACTCGTTAAGTGTTAAGTGACTGAGGGGCTGGATGAGAGTCCATGTCACGTGGGGGGTTGGAGGGGGGTTGGTGGGGGGTCGGGGCCTTTTGACGAGGCTGGCAGCAGAGGGGAAGAAATTGTTCTTGTGTCGGGAGGTTTTGGTCCTGATGGAGCGCAGCCTCTTGCCAGAGGGGAGGGTCTCAAAGAGACAGTGACCGGGGTGAGAGGGGTCGGCCACAATCTTACCTGCACGCCTCAAGGTCCTGGATGGGTTTTAACTTTGAAATGGTTCCCTCTACATAAGACTGGTTAAAAGGAGGAGCCATCCTATGCACAAGTGTTAAAGTTCATATACTGCTTAAAGATTTACATCCTGAAGAAGTAATATTTCGGCCAAAGGGTTGTTACATAGTGTTTCAAGTGTTCAAATGAGATAAATGGCTTTAGTATACCAACAGTTTTTGAACACCTTGGTATGCATAAAGTGAGAATGAGAGAATCACTGCATGCATGTAGTTTCACAGCATCTCCTGGTAGATAAATGATCATTTCAAACTAGGGCAAACATTTTGTAGAGCTTAAATCTTAAGTCTTGTTAAAGATATTCTCTTCATGTAATTGTGTTTTGTTCATTTAAACTTCAGTGTGAGTTTATGGGAAATAATGTTTACTTACGAAACCAGGCAGAGAATGAATGTCAGGACTCTGAGTTGACTGTTCCTCACCAGGTCCAAGACAGAGTGATGTTCTTTAGGGCGCATTTTTGTCTCATCAACCTGCAAGATATAATAAATATCATCCTTTAATTTAATGATTTTTTCAACATGAGGAAATGACAGCGCCACAAAAGTGAAGCCAAAACATTTGAAGCGCCCCCTGCTGACTGGCTGCAGTATAGGTCATAAAGCCCACCTCCTACATGTTAACAGGTGGGACATGAGTTAAACTATAAAATCAAAAAACACGTCAAATACATTTTACTTAAACATGGTTTCTTAAACATTATAGATGTTTTTTTTTGGAATTTTAGTTTTAATTAGTTATTTGTAGGGATGTAGGATATTGGATTTTTTGCCGATTTCGATACCGATATATTAGGTACTTATTCGGATCACTCACGTTTCTGAGCGCACCTGAATGCAGCATCCCCCCAAAACAAGGCAGTGAGAGAGACATGCCCGGTCTTGTTTACTGCACCTACAACGGAGACATAGGTAATCGAAGACAGACTATTTTTATCGTGTGTGCGTCCATGAATATGTAAGTTAGTTTTGCACTGATGTTTATGTTACACTCGGCTTTGTCCGCAAGTGTATTTTCGGCGTGTTTGATGTTGTTAAGTCCGGCAAAATGACAAGAATGTGAGCTAACTGTTAGCTAGTTGAGAGATGTTAAAGCTGTTTAACTTCTATTCATGAGCTTCTGTGACTTTTTAGTCTTTATTTGTATATTGTTGCTAACATTGTACAGTCAGTGTGTGCACACACTCGTGCTGAGTTCTTAGGGAATCATCGAGCATAAAGGTGTGGTTTTATTTATTGGCGGAAGACATCGGCAGAAAAGCCTTAATCTACAGATACCGATAACGTGCTGATAATATTGTGCATCCCTAGTTATTTGATGCCATAAAAAGGGGGTGATCCATCCTCTGTTGACAGCTCTGATGTCAATCAGTAGTCAGCCACAACACATGAGATGAGATGAGGGATCTCTGCTGTTTTGTCAGTGGGTCAAATGTGTGTTTTGGTTAACTGAAGGCGCGGTATGTCATGGTTCCACCAGCCAATCCCTACTGTACAAACACTGTTTCCAATTTTGTCCTTGGTTTCGACCTGCAAGATTAAAGTTAAAATCAACTTACATTGTAGTCTTGAAAGATGACTCTAGGAGCCTGAACTTTGTTCCACTTAGCAGCCTTTCTCACTATGGCCTCTGCCTCCTCCACTCTTCCCTGAGAGAGGAGCCACAGAGGAGACTCTGGGATGAACCTGCCTCATTACACAACAGAGAGGAAGGCACAGAGAGTTTCAATCTGATGAGTCTTAAGTTTCTCTTGGGAAAATGTAGTCAATAATGATTACAATGTGATTTGCCATAATGGCATTAGCTCCCCATAATAGCATGATAGGACTGCAGGTTGAAATTGCGAACTGGCCCTTTAAGTGTTTGAACTTTGTTTTAGGAGTCTGTTGTTTAACTAGGAAATAAAAAATGTAAAATAGTTGCTTTTTTTTCATTTGTTAGCTTTGCCTTGCTCCAACTCATGTTTAACTTCACTGACACTAAGTTTTGATAAAGACTTCAAGTCAGTCTACCATTTACAGCACATCCATTCAGTATATACAGTATTATTGGGAAAAATATATAAATACAACATCCTCCATCACATTTGTTAATTTACAGTAAGCTTTCTTGTAGTGAGTGCCTCTTACCACCAGAAGGGGAGGTAGACCAGGCTAGACACAGACAAAGCCACCAGGAGAGACTTCCAGTCCCTTATAAAGTAAGCAAACAAAGGCAGCATCATGTAGCCAATGGCAAAGCCTAAACACGTGCCCAGAGATGAGTAAAGGACTCGCACATTGCCGGTCAAGGTCTCAGCCCCTGCACGCAGAGATAAAGAAATGCAAAAAGAATGACATGTAGTGATCAAGTAAAAAGTAGCAAAAAATCAGTAATCAGTAAATCTCATAACTTTTTTAAGCTGTATTCATGGAAGGGAAGTGTCATACGTACCCAGCACTAAAGCACCTATGTAGTTGGACATCTGTCCCAAACCGTTGAAGAAGAGGAGGATGGTGAACATAAGCCAGGAGACAGAGAAGATCTGAGCAAAGGTAAAGGCCGTCTGAACGGCCATGGTCGCAAAAAGAACAGGTTTCCTCCCAAATCTACAGATAAAAGGTGAAAGAAACACGTAGAAAAAAAATTAATTATGACCAAAATACAAAATACAACACATTGTGAGCATTTTTATTTTTAAACTTATTGTAACCTTATAATGCAATGCTTACATGTCCAAAAGAATAATTATGTTTTATGTTTCATTTTATTATGAAGGATAAATGTAGCTCTTTTTCAGTGGTGTTGTGCCAATAACTACTGTTGTACTTTACACCGTGTATTAAAGTAACACCAGTCTTAAAAATGGCTGCATACATTTTATATACTGCTGTACATCACATGGAGATACTGTTTTCACTACCTGTCTGAGAGCTGTCCTGCAAAGAAGGATCCAAAAACAACTCCCACGTAGAAAACGGTGGAAGTGAACGGCTGCTTCCACTGCTCGCTGCACACCAGGTCAAACTGGAAAATCAACACTTAAACAATCATATACTTTGACTAGAGGATATTCACGTTCATGTTGCTCACCAACTGACATTAGATTACATTAACTGCCTGTGGAATATGCAAACTTTTACTTACAAACCAAATGTGTGCAAATCTTGGCAAAGAGTTAGTTAATAAAAAGGAAACCCAGAGCAGGAAATTCAAGTGAGTTTGACTAATCAAAATGCTTTCTTCCAAAGTTTCAGTTCCTCATAGCACCACTGCAGCACAGCAAGGAAAACAGTTTTGGGAATCACCTTAGGAGGGGATCTTACAATGTCCAGTATGAAGAGACGGAAACTTAGCAAAGCCTGTTTAATAGAATATTTCAGAAATGGTATTGGGCCTTGTTAAAATGACCTGACTAAAGTCAATCCACCTTAAAATATCCGAAGAAAACTTGGCAAGTTGAGTTTCAGGATGTGAATCTTTTAGGCCAATGAGAAGATGGCACAATGTAAAGAAGAGGAGAAGTACACGATCATTGATCTGATGAGAACATCAGAACCACAACACTCATTCTCTTATTGCTGTGGTAAGTGTGACAACACACACACACAACATTATGTGTTGGATTCAAACAGAAAACAATGAAACAAAGTAGTGCTGTCAAAATTAACGCGTAAAAAAACCTTAACGTAGTTAACGCAGCTGTGTTTACTTCCAGTGGCAATTCCTGTGAGTGTTGCCAGTTTAGCGACTCCCTCTCTCCCTCTTGGCGACTTTTTTCTAAAAAGCGACACGCGACAAATTTAGCGTCTTTTTCAGACCAGTGAAATATATATATTGTAATTCATTCCCGTGTATGCTGCTCAGAGTAATCGCAGTTCACGGCTCCTCTGCCTACAGCTCCCAGTTGCTCTGTCTCATCTCTCCTCTTGTCCCGTGCGTAGCAAGCACTGCGCAGGCAGGCAGTCAGGGGCGGGCGGGGCTGGCCTGGGGCAGCAGGCTGGAAGAGGACAGCGGCCAATCGGGCAGCTCGCTCACCGCAGCAGTGCTGTGACAACCACCACACCGAACCATCCCATTATTATCGCGATTAATCACAGCAAATTGTGCGATTAATTAGTTAATTTTTTTTAATTGATCGACAGCCCTAAAACAAAGTCATGAGAAATTGGAAAGATAGAATAACTATCTTGCTTTGAACTGTTGGTCTGACATAATCAGTCATGCCCTCGTTTATGTTATCTAATGGACTGATGACTAATCTGATAATCAAGCAAATAATCAACAGTCACCTGGTTGTCAAGCACTGATCAAACACATCAGTCCCATCCTCCATATCTCTGCTGTCTGTATCTTGCCTAGGTTCACTTTAATCTCTGGTTATTCCGGTCTGTCCATGAACTCAACACAACTCAGTTCCGACACCCTTTATTAGCTGTTTCATCTCAGCAGCTGTAGAGGCTGTAGGACATTTCCACCTGGCTGGCACTGAAGTATGTTCCACAACAGGTATGTACAAGTCTCCCTGTTCTTCTTTCATCTGGTGCCTCAAAGTGAGTATCATAAAGAAAACCCCATAATATAAGAAGCTGAATCTTTTCATGTATCAAGCAGCCTCTTACATGTATAGCAGTAATATAATAGTGATCATTTTGTTACCCAAAAATCTGTTGGACTTATTCTGTGTTGTCTTACATAGTGTATGTAAGACTCCTAAAATAGGTTATATTCAAAAGATTTTTATCTTTAAGCCCGTGCAAATACAAATCACACGATAGAAAGCAGAACGAATGATCAAATGCAGAGACAAGAACACCTGACAGGCGAGGTTGGAGTAGCAGGCTTGATGACCTACTATACAAAATGCAACAACTTAATTAAATGTCAATTTAATTAAATGTCTCACTTGTTAGCATTTATGAGCTTTGATGACAGACAGTATGTGTGCCTGATGCTCTGGCACAGTTTTTGTCTTGTTGGATTCTAGAAAATCGGCCACTCCCTTGACATTTCATTTAGTACTGCTTTAAGTTTAAGAAGCGTCCAAAAGCTGCAGAGAAAAAGCCATACGTTAAATAGACAGTGCAGATTGGAAAAGAAAGAACTAACACAGGCAGGAAGGGGCTGAGGGGTGCACATGCAGAGACAATAAGAGAAACATAAAGCAAAGAATTAAGAGCTAAGGATGAGGAGGGAGATTGAGGGAACAAGAGAAAAGACAGTAAGCTTGCACACTCACCTCAGAAACAAGGGTAGACTGGTAAATGTCTTTGCTGTAGCTCCACCCGTCCACACAGCGCTCCTGCTGCAGCTCAGTGAGGTTGACATCCCTGCCAGGAACGAATCCCTGAGCAGAGAGATTTCTGACTACATCCAACTTGTATCTGCTGCAACTGATCCGCTCCTGTTTCCCATTCACCATCTTACAGTAACAAGGACACAAACTGCATTAGTTGTATTACTGACATTTTAACTTTTTTTTATCTTTGACACTGAATTTATCCTTGTATTACGTGCGGGACCTTAAAGCTATGAAATTGATCATCTTATCTTATAATGAACACTGTTGCAAAGCTGAAGTAACAAAACATTCTTTGTAAGCCTCGAGATCTAATATATATTTTTAAATCACTTCTAAAAACTTACTTCAGACTTTTTTTTATGTGATGTTGTCTTCTTGCAATTATTTTTTTATTGCATTTATCCTTGTTGACCTTTTGCGTTGGCATTGTGTTCCTGCCTTTTGTTGAATTTTTTTTTGGGCCTGACGGTTGACTAATTATTCTGTTATCTTCCTGAGTTCCTGTTTTTACTTTGTCTGTCAAAGCACTTTGTAACACCTGTTTTTAAAGGTGTTACATAATTAAGGTTATAATTATTATTATTTATGGGCATGCTTTAACATTAAACAAACATGATGTGTAAGTAAGACAATTTGAATCTAAATGTTATTGATGGCATTTTGTATGACCAGTTCAGGAAGAGATAAATATTACTTTAAATACAAGTATAATAAGTAGGATATACTATTTTAATAAAACATGTCATTTTTCTACATAATAATAGTAATAATGTTATTCCTTTTTCAACTGGCTGCATAATTTCTGTGCAAAAGAATAAAAAAATCTTTAGAGGAGCTCTCGAAGTCTTACCTTCATTGGTATGATGGCTTCACGCCACTCTTCAGTCAGGTTGCCCTCAGGAACAAGGCAGTGGTGGTCTGGCACGTCCATTAGGAAGACGAGCGTAAAGGCACCAAATCCATTTGGCACGATGCTGATACAGAGCAGGAAGAAGATGACCTGCTGGAAACGTCCCCACTGACCCAGAAAAGCGATGCTGTGAGTGTAATCCTTCATCGTCAGACTCCTCTAGGACTTTTGTTCTATCTTCCAGAAACTGTGACCTGCACACGATCTGTTTCCTTTTCCTTACACAGTAAGCTTTGTGGATAAACCGGTTGTCATGTACAGACATGTGTATAGCCACCCCCCTGTGGGGGATGAAAGCTGGATCAAGTGTTTTGGTTGTACTTCCTGATCCCGACATCTGTTCTTACATTCCACCTGCTCATTTCACCCAGATTCTGACATTCGGCATTTTGAAATTTGTTAACAGGTTAGAACAATGGAGGGCACACCTACACTCATTTGACTTCTGACAAAAAATTGATTTTTATTTTGATCAATTCCTCAGTTTTTTTTTATATTATCGAACTGGAATCACATTATTTTTTCAATGTGAATAAAACCTTTTATAGGCCTATTTCTGAACACTAGGGTTCTAATAATGGAATATTTACTGCTGCTGTAAGATGTTACTGAATGTGCCCTGAGGAGAGAACATACACACGTACCTCTGGGCTACCAAGAGCTCTTAATAGAGCTGTGCAATAATTTGGAGACAGCAGTGCAGAGCCATGGCAGAGTTTATAACCAGGACTACTACACAGGTTCTTTCAGCCTTGGGCTTTTTAGGCAGTGGGACATTTCAGAGGGAGCTAGAAGGGATCTGTCACAACAGGTTTGGCCTTGTGCACAAACACAACTGAGGATAACAACTTAACTATTTGAACAATAACTTGATCCTCAACTGAAAAGTCAGCACCTACCTTCGGGGCTTTTGTGTGAAACTGCAGTGTAAAGCCAGCTGAAGTGTCGGCATAACTCCTGTGTTTTTATTGTCAGTTTGGTTATGTATTTGAGAAATTCAAAAATTGAGGACATTTTTTCCAACCACTACAACTAAAAGTAAAAATGGAAAATGAAAAGACAAAATGGAAAATAAAATATCACATTTCAGTGCCATGGATAAATATGATGTTTTGAGATATTGTTGTTATGGTATCACAAATTATTCTTGAACCTCTCAGTTCTTCTTCAATTCCCAAGGGCGGTGCATCAACGGGCACAGACCTAAATGCCTCTGGTAGTGGTAAGCTGGTTGGATATGTAACTAGCTCAAACATCCCGTATACACTCACCGGCCACTTCATTAGGTACACCTGTATAATCTAATGCAGTTCAATACAACAGCACTGCCATGGTTGTTTTGTCCTCCCTGTTTACATACATGAGGGGGCCAGAGTATTAAAAACACCTGACTATTATGCAGCTCAGTACAGCCCCACCACCAATTATGACCTTGACAGCTTAGAAAAAAGCCTGTACATTACAGGCAACATCTTATGGCTGAGCTGCTGTATTGGATTACATTAGATTTTTCAGGTGTACCTAAAGAAGTGGCCGGTGAGTGTATATGTCTTCAAGTTCAAGATAATTTACACTGTCTGATGGTTGGTGTGACATAACTACTTAGCCAATACTTTAGTGGAAAAACCACCAGCTCATTTCTCATGAAAAACAAAACAAAAAACAGTTGTCATGATAAATAATTGTAATCAGTCAACTTGAACCTACTGTGAAGAATTTGTAACTGTGTATGAAACAGACTGAAATTAATGCTGATACTTCTATATTATTTACAAAAGCAAACAAGGCAATAAGGAAGAAGATAGACTGTCTTTATATCGTGAATTTAATGCCTGTCAATGCTGGCACCGTTAGACAGTTCAAAGGAGGTAGGATGAGATATTTCATCAGACAATGCTACTAACACAGGTCCAGGACAGTATTAACAAAGAGATAAGACATACTGCTTTGTCCACAGGGGTCGCCAAAATCCACACAAAGTGAAAGTGCCTCACAGTTACCATGTATTAATGAATCACAGTTGAGTTTTCCAAAACCACTCCAGGTTCAGGTGTTTCTTTTTGAGTAATGCAGGGAAACGTCAGACTGTTCAAGAGGAAAAGAAAAAAGGATCTGGCTGATGAATGATTCCTCACTGCTAACCACATTGTAACTCTAAGTATCTCACTTTTCTCTCCTAGGCATTGATTAATAGTTTGAGATAGAGGTTGTCCAAAGCTCTCTGGTAGATAGAGGGTGGCAAAGGCAGACACAAGCCATATTAACCCAGCATCTCCATTGTTACAGACAACTCTGGTACATCTGAAGGAGATGGAACAGAATTTTAATCTAAAAATCTTAAAAACAGAAAAGGAATATTGATACAAGATTTTTGTTGTCAAAAGCGTTCTATTTTCCGCCGTTTGTTTTAGTGTTTCTGCAGGCATTGGCTGTAGGCAGCGTCACAAGACGCAGAATGCTATGATGCATCAGCTATTGTCTGAAAACGATTTAGCTCGAGTGTAAACAATGAAAAGTGCACAGAAAACTAAGTCTTGGACAATAAATCCTTTTTCAAGTATCCTGTTCTGAGGTTCTGAAGCCCCGAAAAATGGTGTAGCTCCCAGAAGCTCTCTCATCTTCTGACAATAGCCAATAGGCTCAAGGCTGGTTCATCCTTGACTCCAAGTTGAGTCATATTTGTGTTATATTTTAATTTTCCCCCGAGTCATTCTTTGGATATTACTTTTAAGCCAATAGGATGGATGGATGGATGGATGGATGGATGGATGGATGGACCAGAAAACATAATCATCCTTGTATCATATTAAAGATTGTGTTAAATTTTGACATAGAGTATAAACAAGTGTGTACAATATCATACCAAAAAAACTGTCAGTGAGTTACAAATGAGGGCAAATTACAGGGCAGGCCCGAGATGGGAAAGCCCAAACCCTGGCAAAACCTGATGTGAACACAAACATTTAACAGGAAAAAACTTCTTAGATATAACACTAGATGTTGCTGTTGTACTTGTCTGTACTGCAGTTGAACTGATTCACATAAGATCTGCAAATATACAGCAGTGTGTTGTTTTAGGGAACGGTTTTCCTTGATTTGTTTTTTTCTGTAGTAGCCTTGGTTATTGGTAAGTAGTAAGGTGAGTAGAGAAACCATGAAACCATGTGGTGTACACAGGTAGTTCAGAGATGAAGCACAAAGGGATGGAATGAAAGGAAAGAATGAGGAAGAGAGTCTTAGCTTTCCATTATAATACCTGTCAGCTATTCTCTACTAAAAAAGTTAATCTGCACGTAACAGGAGCACCTCCCTTTCTTTTGCCTTGCCCCATTCTCTCTCCCCCTCCATGCCAATTCTCTAAATCCTGTTCCTTTAACTTTATAAAATTTGAGTATGAATTTGTGTATACATGACAGTACTTTTGTTCTCGTCTTCCAATTCAAATTATTCTCTCAAGTTTTTGTTTCTTTTCTTTTGGTTGCATTTTAACTCAGCATTCACCTTCTTAAGCAGAGGCAACAACACATCAATACCCAAGGTATGTTGAAATAGTCTTTGCACAAACTACTGGAAGAGCAGGAAGCTGTACTGATATCAATTTATTTACAAAAACAATTGGGTTTGGGTAAAAGCTTTGACTATGATATATGTAGTTTGTGGTGTTTCTTGGCTCTTTGTTCCAAAGAAATGCACCTGTGTTAGCTGTTGTGCCGCTGTAATCTTTCAGAAGTATCCTTTAGTGCTATTCTAAATTAGGATGTAACAAAGCAACTACATCCAACACTATTCCTACTACCACTGCTTGTGTTACTTCTGCAGTTCTAACTTTATCTGTTGCTTATATAAATGCTACCCGTACCATTACTACGGGCGCTAACCACTATATATTCTGTCTCATTATTGATGTCCTCCAGGATCTGACCATGGAAACTAAGCTGAAAACACAGCAATTGAAAACTGTGGTATCTGCTCTCTGCAAAATCCCGCTCCTCTTTCTGCTCCTGTACCTCTTTGTGTGCTCCCTTGACATTTTAAGCTCTGCCTTCCAACTAGCTGGAGGTAAGAAGTATTTAAACCTTTAAATGTGGTACTTCTTGCAGTAACTAACATTGACACTGAGATACATTATGAAATACAGCAACATACGTGGTATTATGAGCATGTAATTTAATTGTTTTGTTTGCTCTAGTAGATGCAAAGCTTTATTTTGAATATAAAAGCTGTTTCACTGTAAGTCTCTTTATCTCTTCCTTCCAGGAAGGGTAGCAGGGGATATCTTCCAGAAAAATGCCATCCTGTCTAACCCAGTGGCCGGGCTGGTGGTGGGAATACTGGTGACAGTGTTAGTTCAGAGCTCATCGACCTCTACCTCCATTATAGTCAGCCTTGTCTCTTCTGGTTGTGAGTTAAAATATGATCAATTCTATTGAGTTATGGAAAATATACTTGAACATACTAATGGTTCAAATTCAATACAATCAAATGTTGTTTCTGTACAGTGCTGGATGTTCAGTCAGCCATTCCTATTATCATGGGCTCCAACATCGGGACATCAGTCACCAATACCATTGTTGCTCTAATGCAGGCTGGAGAGAGGGATGAGTTTGAAAGGTACAGCTGTAGCTGTATGTGTCGTGTATGCATGTTTATAAGGAAAGTATGTTTAAGACAATAATAATATATATGATATTGTGTTTACTGTAGGGCATTTGCTGGAGCTACAGTCCACGACTGTTTTAATTGGTTGTCCGTCTTGGTGCTTCTTCCTCTGGAAGCTGTGAGTGGGCTGTTGAGGCGACTGTCACAGGTCGTGGTCGACGCACTACGACTCAGCACTGGAGAAGAAGCTCCTGAACTTCTGAAAGTCCTCACTGAGCCACTCACTAAAATGATTATCCAGGTACTGTGTCCACATACTTCCATCAGCATATTAAATATTCAAATCAATACAATACAGAATAATAATAATAAAGCTAATTTTAGTATTAAGCACGAATTATAGCTCTTCAGAATGGATACTGGAAAAGGTAAAACTAGCCAAAAACCAAATTGTTTATATAAAGCATTAGCTTAAGTAGCAAACTTTTTAAAAACCATTTTAAATTGAAAAATGTCAGTAAAGATATTCTGTAAATTATTTAATCATGGACTGCAGCATGAATATGCATTGCACCTCTATCCAAGGGCACAACATCAAAAATGTCAGACAGCATAAAGAAGCAACTTTGAAGCAATAAATCAAAGTGAAAACTGGCAGTGTGGCCCTTTAGACATTTAGTTTTTGTTTTATGGTTTAGGGTGAGGTTAAACTTTCTTAGCCCTAACCGACAAGTTTGTTTTACCAAACAAAAAGTTGCATGTAATGTTACCATCTCTATATTGATTTTTTAATCTGTAGATAATTTATGACAGCAATCACAAACTGTATGTAGTGAAGTCATAGCATGATTCTTTTTTTTGTAGCTGGATCGGTCGGTCATCACGGCTATTGCCACAGGTGATCAGAGTGTGAAGAATCAGAGTCTGGTGAAGCAATGGTGTCAAACCACAACCACGAAGGTACGTGTACCTTGAAATCACTTCTTGTTTCCTTGTGTGTCCTAATTCATGGGTGACTTATTTGTCAAATCTTTAGTTTGATTTAAAAAAACAAAACAATGTGCTCATTCTTAAAAAAATATATATAAAAATACAATGTTCAGAACTGGAAGTGTACAAATGTGTTGCTATATAAATTTAATAAATATACAATTTGAAATGTCCCACCATCTGCGCTCTGCCTGTTTATCATTGCTAACAGGACAATGAAACCTCCTGGGGAACACACAACCTTTCAGAACATACACAGAGATGTACGACATTTGGACCGTTTTTAAGTGTTTCTGTGATTTTTAGTTGCCTGTGATAGAATACAATCTCTCCTGTCCTTGCTGATATAGTTTTCCTTTTACTTGTATGTAAAATCACTTGATTTAAGTTTTTAATCAATCATTCAAATGCACTGCAAATGGAGCACAATGATAAATATGTTGGGAGTTTTGTCACTTTTAGAGAGTAGCTTAGCTGTCTTTACATCTTGGTAGTTACATTTTGCTTCTCACTCAAATATTCCTTTTCTCTACATCTAATCCTCATAACATTACATCTCTGTAATCTGCCCAGGTAGGCATCTTTTTGTGGGCTGCTCATTGTCAGACTTGGCCATAGGTCTGATCCTCCTCTCTTGCTCTCTGTTGGTGCTGTGCAGCTGTCTGATACTGCTGGTTAAACTGCTCAACAACCTGCTCAAGGGTCAGGTGGCCAGTGCTATTAATAAAATTGTTAATACAGGTATTAATGTGTGGGTATATTAAAGCCCCGTTCATGAATACATCACAGCTAAACCCATGCTTTTTTCAATTATCCAGACAGTTTAATTACCTCGTCTGCCCGTGTTGTCCTCTGTGTAGATTTCCCCTTCCCCTTTACCTGGCTGGCAGGGTATCTGGCTCTATTAGTGGGAGCAGGCGTGACCTTTTTGGTTCAGAGTAGTTCTGTCTTCACATCAGCCATCACTCCTCTCATAGGTAAGACAGACAAACACTCTCCACACATATACAAGTGACTTGACACATGCTATTTAATGCCTACTTATCTGAACCTTGCATTGCATAAAATGTATGATATTTAATATCTTTTTCTTTATTCATTTTTGTATACATTAACTAAGCCAATGGCAACAGGATTTCTAGCAACACCCATCTATCTCTCTTTACAACAAATAATAAATCACCACCTCTGTTACAGTTATAACACTCCTTCTAGCTTGGTACAGCATTAAGAGGACTGGTTAACAGTTAATGGTTAGCATGTTGGTTTAAAATCCTCTATGAGGAAAAGATTTGTTCAGTAGCAGGTATTTCTTGACAATTAAAAAAAATTAAGTTATTTGTTAAGAGGAAAAGTTTCCCACATATTCAAGTGCTTTAACTAATATTGTGCCATCAGCTTTAAAATAATCTCGCTTAAAATTGCTTTCAGCTGATTTTTTTCATGATGGCATGGATTTCAATTACAGTATGGTATTGATATTTTCTGCCCTCAATAACCTCCTAGTTCCTTGGAGTCTGGGGATGGATAGACATGGATATGGGGTCAAATGTCTACAACACACTCTAAATGTTGTCACATTGCACCCATTGTTAATCATACTATGAGCCCTCAGGGATTGGTGTGATCAGTATTGAAAGAGCTTACCCTTTAACCCTGGGGTCGAACCTTGGAACCACTACAACAGCTACACTTGCGGCCCTGGCTAGTCCGGGAGATAAGCTAGCTGCTGCCACACAGGTACACACAAACGCACACCTATAAATAATGTATGTATGTATCAGGGCTGACAAAATAAACTTCCATCCAAAAGTACAGAAAAATTCAGGTTCAGGTATTCTTTTTGTTTTTGTTCTCTGGTGCTAAAACTTGTATTTTCCTCATTTGCTATTGTTTTCTAATTCTAAATTATTTGCAACATTTGTGGATTTCACTTGACTTTTGATGGCACAGAGTCCATGATATGACTGAAAATAAGCCTAATGCTACTTTAATGCGACCTTTCTCATTTTCTTTTATAATGATAATAATGACATATAGGTTTCTACCTCTTCCTAAGTTTTATTACTCCTTTCTTTGAGTCCCTTTTCTCTAGTTTTCTCCATGTCTGTCTTTTATGTTGGCATCTTTTATCCTCACTTCCTCTTTCTCCTGTTTCAGGTTGCTTTATGTCACTTCTTCTTTAACCTCCTTGGCATACTGCTGTGGTATCCCATACCAGCCACCCGCTTACCCATACGTATGGCCTCAGCCCTTGGCAAACTTACTGCCAGGTACAACTCACAACAGCTTCCGTATTTACACACTACACACTACAGATGCCACTGAACCAAATTAATTTTTTTTTAATTTAATAGAAACTATTGTACTTTTAAGAAAACTGCACAAATAATCAAAGAAACAATAAAATTATATATAACTCACCCATACACAGGTACCGCTGGTTTGCTGTTTTGTACCTCCTCCTCTGCTTCCTGCTGCTCCCATCCCTCGTATTTGCGCTCTCCATGGCTGGGTGGAAGGTGATGACCGGGGTTGGTGTGCCAGTTATAACGGTGGTTATATTCTGTGCAACAGTAAACATGCTGCAGGCACGCAGACCTCATTGTCTGCCAAGTAGACTGCAGAACTGGGACTTTCTTCCTGTTTGGATGACATCGCTGCAGCCCCTTGATAACCTCATCACAAAGGTGACCCTGTGCTGCAGGCAGGAAAGAGGTAAATATCTCCAGTAAGATACAAGTATGAATTAACAGTTGATGATTAATCAAACTGCCTGTTCTCTCTCAGATACTATTGTGGTACAAACCTACAAACAATCACCTAAAAAATTACAAATGTTTTCAATTTGAGACTGTTTTACCTCCTCCTGGTTGCTGTTCGTGAAACACTGACCTCCTTCTTCTTCGTGTTTTGTTCATAGGCTGGAGTTGCAAAGGAAATGAGGGCCCAGTAACATCAATGGAAGACACCAGCGTCAACTCTGAGAGAACAGCCAGAGGGAAATGGAAGCAGAGAGGGGAAGAACAGGAGATTAATAAGAGCTGGCAGAAACAAACTGGATGTTGTAATCAGCGATACATTGAGGAAAACAACAGAGACAACGTAGCAACAAACATGCTGTCAGAGAACATATTTAACTTGGCTACAGTATGCTCCATTAATAGACACACAAACTTAAACATACAGGGAGCTCGACTGAGCAGCACTCACTTGTAGTTTATTTCTTGTGTCTAAGTTGAGATAAAAATATCCAGAAACATCAAACAAATATCCTAAAAACAAGCTTATATGTAATTGCAAACGGATGCAGCAACTCACTGAGCTGTGAGTCAAGCAATTATTAATTTAGGGAAGACGGTCTGCCTTCAGATGAGAGAGGTACCAAGTTAATAAACAGCATGTTGGTTTCTTAACACCATACAGAGAGATAATCACCAACAGACCAACTTCTGTGTAACATATCTGAATCAAGGGGACTCTGACGTCAGCTGTGAAATAACAAATTGTTATGTAAATGTTTTTTAAAGGATTATCTCACTGTGTGTGTGTGTGTGTGTGTGTGTGTGTGTGTCTGAAACATTAAATGAAAGTAACTCCTGTTTGTTTTGTCTTGTTGTTACGGGGAATGTTTAATTTTGACTGTGCTGTTTTTACAGCATAGACACCGAGTCTTTTCTCAGCCTTTGAGGGTTCTCAAGCTGTGGCTAAATTGGCAACCGAGACAGATGGTGCTGTGGTTTTTAACTGTCAGTCTCATGCATGGCTAAATTTTGCTATAATCAAGTTCCTCGTGAGAAATTTTCGTGGAGGGTTACACCTCTTATATTAAGGCCGGTGTATATAAAGTTCTTAGTGCATTAAACAACAATAGCATGTCTCTGTACATGAGTGTTGGAACAACTTAGATTTTTATAATATAAACTTGCATTACATAAAGTTTATATGTGAACTGTTTGAAAAATTTAAATAACCTGCATAATGCTGGGGTGAAACTCCTTGTAACACAAAGTCAATGTCAGTCAAGAGCCTCACATACTGTAATTGGAAAGCTTTATAGTATCTGCAAATGATCCAAGAATGATCAAGCATGATAAGAAATATAAATTACTTCAAATACATTTATCATTGTTTCATGTTTATGAGGCAGTCTGTATCTGGGTACCAGCCATTGCTGTGGAACTTATTACGTTCACGTTACCCTACTGCAAAATATGTCGGTGACATCACAATAACCGCTTCCTTGATTCTTATCATAAAACACATCAACAAGACGACAAGGTGAGGTTACACCAGTCCTCTGTCGGCGGAAAATCTGCACGTCGGTCTGAACCAGCCAGAAGACGCCGCACCATTGTGGAGATAGAAAGTGACAGGTCTGTCTCTTGTCTTGAGGTTTGCTCATGTGAGCAGTACATTGTAGCTTTTTTTCACAACTTTAAAGTTTTTAAAGCGAGAAAATTCTAAGATGGAATTAAATCGTATAATCTAATTATTTAAATGCACTCCATATTGGTTATACAGAGTGTTCAGGCTTACTTTATATTACTTCCATTTAACAACTTTTTGAAAATAATTACTTTGATGGTTCATTAAGATTAATAAATCTTTATAAAGACAAGATGAAATAGAACAATATGCAAATATAAAACTAAAGATTTATTTGTGTATTCTCACAGAAAAACAATGATTCTCACTTGCATGATCCTCACGGCTCTGGCAACAACAGCTCTTGCCAAAGGTAAACACTTGAGTATTAACTATGTGCAGATCATAGTTGATTTAATATTTGAAGAAAAGCAGAAAGGATTATTTATCAGTGAATTTATTAATGAATTTAAACTACATATGTTTGTTTACAGCTAAAGTAACATTTCAGCAGCTAAATAAAATGATATAATCCTAAAACAAACATTGAGTGGTATTCAACAAAATGTTTAAATTATTCATGTTTTGAAGTAACTCAGAGAAGTTTACAAAAAGTTTTACATTTTGTTTGTTTTAAGGTTCAATTGAATGCAGTTTTACTGACGCTACTGGAGCTCAGCGGTGTTTTGGAGCCGTGGGACAGCCGTTAGTTTTTCATATCCCAAATTCAGCAGATACAGAGATAAGGCTGATTAAAGATAATAAATGGATTATTATTAAAATAAACAAAAATCAGACAGAGAGTCTGCATGGGGAATATGTAAATCAGGCTGAACTCTTTGCCAATGGAACGTTCAAACTGGGAAAAGCAATGCGGAGACACTCTGGAGAGTACCTGATGGAGGAATTTGGACCTGATGGTGCTTTACAGAAAAAAAAGAATCTGTACCTCGAAATACAAGGTAGGCTGGACAAAACACCTGTAGTTTATTTAAAGATCCATTTTAAAAGGAAATATAAGTTCACGGTAGATAAACATTGGTCCGGCTGTGCTTGACAAAAGTTGCACAAAGTTGTGTCTGGATATCGTCAACATTATTGTTGTGAATAGGGTCCTAATCATCTCCAAAACGGGTTCTTCCATGACCCGTGACAACCCCTTCCGCCAAGTTACATCAAATCGAGCTTGTAGTTTTTCTATAATCAGACAAACTGCTGAAAACATGACCAAGTGGGGGAGGTAATAATTGATAACAAAGTAAAATTGTATTGTATATGGTTTGAGGAAATATATTTCATTCCACATTCATAAACTTTCATTCCATATTGTCCATGTTCTCTTATAGGTCTATTGAGTTTCGACACACATTGCTATAAACAAATAGTTACTAAGTATTTCCGGTCCTTAAACTTCTCAAAAAATCTTTTGACAATCAAAACATAAATGTAAATGAATTATGGCTGCAGTATTAGGTGATTTGATCCTGATATTTGTACTGCAGATACTGTATATATAACTTTATGTTTGTCTTCCAGCCCCAGTGTCAAAGCCAGCTGTTTCTCAGCTGTGTTTGTCACCAGAACAGATGACCATCAGCTGCTCCTCTGAGGGAGATGGAGTAGAGTTCGGTCTGACTTTGGACGGTGTCTTACTGATGCAGACCAGTGACCACAGCCTGTCCTCGGACAGCAGGGCAGCAAAGATACAGTCAGTGGTTCATGTTTCAGATAAACAGGACGGATCCGCAATTTCAACTGTTACCCTCGACATAAACGGCTACCGGACTGGAAACTTGATGTGTAATGTTTGGAACAATGTCAGCAGAAAAGAAACAGTTATTCACCTGAATAGCTGCAAAGGTACAGTGTTTATGGAGGCTTGATTTCTTTTCAAACTATCAGCTTTTCACTTTTTTTCACAACTAATTTGTTCTTAATGTTTAAATACAGCAATCAACTAAGTTCAATCACTCATTTTTTGCCTGCACCTGTCACAGATTTTGTTTTTGATATATTCCTTTGGGGTCACAGCAAAGGTGTATTTCTGTTTTTAATAATAATTACAAAAGTTCATGTGTCTGAACCAAAATTGTGTTGAATATAAATTGAGGATAAAAAAAAACATTAGATGTAAAAGAAGGAGAAGCTCAAATTTTAACAGATTAAGAAAAAAGTTTGATCAAAAACAGAAAAAAAATGAATGACACATGAGAGCATGGTATGACAATTAACATTTTGATGAACAAAAAGCACACTTTATGCCTTCACCTTTGACTTTTGTGTTGTTTAATAAGGTGCCTTCTATAAGCTTTTACTTCATTGATATATCCAATTCAAGCAGAAAACCAATTATTTTTTTGTGCCGTTTCTGTAGACAGCACAGTACAAAGAGGCACAGAATACAAGTAAAGAGGGGGAAATTTTATAGGTAACAAAAGATGTAGACTGACAATATTCTTAGGGCATTGGAACACCATAACCCCGGGAAAGAACTTAAAAAGGTCCAGTTCGCCGATTTTCACCCTCAGTCCTATCATGCTATTATGGGGAGCTAACGCCATTATGGTAGAAAAAAAATGCAATTTCTCTCTGTGCCTTTGGAGGATGCTATCCACTTCTCCAGTGGGCCCTGGAAAACCTCTGCCAGACTACGTAAAACCAGTCATCTGGCGGAGGCCAGGGAGCTTGCTAAACTACACTTTCTAAATCTGGGACGCCCGCCTCCGATGTCATGTATCCTTCAAAATCATCAGGTTTGAAATGTAGACTGCAGACCCGAAGATTTTTTAGACGATCCATCGGTATATTCCCGTCATATTTCGTATTCTGTACCGCTCTGAGCCATGGCCTGCAGCGAAACTGTATTATTTCACTCGAGCGTCTCTCACTGGGCCGTTCCTATTAGAGGGAGGGGTGCAATGCACGCTGGGTGTTGTAGGAATGTAGAATAGGCAAAACCACAAGCTGTACAACGTCCTTCACAGCTATGGCGCAAATTTAAAATATTATTACTTCTATCGATTACAGAGAACACCAGCTTTGACTGACAGTGGCTTTTTCCAGGGGCGAATTGCTCCTTTAAGGACCGCCTTTTATTGTTGCATATATGTGAAATGAAATGAAATGAAAAAAGCAAGCAGGCTAATTCTAAAACCTGGTCCAGTTATACATTGGTTAAATGTTTTATAATGCTTTTAAATTTATCACTCATTATTCTCTTATGATATCCTTCTGACCTGTGTTGAGATAACATTACATTCGTCAAACAACATGAGCAACTTGTTTTTCTAAAGCAAAATAGGAATTCGAATAAATAATAGATAAAGTATTTGTCTTCCAGCTCCAGTGTCGAAGCCAGCCGTGTCTCAGGAGTGTTTGTTACCAGAACAGATGATCATCAGCTGCTCCTCTGAGGGAGATGGAGTAAAGTTCATCTTGACTTTGGACCGTCCCTTCCAAATGCAGACCAGAGACCACAGCCTGATGCCAAAAAACAGGACAGCAAACATGCAGTTAATGGCTCTGGGTTCAGATAAACAAGACGCTAACAGTGTTTCAAATGTTACCATCAGCTTACCCAGTCAGCTGACTGGAAACTTGATGTGTCATGTTTGGAACAATGTCAGCGCAGATGTTCACTTTACAGACTGGAAAGGTACAGTATTCAAAGAAATATCCATTTGTTTTTTCTTAATTATCCAAATATATACCTCCCTCTGCCACTTCATCTTCACCCAATACATATCTGGGTCACAGAATCTAAATCGTTCTGATATTTGTTTGTTTTCCAGGTATCTTCTCTCAAATGCCTGTTGCTACAGCTGTGAGAGCTGGTGTTATCACTCTATTTCTTTTGGTTTCGAGTCTTTGCATCTGTATTGTACATAAGAAAACAAGACCCACCACTATTAAAGAAGGTAAGAGAATATCATTTCTATTGTGGGTACTACTACTGTTTTCTGTCCTTGTCTTTAAATGTTATTGTCAGCACCTTTTGTCATTACTGAGTTAGGATGGTTTCAAAATTCAGCTTATTTAAGAAATATATATATTTGAAGAGCATATGAAACAAAGTAACATCCTATGATAACTGAAGTAATTTGCATTATACTTAAACTGACCGCCAATTTTCACGTTAAATATAAACACATCTCACTTTATATTCAATTCATCTGATATAAATCTAGCATCAGTTGGAAGGAATGAGCAAAGTTTGTCTGAATCTTTGCCATCTGTTTTTTTTATATCTCAGATGAAGTCAAACCTAATATTGATTATGAAAAAAATCATGTAAATTACAAAAACGTGTCTCGATTATATTGTTTGTTGAGCTTTTTTTCCTTTTCTCACGTACTTTTCCAGATCCTTTCAAGGAGGAGATCTCTACTGGGCTGTAACCGTGAACTGTAGCATAATCTTCAGACAAAACATTTATCAGACCAAGGCCTTGCCTAAACTCTTTCCAAATACAGTTCTACTAAATTGTAATGTAGACTGTTCTCCCAGTACATTTAATATTTTATTCTCATTTTTCAGCAACAATTTGATGAAATTGTGATTTTTCTTTTTAAGCTTCTTGCATTTGCTTTAATAGTATGACTGTGCTTTGCTTTGTTGTTGTGTCTGGAAATGTATACAATCTATAAAATAAACATCCTTTGTCTTAATAATCAACACAAACAAATGATTGGGTCCCGTCTGTAATTGACTTTACCAATGCACCCCAGGAGAAGGACAGACCTGACAGAAGTTTTCACACAGCTGGTGAAAGAAAGTCTGTCTAAATAATGCAAAAATATGTTATTCAACATGAAATGGGAGTCCCAGAATAGAACAACAATTGTTTCATAGTTTGACTCCTCAGCGGAGCAAGTTAATAATGTAAATATTGTTTCGACCACAAGTTGGAGCCAAAGGTCCTCACATGTAATCGGACAGCAACTATATTTAATCTAGTACTGTAGAATTTTGAGGTGCTTACACTTTAAATGTGTAAATATAGGTAAAGCCATGGTATAATATAGTATTTCAGAGGAAATAATGCACTATTCTTAACAGAATTTAAATACTATATGCTGTGTAACAGTGCTAATTTGAGGCCAGTTTTATTGTAAAGTTATGAATTTGACTTCCTCCTTAATTCTGTCTCTCTTCATCTGGGCTAACGTTTTACATTCATCATTTCACCAAAACCAAAGACATAACATAACTCACTGGATCAGTCCTACATACTGCCATGTAGCCACAGTAGTGTTTTGGAGTAGTACTTTTTGTGTAGTTCTGCTTCTGCATTATATTTATGTATATATTCACTTAGAATGGACAAGTGCATTCCTGTGTACCGGGGCATTTGCTAGAGTTTTATTCAATACTGTTAAATTCGATTTAAGCAAACTACAGAGTCCTCCATTTTTAAATCATAAAACGGGCACAAACAGAGTCTGCATATAAAAAAAAGGGAACCATAAGTGTTTATGCAATGGTTACCTCAGGATTTCTTTTACCATTATATGTACAATCCCTCAGTAACTGAAGGAGCTCTGCTCACGCTTCGCCTACTGTGTAGACGTGCTATAATAAACACTTAGGAGATGTGTCTATTTGAAACCATCTCTCTATAAGCCACACAAACACCCCACAAAAACCAGCCAAGATACGAGTTGCTCAGTTAGCAAGCACAATAGAAAAGAACATTAAGGCTTTTTTGTTTGTGTGTTTTTGTTAATGCACAAGTTAGTTTTCTGTATTTAAATACATCAGCATTAAAGCCTATATTAAATTTTAGGATACAGCAGTCTACTGTACAATTCCACATTAATGCCAAAAAACAAACAAGGGTTTGAAGACCAAATCTACAGATCTTAAAAACAAAGACAAATTCAGACAGTTTTTGACATGATTCAGACTCCCAGATATTAGTAAAAGCAGCGGCAACAATTTAATGTTAAAGCTTTCATTACATTTCTAAACAATAGATTTTTATCATTTATACTTTAAAAACTGGAGTTGCGAGTTCTTTCGACTGAGATGTGTGGATAAGACCACTGCAAAGGCCCAGCGCTCATACTACATAGATTACATAACTAAATCCCTGCATTAGCATCAACATTGAAGCTACAGAGTTTGCCAAACTGCCAAAGCACTTCCTCTTTACAAACTGAACACAGTTGTTTTTGGGAACTGATTTTGTTCTTGTTAGTAATTTGAATGGCTATGCTTTTTGTATATTAAACTGATTTAAGGCTTTCTTACGAGTATGTATTTCTTTAGAAGAGTGCATCACATCTTGTTTCCAGTCTGCTATTACTTTTCAATGCAAGTTGTGATTCAAGCAGAGAAGAGCTGAATCTCTTTTGGGACTTGTATGGTCGTACAGTACCCTGGCCGAGAAAATGAAAGGGACAAAAATAAGCTGTGGTTTTTATCTGTTGTTCTCACACTCACTTTTGTATTACCAGTTGCCTGTGAGAACATTTTGAGGAGCGGTTTCTCAGTAATACGTAGTACATGGCTTTTAAAGAAAGCATTTGCCTTACAGCGTGTAAGACACAGGAAGTGTTTGTGTCTTAATGTGTCCTTTGCAGAAATACAAGACAGGTTAAAATTGTCCTTACAATATGGTTAAATGAGTAAGTAAACAATAGCAGGTCTGCATGCATGTTGGAACCACTTCATTTAGAAAATGTAAAGGGCAGCTTCTCCCCCAAGCAGTTGTAGTTCCTGTATGCTTTAATTAAAACGTATGACAATAGAAATGGTATGATAGGCTGTGTGTCCTTTAAAGGTTTTTCTCAAAGGAACAGGTGACATGTTTTATCGAACTTGTGCAAGACAATACATTTAAGAGTGCCTGTTTAAAAAAGGAAAATGATGATACATGCATACTCAAGGCCTTCTGTGCGGTCATATTTGCAGCTGAAATGGAAACTCACACCTTAATATTTCTTATTTGCATACTTTCTTTTTCTCTAACCGATTTAAGTGTTCTGCAGGTCTATTAGAGTGTTGGCATCAATAGTAGCTTATTCTTATGGGATTTGCAAACCCATTTGAGACAATTAGACAATAAAACTATTCTTTAAATTCTAAAACAGCCAGCACTACATACAGCTGTGTATTTTATTTAGAATTTATATCTTCACTTTTGAACCTCTGAGTTAACAAAAACCAGAAAAGCAGGTTATGGCCTGTAATCATAATGTGTTTTATGGGTTCTGATTATCCAAACCCACATTTGTGGTCAAATCAAGACAGTAGAAAATACCCTCATTATTTCACATTTGAGAAACCAATGGTTTATGTAAGCAGTCTTTATCAGAGTATTGTAATTATAAAATGCTGAGTATATAACTAGCTACTTATATATACAACAAGTTTGAACTACAGAAGCTGTGAATCTTTGTGCTTTGCTGCACGCAAGTTGTGAGTAGCAACACTATAACCACTTCCTTGATACTTGTCATACAACATGACAACAAGAAGAGTTACACCAGCCGCCTGTCAGTGGAAAATTCACACGTCAGTCTCATACAGTGACAAAGAAGAAATCGCACAACTGTGAGGACGGTAAGAGACAGTGGAGAATACTTAATCTGAGATCGGTGACAGTAAGCAACTAAACTGTAACATGAATTTAATGATTAACCTTGTAAAAGGTAATAAATGTATGGATATAATCTCGTCTTTTTCTTTAATAGTTCATAAAATTCATAGATTCATGTAAAATGTTAATACATTTACTTATAAAATTGAAATGTGACATTTAAAATCACATTATATTTATGTACTACTACAGAAACGAAAATGATGTCCATCTTCGTGATCATCACAGCTCTGGTAACAACAGCTCTGGCACAAGGTAAACTATAGTATAAAGTAGGGCATATTGTGGTGTTTGATTCAACATTTGATTCAATATTGTATTTGAAACAATTTAGAAATGCAGTTACATAGTTCAGGAACAGTAACTTAATTTAAAAGTCTTTTTATAGAAAAGGTATGGCTTTGGCAGACAAATATAATTACACAAAAATATAATGATATCATGACAAAATGTTTAAGCTGTATTTTACACTTGTAATGAGAGAAATAAAATGTCCTTGTCTGTATTTTACATTATGTCTTTTGTTTGGGTGTTTGTTTGTTTTTAGGCTCTATTGAATGCGATTTCTCTGAAGTTACTGGAGATCAGCAGTGTTTTGGAGCCGTGGGACAGATGTTGATTTTTCAACTCCCAAATACAGCAAATACACAATTAAGGTTGAAGAAAGATAATAAATATATCATATTAAATATTAAAAAAAATAAGGTGACTCTGCATAAGGAATATGTGAAACAGTCTGAAGTCTTTGCCAATGGAACTTTCAAACTGGGAAAGGCAATGAAGAGACACTCTGGAGAGTACGTGATGGAGGAATTTAGATCCAACGGTCCTTTACAGAAAAGAGTGGACTTGCACCTAGAAATACGAGGTAGGTTGGAAAAAAAACTGTATTTTTGTAAAGTGTCTCCTACTGCTGAACCTTTTCTTTATTGAAAAATCTAATTAAACAGGAAATATATGTTCATGTTGACGGACATAGATCTAATGGTGCTGTACTGTTTGTCACCTAATGGGCCAGTTTCACAAACAAAGGCTTAAGCCTAGTCCCATACTAAAATGCCTGTTTGACCTGTCTAACTTAAAGCGACTTGCAAAGACCTATTTTAAAATAGTCATAGACTTAGCCTGTTCTGGATTAAACTAAGCTGATAGCAAGAGGGAAGGTTAGAGCTACTCTAGGACTAAATTGAAGCTTAAATTAATCCTTCAAAGAGCCAGGTTTAACTTCTGCTTAGTAATGTTTGTGAAGAAGCATGGACTACGGTATTTGGAATATCTAAATGAAGACCAACATGCACTACAGAGGCCAGCCAGACGAGTACTTGTGGATAAGTGTAATCGGAGTGCTGCACAACTACCTAAAGCAGCACTGCTGTCCTGATTCTCCAATGGAAAATCAGGATCAAGCAGTTGTGCCCATGGCTGAGGCCAGCAATGACAAACAAGGACTTGCATACAGAGATGCTTTTACATTGAAGCACAACCAGATGAGATGCATTTCAATATGTAATGTATTTATTATGGCTTTTATTATTATTATTTTTTTATTTAAATAGTGTGCACGAAAAATTAAATGAGTGACAAAATCAAGGCCGTCTTATGATATTGTTTGCGGTGATTAAAATACTCCATTAGAAGCAATAAACTCATTTGGTCCTTCATATGAAAGAAGAATAAAGATTGATGCAGACAGTGGAATATATTTACCAAAAACACTAACCAATTTACTTTTTTGGAATATTTATCATGTGTGCTCAGGTCTTCATCTGAACTGTCCTAACGGTCACCAGTATTAAATCGGCCTACTCCTGGCTTAATTAAAGCCTTGTCTGTGAAACTGGCCCTATATGTTTTAACGCTTTCTTTACTTCAATTTAACTACAAATATATGTCCAATTATTTATTTTCTGTGTCATTGTCGTTTTAAGTAACAAAAGATCTCTTCTTAGGCCATTTGACTTCTAGAAGGCCCAAAGATTCTAAGGCAGTTAATTGCTTTATAAACAAGTGGTGACTAAATATTTTTAGCCCTAAACCCATAAAATATGGGTTCTAAGTAAACCGAGTTTGTAGTAGATTTGACCCTGAATATTTGTACTGCAGATACTGTATTTGTTACCCTTTGTTTGTCTTCCAGCTCCAGTGTCAAAGCCAGCTGTTTCTCAGCTGTGTTTGTCACCAGAACAGATGATCATCAGCTGCTCCTCTGAGGGAGATGGAGTAGAGTTCAATTTGACTCTGGACGGTGTCTTACTGATACAGAGCAAAGCTCACAATCATTCCCAGAAAGGCTGGACAGCAAACATGCAGTCAAAGGGTGGGATTAAAACTGAAGACGACAAACCCGGTGTTTCAAATGTTACCGTCAGCTTACCCGGTAACCGGACAGGAGAGCTGATGTGTGATGTTTGGAACAATTTCAGCAGAGAAGAAACAGTGATTCACCTGAATAGCTGTGAAGTTGGAGTATTTAAAGGTTTGATTTCTTTTCTAAATATACGCTCTTCACTTCTAATTTATATTACTTATTCTAATTTTTCAAAAACATTAGTCAACTAAATTCACACACATTTCAGACATTACATCAGGGTTGGAAGTACCATGTGGGATGTGTAAGTAGAATGTGTTTTTCTTTAAATAATAATCATATATTCACTGCAATTGTAGATGTTATTGTATAATGAACACCTGAATTAAGAAAAAATGATGGATAATAAATATTTTAAAAACATCTTGCTAGCTTTCAAATTGACTTGTCAGTGACCTCTATTCATGACAATCAACAGCTGCCGCTCTGAGGGAGATGGAGTAGAGCTCATTCTGGCTTTGTACCAGCTCTTATGAATGCCGACCAGAGACCACAGCCAGTCTCTGTATAGCTGGACAGCAAACATACAGTCACCGGCTCACGGTTCAAATAAAACAAGATGCAAATGTTAGGACGTTTATAAAAGCAACATTTTCAAGTCTTTTGCAGCTAATATTCAGGTCTGACATAGAAATGTCTGCATCATCATAGAATCTAAATGGTTCTGATATTTGTTTGTTTTCCAGGTATCATCTCTCACTCACCTGTTGCTCCAGCTGTGAGAGCTGGTGTTATCTCTGTACTTCTTTTGGCAATGAGTCTTTGTATCTGCATTGTACATAAGAAAACAAGACCCACCACAATTAAAGAGAAGGTACAAGTATATCATTTCTCTTTTGTGTGTACAGAGTAAAGTATGAAATGTATTTGCAGAAAATATGACACATAAAGTAACATCCCCCGATAACTTCAGCAATGTGCATTATACTTTGACTGACTGAATATAAAGGGAGGTGTGTTTATATTTAATGTAAAAAATTGTGCCATTTATCTCATTCAAATTAAGCTGGGCCTCTCTCAGAAATTGTTAACCCGTTGGAAGGAATCCGGCAAAGATTGTCTGAATGTTTCACATCTATTTTCGTGATATCTCGGAAGGTTGTAAAAATGTCTCCTGTCTAAGCCTCTGATATTGATTGTGAAAAATCTTGTAAATTACAAAAACATGTGCTGTGATTATATTGTTTGGTAAGCTTGTTTTTGCATTTTTTCTAAATTACTCTTCCAGATCCTTCTGAAGACAATCTCCACTGAGCTGTAACTAAAACTGTAGCATAATCTCCACATAAAACATGTATCATGCCCAGCCCTTACCTGAACTCTGATTGCAAACTCTTTGATTTGCTTTGCTTTTGTGTCTGGCATTTTAATTGTATACTTTTTTATATTCTTTTTAAGATTTTTTGGGGGGGGGGGGGGGGGCCTTTTGCCTTTATTAGACAGGATAGCTAAAGATAGACAGGGAATGTGGGGAGTAGAGAGTGGAGGATGATAAGCACCAAATGACGGAGACAAGCCTGCGATCATCAGTGAGTCGAGAACTGTAGCCCCTGCACAAAGGGCGCCTGCTCTACCAACTGAGCTAAACCAGCCCCACCAGTTTTTTAAATAAACATCCATAGACTAACTTGTGCTAATGATTCATCAAATTATTTCTTTTTCACCCAAGTTGTGTTTGGGTCCTGTCTGTGTTTCACTCTATGAAATGCACACGAGGAAATACACTCCTGAGATCACGTCATCAGCTCATTAAGACATTAAACATTTGAAAATTTAAGCTGATTAAATAATGACATAAGATGTGATTTAATATCAAATGAAAAAGTCATAGAATAGAACAACTGTATCACAATTTGACTCCTCAGCAGATAAAGTAGCAACTATCACAAAGCTTTAATGAGCTCCAAAAAATGTAGAGACAGTTTTGTCCACAAGGTGGAGCCAAAGGTCGGCACAAGTAATCAGACAGTAACTCCATTTCATCAAGTACTGTAGAATTGTGAGTTACCGTACTTGTACTTAATGTGTAAATATAGGTAACGCTGTTGTATAATATAGAATACGTTACAGAGGGAAATATTGCAAAGGTTCAGCACACACTATATTCATTCCATAACTAAATTCATCATCATCATTACATTACAACTACAAAGTTTGCCAAACTGCTGAGCACTTCCTCTTCAAAAGATGAACACATATATTAATAGGAACTGAAGATTAGTTTCTTGTTAGTATTTTGAATAGACATGCTTTTTTGTATATGCAATTGATTTATTGTTTTCTTGTGAGTATGTGTTTCTTTAGTGAGAATAAAAAATATCTTGTTTCCAGTCTGCTTTTCTATTACTGAATGCAATCTGTTTTAGAGCAGAGATGAGCTGAACCTCTTCTGGGACTGTCAGAGTTTTACAGACGGCACTGTGGCTGAGAAACTGACAAATAAATATAAGCTGTGGTTTTTAACTGTTGTTCTCACACATGGTGCAATTTCTGCATCACCCAAGTTTCCTGTGTGAAAGTTTTATGGTACAGATGTTTCACAGTAATATATAGTGCATGTTCTTTTAAATAAAACATTTGACATACAATGTGTAAAGACAGGAAGTGTTTGTGACTTCATCTGTCCTTTGCAGAAATACATTTATTTTCAGACAGGTTTATGTTGTCCTCACTATATGGTTAAATAACTAATTTAACAATGGCATGTCTTCATGAATGCATCTTGGAACCACTACTGTATTTTATGCATTCATGCCGTAATTAAAAACAAATCTGAATATAACTTGTGACAATAGAAATGGGGTGATAAGCTGTGTCCCGTGTAAGTATTTTTCAAAGGAACTAGTGCCATATCTGCCAAACTTGTAAAAGGAAACACATTTAAGAGTGTCTGTTTAAAAAGGAAGATGATGATGAGGTATATTTATCATTGAGGCTATCGGTGCAGTTGTATTAGCAGCTAAAATAGGAACTCGCATCTTGTTTGAGGTTAAACATTTATCTCATCTGCATACTTTTTCCCTCGGATATGCTTCAACTGCAGTATTATTTAAGTGTTGTCATCAATAGAAGCTATTTCTTCAGGGCTTTTGCAAACTTATTTGAGACTTGGCACTTTTCATTGCTTTAGGTGTGTTAGAGAACAAAAAGAAAACCTCGTACATTTACTTTTGGACCCATCAGAAGCCATAAACCAGAAGAACAGGTTAAGGTCAATAATCCAAATTCGTTTTATGGTTTCTGAGTATAAATATCAACATGTTTGGTCAGGCTGCAGATGCATTTAGAGGTATTTTTAGGAAAATGTTGCCTTCCATACTGGATGAAGTTGCACTAGACATGATAATTGAGTTTAAAATAAAACTGTAGAAAATGCCTTCATTCTGCAAAAAAAAAACATTCTTCCTGTTATATGAAGTCTTTATCTGAATAATCTCAGACATAAAATGAAGCCATGAATCTCTGTATGTTGACTGGCAAGTAGAGAGTAGCAACACTTAAACCGCTTCCTTGACTCTTATCATACAGCACGCCACGGTGACAAGAAGAGTTGACAACAGCCGCCTGTCAGTGAAAATTCACACGTCAGTCTCAAACAGCCACAAAGAAGACATCGCACAACTGTGAGGCTGGTAAGCGACAGTGTAGAATTCTAAAAAATGTACTTTAACTATAACAACTAACCTTGGATGTAGTATGTTTATAATCAAATATTAATTAAATGCAACATCTAAAATTATGTTTTATTTTTGTGCTACTACAGACACAAAAACAATGTCCATCTACGTGATTATCACAGCTTTGGCAACAACAGCTCTGGCTCGAGGTAAACTTTAGTATAACGTATGTTTTGGTGTTTGATTCAATATTGTATGTAAGGGGGAAAGTTAAATCATCAAAAATAGCAGGTAATTTAGAAGAGAAAAGGTAGGGCTTTGGCAGACAAATATAATTACACAAATATATAATGATATCATGACAAAATGTTTAAGTGGTTTTCCACTTGTAATGAGAGAAAGAAAATGTCCTTGTCTGTATTTTACATTATGTCTTTTGTTTGGGTGTTTGTTTGTTTTTAGGCTCTATTGAATGCGATTTCTCTGAAGTTACTGGAGATCAGCAGTGTTTTGGAGCCGTGGGACAGATGTTGATTTTTCAACTCCCAAATACAGCAAATACACATTTAAGGTTGAAGAAAGATAAGAAATATATCATATTAGATACAAAAAAAAATAAGGTGACTCTGCATAAGGAATATGTGAATCAGTCTGAACTCTTTGCCAATGGAACTTTCAAACTGGGAAAAGCAATGAAGAGACACTCTGGAGAGTACGTGCTGGAGGAATTTGGATCAGATGGTGCTTTACAGAAAAAAGTGGACTTGCACCTAAAAATACGAGGTAGGTTGGAAAAAAACTGTATTTTAGTAAAGTGTCTCCTATTAATAAACCTTTACTTGTTCAAGTTGAAGGATATAGATCTAATGGTGCTTTAATGTTTGTCACTTTATATGTTCGTGATACATTTTTGCTTAATTCTTTATTTCAATTTAACTAGAAATATATGTTCAAGTATTTATTTTCTGTGTCATTATGGTTTTAAATAACAAAAGATCTCTTCTTAGGCTATTTGACTTCTACAGGCCCAAAGAAATAAATAGAATCAAGATTCTAAGGCAATTCATTGCTTTATATACAAGTGGTGACTACCGGTAAATATTTTTAGCCCTAAACCCATGAACAAAAATCCAATTAAATATCATCAAATGTTATTTGTATAGTGCCAAATCATAACCAAAATTATCACAAGACACTTTACAAAAAGAGCAGGTCTAGACTGTACCCTTTTTAATAACATTTAGAGAGAGACCCAACATGAATCCACCACCTAGCAACAAGCAACAAGTATGGGTTCTAAGTAAACTGAGTTGGAAGTAGATTTGACCCTGAATATTTGTACTGCAGATACTGTATTTGTTACCCTTTGTTTGTCTTCCAGCTCTAGTGTCAAAGCCAGCTGTTTCTCAGCTGTGTTTTTCACCAGAACAGATGATCATCAGCTGCTCCTCTGAGGGAGATGCAGTAGAGTTCAATTTGACTTTGGACGGTGTCTTACTGATGCAGACCAAAGCTTACAATCATTCCCAGAAAGGCTGGACAGCAAACATGCAGTCAAAGGGTGGGACTGAAACTGAAGACGACAAACCCGGTGTTTCAAATGTTGCCGTCAGCTTACACGGTAACCGGACAGGAGAGCTGATGTGTGATGTTTGGAACAATTTCAGCAGAGAAGAAACAGTGATTCACCTGGATAGCTGCAAAAGTGGAGTATTTTAAGATTTGATGATGATGATGATGATTTCTTCTCTGAATACCAGCTTTTAACTCCTAATTTACATAACTTATCTTAATTTTTCAAAAACAATCAACTCACTTCATAATTTTTTTGGCTGCACTCATCTCAGATTTTTATTTCAGGCACTAATTCAGAGTCAGATGTAACATCTTGGACCAGTGGTAAAACTGCATTTTTTTTTTTAATAAACATTACACATCCACAGCAACTGTAAATGCACTGTATCATGAACACCTAAACAAAGACATAATGATGGATAGGCAATATTTTGAAATTGTAAATGCCATGATCTAATTCTGCTGGATGTATGTTTTTTCTAGATTTTGTCTCTTCCTTCCCTGTTGTGGCTGTGGCTGTCATAGCAAGTTTTCTGGCCGTCTTCTTGGTGGTTCTGAGCTGTGTTTTAATCATTTCCAATGACAAACCGTACACTCCTGCTGTTAATGAGGGTAAGTGAAAGATTTCCTTTCTCAATAAAGACTATACTGACACTAGGTTGAATTACAGTTTTTCTCCAGTTCAGAAGGTAATTGCTTTACATTAATTTAATGTAATGGGAATAATTTTGTAACACTTGCTTCAAAAGGCTAAAAACTGTGTTATGTTACCAATCTGAAACACATTCACATTTCCCATCTATCTTCAGTTGTTCTATATCACCCCGCAGAAGAAATTGTCAACACAGATGCCCCCGAAGAAGAAATTGTCCACACAGATGCCCCAGAAGTAGAAATTGTCTACACAACTGTTAAAGTGACTAAAAAAAAAAAAGCCCACTCAGATCAGAATTCTTCATAATTTTCTTCTCGAACAGTATCAACTACCAGCTTAGCAATGTAATTAGTTGTAATTGTATTTTCTGGCTTGGAAAAAAACAAAGGGGTAAAATTTAACCTAAAGACTGAAGTGGTTTTTGTGTGATTATGAAACTTCTTATGATATCTACTGGACTATGGACTTTTGCAGTTAATGTGTCTCTTTAGTTTGTTGTTTTAATTCCAATATAATAATGCTGTTTTGTGTTGTTTCTCTTGTAGATTTTACTTTACTTTACATTTTTAAATAAACGTGTTGTATATTAAAACATTGATTGACATTTCTTCATAGAATCCATTTAACCAATGTCAAACAGTATAAAACAAGACATAACTTTTTTAAGGGTGCAATGTAACTTAAATATTCTTTTGCTTTTTATTGAACCTATTTAGAAATTGGTCAATATCTGTAAATAATATATTATTATTTACATTATATATTATATATTATATATTATATTATGATATTTTGGGACAAACAATGTTCTTACTGTTACAAATAGGATGAAGAAAGTACAAGCTGCAAGTAATGCAGTGATATATATATTTTCCCCCACAAGATGGCCCCAAAATATCTTACATGTTTCATATGTAATGAACTAGAGGTCGACCGATTGATCGTTTTGGCCGATTAATCGGCCCCGAGAGGACTTATTACAAACTGTCCTCATCGGCGGATCTGGGCTCCGACTAAATAATCCAACCACGTAACGTCAACTGTCAATTCATCAAATTAAATCACACTTTTTATGATCCTCCTCACTCCAGTAATGTGCACAAACACTAATGGTTTGTAAGAGTGGTATTTATAAATGTAACCGGATGCGCATCTGGCCTGATATACGCCACGGAAGAGCGCATCGACATGTAAACAAATTCAACATATTTCCAACAATGTATCCAGCAGATCACACTTCAGGATACTCTCCTTCCTTATTATTAAAAAACAGCGTTTGCATAAGGCTGCTGTAGGAGTAAAGCACATCACAACATCAACACAAACTGTTGTGAACAACAATGTGTCTGTTTAGTTAAAAAAGGAAAAGAGCAAGAGACAGACGCAGAATCTAATTAAGATTCTTATGGTAACTTCTTTGATGCTACTCAAGTTGTGTCTGCTGAATTATATTGTGTTTTGTTTTTCTCTCCCAGATATATGCGAGAGAGCTTCCGCGATGATAATAACCATTCAGTTGTAACTTCAGTAATATACATTATCTATTTGATAGCCTATATAGTTAATACCTATATTGAATAGATTTACATTTTTCCTGTTTCTTACATTAGATGGCAGCTGTGGAAACTGCTCCTGTATGGGACTATTTTGCTGAGATAGCCCGAGGAAAGGCACGCTGTGGGCACAACAATTTGAGTTTGATGTTCATTTCCAGATTATACTTTCTTTACTACTTAGTTTATTTATTTAGGTATTTATTACTCTGAGATTTATGTTTTTATTTTGTTATTTATTTGACATAGACTTTCAGTTCAACAGTTATGTGTAAGGATATGTAATAAAGATAAAGATTGTTCATTTACATCGGTTTCATTTTTTTTTCTAAGGGTAGGGAGATAGCGACCGATTAATCGGCTATTGGCTTTTTCCTGCTACAAACTATCGTTATTATATCAAAATACACTATCGGTCGACCTTTATAAAGAACTATTTGTGAAACAACACATTTTAGTTGTCATATTTTCTTCCACTTGAGCATAGCTGTTCACATCAAAATCAGATTGGTGTCTAACACTGTTTCCAACTCAACCGTACCCATTGTTTTAGATTCACCCAACTCTCATTTATCTCAATAAGTCCAGCATTGCCTTGCAGCACCAGGGGTACCAACACAAAGTGCTCTGGTTAGAACTGGTTAAACTAAGATGAAGAAAGTAAGCTGCAAGTAATCCAGTATATATATATTTTCCCCCACAAGACGACCCCAAAATATCGAACATGTTTAATATGTAATGAACTATGTTAAGTTGTTAAACAACATATTTTAGTTGTCATATTTTCTTCTACCTGAGCATGGCTGTTTACATCAAACACTATTTACAACTCAACTGTCCCCATTGTTTTAGATTCACCCAACTCTCATTTCTCTCAGCACCAGGGTTACTAAACATAAAGTGCTCTGGTTAGAACCGGTTAAACTTTGGCATTCAACATCATCTAGGAAGCCCTGCATAGGCTGAATAAATCAAATGCAAACAATTGTACATTGCTGGTAGATCTCTAACATGAACAGCATATTCTACTCCAAATTCTACCCATGTCTTAGGGTGCTGGCTGAGCTAAAAAATTGCCAGACTATCAAGTTCGGAGAGGTTAAACTAAGGGAGTCTTAGAAAATACTTCTGCAATCATTACTCTATGAAGGTAAACATGCTTTTTGTTTTATTATAGAGAGAGATTATTTGAAATGTATTTTGAAACTATGGTTTCATGAAGAATAAAAAACATAACACTGTTTTATGTTTTACATTATGATGCTTTTAGACGGTGTCAAAACCTAATCTATGGCTGGAACATGTAGGGTTAATGTGTATAATGAGTGGTGGTGTCTTCTATTTGAAATTCTAGATATTAAATGTGCATCTGATTGTCCAGCTGTTGCAGCCCACTGGTGACATCTACAGGATCTATAATGTTCTTTCAGGTGCTAACTACAAAATAACAAGTAACAGAACAAGTAGCAAGCAATGTTCATTTTTGATCACAAGATGGCGCCAAAAGTCATCACATCTCACTTAACTATGATCCGGTTGAAACACCAACTGTCATCATCATAAACATACTTCTAGAGTCCAACCAACCTTCTCAACCAACTCAGCTCCAACTGAGCCTTGGGAGCTTGAATCAAACCAAGGGTTTTTAGTGTTTCCCCCCATAAAAAGCCAATGTTTATTAACATTTTTGGCAAAAACAGAAATGTTTTCTGCTCCAGCGCTGCTCAGGAAACATGTCGCGCATACATCCAAACTATAGTGGAAGGTGTAATATTGCTGGTATGATGTCAATATGACTATCCACAAATTATTTCCACAGTCTATTTTGTTTTCGATAAGTAAATAAATAATATAATCAAAATACCAAAAGAGGGAATATCTTTTAGTCTTACTCTGTAGTCTATTCCACAGACTTGCAGAAACAATGACAGGGCGCAATGAGGCAGTTCTGGAGGCACAGAGTGACCCAATAAAATCAAAACTTTTTATTGCAATTTGTGAACTGTCCGTCTCTATAACAAAGATTTTCCTTTTTTACCACAGAGTGTCACCAATATACAAAAAACACTGCTGTGAACACCGTCCTTGAAAATTGTGTACTCCTCCATACATCTGGAAGAATTCTGCAAATATTTGCATTAAAAATCATTAGTGCAATTGTTTTGCTGGCACTCAAAATTGTAATCTTATGTGTATGTGGTTGATTTTTGGGGAGGAACCGTACCTTTAACAGCAATTATGCGCTAGAATGCAGATAGCATATTACGTGTGTGTAATATAATGTGTATTTCTACAGTAAGGAAGCAACAGGTGTTTGGTATTGTTCAGCCAAAGGTATAATGCTCAGTTTTATCTTATATGTTGAGAATTGCATCTTTAAACATTTTAAACATCATTTAATCAAATATTTTGCAGAAATTCAATATATAAACTTTTTTTCACATTAGCTTTGGATATTCTTTTGTATTCTAAGTAGACTTCCTGTGAAACAATGACAAAATAATGTGTTATTTCTCTGTTTCACTGCTTTATTTACATTAACAGCACTCGCTCTCTTCACTTCCTGTCCATGTCACTCGACCACAGCTCCTCTCTCTTTTGCTAGCGGCAGCTTTGGGTTGAAAATCTGATTGTAGATCTGTTGTTTTCTTCAAGCTTCACTACCATTTGATACTGTCGAACGTCAAAATGAACGAAGATTGTATCATATTTAAATATGTGTTATCAAAATGTATCACAATTTGACTCCTCAGCAGAGCAAGTACTAACTATCAGAGGGCTTTTATTATGAGCTCCAAATAATGTAGTGATTGTTTTGACCACAAGCTGGAGCCAGAGGTCCCTACATCTTATCAGACTGTAACGTACAATCACTTCAGTCATGTACTGTATAATTTTGAGGTACTTATACTTTAAATGTGTGAATAACGGTAATGCTATAGTAGACAACAGTGTACATTTCAGAGGGAAATATTACTCTCCCTTTTTTTTAAACAGCATTTCAATTCTATACTGGAAACAGTGCTGATTCTAGGCCAGTTTCATTGTAAAGTTTTGAATTTGACTTCCTTCTTAATTCTCTCTCTCTTAGTCTGTTAAAGAAACTGGATCTGTCCTACATACTACAGTAATACACATAGAGACATTTTTGTCTACATGGCGAGAGGGAAATGGGAAAAGTTCTCTTACCATATGGGTTTTTGCACTGGTTTCATTTTTTTTCTTTTTACAACATTTTAATCACCAAGGGCAACATGAAAAAGTGCTCAAGTGCATTTGTCAGACAAAGTGAGTAAAACCTAATTTACTGTTTCCAACTGGATCCTCTTTTGTCTCTGTCCTTGGTGCTTGTTAAAGTATAGTGCTTACTCTTGCTAACAAGGTATTCGTCACGGTTTATACTTCTCGCATAACTTTTAACATTATACATACAATCTCTCAGTGACAATCTCTTGGTGACTGAAGGAGCTCTGATCACATTAAAACCCCAACAAAAAACGAGCCAAGGTAAGAGTTGCTCGGTCAGCAAGCACAAAAGAATAATCTTCAGAATATTCAGGCTTTTTTGTTTGTGTGTTTTTGTTTTGTTTTTTATTTGAATGTTCACGTTTTTTTAAATAGTGTTGATTTAATGTTTTTCTTTATTTGTTTGTTGTAAAAACTTTATGAAATCTTGTCATTACTTCTGTTTCTTATTAATGCTTAAAACCATGTTTTGGCTGCCTTTGATTCACTATTTTGAAAGTATAGATTTTAAAAAATCTGTATCGATTCGAGTTGATAAAATAATCTTGTTGCCAGTCTGCTCTTCACACAGATCGCATTACAAAAAACAAAAAGAACAACAGAAAAGAACAATAAAGGCAGAGATGAGCTCAATCTCTCCTAAGACTGTTTGCAGCAGTGGCCAAGAAGCTGTGGTTTTTAACTGTTGTTCTCACACATTCTATGATTGTGGCATTACTTTAATGCCTGTGAGAGCGTTTCGAGGTGTAGCTGTTTGTGTATGAGGTTATTTTAAAAGATATTTTCCATACACTGTGTGAGAGACATGAAATGTTTCTGTTTTCATGTGTCCTCTGCAGAAATACATCATTTATCTTCAGACATGTCAACATTGTCTTTACAATATGGCTAAATGAGTGATTTAACAACAGCAGGTCTTATACATGCATGTGAACTACTTTATTCTGATAATGTAACGGAGAGCTTCTCCCCCATATACTTATGTCTTCAAAAAAAAAAATAGTATAAGGAAAAATATTGTAAAGTGCCTGTTCAAATTATATTTTGAAGTGTTCTGCACTTTTACTACATTGTTGTTGTCAATTGTGGCTATTTCTTTAGTGTTTATGCAAACTTCCTTATGACACTCGACTTACAAAATAAGTTTTCCTTGCTCTTGGTGTGTTCGAGAACAAAACAATTGTTTGAAATAATATGAGTAGGAGCCAGATGAATATTGCTGTCTCAGAATTGGTTACAGGCCTAAAATTACCCAAACTGCAGATTTTATATTATAATTTTGTTTGTTATGTTTACATTTTCAAACCAAAGTCTTTTGGTGTGTATTTATCATATAGGAACACTCAGTAGATATAAACCAACAGATCAGGTCGTAACCAATGATTCATTTTGCATATTTGGTAACATAAAGTTTTAAAAGTTTTGTAAAAAGTTTTTATAACAAAAGTAAAAAAGAAGGATTTTTGGCAAATGTTGCCATCCCTACTGTAACATCTCTACCAAGACATGATTACTGAGAAAGTGACAAATAAAACAGTAGAAAAACAACATTGATCTGAAGTGAAGGCTGAACTGGACATTGTTTTAACTTAAAAGTTTATAACTACAGAGGCTGTGAATGTTACCACTTAGGTACCTGGCAAGTTGTGGGTAGCAACACTAAAACCGCCTCCTTCATTCTTATCATACAACACGGCAATAAGATGACAAGAAGACTTGTATCAGGCTAACTGTCAGTGGAAAATTCAAAAGGCCAGTCAGAAACAGCCACAAAGAAGACATCGCACAACTGTGAAGCTGGTAAGTGGTGTAGAAGTTAAATATTTTTTATCTGAGATTGGTGACAGTAAGAATCTTAACCGTTACATTTCATTCGATTTTTCACAATTTTAAACTTCATTACAGGGTAATAAATGTGAGGACATTAGCCGTTTTTCAAAAAATATTTCATAAATGCAATTCACAATTTAATAAATTAAGCCTTGATTCAGTAATCTTACAATGTCTAAATTACATGCAACATTTAAAATCACATTTTATTTTTGTGCTACTACAGAAACAAATATGATGCCCATCTACATGATCATCACAGCTCTGGCAACAGTAGCTCTGGCACGAGGTAAAGGTTTTTTTCTTTTCCAATTGAAATAAATAGCTGGACACAAAGATAAGAAAATGTCCATCTCTGTATTTTACGTTAAGACTTTTTCTTTGTTTGTTTTTAGGGTCTATTGAATGCAGTTTCTCTGAACCTACTGGAGATCAGCAGTGTTTTGGAGCCGTGGGACAGCTGTTGATTTTTGATCTCCCAAATACAGCTAATAAAGACATTAAGGTGATTAAAGATAATAAATACATGATATTAAAAATATACAAAAGTAAGCTACATACTCAAAATGAGGAATATGTGAATCAGTCTGAACTCTTTGCCAACGGAACTTTCAAACTGGGAAACGCAATGAAGAGACACTCTGGAGAGTACCTGATGGAGGAATTTGGATCAGATGGTGCTTTACTTAAAAAGGTGAAAGTGCACCTTGAAATACAAGGTAGGTTGGACAAAGACAAGTTGCGTATTACAGTAAAGTGTCTCCTAATACCTGATTAATACGTTTTTACTTGACTGTTTATTTAATTTCAATGTTACTAGAGATACATGCTAATTATTAATTTTTCATGTCATTTTAGAGACCACAGTAAAAAGACATGGAATAATGAGTCACGGGTAAAATTACAAGCAACAAAAGATCTCTTCTTAGGCCCAAGAAATAAATATAATGACTGGATTTTTTTTAAGCATGAGAATTCTAATGCAATTAATTGCATTGTAAACAAATAGCTATTTCATATCTTTAGCCCCAAAAAGTTTTCCGATACGTTTATTCAACAATCAAAATAGGAATCTGTATAAAGCATGGGTCCTTAGTAAACTGAGGTGGGATTTTACCCTGAATTTTGTATCGTAGAAACTATGTAACTTTATGTTTGTCTTCCAGCTCCAGTGACAAAGCCAGCCGTGTCTCAGGAGTGTTTGTCACCAGAACAGATGATCATCATCTGCTCCTCTGAGGGAGATGGAGTAGAGTTCATTCTGACTTTGGACAATCTCTTACTGATGCAGACCACTGACCACAGCCAGTCCTTGCACAGCAGGACAGCAAACATGCAGTCAGTGGCTCTGGATTCAAATAAACAAGACGCACCCGGTGTTTCAAATGTTACTGTCAGCTTACACGGACAGCTGACTGGAAACTTGACGTGTAAAGTTTCGAACTATGTCAGTAGAGAAGAGACAGTTATTAACCTGAGTTGCAAAGGTACAGTGTTTACGGAGGCTTGATTTATTTTCAAGCCATCAGCTCTTCAATTTTATTTCACCATAATTTATTCTAAATGAACTAAATACAATAATCAACTTAATTCATGTTTTGGCTTCACCTGTCACAGATTTTATATTTAATACATTTCTTCAGGGTCGGACTAATGGTCAAATTTAGTTACTTTAAATAATTAAATTGTGGATTTATTGTATATTGACCAATGGAACGAAAACAAAATGGATAAGAAATATTTTTAAAAGGACCATCTTGCTAGCTTTCAAATTGAAAGGAGAAGTTCGGTATTTTTAAACCTGGGCCCTATTTTTACAAAAGTAGCAGTAGGTAGCTTCTGCGGAAGAAGCGATACAGACTGTGGCAATTGCGCGCGATAAAAGAACGTCCACTAAAAGTGCTTGCTTTTGCCAGTAACAGGTTCAGATCGTTACCCCAGGTGTCCAACAACATACGGAAATGATTTCTACAAAGATCGTCCCCTTGTTAAAGAGTGAGATCCTTTTTGTGAGCTTATCTACTGGCTACCTACTGGACTGGACCGATTCCAAAAGTTTTGTTTCTATAAGTCATTTCGACACCCAAATTTGTAAAAATAGGGCCCAGGTCTAAAAAATACAGAGCTTCTCCTTTAATTGTAAATTTCATCCTCTAATTGGGTTTTATGTTTGTTTATTTTCTAGATTTTGTCTCTTCCTTCCCTGTTGCGGCTGTGGCTGTCATAGCAAGTTTTTTTGCCGTCTTCCTGGTGGTTCTGAGCTGTGTTTTAATCATTTTCAATCACAAACCGACCACCACTGCTGTTGATGACGGTAAGTGAAAGATTTCCTCTCAGGTCTTCATTTCTCTCAATCAAGACTACACTGACACTATTTAAGGTTACCATTACTGAAATTACTGTGCTTCTACATTTTAGATGGTAATTGCTTTACATTAATTTAATATAATCAGAATAAATTGTAAACATTTGTTTGAAAGAGGTTAAAAAGTAGGCATCATCACCTCTGTGTTAGGTAACCAATCCAAAACACATTCACATTTCCCATCTATCTTTAGTTGTTCCAGATAATCCCGAAGAGGAAATTGTCTACACAGCTGTAAGAGTGACTAAAAAACCAGACCCGACTCCGATCAGAATTCTTCATAAATAACCAGCTGAATAATGTAATTAGTTGTCATTGTCTTTTGTGGCTTGGGAATAACAAAGGGGTGACCTGAAGACTGAAGGGGGGATTTTGTGATTATGAAACTTCTTATGATATCTATACTGGGCTATGGACTTCTTCAGTTAATGTGTCTCTTTATTTCATTGTTTTTAAGCTTTTATACATTTGATTCCAATATAATAATGCTGTTTTTGTTGTTACTCTTGTAATTGCGTAGCAGTGTAGTAGGAATCTGTGAAACAAATGTTTTGTAGAATTTAAACTACTTATCGTTTTTAAATAAACATGTTGAATATTCAAACACTGATTGACATTTCTTCATAGAATCCATTTAACCAAGGTCAAACAGTATAAAACAAAATATAACTTTTTTAAGGGTGCAATCTAAGTTAAATAAATAGTACTCTGCTTTTTATTTAACCTGGTTCGTACTTAGAAATTGGTCAATATCTGTAACTGATGGTTGATATTTTGGGACAAACAATGTTCTTACTGTTACAAATAGCATGAAGAAAGAAAGCTGCAAGTAATGCAGTGATATATATATTTTCCCCCACAAGATGGCCTGAAAATATAACATGTTTAATATGTAATGAACTATGTTAACTTGTTAAACAACATATTTTAGTTGTCATATTTTCTTCTACCTGAGCATGGCTGTTTACATCAAACACTGTTTACAACTCAACTGTCCCCATTGTTTTAGATTCACCCAACTCTCATTTCTCTCAGCACCAGGGTTACTAAACATAAAGTGCTCTGGTTAGAACCGGTTAAACTTTGGCATTCAACATCATCTAGGAAGCCCTGCGTAGGCTAAATAAATCAAATGCCAACAATTGTACATTGCTGGTAGATATAAATTCTACTCATGTCTCAGGGCACTGGCTGAGCTAATTTGGTAGAGCAGGTGCCCCACATATAGAGGCTACAGTCCGCAATGCTCTGATCGCAGGTTTGACTCGCATGTCATCCCCCACTTCCTCCCCACATTTCCTGTCTAAAAAGAAATGTAATAATAATAATAAAAATATCTTCCCATGTCTACTTATCTTACAATATTATAAACTACTGTGTTTTTGACATTTCATATTATTTTTCTGGGTTGTAAACTACGCAGAGATGCACTGAAAACCGGAATTAAACCCGCCTGCTGTCAGTAGAACATTCAAATGCAAAGTAATAAGTCTCAAGGACGACTTGCTGCCAGAAATTTTTTAAAAATATTAGTTAGAGTGTGCAGAAAAAGTTTCCAGATTATCATGTTCTTAGAGGTTAAACTAAGGGAGTCTAAGAAAATACTTCTGCAATCATTACTCTATGAAGGTAAAAATGCTCAGTTTTTTTATATTAAAGAGTATATTTGAAATGTATTTTGAAACTATGGTTTCATGAAGAAAAAACATAACACTGTTTTATGTTTTTACATTATGATGCTTTAGATTTGTTCATTGGCTCGTAATTAGACTGTATCAAAACCTAATCTATGGCTGGAACATGTAGGGTCAATGTGTATAATGAGTGGTAGTGTCTTCTATTTGAAATTCTAGATTAAATGTTCATCTGATCGTCCAGCTGTTTTGCTGTGCTCCAGAATAAAGATGTGACGTGCAGCCCACTGGTGACATCTACAGGATCCATAATGTTCTTTCAGGTACTAACTACAGAATAACAGTAACAAGGAGCAAGCAATGTTGAGATCATTTTTGACCACAAGATGGCGTCCTACATACTACAGTAATACACATAGAGACATTTTTGTCTACATGGCGAGAGGGAAATGGGAAAAGTTCTCTTACCATATGGGTTTTTGCACTGGTTTCATTTTTTTTCTTTTTACAACATTTTAATCACCAAGGGCAACATGAAAAAGTGCTCAAGTGCATTTGTCAGACAAAGTGAGTAAAACCTAATTTACTGTTTCCAACTGGATCCTCTTTTGTCTCTGTCCTTGGTGCTTGGTAAAGTATAGTGCTTACTCTTGCTAACAAGGTATTCGTCACGGTTTATACTTCTCGCATAACTTTTAACATTATACATACAATCTCTCAGTGACAATCTCTTGGTGACTGAAGGAGCTCTGATCACATTAAAACCCCAACAAAAAACGAGCCAAGGTAAGAGTTGCTCGGTCAGCAAGCACAAAAGAATAATCTTCAGAATATTCAGGCTTTTTTGTTTGTGTGTTTTTGTTTTGTTTTTTATTTGAATGTTCACGTTTTTTTAAATAGTGTTGATTTAATGTTTTTCTTTATTTGTTTGTTGTAAAAACTTTATGAAATCTTGTCATTATTTCTGTTTCTTATTAATGCTTAAAACCATGTTTTGGCTGCCTTTGATTCACTATTTTGAAAGTATAGATTTTAAAAAATCTGTATCGATTCGAGTTGATAAAATAATCTTGTTGCCAGTCTGCTCTTCACACAGATCGCATTACAAAAAACAAAAAGAACAACAGAAAAGAACAATAAAGGCAGAGATGAGCTCAATCTCTCCTAAGACTGTTTGCAGCAGTGGCCAAGAAGCTGTGGTTTTTAACTGTTGTTCTCACACATTCTATGATTGTGGCATTACTTTAATGCCTGTGAGAGCGTTTCGAGGTGTAGCTGTTTGTGTATGAGGTTATTTTAAAAGATATTTTCCATACACTGTGTGAGAGACATGAAATGTTTCTGTTTTCATGTGTCCTCTGCAGAAATACATCATTTATCTTCAGACATGTCAACATTGTCTTTACAATATGGCTAAATGAGTGATTTAACAACAGCAGGTCTTATACATGCATGTGAACTACTTTATTCTGATAATGTAACGGAGAGCTTCTCCCCCATATACTTATGTCTTCAAAAAAAAGAAATTGTATAAGGAAAAATATTGTAAAGTGCCTGTTCAAATTATATTTTGAAGTGTTCTGCACTTTTACTACATTGTTGTTGTCAATTGTGGCTATTTCTTTAGTGTTTATGCAAACTTCCTTATGACACTCGACTTACAAAATAAGTTTTCCTTGCTCTTGGTGTGTTCGAGAACAAAACAATTGTTTGAAATAATATGAGTAGGAGCCAGATGAATATTGCTGTCTCAGAATTGGTTACAGGCCTAAAATTACCCAAACTGCAGATTTTATATTATAATTTTGTTTGTTATGTTTACATTTTCAAACCAAAGTCTTTTGGTGTGTATTTATCATATAGGAACACTCAGAAGATATAAACCAACAGATCAGGTCGTAACCAATGATTCATTTTTTTTTTTTCATATTTGGTAACATAAAGTTTTAAAAGTTTTGTAAAAAGTTTTTATAACAAAAGTAAAAAAGAAGGATTTTTGGCAAATGTTGCCATCCCTACTGTAACATCTCTACCAAGACATGATTACTGAGAAAGTGACAAATAAAACAGTAGAAAAACAACATTGATCTGAAGTGAAGGCTGAACTGGACATTGTTTTAACTTAAAAGTTTATAACTACAGAGGCTGTGAATGTTACCACTTAGGTACCTGGCAAGTTGTGGGTAGCAACACTAAAACCGCCTCCTTCATTCTTATCATACAACACGGCAATAAGATGACAAGAAGACTTGTATCAGGCTAACTGTCAGTGGAAAATTCAAAAGGCCAGTCAGAAACAGCCACAAAGAAGACATCGCACAACTGTGAAGCTGGTAAGTGGTGTAGAAGTTAAATATTTTTTATCTGAGATTGGTGACAGTAAGAATCTTAACCGTTACATTTCATTCGATTTTTCACAATTTTAAACTTCATTACAGGGTAATAAATGTGAGGACATTAGCCGTTTTTCAAAAAATATTTCATAAATGCAATTCACAATTTAATAAATTAAGCCTTGATTCAGTAATCTTACAATGTCTAAATTACATGCAACATTTAAAATCACATTTTATTTTTGTGCTACTACAGAAACAAATATGATGCCCATCTACATGATCATCACAGCTCTGGCAACAGTAGCTCTGGCACGAGGTAAAGGTTTTTTTCTTTTCCAATTGAAATAAATAGCTGGACACAAAGATAAGAAAATGTCCATCTCTGTATTTTACGTTAAGACTTTTTTTTGTTTGTTTTTAGGGTCTATTGAATGCAGTTTCTCTGAACCTACTGGAGATCAGCAGTGTTTTGGAGCCGCGGGACAGCTGTTGATTTTTGATCTCCCAAATACAGCTAATACATACATTAAGTTGATTAAAGATAATAAATACATGATATTAAAAATATACAAAAGTAAGCTACTTACTCAAAATGAGAAATATGTGAATCAGTCTGAACTCTTTGCCAACGGAACTTTCAAACTGGGAAACGCAATGAAGAGACACTCTGGAGAGTACCTGATGGAGGAATTTGGATCAGATGGTGTTTTACTTAAAAAGGCGAAAGTGCACCTTGAAATACAAGGTAGGTTGGACAAAGACAAGTTGCGTATTACAGTAAAGTGTCTCCTAATACCTGATTAATACGTTTTTACTTGATTGTTTATTTAATTTCAATGTTACTAGAGATACAGGCTAATTATTAATTTTTCATGTCATTTTAGAGACCACAGTAGAAAGACATGGAATAATGAGTCACGGGTAAAATTACAAGCAACAAAAGATCTCTTCTTAGGCCCAAGAAATAAATATAATGACTGGATTTTTTTTAAGCATGAGAATTCTAATGCAATTAATTGCATTGTAAACAAATAGCTATTTCATATCTTTAGCCCCAAAAAGTTTTCCGATACGTTTATTCAACAATCAAAATAGGAATCTGTATAAAGCATGGGTCCTTAGTAAACTGAGGTGGGATTTTACCCTGAATTTTGTATCGTAGAAACTATGTAACTTTATGTTTGTCTTCCAGCTCCAGTGACAAAGCCAGCCGTGTCTCAGGAGTGTTTGTCACCAGAACAGATGATCATCATCTGCTCCTCTGAGGGAGATGGAGTAGAGTTCATTCTGACTTTGGACAATCTCTTACTGATGCAGACCACTGACCACAGCCAGTCCTTGCACAGCAGGACAGCAAACATGCAGTCAGTGGCTCTGGATTCAAATAAACAAGACGCACCCGGTGTTTCAAATGTTACTGTCAGCTTACACGGACAGCTGACTGGAAACTTGACGTGTAAAGTTTCGAACAATGTCAGTAGAGAAGAGACAGTTATTAACCTGAGTTGCAAAGGTACAGTGTTTACGGAGGCTTGATTTATTTTCAAGCCATCAGCTCTTCAATTTTATTTCACCATAATTTATTCTAAATGAACTAAATACAATAATCAACTTAATTCATGTTTTGGCTTCACCTGTCACAGATTTTATATTTAATACATTTCTTCAGGGTCGGACTAATGGTCAAATTTAGTTACTTTAAATAATTAAATTGTGGATTTATTGTATATTGACCAATGGAACGAAAACAAAATGGATAAGAAATATTTTTAAAAGGACCATCTTGCTAGCTTTCAAATTTAAAGGAGAAGTTCGGTATTTTTAAACCTGGGCCCTATTTTTACAAAAGTAGCAGTAGGTAGCTTCTGCGGAAGAAGCGATACAGACTGTGGCAATTGCGCGCGATAAAAGAACGTCCACTAAAAGTGCTTGCTTTTGCCAGTAACAGGTTCAGATCGTTACCCCAGGTGTCCAACAACATACGGAAATGATTCCTACAAAGATCGTCCCCTTGTTAAAGAGTGAGATCCTTTTTGTGAGCTTATCTACTGGCTACCTACTGGACTGGACCGATTCCAAAAGTTTTGTTTCTATAAGTCATTTCAACACCCAAATTTGTAAAAATAGGGCCCAGGTCTAAAAAATACAGAGCTTCTCCTTTAATTGTAAATTTCATCCTCTAATTGGGTTTTATGTTTGTTTATTTTCTAGATTTTGTCTCTTCCTTCCCTGTTGCGGCTGTGGCTGTCATAGCAAGTTTTTTTGCCGTCTTCCTGGTGGTTCTGAGCTGTGTTTTAATCATTTTCAATGACAAACCGACCACCACTGCTGTTGATGACGGTAAGTGAAAGATTTCCTCTCAGGTCTTCATTTCTCTCAATCAAGACTACACTGACACTATTTAAGGTTACCATTACTTAAATTACTGTGCTTCTACATTTTAGATGGTAATTGCTTTACATTAATTTAATATAATCAGAATAAATTGTAAACATTTGTTTGAAAGAGGTTAAAAAGTAGGCATCATCACCTCTGTGTTAGGTAACCAATCCAAAACACATTCACATTTCCCATCTATCTTTAGTTGTCCCAGATAATCCCGAAGAGGAAATTGTCTACACAGCTGTAAGAGTGACTAAAAAACCAGACCCGACTCCGATCAGAATTCTTCATAAATAATCAGCTGAATAATGTAATTAGTTGTCATTGTCTTTTGTGGCTTGGAAATAACAAAGGGGTGACTTGAAGACTGAAGGGGGGATAATGTGATTATTAAACTTCTTATGATATCTATACTGGGCTATGGACTTCTTCAGTTAATGTGTCTCTTTATTTCATTGTTTTTAAGCATATATACATTTGATTCCAATATAATAATGCTGCTTTGTGTTGTTACTCTTGTAATTGCGTAGCAGTGTAGTAGGAATCTGTGAAACAAATGTTTTGTAGAATTTAAACTACTTATCGTTTTTAAATAAACATGTTGAATATTCAAACACTGATTGACATTTCTTCATAGAATCCATTTAACCAAGGTCAAACAGTGTAAAACAAAATATAACTTTTTTTAAGGGTGCAATCTAAGTTAAATAAATAGTACTCTGCTTTTTATTTAACCTGGTTCGTACTTAGAAATTGGTCAATATCTGTAACTGATGGTTGATATTTTGGGACAAACAATGTTCTTACTGTTACAAATAGCATGAAGATAGAAAGCTGCAAGTAATGCAGTGATATATATATTTTCCCCCACAAGATGGCCTGAAAATATAACATGTTTAATATGTAATGAACTATGTTAACTTGTTAAACAACATATTTTAGTTGTCATATTTTCTTCTACCTGAGCATGGCTGTTTACATCAAACACTGTTTACAACTCAACTGTCCCCATTGTTTTAGATTCACCCAACTCTCATTTCTCTCAGCACCAGGGTTACTAAACATAAAGTGCTCTGGTTAGAACCGGTTAAACTTTGGCATTCAACATCATCTAGGAAGCCCTGCGTAGGCTAAATAAATCAAATGCCAACAATTGTACATTGCTGGTAGATATAAATTCTACTCATGTCTCAGGGCACTGGTTGAGCTCATTTGGTAGAGCAGGTGCCCCACATATAGAGGCTACAGTCCGCAATGCTCTGATCGCAGGTTTGACTCGCATGTCATCCCCCACTTCCTCCCCACATTTCCTGTCTAAAAAGAAATGTAATAATAATAATAAAAATATCTACCCTGGTCTACTTATCTTACAATATTATAAACTACTGTGTTTTTGGCATTTCATATTATTTTTCTGGGTTGTAAACTATGCAGAGATGCACTGAAAACCGGAATTAAACCCGCCTGCTGTCAGTTCAACATTCAAATGCAAAGTAATAAGTCTCAAGGACGACTTGCTGCCAGAAATTGTTTTAAAATATTAGTTACAGTGTGCAGAAAAAGTTGCCAGATTATCAAGTTCTTACTAAGGGAGTCTAAGAAAATATTCCACAATCATTACTCTATGAAGGTAAAAATGCTCAGTTTTTTTATATTAAAGAGTATATTTGAAATGTATTTTGAAACAATGGTTTCATGAAGAAAAAACATAACACTGTTTTATGTTTTTACATTATGATGCTTTAGATTTGACATTGGCTCGTAATTAGACTGTATCAAAACCTAATCTATGGCTGGAACATGTAGGGTCAATGTGTATAATGAGTGGTAGTGTCTTCTATTTGAAATTCTACATATTAAATGTTCATCTGATTGTCCAGCTGTTTTGCTGTGCTCCAGAATAAAGATGTGACGTGCAGCCCACTGGTGACATCTACAGGATCCATAATGTTCTTTCAGGTACTAACTACAAAATAACAGCAACAAGGAGCAAGCAATGTTGGGATCATTTTTGACCACAAGATGTCGCCAAAAGTCCTCACCTTTCACTTAACATGATCCGGTTTAATTGCATCTTTAGACATGTTAAATATAATTCAATGATATATTTTGCAGAAATATACATATATATACACATATACTTTTTTTGCATTAGCTTTGAATATTCTTTTGTATTTCATGTAGCCTAGATTTAATTGGTTTGTACCCACAAAAAGTCCCTTTAATAACAAATAAATGAAATGATTGTGTTAAAAAATATATGGCTGCTCAACTGTTAATCTCCCTTTGTATCCAAGGGCTTTTAGTTGTTTTAACATAAACAAGACCTGAAATATCCTGATCATTTTAAAAACCACTTGTTGGTTCCCCCTTCCAGGATTTTGAAAGTTAGTATTTATTAAATCTGTTGCATCCGCATTTTTAAAGACAGGCTTTCTCCATTTCCACTTGAGACAACTTATTAATTAGTTATCATTAGAATAACCAACTCACCACATTTGCACTGTCAAGAAGCCCTCAGCCCTTCAGCTTCATGGAGGAGAGTGTCTGTCACTCTTTGGGCAGGAGGAGTCACTGAAGGAACTTGGAAGAAGAGAGAGAAAGAAGTTGAGGGAGGTTTAACAGTGTGCAATGGGTGAGGATTGTTAACTCTGAGCATCGCTCCCTGTAACAACTACTCACTCTCACATCATTAATTACTCCTCACTATACGCTGTAGTGCAAACCACATCCTTCTTCTGAAGCACAGCAGCCCCAGATGACTATAGCAGCTCCTCTGTTTGTCTACAATCTCTTTTACTTGATCACTGACATGTTCCTTTGCACTGTCTCTCAAAATGAAATGTTTTTAACATCTTATTGTTACAATTATAGACAGAATAAGCTATAAGCGGGTAGCCTTTTTGAGGAATCACATTATCCATCAATGATTTTACACCGAGTTACTTTATAATTAATTAAGAAACAAAGAGAAAATTACTTATGTTTTGAAATTCTTGATATATACAAAAATAAACACATTTAACCTATAGAACTGAACTGGACCGTTTACTTTGCTGTCATTTCTCCAGCCGGATTCCCATAGCATATTACATTTCTAAGTTAACCATATGTCTTAACATTAACCCCATACCTCAATAAATGCCATCTCTAACCTACAGCCACAACATTGGAAACGGACTTAGGTCATATGGAATAACAGTTATGACTTTTCCGACTTTCTCTCCCTGTCACCCTCCCTCTCTTCCCCTCTGTGTTTTTATGGGGTGACTGCAGGAAAATCTAGGAGGGCTTCCCCCTCTGCCTGAAGCCCCAGCTTTCAGAACACGTGGACTGGGAATAATTGGGTTACAAATGCAGCAGTCCAATGAGTTGGCCTTGATTTGGAGAATGACTCCATTTACTTTTGTCTGACTGCCTGCTGCTTCCACAGCTGCAGCTTTTATCCTACATTCTGGCTCAGGATTTAACTGTATAGGTCTGGCAGGCAGCCAGATGAGAGAGTGGAACACAGTCTGAGCATTGATATACTAACCCACATTCAGTGGTTTAAACAAGAGAAAATAGTATGGTCTCCTTGTTTTTCCTTTGTCATTGTATTCTTTAACTAATGGAAAGCATGAGGATATTTATAATTGTTTCACTTTGGCAGCTTTTGTGGAAAAGGGCCACATCCTGTTTTTTAATATCATAGTATAAATACGTACACATGTAGACAGTCAATACTTTTGACAAGAAAAATTGCACTGATGAAAGACAACACAATGCAAGCTTGTCTTCATATAGGTCCAACAAGCTAGACTTTGGTTAGGGTGATCAGGAATACAAATGGTCAGTGTTGCCAGATTGGGCTTCTTATGATTACCTTTGGCTGGGGGAAATAGCATTGGGCTGGTAGATGAATTTTGGGCTGCTTCTGTCCACATTTGGCAGGGTTTTGAACACCAAACAAGCAGTAATTTTATGGTTAAAAACAAAGATATTGTGGTTTCAACTCACTCATTGTTTACCCATTTGATTGACATTAGTTGCATTCAATCCTATGAATAAAGGAGGAACTCTTATTTATTTATTTATTTATTTAATGGCATATTCATTTATTTTTATATTTTTATTTATTTATGTTTAATTTTTGCAGTTTCATTCCTCCACAATCCTTTAGTTTTTAAATAGCTCGGACTTTGGTGTCACATTTCATGGCAGTATTTGATCACTTTAATGTGATTTCGCCACGACGCCAGACACCACGACGCCAATTGGTCTTGTATTTGGTTGTCTAACTGCACTCTTTTTGGGTTGCAATAGCATACTTACCTTTGGTTAATTGATGCAGATATGAAGCTTTGCATGCTTATCTGTTTTCTATTGCTTATGTAATGGTTTTACGGTTTTACACGAGTTTCTAGCAGGGTTATGATTTGGGCTTGTTTTTATTGAAGTGGGCTGGTTTTTAGTTAGTAATTGGGCTGGGAACTGCCAATCTGATCTGGCAACATTGAATGCAAAGACCTTACCTAAACTGATTGCAGACATAATGAATGTAATTAATCACACTCGTGCTATCCCTGCCATGTCAAAAATAATGATCAACCCGAGACTTAACTTGAACTAAAGTTTAGTACTAAGTATCAGAGTGTTAACATTGTGGAAGCAGGCCCGTCATTCAGCGAGAATATCACACATTTTAACATGGTTTGCATTTGTTTAGTAAAACTAGCATGCAGTCAGGACACCACTAACAGTCACTTAAAGGTGGCTGCTCACTTACCAGACAAACCGAGTCCAACCACAACCAACTGTCAGGTCAGTGTGCGCTATATTCTGAGAGTGTGTTCCCTGGACAATTAGCCTATACTCGCACAACCTTTATCCATGTAAAATAAAGCCAAAACTTAAACTGATAATCTCAGAGTTCTCAGTTCTGCAGCACCTGCTGGCGATAAAAGGCAATTGCGGTCTGAGATAATCAGACGACTACGGTTGGCTCCCTTTGTTACAGCTGTAACTCTTGATTTTCCTCGCTGACTGTCGCTTTCCCTTTTAGACTTTTTGGCTTCATCTGAGCGTCGAATTTGCTCAGAGACCAGAAAAGCAGCCACATAGCTCTGCCTACCCTCTCTGGCAGACCAACCACTGCTGGGTGATGGAAAACGCGTCACTAACTGGGCGCCGCGTGTGATTTCATAAAGGCCTACTGCAAATGCAAAGGCTTTCATTAGTGGGCCATAGGCTCAATCACCATTGTGTTACCTTATATAGCGATAGATAGTGACTTAACAGACATTTATTTAAATGAAAATAAATTCCAGATTATCACTTTAATTAGTTAAATCAATATCCTATGTTGCAAACTGAATAGACACTTTCATCATGTGGCAATCAATGCTATGGATCGATTTTGAGAACCATGATCGCTGAAATTAAAAGTAAATCTCAAGTTGAGTTGTCTTTTCTATTAATGAAAAAAAAAGCGACATCAGGAACAAGAAATTTCCATTTCCATTACATTATGCTTTTCCAATAATTTACTCAGATCTGGGTTCATCAGAAGCAGCAAATGAAAAGACTGGCTTTGTTTTAGTTCACAGAAGGAGTCAACAAAAGTCTGTCCTGTCAGCTAATGTCTGGGCAGTGTGGAGCAGGCAGTTGGTTTCCGGAACATTCTAAAGACTGCAACCAGCAACTGCCAACTTTAGAATGTTGAGGTGAGTTGGGCATTGTCTGGGCAGTGTGCAGTCACCTTTAGACAGTTAACTAAGGCACTAATATGTTAATTATCTACTTAAGTTAGTAACAGGCAACTAGTTTCCACAGTAACAACTAATTGTTAGCATGAGGAATTACATTACTAATCTCAGTAACGGTCAGTTACTCTGGCATGTCTTACCTGAGGTGATGTCGCAGGATCTCTAGAAGTTCAGTTGACCGAATAGTTTAGCTTTAGCTTGCGTTGACAGATGAAAGACGAGGCGGCTACCGAGAGAATAGGTCGTCTAGTTACCGCACACTTCTTGTTTTTAATAGGTGCTCCCGTCTTCTTAGCTAGCTCACTAGCCACTCTCCTGTCCAAGAATCACCTTGGTTTTGTTCAAAGATGGCGGTTGTACAGACCGTTATTCCGTGGTACTGCGTGTAAACACCGGAGGTAAGCAAGCCGTTGAAGTGTTTTTCCACAAGACAGCACTCACGTTATTAGACTATTTCCACCAGGTAATCCCCTTCAAACGTTATTAGTCGAACGGTGATAAAGATGAACGTTTAAAAGACTGGGCAGATATAACGCACACTGAAAGACAAGTCACGGTAAAATTAATTGGCGGGTTGCTGAGTAGCTCGCGAAATCTCGCGAGAATATGAAATCTCGCTGTGTAACCGTACCAGGCTACAGCGGACGGGCCAGGGATGCACCAATCCTGGTCCTGGAGAGCTACTTTCCCGCGTGTTTTAGGTTTCTCCGTACTCTTAACACATCTGGTTCGAATGTTTTGCTCATTATCAATCCCCCGAGAAGCGTCAGTTGATTGATAACGAGCAGATCATACAAATAAGGTCTGTTAGAGTACAGAGAAACCTAAAACATGCAGGAAGGTAGCTCTCCAGGAGCAGGATTGGAAACCCCTGATGTAGATGTTTAGGCTTATATGTTTTATTATATTTTGAACTACGACCGATAATAATTTGTCACCCTTCTGCAATGATGATTATAATGAAAAAAATAATTAACCTTAGCCTCATAATGAAATAGAGGGAAAACATCACCAAGAACATATTTTCAGGTCGGAACAATGGTGGATGCACCGGTTGACCTACCTTCGGGGCCATTAACGCAAAGAATGTTACTTCTCAGGGTCATCCTTGTTGTTTTGTTTTCATGGCAATCTCCCAAACAACCCCTGTATGCTGACTGGCCCATCACACATTAACAAATTCAGAGGTTAAAGTGCAGTAATTGGTCACTAGATACCATCACACCCCATCTCTTCGAACAATGTGTACACCATGTGCCAAGGTTGTGGCAAAATGTTTCCTTAGGCTGTGTGTCTTCCTTATCAGAAACTTCTCCACCTATCAAAACAGGCCAAACCTCTCCCAAAACTCCACTTGGCACACAGTAGCTGTTTCTGCTCAGCTGGAAATGCGATAAAGAAAGGTCAAGGTTTATGAACGCTGTAATTAAAGTTGCGTTATTTACTTGTGGAATGAAAAGTAGCTGGCTTGGTCTCAGTCAATCTCTCAGGGTCACAAAGACAATGAAGGCTCTTATCTCCCAACAAAGGCTCCTTGGTCAGTGAAGTAGTTGAACACCCTGACACACCCAGTTGAGAGGCACTTAGAAGGGGGAAATGCCTGTGAGTACTTAATCTAAAAAAATAATGATAAGGAAAGGAAGGCAAGGAAATGAAAGACCTATCTTTATAATCTGGCTTTTTATTTGGAGAATACTGTAAAGCTTTAGTCTAGGTTTTTATCATTGTATCTACAGTAGGTGTCTATTTAGTCTTATTTAACTTTTTAAAGCATTTTTCATTTATTCATCTCTAACATTTAGCATTTTTTCTGATGTTATTTTTTAGTCTTGCAAAATTGTATCTATCATTGTCAATTTCTGTTCTTATTTTAAGCACTTTGGTCTGTACAAAAGATGCTGTTTAAATAAAGTTGAGTTGAGTTGATACTGCCATTAAATCCCCAAATGAAACACTAATTTACTTTGTCAAAAACACGGCTTTATAATATACTTGACTGTTGAAATGTTTCGACAAATAGCATCAAAGCTTTGCCACCCATTATAACCGTTCATGGTCATTACCCAGCCTGAATCGCAAATGAATAAAATGGTCAAGTAAGCACTCATGACAGCGTAGAGCACAATAGGTTCAGTGTAGTCTCTGTCCAAAAAGGGAACCACTTTGGTGCACACGCAGAACCTACCGGAAAGTATTGTGTCATTTGGATTTCAGAGTAACGAGCCACTGAATGAATTCATGTCCCGAATGGTCTCATGGTACACGAGAGGAATGAGACGTAATGTAACTCAGTAGGCCAAATAGGATCATTTGGACGTGCCCACACAGGTTCAGAGCTGCATGCACATGCATATATATATCTGCCATGTTTATATAAGTAAATATATTCACGTGCATGAAGAAAAACACATGCAAACTCTCTATCGAACACACACAACCACACACACACACACACACACACACACGCCTCTTCTAAGCCGCTGCCCATGAATGGTAACCATGTAAACGCCAAGCAAACAAGTGCTCTCATTTGGCAGACAGGCAGCCCGCTGGCTTCTGTCTATGGGAACTACTGTACTGAGCTGCTGTGTCAGATGTATGATGGGATACCACACAGGCCTGACTCAACCATTAAACCACAGAGTTAGGGTGGTGAGGTAACTCACATTAATATATTTGCCCTAGATTAGTTGGTATGAGTATATGCAAAGAGATTAAAGCATAAGTTAAACAGGTTACAAAAAGCAGCACGCTTGTGTTGTTTGTGTGAGCTGTGATTACAGATTTTTTTTTATTTTTGAGCTCAAACTTGCGGGAGCTACATCTTTATTTTCCTAGAAATCATTATAAAAGCTGGCGAGGGATGTTGCATGAATGGAACTGCCTGGGCTTAGCATTATAGGCTAGCAAGATTTCTGTTTTGGATGGATTTGGTCAATCATATCCACACACCACTGTGCAGCCGCAGGCCGTAAAAGAGCTATTTTCATTGTGTATCATCTAATTATAGATAACAATATACTCACTTAACATATTTTACCACAGACCAAGATACTTGGCTTGCGTTGAGGATATGTAGCGTCCATTTTTGGGTGATTTGATGCATTTTTCTGCCCCATTACAGGCCTCAAGTTGTTCTGAATGCTTAGCTGTGGCTGAGGAAAATACTCAGAGGGCACGTTTTTTTTCCCTGTTTGACTTTCTAATAGTTGAGGCAGATTTACTTAATGATTGAGGATAAAGAATATGATAGTACAAGAATTATGGTTTATATTTCTGTACTTTTACAAATGTCTGTGGTATAAAGTATTGCATGGTGTCTATTTTGTTCCCCTCACTTTTTTTTTACTAATTGCCAAACAGGTAAACCTCTGAGTGGCTTGGCAGAAAAAAAAGGTGATATGGCACGCCTATTCAGTATTTCAAGGAGTAATATTGAACTTTTAGAATATGTGACACATAGAGGAGGAGAGGGTTAGGTTTGAATTTATGGGAATGCCGGAAGGGGCGCAGTTGAGGTGTGGTCCTGCTCCTGAAGCTTTGCGATATAGCATCAATATCATTAATATCTCCACACTGAGGAGAGTTGAACACTTGCAGTAGCAGGTATACGGAGGCCTCTTTCAGCTCCAGTACTGATCTTTAAACATTTTTTGTTCATGCATGCCAAAAGCTTCTGTTGCATAGGACATATTTAGCTCTCTGTATCTTCACTGATGTTACCGATTTATCCATTGCTTCTTCTATCTTATGCTTAAATAAATTGAACTTTAGAGATCCAATGCGTATCATCTTGCTGCTGCTGGTGTCATACTGTACAGTGCTGTATTTAACAATGAATCACCTTTTGAAGTAACTTGAGGGAGAGAAACAGGAACCAACTGAGCCTTTCTGTTCTTCTTCTGCAGAGCATCAATCAGCAGCAGAGTGAGCCGGTGCATCTGGACCACAGATCACATTCATCTACATTTACTGCCAAGGACCTGACTGGCAGGCTGAAAGTGAAAGTTCACACCAGCATGATGTACGTACTGGGAATTTATGTAAAAACTTTCATGTCAATTGTTTTAGTATGTCCAGTTTACTAGCTTAAGCAATGCAGAGACTTTACGCACATACAATCCTGTAATGTTCTTTTTTTTGTAAAGTCTGAGGTTTGTTTAGTGTTTTCATTTCTTGCACAGAGATAAAGAAAATAAAGCTTCAAATTGACATCATTACTACCAAGCCTTTGTCCCTGTGCGTATTTTACCGCCTTTTATCATGATCCTTTATTTCCCAGCTGTAAATCTCCATCTAATGTGCTGAATTGGAAGACGACCACGAAATCTTCACTCTTGACTGCACATGAATCAGGTTTAAGCTCCAAGTTTTGACTCATACGTCTTAATGTGGAGATGAGCTCATGTTTGCTGTAGTGATATCTGCTGTAGCTGCATGGCTTCATCTGGCCGATCTGAAGAAAACCCCCGCACATCTGGGGATGAATCAAACTTTATGTCATTTTAACACAACTGTAATTACACAATCCCTGTCATTTACACAGGGTGGATTTAGATAAACTCAGAGTGTGTGAGTGGATGGGTTTGGTGTTCTCAGAGTATTTCAACACATAAGGGGTGTGTGACTTTGAAAATAAGGTTTTATGGAACCATTCTGAACAAATGTTGTAAATCCTGCTGAAATAAAGTCAGTTAAACATAATAAAATGTAAAGTTTAAGAAGCTTTATCGGTAAAACAAGGAGACATTTCTTTTCTGCACTTTGTCCATTTTGTTTTTTAAAGATTTTGGGCCACCTGGTAAATTTAAGTCTTCTGCTCAATATTTCCATTTGTGTCTCTACGAGCTAGTCGCTGACTTTGGCCATTTACTGTTTGCTGGTGTGCAGATAGTGTCGAGAGAGTTTGCATTGTCGCCGCTTCTGCTGAAGACGAGGCTATGGGAGCAATGAGAATGAACCACAGCAGGGAAGCTGCAGCTGGGCCGGCTAAACAATGATCTGAAACTCCATAAAGTCAAGGCAAGCCACAGTTTCAAGTGATATTTTCCTGTAGGTTAATTCTCTACATGTTTTTACAAACTAATTGATCCGTCCTATTGCTGGGAATTGAAGCCATAACACAATGCTTTGGTAAGCAATATTTCAGTGAGGTCTGGTTTGAAAAACAGCAAACACATCCTTTGACCTAAAACCCCAAAGATGCAAACATGTGCATAAAACATTTGTAGATGAACTATTATGGCCTTTTTTTGTCTTTATTGGACAGGACAGTAGATATATCCGGAACCATGGGAAGAGAGAGTGTGGATGACCTGCAGCAAAGGATCAAAGGTTGAGGTTGAACACGGGGCTGCTTCATCGCGGACTGTGACTCTACACATGGGGCGCGCACCTTAACTGCTGAGCTAAAGCAGCGCCCCATGAAAGCCATACTAAAGGAGCAATTCGCCCCTGGAAAAAGCCACTGTCAGTCAAAGCTGGTGTTCTCTGTAATCGATAGAAGCAATAATATTTTAAATTGGTGCCATAGCTGTGGAGAAAGTTGTACAAACAGCTCGTGGTTTCGCCCATTCTACATTCCTACAATACCCAGCGTGCATTGCGCTCCTCCCTCTGAAAGGAACGGCCCAGCAAGAGACGCTGGAGTGAAATACTACAGTTTCGCTGCAGGCAATGGCTCAGAGCGGGACAGAATCCGAAATACGCCGAGAATATACCGGTGGATCATCTAAAAAATCTTCGGGTCTATATTTCAAACCTGACGATTTTGAACGAGACATGACATCGGAGGCAGGTGTCCTAGATTGCGGAAGTGTAGTTTAGCAAGCACCCTGGCCTCCACCAGATGACGCGTTTTACGTAGTCTGGCGGAGGTTTTCCAGGGCCCATTGGAAAGCGGATAGTGTCCTCTAAAGGCACAGAGCCAAATTGCATTTTTTCCTACCATAATGGCATTAGCTCCCCATAATACCATGATAGGACTGAGGTTGAAAATGTTTCAGTGTGTTGTAAGGGCAATTTAAGATGGATGTAGAACCTCTGCTAACCATGATACTGTTATAATCACTTTAAATGAGGCAGACCATGCAGGGACATGATCTAAGAACAAGGGACACATAAGTAATATTTTATAAGAGTTAGCTTACATTCAGTTATATTTAGCTCTATTTATGTTTTTATAAAATGACCGGCGTGATTTATTTGATGAAAAAAAACTGTTTACAATATGGCGACATGCACGTAGGACACATTAATCCATAACCCGGTGGTCTCAGGCTTCTGGCTGCCCTTTTGTTCTGACCTCCTGCTTAATCTGTTTATGTCTGAGTGTCTCAGAGGGACATGAAGAGAATGAAAGATGGCGGTGACGAAAATGGTCAAAACACATTTCAACACAACAATTTAGCAGGAGTTTTATTTACGTTGAACTGCTCAGGTTGAGAGCTGAATACTGTGCTTAAGATGTCAGTGTGATTGTGTGATTCATGGTGTTCAGCAACAGCCAGCATTACAAATACCTCCAGCAGACAGGCTGGACCCTCCTCTCTCTCTGTGTCTCTGATTGAATCATTACCCTCCTCGCTCTGTTCTTAAACCTTCAGGCGATTGTATCTCAGTCCGGCAGCCTCATGAGGTCCAGTCTGAGTTATTTAGGAAAATAAAAGCCTTTTTCACTCAGTTAAAGATGTCTGGGGAGGATGAAAGACACAAAAAGAGGAGAAATAAAGAGAGAGGGAGTGAGAGCTGGCACTCGTATTCTTGCACTGTTTGTCCTGTAGTGCCAACCACTGAGGGACTTTTCATACAGTCGCTATGGTATCCGCTGAAACACGTCGCTGCTTCTTTTTAGGGTATTAAAAGCGGGTATGCAAAGAAAAGTGTGTGGGAATTTGTGTGCTTTTGTTGTGCCGTTAAAAAGAGTGGTCAAGGGACGAAAGAGAAGCACAGGAAGAAAGAGAGACTGAGAGACAGAAAAAAGAGTTTTCTCCCAAGTCAAAGACATCTGTTTACGTTCTACTTTGATGGCCTTGTTGTGATTGTTTAGCTTACTGTATATGTGCTTTCCTGTTTCCTGTCCCCTATCTCTCTAACTTCCTAAATCTCCTGAATGAAAGGCTCTGACCAGGGCCAGGTTTCTTGTCACAGACTTTTCTCATTGCAGAGGTGCAGAGGTCAATCCAAAGTCTATCACTGTACATTTGAGGTCATGGTTAAGGTTTGAATCCAAAGTAGACCCACAATTCAGAAGTAAAGAGCCTTCATTATACATCCATGCTTTACCTTTACCACATAACCTGTTCTGATTGTCTTTAACTTGGCCATGTTTATCATGTTAGAGCCATTCAGAAGGCAAAGGCCATCCTGGAAGACCCTCACCACCCTCTTCATGCAGAGTTTAGACTTCTGCCAACAGGGAGGAGGTTCACTTACACTCGCAGGGCCAAATCCAACAGATATCTTAGGTCATTTGTTCCATCAGCAGTTGGGTTTTTGAACAAGCTGCAGGCACTGTTGCTATTGCACATATACCAAGGACTGTTGGCTTTTTATCTACCATGTGACATTCATGGAAGTTATGTATTATAAGTATGTATTTATGTATTTTATGTCTTTTATGATGTGTATTGCTTGTGTGTGCTACTGTTGCAAACCAAATTGCCCCTTGGGGACAATAAAGATTTTCAAATCCAATCCAGAGTCAGTACATCCCGGACTGACTGCAAGTCAATCACAGGGCTGACACATAGAGACAGACAACCTTTCACACTCACATTCACAACTACGGTCAATTTAAGAGTAACTAATTAACCTAACGAGCATGTCTTTGGCCTGTAAGGAAGCTGGTGAACGTGGAGAGAACCCATGCAGAAATGAAGAGAACATGCAAACTCCACACAGAAAGGCCCTTGCTCTGAGACAACAGTGCAAACCACTGCACTGATATTTAATGAAACTAAAATAGGCTAAATAAGCTAATTCTATTTAAAGAAAGAACTATGTAGTTCAAACCTTAATCCATCCCTTATTTTAATCTGTCATCACTGTCTGTTCAGCTTACCTCATCCGGAGCAGAATGTGGTGAGAGCGGACAGGCCTCCAAAACATGAGCCATCTGCCTGGTTTTTATTCATCAGCGTTTATTCAAACTGACTCGACAGACATGATGCATATGTCTGAAAGACCAACAGATCCTGTACGAGCTCTGCTTTGTGACTGGATTGTGGCCACTTTGGCCATTTAGACTCTTTAAAGTAAATAACTGATCTCTGAGGAGTATGTTCTACACACGTTTAATAACGTCCTCATGTTTAAATATTGGCTGTAAAATAAAGTCTTTGACAGGCTGATTTTGTAACTGTCTTCCAACACCAGGTAGTTTCATGGCTAGGTGTCTTCAGCAGTGTGGATTCTGTCACTTGACATGTTGTCAACAACAATTTCCAAGCACATTTTATTTCTTCACAGCATCATGGTCTTTATAGTTTCTGTTTTCATGTAGAACTGTTCACTCAAAGTTCAACGTGTGCACTTAAAGTTCAGGCCGAGGCAGCTGTTCTAAACAACTCAGAGAGTGTGTAGTACTGTCACGGCATAACCTCCTCTCTGAATGTAACTGAAAGTAAGATCATAATATGTCAAGGTAAAGCACTGAAAATGTGTTTGTACATGGCGGGAAATCATTTTGGGTCAACATAAAGGAAGGCCAATCAAAACCCCAGTTAGAACCACTTTTTCATGTTATTCATTTTGGGAAAGCTTTATTTCTTGCACATTGCACTGATTTTGCACACTCTTCCATGTTTGCCCAAGAGTCAGGGAACCCCTCGTTATGGCAGCATTAGTGCCATTTTATTTTAATCAACCTATACGGGACTGCTTCTTGATCTTCCTCACTAAAATGCATTGATCATCTGAGAGCTGAGGTCATCCTGTGTGTGGCTCCACATCAGAGACCGTCTCTGAATCCTCTTTTAATGAGAAAATCAAAGCAGATCTCAATCAAAGCTTCATCTCTTCACAAGGGCAACAAAAACACCAGGAGGCCTCCAGTGATGAACACAGAAAGCCCTGCAAACTGGACACTGTATGTACACAAACTGTTCACCTTTTCACCCTTGCATGTAGATTCTGTCCTTTTTAAAGAAATACAAGAATACACAAGGATGTGCATCCATGAATAAAGACAACCCCCTCACCTGCAGACTTTCTACACTACCTCTGCCAATTCTTGAATTAAAAAAACATTTTCTGATTCATGTCACTCTTGTTGTCTGCCTGTGTCGCCCGTGTTACCACAATATTTTCAGCACAATTCAAGCAAGTGTGACAAGGTTGTTAGTAAACCAATGATGAGAGAGAAGGAAATTATGCAGTAAATGCTGCCTTTTCATCGCAAAAATCATTTGACCAAACTTCTGCAGACTCCACAGACACAGTTCATTTGAGAAGATGGACAGACAGTTGTGGACCTTAAACATCAGACATAGTGCTGTTCTGTGTTGGCTAGTAGTGGGCCAAATATTGTGTAAGCCTTGTGAAGAAGTGTCATGTTTGAAGGGAACCCTTCCATTACACCTTTTTCATAACAGTGTGGAAACCAACCAACCAACTATCCATCCAACCAACCAACCAACCAACCAACCAACCAACTAATTAACTATCCATCCAACCAACCAACCAACCAACTAATTAACTATCCATCCAACCAACCAACAAACTAACCAGACAACTATCCATCCAACCAACCAACCAACCAACAAACTAACCAAAAAAACCAACCAACTATCCAACTATCCAACAAACCAACCAACCAACTATCCAACTATCCAACTATCCAACCAACCAATTAACTATCCATCCAACCAACCAACCAACCAACAAACTAACCAACAAACTAACCAACCAACCAACCAACCAACCAACCAACTAACCAACCAACAAACTAACCAGCCAACTATCCATCCAACCAACCAACCAACAATCCAACCAACTAGCCATCTAAACAATCTTTAAAGGTAAAATTTGCTGATTATCAATCTTATCTCTGTCTATCAAAGTTTGGTGTAGAGTATGACGAACGCCTGCCGTTGTAGCCAATGTTTTCTGGGTCTCAGGGGCACCACTGTGTAATATATGTTCTTCTTCCAGCACCTATGACATCATTTGTTGTGTACAGTGAAAAATGTATGCTGTGAAAAAGGCCTATATGGCCTAGGAGATGCAGTGCAGCTAGGCCGAGGCTGCGGCTGCTAGCTCACAATCCATCCTGATACATGTAGGCTTTTCCGACTCAGCTTCACAAGGGAAAGAACTCCACTTTTTTTGTTTGAAGTAGCACAAACTGGTGATTTATTACTTCAACTGACGACATTTTCCATCAACACTGTATTGATATTCAACTAAAATGTGGCAAGAATCCCCGTCAAAAACAGATCGACGAACCGAGCAATGTTACCTGAGCTCATAACATAAAGCATGGTCATAATTTCCCCCTCCTTCTCTGCAGTACAAGCACAGTAACTTCTTGTGACCTGTGAGGTCATAAAAACAAAGTGGCCTACATTACTGCCTCAGCCTTTTAATAAACATCCAGCTACAAGTGTTATTATGGAAGAAGAAACAGAAGATTACCTCCAAACTCTTTCATCATTGACCAAACACTCCTCTAACCTGGCTCCATATAATACCCTGTTACTGTAATCAGGCTCTGTAGTTGCTTGTACTTCTTCTTTATGGGTCCTTTGAGTTATGGACCATGACTTCGGTCTGTATCTGAGGAGGAATGTTTAGAATGCTTATATTAAGGTATGCCAGTGCTCATCCAGTTAGACTCCACAAATCACGGCTGTCACAGGGAGCAGGTTGGTACCGTATGGACGCACAGAGCAGGAATGATCAGTATGCTGCATAAAGATAGAAGCTGAAATTGCAAGAAAGATGGAAAGAAAGTTTGCAGGGAAGAAGGCAGGTTAGAGAGACGAGACAGAAAATGTGGGACAGAAATAAAGAAAATTACTTTTGGGGCGGCTGTGGCTCAATGGTAGAGTGGGTTTTCTCTCAATTGGAAGGTTGGTGGTTCGATCCCTGACTGCGACAATCACAAGTGTCTTTGGGCATAGCCATCGGTGTGTGAATGGGTTCAGCACTGATTAACAGTTGGGGACTTTGCATAGCAGCCTCTGCCATCATAGTGTGAATGGGTGAATGTGACGTGTACGTGGTATAAAAGCGCTTTGAGTGGTTGCAAGACGAGATAAGCGCCATATAAGTGCAGTCCATTTACCATTTACTTGGTGTTAGCAGTAGATCCTACATGATGGCTAATTTTATCAGCATAAAGATCTGCCAAATCAAGTCCCGGAGCAGCAGATGCAGTGTTAGCATAGTTAGCAAAGAGATTGCAGAAAGAACCAGCAAACAGACATACTGGAGCTTCTGTTAGGTTGTGCACCTTTTGCTGTTGCCTCAAAAGCTTTTAAATTAGAGAAGCTGTAAAGCAAAATTATTATTATTATTAAGTATAAGGTTAAAGTTGGATTAATCTGACTTGATTTATTTACATTAAATCTAAAGTTTTGAGGATTACCAAGTATGAAGCTAGTGAGTCTGATCTAGTGTCCACAGACCTGGCTTGTTGTTTAGTTGCAGGCCTGGTCAAGTTTTAAACAGAAAGGAAGGCAGAGGACCCAGATGCAGACCTGTTATTTATTTAACACTAACACTAAACACAAACAAAAGGCAGAACAAAAAAACTTACAAAGTCCATGGGTTATCAGCAGAATCCAAAATCCCAAAAATGAGTTAAAGTCCAAATCACAGAGAAACACACGAAATCCCACAAGCAACATATTCATGAGGAGCAAGGGCTTCATGAAAGACAAACAACGAACTGACACTGAGACAGGGGAACACAAAGACTAAATAAACTCGGGAGGTGAGGCTAATCAGACACAGGTGAGACAATCAAGGGGCAGGTGAAAACAATGACAGGGCACTTAAACAAGTGGGAAACAAGGCAGGAAGTAGACACGAGAGACAAGGTGACAAAGTAAAACAGGAAATGATCTAAACAATGAAACACAAATGAAATACATAACTAAAGAAGAATGAATCATGACCAGAACACAGAAAAAGTTAAATACAAAGCTGAACATGATAACTCATGACACAAGTAATGTTTATGTATATGTATATCATGATCAATTAGAAGTTTAAGTTTAAGTGCTCTAAGAAGTGGACACTGCTCTAGTCGCTGCAGTCTGCAGCGGCTCTGTTTCAGAGCAACCTGAAGTGTTTATCTTTAAAGTGGACTTCTTGTTTACAGATGTGAGAGAAGGCAGAGTCTGTCCACGTCGCAAAGTCTGTTTCTCTCTGTATCTCTCATTGCCTCTGCTTGTTTACACTCCTCTGTGTGGGCCAGTTGTGTTAAATTCCTCCACTGCAAATTTTAGGTCATTTCATATTTACTTTACTTCATATAACAGAATTACAAAGTCCCAGTTTCACGTCTTTCTCTATCATTTTCTATCATAATTGATTTCTGGATAAATATAACAATAAACATGTACACCTACCCTATACTGTGTAAGGCCTGAGCACAATACAAGTGTTCTGCTCATGGTAAACAATAACAAATGTGAGTAATTCTAATTATAGAGGACTTACAAAGTGTGTCCAGTCACCAATCCTTTGTTTACTCCTCCCTCTCTGTTGCCTTCTTTCCTTTTGGCTTGTCTATGTCTCTCACAGCTACTTAACATCTACACACACTCACTGTGGTTGTTGAACGAGCTATTACTGTAGGTGCAAAGTCATTAAATAGTCTATGAGGTGGCCTCTCGCCTCCTGGTTTCGATTACAAGAACTCCCTTGAATCTGAGCCACGTACTGCAACTGTATAGATTTGACATTGTGCTCACGGACGGCAACATGAGAAGCCGCAAGCGCGATGAAAGTCAACACATTTACAGTGCCATAAAGCAGCGCTACAAAGTATGAGGGTACTTCAGCACTATTGGCCCGTTTCCCAGAAAGGCATTAGGCCTACTTCTTGCTTTAAGCGCCCTGTTAAACCAGATAGAGGCTAATTGGGTTTTGTGATATGGCTTGTTATAGTATCACGTTAAATGGAGCCTCATAGAATGAATTAATTATCAAATTTCCTGAAGGACAATTAGAGTTATAGTGCAGGAGTACATGAGGGTTTCATTAAACCTCCAGTGATGCAGGTTTAATTCAGATTAATGCGGTTTGTCAGAAGAATGTATGGATTTTACAGACTGCAGCATTTCATGGAAGACCTCCAAGAAACTCACTGCAGGTACTCAATATCAGGAGCATCCATCATCCATTATCTATACCGCTTATCCTGTTCAGGGTCGCGGGGGGCTGGAGCCTATCCCAGCTGTCATTGGGCGAGTGGCAGGGTGCACGCTGGACTGATCGCCAGTCAGTCATGGGGCTGACATGACAGACAGCCATTCACACTCACATTCACACCTGCGGGCAATTTAGAGTCGACACAAACCGAGCATGTCTTTGGACTGAAGCCGGAGTACACGGAGGGAACCCACGCTACACGGGGGGAGAACATGCAAACTCCACACTTTGTCCCAACCTGGAATCGAACCAGAAACCTTCTAGCTGTGAGGTGACAGCACTATGTACAAACACGCACTGTTCCTTTCTTTGACTTTTTAGGATTTCTGAGCGTCATTAGGCCGGTACGACAGTGGCCGACAGGGGCAAACACACTGCAACGACCCAAAAGATTCCTTTAAGGAGAAACAAGCTGCGAATTCAGACACGATACAAAGTTTAAAACATATTCAAAAGTCTAAAACAAATACAATAGAAGGTGGTGCAATTCAAGAAAAGGCTCTGCAGAGGCCGAAACAAATGCATTAGAAGCAAACGTGCTGCAATTGATGCTATATAGCAAAGTTTCAGGAACAAGACCACACCTCAACTACGCCTCTTTCAGCATTCCCATAAGTTCAAACCTAATCCTCTCCTCCTCTTACGCTCTAGCATTCTGCACCCCTCCTATCCGTCGGGCCCGGAGGGGGTTTGTCATGCTGGGGTGCTACAGCGGATCAGTTAAGCTTTTCCAAAATGCTGACTGCAAGAACTTTCACCTCTCCAGCGTCACTGTCATGGATTGCATTAATCAATAAAGTTAAATCGCATCCTGTTGATGGTTTGGTCCTTGCTAGTGAAATACATAAACCCACAAAAAAACCCACAAACCCAGGAAAGAAATGTAACAGAAAAATGCTGTATATCCTGTCCTTACATAGAAAGTTTGTCCCTGTCAGCCACCGTACAGTGCTGTCTGCATTTACACTCACAAATGAGGACAAAAATAAAGGGTTGAAATCAATCTTCTTAAACCTTCTCCAGGACTCTACAGTCGAGAAGTTACTACTATTAAAACCATTTAAGATGAGTGTTCAGAAAGCTACATTTAAAGCAAAGGAAAACTAAATTAAAGCTTTCTCCTGGTTTTATTTACACTCCGTCCAGAAACAGAACCCATTAGTTTCACTTTAATGTGCAGAGCAAGGCTTTGTTTGTCTTACCTCACACCCTGAATTTTTAAGAGTCTGTTTTACCAGCGAGAGCGCTGATCGTAAGTCGAGAAATGCTCGTCTTCTCGTGTGCAGTAAAGTTGCATGAGACACTATGAAAACACAAGAGCAGGTTTCCCGTCCTGACAATTTAATACCCAAATTTAAGGCCTCTATAAAGTGAGAGTGTGCCTGGTGGTCTTACAGAATAACTGCCGTGTCAGTACCGGGGGGTAAAACTAAGACAAATTTAGCAGCTCTTGAGTTTTTTTGTGGGAAATCCTGCAGTAAAGAATGTGAACAATCACTCCAGAGTAATGCACTTCTCATTTTATTTAGTTCTTAGGGAAAAAAGCAAATAAGAAGCTCCAGAAAAAACAACATTGGTTGGTAGAACAATAAGTTAAACACAAAAAGAAGAAGGTTTGTGTCAGAGAAATCATTTAAAGACACCGAGTATGCAAAGGCACGTGACTGACATGTTATATCACGATGAAACGAATATGTACAATACAAAAGAAACAATGTGGCAGCAATAGAATTTTCACATAATTTACAAGACCACTAGTATAGATGGCAAACCAGCAGCTACACATCACTGTTGACATCTAGAAACGTATGAATATGAGCACTGCAAAGTTCATTTTCATTTCAAAATAAAAGCATTAGAAACATTTCAAAACATTAAGATCACTCGGCTCCATTCGGTTTACATCACTGCTCACAACAAGCTAAGACTGACGGCCCCATACTGCAGTCGTAATGATTGAAAGAAAGAAAATACATGCTTTCTTTTTATTTCTCTTTCTCTTTCTGTCATCCCTTTCTTTCTCCCTCCCTCCCCTTTGTGTTCTCCTATTTCTCTGCAGAAATGTCAAAGTGTATTTTATTGCTTCATGGATTTTAGCTGTGACCAGAAATCTGAGCTCATAGCAGGAAGGGAATGCAACTATGCATACGTCCAATTTCTCTCTTCCAACGAGGATGTGTATGGTATCAGTGCTGTGGGTCCAACACAGAACACAGTGAATATTACTCACACATGTTGCAGCCTATGTTTCCTGTCTCAAAAGCACACAACCATTTTCAAAGTTAGGCGCCAGTGAGAATATGTGTGCTCTTATTTTATAAGCTGGAATTCTTTAGTGTGAGCATGAGTGATGCTTGAAATTCCTCTCTCTGTCAGGTGCTCGAGAGCACTTTAGTTACAATCATCTTAGACCATATATCACACCGGTTTGAAATGTCCTCATTGCATGCATGTTCTGCATTATTAAAGTCTCCTTTCTTGTAATTTACTGAATAAAACTACGGCTGTTGTGATGTCGCCTGGGAGGTATGCTTTAAACTGATTCTCCACATGTTCTATAGTTCCTCGCAGAACTTTGAGGGTGTCTCCTGCAGGGTTTTCATTATATGTCAGAGGGTGGTGCTTGGATAGCTGCACATGGAGGCATTTACTACGGGTTAAACCTATTCACCAAAACATACTGAGCCACATTCCTGACACACAGTTATACTTGTTAGAGATCTGCTTATAATGAGTTATTGCTTATAGCGTAAGTGAAAAGTGACCGTCAAACAGAGATATTCCTTAGTTTTTTAACATAGAAGTCTGAGGCCCCGTGTCCACATAGCGCCTTTTTCTGAGCGCCAGCGTCTATTTTATAAAATATTCCAACGAGGACCGAGAGTATGAGGCGGCCTAGAGAACAAGTGCTCCGCCTTTTTTTTTTGTGTGCGGCTGCTCCGAACGCTTCAACTTGAAAATCTCTGAACTTTTCAGAAAGGCGCTGGTGACGTCAACGCTGCTTTTTTTTAGGCAACCAATCAGACGGGGCGCCACTCGTCACCCTGGTTACCACCAAACATGGAGGAGGAAGTTGTTTTGGCCATTTCTTTCTACCCGGACCAGACCGAAAAGCCCATTTGTGGGAGCAGATCGGCGGGATACTAAATGTTACTGGTAAGTCCATCCATCCATTTTCTTCCGTTTATACGGGGCCGGGTCGCGGTGGCAGCTGGCTAAGCAAGGTGACCCAGATGTCCCTCTCCCCAGCAATGTTTTCCAGTTCCTCCTGGAGGATTCAGAGGCGTTCCCAGGCCAGACGGGATATATAATCCCTCCAGTGGGCTCTGGGTCGGCCCCGGGGCCTCCCAGTTGGACATGCCTGGAAAACCTCCAAAGGGAGGCGCCCAGGAGGCATCCTAACCAGATGCCCGAACCACCTCAACTGGCTCCTTTCGACGCGACAGCTCTACCCCGAGCTCCCCCCCGGATCTCCGAGCTCCTTACCCTATCTCTAAGGCTGAACCCACACACCCACCGAAGGATTTTGGCCGCTTGTATCCGCGATGTCATTCTTTCTGTCACTACCCAAAGCTTGTGACTATAGGTGAGGGTTGCTCACCTGCTGCTAAGTGTTTTGCATTTATCGCCCTACACGTTTAAGCTTGTTGTTAGCTGTGTAGTAAGTTCAGTTATTGTTGTCATAGAAACAAAACCCACGTGCAGTTTTTACTCTCACCGCACAAGCGCATCATCCCAGTGCCCCCGGGCGTCCTGTCAGCATTTTTCTGCCAGTATAAGGCACTATGTGGACACGGGGCCTGAGAAGTAAACTGCATAACTGTAAATTACAAAATGCAAAATATGAGTGTGATGTGTAACTGTAACATTGTTAAAAAGACATTTAAACCCCTGCACCAAAGCTTAAACGATATATCATTATGCCTTAAATGACTTTGCAAAGTGCAGACTGACAGTTCGTAGTGTGCTGTGCTGCATTGGATACTGTTGTTATAAAAGCTACATGAAAAATTAGTCAGAATGCAGCAACTTCTCTGCACAGATCATCACTGCAAATCCACCAATCCAATAAGAAACTCTTGTAATAACCAAAACCACCACACAATCACACACACTGATGTTGTGAAGTTATTTTAAGGCTTCAGTGCGGGCTGTCATGGCACATTGGATATTATGCTGGTGATAAACCTGTGTGCTGAAAGCAGATACATGCTGGTGTTGTACTTTCAGACTGAGCCTCATTCATTTTTCTGATGAATTTGTGTGAATGTTTTGTTTCCTTCCACTTTTTCTATGACGAAAGATCTCAACAAGTTCAATGTTTGTCATGGATCTCGAATCCAACGTAAACACTTATTGGGATATGAGAGCTGTCAGGTTGGGACATAGCAAATGTCTCTTTAAATGTGTTTGAGTTTTGGGATACGCATCAGATCCAAACCACATACCTGTCCACATATTTTAATGCTCAATATACACAGAATTGATCAATCTGTCAGTGTAGAAATGCTGATCTTGGATCCTGAATTTCACACGACTCCCTTAAAGGCAAAACGATCCAATATCGGCATTCCTTCCTGACAGAGCTTGATAAATGTAAGCTAGGATACTCAGTAGCCCCATTCTCCCAGATTTTTGCTTTCCCACTTATATTACAGTAAAGTCAGCCCAATCTGCGTCTCAGACCAGCTCCACCTTGGAGTTGGGGTAAACGGCAACGACGTCGTAGCCCTCTGGGGGCTGGACGCGAGCCTTGGCGTGGGTCTCACAGTACAGATTGTCCTCGATGAAGAAGTAGCCTCTCTGCTTGAGGTTGACGCCGCAGTCGTCGCACATGAAGCACTCGGGGTGGTAGAGCTTGTCCCGGGCCTTCACGATGGTGCCACTGGAGGGAGAGAAGAAGGTGTAGAGAGAGTGTAAGAGGCATGGAGGGTTTAAGGAAATGTAGAAATAATGGAGATGCAGAAGATGGTGACAATTCAGCAAGATGAAGAGAGGTGATGCAGCAAGCTTGATCGGGGATTTCCTATACGTTTTCGGCATTTCTCTCTGCCTACTTAGCCTAAAGAGTTTGTTGTTGTATATGTGTTATGTACGTATATTTAACCCAGCATATAACTCTACTAACTAATGCAAATAAAGCATCAGTTGTCCCCTAAAATGTTGCTCAATTTGCTGCACAGGCACAGTACACCGTGTATGCAAAGGTATTCAGACATACAGAGATAGATATTTTAAGAGTCTTTATGGTTATAGCAATAAACCATTTTACCCAATATTCACACCCTTCTCCTTTTGAAGCCGAAGAGTTTACAATGTTGGTAAGGAGTTTAATGGTGGGGGGATTCCTCTGCAGCCAGCATTTTGTGATTGTTTTTCTGCATTTGCGTCTCTTTTAATGAGTCCTTTAGGAAATTTTTCCAAGGTATACCCAGCTAGCAGGGAACGTTCCCGTAACATTGGCTAACATTACCTACAAGTTCTAATCACGTCTGAAAGAAAACGTTTTTATCTAATATTCAAAGAACGTTTTAAGGATGTTTATAATTTCATATAAAGTTCTTGTAACGTTAAAACTTAACGTTTTAATTGCGACATTCTGAAGATATTTTCAGGATGTTATTGAGACCTGGGATGTCAGAACACCTTTTAAAACGTAGAACAAACAAACAAACCTAGAACATTGCACGTAACATTCCCAGAACGTTCTTAGGACAAAACATTTCCAGCTGGGTAACGAGGTGAAAGAGAAATTGAACTTCACATCCAGGGTCTCTGAGATTAAGTGGCCCATTTTTTCCCCAGAAAGACCAACAAATATGTCCCTCCCTCCAGCAAGAATGCTGTGAACCACTGACTTTAGATTTCTGACTGGGGGTAATGAGAGTCTATATTCTTCCTGAATGTATTGAAATGGGTTGGCATTGTGGATGACAATGCATGATGGGAAGATGACGCCTGAAAAGTAGTTTTTAGAAGATCACAGAGGATAAACCATTAAGCAAGAACTCACTCATGGCTGACTCACAGTTTACTTAACATTATCTATGCAAATCAGGAAGAATCATACCTTATGGTGGCATTTGAATATATTTCAGGGGAGCTTTCAAACAACGCGTCCTGAGAGGAAAGTTCACATACATTCATACTGAGACACTTGTGAGCTGTTTATTCTGCTGGCTGGCTGCTGATCAACACTGCTGCATTCAGACATTCACTGCCTCACTCAGTCATTAAGGGCGTTGTTCATTCGCTGCTCAATTAGATTTTCCTCTCTGGACCGGGGATTCAGCCAGCGACCATTCAGTCATCAGCCGGCTCTTTTGATGTAACCGCTCTCCACACTGAGCCACACAACCTGCTGGATCAACTCTTGACACAGTGCTCTGTATTTGTTAAAAAAGCTGTAAAATGCTCCCTGGTTATAAGAGACTCATTGTGCCCTGCAAGCTCCCACAATGCACTCCTGTTAACAAGTAGAGTAAGCCGATGACATCAGTGCTTACCTGCAGCTGCTTTTATAGAGGGGGGGGATTACCGGTGCATGTGGCAGAAAGGTGTGTGTGCATGTGTTTGGGCTTAATATTCAGTGCAAGTTTGTGTACATGCTCCTAGTGTGTGTGTGTATGTGAAAGGAATATGTAAACAGTGTTCGTGTGTGGGGAAAGGGTGCGGAGAGAAGCTTGGATTAATCATTAAAATGATGAATGGGATTCGATTTTTTTCTGAGTACTAAAAGGCCTGTTGGTGCAGGTCGATCATCTCTTTGTTCAGAGTCAGTGAAGAGCCTTGACTCACCTCCCGTAGTCCAACGTTTAAACTTTATGAGCGAAGGCGGAGTGATAAAACCAGACAGAAACGTATCATTTCCAGATGGCGATTAAAATAGTTTTAACAGCAACTCTGAGGATAAATCATTCATATTTTCGGTGTCTGTATATTCAGTAGTCTGTAATTGTGGATAAGAGCAACCATAATTTATAACTGTTATATTTAATGCTGGTACTTAATACCTTAACCTAAAAACAAACACTATACTTAGTATTCTTAGTAAGTTTTGAAACAAAAATAAAACTGAAACTTTTAAATATTTTACATTTGAGCAGTTTGGATGTGTTGTAAGCTGTTCTAACTTGGAAGTGTGTTTCTGTTTTATATTGTGGTCACTTTAAAGAGGCCCTATCTTTTACATCGATATCCTCATATTTACATGTGTTTCACATTTTTGGGTGTTTATTGTTCACAGTGAAAAAGTGAAAACTGCATAATTCTGTGTTTTTCCAGAATCACATTTTTAAAAAGGTCGCCTCTGAAATGGGCCGTTCAGAACAGCTGCAGGTTTCTACGTAGAGCCTTGCTTTCGCTGAAATCGACCAATCGCCATTAACCGTCATTCACCTCAGGCTGTCTTCTTGCACGAGCTTGTAGTCAAGTTGCTGTCAAGATTTCAACTTACCACTGTGACACCTCCTGGCGATTCTCGCTCGTACATATAAGACTGAATAACCTTTCCTAGAGCGGCCATGTTTTCTACAACTTTGGAGTGACAGTGCAGTGCGACCGCTCCCCCACGTGGGGGAGGGGCTACGCGGTCTCTCCAAATACTGTCAGTCAATAGTGGCTAAGGTCTAAGATTTGAATGGCAAAACGTCACATGCCTTTGATGTATATTTACATTGTGTGTAATGTACATGTGAAGGTAGCATATAATTAATTGTGCTTTCTTAAATGTTGTAGTTTCACAACTTTCCTTGCAACATCATTAAACCTGCAGAAAAGCTGACAATTGTCTTCAGAGTCTTGATGTAAGGAAACGTTTATCTGCCTGTCAAGATACATACCGCACATATACTGAGGACACAACACTTGAGTTCTTCTCAAAGACTCTCTTGCGAATAATACACGTTTACATACTTATTCTATGATATGTTATATGATGTTAAATAGTCCACTTATGAGTATTTGCTTGAAAATGAAACCAAGATCAGTACAATACTTACACAATGCCGTTATAGCAGCGTGTGCACTGGGGCAGCTTCTGAAGACCAGGCATGGGGCTGGGGATGGGGCTTCCCAGTTTGGGGATTGGAGACCTGACCGGAGACTTAAGGTTTCTCATCCTGTCTGTGGGGGACACACCTGGAAATAACAAAATAAACACAGAATAAATATAGGAACTTACACCATAAACCACCAGTGGATAGGAATTATAAGTAAACAACATGCTATCAGATTCCCAGGTGTCGACATTTCCAATGAAAGCCTCTGTGAACCAATGTAGCCCTGTTTATATACAGTTTGTGTGTGTTTGCACTCTGCAGGGAGTTCTTGGCAGTAATACTTGAGCATGGTGTCTATCAGGTCTGCATTCTGCTTGTAAATGATGATGACAAAGATGGATTCATATTTAACACAAACCCCCAAAGGAGGCACCAAAGGTCCGTTTTTCCCACTATTTCTTCTCCTCTTCACAGATGTGTGTTATCCAGCTGGCATAAGGTCACGGCACAGGTATCCATGTGAGGTATCATTACAAAGTAATCACACACTGAGCAAGACAACCTGCTATTATCATGTACATGATTGCTAGTCTTTTTTTGAAAGGTTGCTTTCCAACAGTTTTGGCAGAACACGTGCATCGTAAACAATCACAATGTGCAGCTAATTGAGGACACCCGTGTTGCTAAATTGGTAGCCATTAATCATATTGACTTCACATAACTTGAGATGAATGTTTTTCATTATACTGACATGTGTGTCTATTGTTTTGTGCACCACATGTATTAATTAGGGCAGGCTTCATAACAGAGACACATCGCTGTTTCTGCTCTGCAAATGAGTGCAGAGTGAAAACAGGTTTCACATGCTCGAACCAACTTCAATTTAAAATCCTGAATATGCATCACAAGTGCATGACTTTGAACATTGCGAAACTTGGATCATTTTGGACTTTGAAGCTTTGAATATAAGCAATTTTCAAGCAACACCCTAGCACAGATCACAAGAGTAACCTCCTAAAACCACATAATAATGTCCTAACAGCAGGCTGAAACAATCTAGCAACGACCTGAAACTGCTGAAATGATACAGAGCACACTATCAGCTATATAATGACAAACACCCAGTCCATTAAAGACACCACACATTAAAAACCTTATACCACCCTATAAAAACTCCCTGAATACAATGAAAGCATTTAGAAACACCCTAGCAGCAACACAAGCACCATAGCAAACACCTTAAACCAACTACTAATGTTAGCAGCTGCAGGGAACATGCTAGCAACAACCTAGGACTGCACAAACTTGCATCAACACCATTTACCATAGTCACAATCTAGCAACAACCTAGTAGCACTCTAGCAAGTAACCTGAACACAAGCATTAAGGTGGCAGCGGCAAAGAAATCATCTTCTTAAGTACTAGCAACACCCTCTAGTCTTGCCTCTGTTAGGAAATACCTCTTCAACCATAGCGTACATTACAACTATCACCATATTCCAAATCTGGCAACAACCTAGAGCTACACTCCAGCGACCTACCTGAATGCGTCCAGCATCCAGAAACAGCCTAGCAGCAACACAGGAAGCAGTTGCAATGTCCACGATTCTGATAGTTGCAACGTTGATTGTATTTCCACTTTGTATCACGCTCAAGACATATGAGCTGTGTCCCAATCCAGGGGCTGCAGCCTTCGAAGGAGGCGGTCTGCGGAGGATGAGTCATTCGTAGCCTGCGTAGACCGCTACGGCCGAACTGAAATGAGACGGTCTGGTCTACGGAGGATTTCCTGTTTGTGTCACCAGCTGTTCCCGCCCTTACCCTTGGGTCAAAACCAACCAAGCTCCTGTCGCCTAGCAGCAGGTTGCTCGCAGGGTAACTAGCTACCAAGATAATTTGTTTCAAGGGCCCTTTTGTTTTTTAACATGTGTAACGCTAGCTATTCGAGTTGAAACCAAAAACTTTTATTCCTCGGCCGCGTAAGAGTCCACCATCTCGTTGGAATTGGCGCGCAACGAATCTTAGGATACGTTGGAGGATGCACCCAATAGATCCTTCGTGGCCCAGGAAAAGGAGGACGCATTTGACGGCTGCATCTGAAGAAGCCTTCGAATTGGGACAGCCTTCGACCCCGTCAAAAAGTCCCTGGATTGGGACACAGCTATGGTCGCTCTCATGTTGTGCTGACGATAATGGTTTGGTCAGAGTTGGTGTTTTTGTTAAGATAAGATCACATTTGTCTCCTTGTCTCTTGCTTTAGCAAACAGGAAGTGGCCACTTGTCTTCCTCCTCAGCCTTCCCAGTGAGCTTGCACACAACGGCATCAAACTTCAGGGCGGTCTCAACTTAAAAATGCTAATGATTCATTGATGTGAAAATGCTACACATGGTGCATTCAAGTGTATTTGCCACGGTGCAGAATGTCCCTGCTAACTCATATAAACATAAACTTTTCTTTTGCTTTCGCCCTCACTTTAGATATCAGTCATTCACATTATTTCTGTCCGCTTCAGCCCTTCCCCTCTCTTTGAACTTTCCGTGTCTCCACTCCTTCCTGCAAGCTCTGTTCAAGAATCTGTAGTGGCATTTCCTAGAAGGAATTCATCCGTCAAGCTGGCAAGACAACCAGCGAGGAAAACATGCCAGTTACAGAGTCAAGTTTGAACCATCGCACCTTTATGCTACAATCCCAGGATATGTGTGAACGACATGAGGTGAGTTATGATGGCATCCATCTTTGTGTCAAGAAGCGATGTTTCATATTTGTGCAACCTAAATATCTGGAACACCTCAAGAGGATTTTCTTTCATATTTAACACAGACATCTCACTTTGAGGCAGCTACAATTCTCAAACAAGAGATCGAAGCTTGTAATGATGGTGGTAGAAGAGGGTTGCTGCCTTCCCACGGGATCAACTTCAACCATCAGCTGTCTAGTAATGCCTGACTGGGCTGCATGAAAGGGACGTATACTGGATATCTGCAGCCACTTCAATGGTTTCCATCTTAGATCAGTGGGGCACAGCTGTGACCTGCAGTGAATTTGACCTCCCTGTGCTGATGATGTGCCAGCAGAGGTTACCCAGGCTAACAGGCCACCTCTCAGAGCCACTAACCACTGTCTAATTAGCTTTCATCTAGCACCTGACTCGGAGCGCTTCTCAGCCCTCAGAAACAGTTTGCCTCCGACTGCTCCACGGTGTGTTTAAGAGCCGCCATTAGCTGGGTATGTTGTTTCTGGGATTAACGTCTCTATTACTTAATTATGCACTCTAATGGAAAACCTTTCATGCGCAGCACTCTTGTGACTTTCTCACAGAGGGGAGGGTTGACTAATATAAGCTCACAGTCAGGAATAGATACAAAAAGACGGATGAAGAAGTACTTGTTTAGTCTTGTTTCTACATTTTTAAACAGCCAGACGACTTAGGCTTCATATATTCTGTTGCCAACAGCAGGCAGAAAGCAGATTTTATTTGACAGACGGTGACAAGTCGGCCTTTTAGAGGACAAATATCACCCAACGCAACATTCATGGCACAATGTGTGTCCCACACTGTGACTGCTATCAACCAGACACCATGTGAAACTGTCACACATACACGTTAGCCAACTTATAACTCAAACCTGTCAAGTGCAGAGTGTAATGCCTCAGGGGAATTTAATCGCAAAGAGAATCGCAATGTTGAAAGATGAATGAACAGCTGAAATAATATTTACAACTAGTGGGAGGTATTTTGTTAACTTGTTTCTTAACTGTAATTATCATACTTTTGTGTTGAGTTGGGGTTATTATGTGACAAGAAAAGTATTTTAAATATGCGAACAAATGCAAAGGCTTTCATCAGTGGGCCAAAGGCTCAATCACCATTGTGTTACCTCATTCGGTGATAGATAGAGACTTAACAGACATTTATTTAAATGAAAACCTTCAAGAGACTGATTTTTTACCTTTCATATTACTGTGTTTTTTTCCACTGTACACTGTCAGACAAATAAAGCCATGACTTCCCTTCGGAGACAGGCGGCGAATGATACATGTGAGCTACTCTAGCTGCTGACCAAAAGAACAATTCTCCTGATCAAACAGAGAGTTAAAGGGTTAAACTCCTCATCACTGGAATCACATGTTTACCCCCAAGTGGACCCCAAACCTTGCTAGCGCTTTAAATCTTGTATCAATACAGCTCTCCCAGTCTTAATCCCTGTAGAATAACAACCTGAATGTTTTACTCCACAGGGTTTTCCTTGAAACTTCACAGGCACAGTTGTATTACTCTGCCCTGTGTTTATAGAGGGCATGACTGATGTGATTTTAACTTGCATCCTGTTGCCTATCTCAGCTGTGGTCATCACTGCACGTAATCACTATCACACCGCTGCATCGGCCCAAAGATGAATTTATATATTTTTTTTATATATTTTTATATCATTCCAAGTTTACAGATTATACTCCAGGAGGCAAGCAATATTTGGAAAAGTCTTTTACTTTGAAAGTACAACATTTCCACTGCTGCATAGCAGTGATGCTGATGGATGTTTGTGCACCGAGGTTGGAGATATTCTGGGAAAGGTCACAGCCTGCAGCTTCCCTCCTGGGCACTCTCCACTTCATCACTGTTGTGAGAAACTAGAGAAGTAACCACTGGAAGCTGATAAAAAGGCACTTTTCTGGAAATAAAGAATCAGACGTACACTACAAATTAAGATTTTATATCTGAATTTCCTTTAACTAAATAAACGTGGGGTTCAGGGAATGGATGAGGTCACAGGAATTTGGTTTATTTCTTTTTCCGACCGCTGAAGAAAAACTTCACCGAATAACATCTACAATTTACCTCAAATGTTCCTCAGTAAGGTCAACAAATTTAAAATCACATCATTAGCAGACCAATCTCCAGTCTTCATCCAGAAGTTTCATTCTCATTTCTGTGCATTTCCCTTAGAAACAACACTATTTATTTTATTTTAATAGCATAGGCCTATTTGTTCAGCCTGATTTTCACAACATAATAACTTAAAGGTATAATAAGTAGGACTTTTCCTTGCATTTTGTCAAAAACACATTCAAACTGGGCCCCACCTCCTAGGGCTCTTCATCACCAGAAGCTCAAGAACACGCCCACCCCGCCGAGCTAACACCGACAGCATCACGGTTACCTTTGCGCTAGCATGCTCACCGCTGGTTACCTTTGCGCTAGCTAGCATGCTAACCGCCGGTTACCTTTGTGCTAGCTAGCATGCTAGACACCGGTTACCTTTGTGCTAGCATGCAAACTGCGGGTTAGCTTGTCCTACCCGGTTTGAGGCCCCTACCTGTCCAACAGAAAGACGGCCAACTCTGCATCGCTCTTTCTATATGTTCACCGGTCTGAATGGGGCCCAGTTGCCAATCTGAACCACTCCCACACCCACCTATACGCTGTGATTGGCTCAGGGAACAACAACAGCGCCCCTCCTGAAAACGTCCCATGCAAAGTAAAACAACATAGATGCAGAGGGGAGGGTCTCACAAAGGTCTGCACACACACTCACCAACAAACATGTATAGAGGCCCATAAGTGTTGATTTATGTTACATTTGTAAAAGTATATATTTTATTTTTCTAGGAAAATCCTACTTATTATACCTTTAATATTTTATGGAAAAAAACACCTAAGGTAATATTGTTTCAAACACCCTAACCTAACACCAGTATACAGTCACCTCACCCCTCTTCTATCCACATTGGTGTCCAATCACAGCCTGAGGAATTCTGGGTAAACTGACACTCTTGTTTGCTTTAACTTTAAAAGCCCCTGAAAGTCAACATGGCCTCTACAGGGGCTTTCACCTTCAAAAGGGGACCAACTACTGTGATTTAAAAGCCTGACAGCAAAGTATGCATTCAAAAACACAAAGATTTGACTCTAACCTGACTGTAAAATGTGTCTTATTGTGACATTTCTCTTGTTTCTTCTTATCGGGCTGTTAAAAGCAACAAACAGGGGGAAACTGATGCAGGATTTCACTCTCTCACACAGATTGAATGACAGCTCCAATCATGAACAGAGAGACAGGTACCTTTTAAGGTGATCCCAAAGTAAACCTGAGTTGTCTCCTTGTTTCACCGGGGGCTTAACCTGTCAATCAACCTGTCAGTCTCTAAAGCTGAGAGCCGACTGACAGCAGACCCTTTAAACCTCTTTAATCCATCAGCAGAGTCTCTCTCCCTCCAACCCTTTTTGTCTGTCGTTAGCATCTGTCTCTTCCTGAAGCTCCTCCTCTCTCCCTTTGCCATCAGTGTAATATAAAGTGCTGAATGACACAGTGTGGTCTTGCTCCGCTCCAGGCCTCGCTGCTCCAATTATTGTCAGTTATTTAATATGCAAGGTTACATCACAGAAATCAAATGGATGGTGTGTGCATTTTGTGTTGTTTGTAGCCTTTATGTTGCTAGGCTAGCAAGTCTGTTATCTGGATCTTTTAGACTAAGTCAGCCCTGTTAGTGTTGTGTTTGCCCAGTGAAATCTATAGTTGTTTCTGAAAGTTTACATGCCATGTTTTAGAGGAAATAAATTCATCACGATTAAAAACCAAACTGCCGATAATAACAAATCTTGTAAGGTTAACAATATAATCTCGAAGATGTTTTAGAAATAAATGTTATCACAGAATGAGGTAACACAATGGTGATTGAGCCTATGGCCCACTGATGAAAGCCTTTGCATTTGCAGTATTACAGACTGGGTGTCTGTAGCGACATTCGCAGAAACAAATCACAATCAGCGCCCAGTTAGTGACGCATTTTCCATCAGCCAGCAGTGGTTGGTCTGTCAGAGAGGGTAGGTGGAGCTAAGCGGCTGCTTTTCCGGTCTCTGCAAGTGTTGTGAGTAAACAGTAATCTACTATGGCTGAAGAAACAAAGAAAAGATCGATGACTACAGATACAACTTCAAACATAAGTGAACTTATGAACTGAGAACTTCGAGGTCATAACTTTAAGGTAAAGGGAAACACAAACTGACGGAGCAACCTGCAACAGCAATGATGCTAATGACTGTTTCAAGAGCCTGACAAGAGAGAGTAGCGTTTGTGTTTGAGGACGTGCTGCACAATATGTGATTTATGTTCTGACGAAGCATTACACGTTCCGCTTTTCCAGAGAAAGTGCATTTATGATGCTATTATACAGTATTATGGGGCATTTTTATTCTTTTATATTTTTGTATTTTCTCACGACGACACATTAACTAGAAGCAGACGTTATTTTGTTACAAGAAAACATTCAAATCAACACCAAGACTTAGTCATGAATTGGTTCTCGAACAAAAAACTTCTCGACTGATATTCGCATCCAAAAACCACATCAACCAAACCAGAGTGTTTAAAATCTTTGGACAGCGGTCGTGTAATTTAAGCGATAAATACGACGACGATGACAAAATACATCTATTAAAACCAGTTTTTGAAAAGGTTGCTTGGGATAAATGCTGACTTTGACTCTGCAGAAACTCACAGCTGGTAACACTCCGCTAATAGCGATCAGGGTTAAAGGGTTTTTCTCAAGGACACTTCAGAGTTCGCTGCTGCGGTTGAGAAAAACATTAATCATAGACGATCTCTGCTAACAGGTCACAAGCCCACTTCTCGAAAGTCCCGGCTATTTCCGCCTTGACATACCAACACATGGCTTATAATTACGACTTTCACAGCTTTTTCCCTGCTTTAGTGGTAAACATGGACCCTGAAAGGAATGTCTTAGCTCAGAGGATTAGCCCTCCTCCGCTGCTGTCAGCATCACATGACGTCTCCTCAAAAGCTGGAATGCCGGGCGGTCAGACGGCCGACAGGAAAACTATATTTCTCACTTTATTGTCCTCTGTGAAGTTGTTTTTGCAGTAAATTGCCAAAGCTCTCCTCTCCTGTTTATCTGAGTGTGAGCTATTTAAAGAACTTCATCGTCAGCTCCCCCTTGCCCTTTTTCCCCTTAGCTCTGTCTTTCTCTCTCTCTCTCTCTCGCTCTTCCTCTCGATCCCCCGTCCTCGCTGTCTGTGTCTTTCTATAAAAGGAAAACTATGCCAGTGAGACAGGGGAGCTCAGAGCGGGGAGACAAAAGCCGCCTGAGCAAGGCAAGATGTTCCTTTGGCTGCAATCAAGAGTCTCATCTGCACAGGAGGAAATATTTACTCAGAATTTTCCACCTTATACAACAGATATTACAAAACCTGCCTACCCAGCTGCCCGTCATGCTATAACTCTCTCCTTTTATACCTGACTGAAAGTGTTCCTTTTTAGTCGTCAGTTTTTTGGCCAAGTTTTGCCTCTTTGTTGCAAATGATGTAAGCTGTTTTTGAAGAGATGATGTAGCCCTTCTCTGCCCTTTTGATGACTTTTTAAAAACTATTTTAAGGTAATCTTTTCAAGCAAAAAAGCCAAATATTCACAGCTCCTGAAATCTGAGTATTTTTGGTTTTGAAAGCTTCCATTCCGAGAAATATTTATGCGATTTGTCTATTGGTGGGGCAGGAAATCTAAAACCCCTGCTGTTCGTACAAGACATTAAGAGAGGAATTCACTAAGAATGAAATACAGCCGCTGATAGCTCCATAAATTGCGCATCATTTGCACTATCTGCTCCGTCTCAAGGTCTGATTCACAAAGCACATTGCCCTCATGATATGCAGGCGCCAACACGCCCATTTAGCTTTGCAGATCCGTGCAGTTTGCTCTTGTTTTGTGTCTGATTGATGAGAGAAGCTGTCTGCACCGCCACTCTCTGCTGCGCGGTGCTAATCTCAACTCCACGCACAGATCGATGATGAGCAGGGAGAGGAGGGGGCAGCTCTTTTAACAGTTTATTGTAAAGTCCGGACTCGACAGGTGTTTACAAGTTTAACCGTCTGTAACGCAGCTTCATTTTATAAATGAGCACGCAACAGCAGCTTGTCCATATAATAATCCCGCTCCAAAGTGTGCCCGTGTGCCGAGGTTGAGCCTCGCACAGACCTGATTGGTCTCATGATCATAATAATAATGACAAAAGAGAATGTTTTAACAGACAAATACACTTTTGGTCATCATGATCAGTGAGCTTGACAGCCCTTATAATACTGCACCACAGTTACCACCAGCTCACTCAAACTGTGCGGTGCTGTTAGCGCTGCTGTTTGTGAATTAGGTGCTTTTTGATACGCGCCAACGGCACCGCAGCACAGAGACGCTGTTTGCTCTGCAGGGCACTTTGGGGTGCATTCAACCCTTTGAGGCTTTTTGTGTAATTTGCACAGGTTTAGTGGGCGCAAAAGCTGTGCAATCCTTCAGTGAAGTCCTCCCTAAACCTTTGCTACAAATACTGAAAATTATGCAGACAAACTCAAATTCCAGCCTTCATCTGAAGATAAAATATTACACAAATGTTCCTGTTTCTGGGAAAAGTAACATACCTCTAAAGCTGTAGGTTGCAGTGGAACCACATATCTTTCCCCTCCACCTTCACACACTTGTAAGCATTCACAGAAACACACCCACACAGGCATCCCTACCTCCATCCTCGGCCTCCAGGATTCCCTGCAGGTATTTGAAGGAGCCGGACTGTTTGGGTTCAGAGACGGGCTCCACGTGGTCCTGCAGCATCTTGTAGACGTCTGACTGCGTGTCGATACCATTACGGCCCACGGGGGAGTGTGTGGGAGGCTCCGGGCTGGAGGAGACAAAGGGGGGCAAAGATACAGTTTTATTGCAATGGACTCTGATTAATGATGGTGGGATAACAGGTGAGAAAAAACAGCGCTTTGCTTTTGTTTTAGTGGCCTGTTAAAGATCCAGGGTCGTTTCTTAAGGAAATAAGTAAGTGTGCAAACATGTTGAAGTAGCCTGAACAAAAGCTAAAAGAACAGACCACCAAATGTGACAGAAAAACAGCTGAAGAAACAAAACTACAGCATATTTCTTGTGTTTAAACAGACCATGTAGAGCACATCTCATTGATTCTCCTTTTAGTGGGACAGCAGAGGACACACAGAGACCTCAACAGAGGTGTACGCTTTACACCCGACATGTGATTCCACAGGCCTGAAGTCTTAATCACAGCCGCTCTGCGCGTTCATCCATCCATCAAGTTATTCCCAAACCTAACAGGACGGATCCCGTTCATGTGATACTTTGAAACGCCGGAGCCTCTGGGAGACGAGCACGACTGCTGACAGATGTGTTCAAATCCTGACACACTTAACTGCATGTTTGTCTCCAGGCTGCGCTCCAGGAGACTGAAGGAAGCGCTTCACTGCAACAAGTGTGTGTGTGAGAGAGAGAGGGAGCCTGAGATTGTGAAAGATATAGAAAGAACTGTGGAAATTGTGCAGTAAAAGATTGTCAGTAGGCAATGTGCTGTGTAAGGATGCTGTTTTACTGTTTCTTTGTCCTTCCTATGTGTGTGTGTGTGTGTGCGTGTGGGCCTGGTCAGGATTAACAGTCCAGTCCTGGGGAAATCTGGGAGTGCTGGAGAGGATGTTCACTGGGAGTCTAAACACACATGTTTATTGCCCGCTGGAGGGGATGCACAACAACAAATGGCTTTTCCAGTCCACACGGCCATCTGTGCAGGTGTGTTAGGAGACTTCCAAGTGTCTGTTTCTGTGTTTGCATCTGTTAGTGTCGTCAGGATGTGAACACATGCATCCGTGAGGTTTTAAATTACTGTTGGTGTGAAGAAAATCCACGATTTAACTACATTTTAAACACGTAAATGACAATATACCTCAACATTGCATCCCCTCACCTGTGTGTGGCGCTGATGTTGAGGCCTCCCATCTTGCTCGGCAGAGATCTGTCCCCGTTGCTGCCATTGTGAGAGTAAAGTCCGGCCGGGTTGTTGTACTGAGCGTGCCCGGTTCCGTTCCCGTATCCGTAGCTGTGTCCGTTGTTGGGCCTGGAGTGTCCGTTGTTCAGGTGAGTAGGCTGGGGAGGCAGAGGGGAGTGGACAGGCAGAGGGGAGTGGACAGGCAGAGGGGAGTGGACAGGCAGCGGGGACTGGACAGGCAGAGGAGAGTGGACAGGCAGAGGGGACTGGAGTTGCAGAGGGGACTGCGGCTCAGGGGTATATGAAGGTTTACGGCTGTAACCGCCGTAGCCGCTGGTGATGGGACGGAAATTCTGAAAAGACAAAAAAAAAAATTGTTTTAAAATGTAGAAGTAAAAGGACATGACAACATATTTACTGTTTATAGCAGACCTATTCAACTGGTGCCCTGTTGGCCAAATGCGGTCCTTTAACGACCTCAGTCCAGTCCATTAATCTTCTATTAAAACATATAAGTCTAAGTCCAAGAAACAACATTACCTTCCACGCTGTTGACGCAGCCTAATAGAGTTTAAGTCAGTTTGCACTTTTGACAATAATCTAATAACTTCACAAGCTGAAAAAAGACGGGATATGAGTCGAGGTGAATATACAGAACCTAAGTTATTTCAATGTCCTGCACAGAAAAACTTCTTTAATTAAAACAGTTTTAACCTAAGCTGTATGAGTATGAACGCCTTTGCAACAATTTTGCAACAATGGGTTTAAACCATGGACTGTTTAAAAAGATGGATGACATGACAGCTACCTAAAATTGAAGCCAAACCCTCTCTATCGCCCCCTGCTGACTGGCTGCAGTATAGGTCATAAAGCCTGCCTCCTCCATGTTAACAGGTGGGACATATAAAATCAAAATACACACCAAATACATTATTATTTTTTTAAACTGTTCATTTAGATTTAATTAGTTATTTGACGCTGTAAAAAGGATGATTGACAGCTCTGTTGACAAATACGGCTCCTGCAGCTGATCTGTCCCGGATTAGCAGAAGTTTCCATATCTGTGAATCTGCTAACACAAGAGACTAACACAAGACCAACACAAGAAGCTGTTCTGCTGTTAAACACGCCGACAAGTGGGATCCTTGCTGTCTTTTCAGTAGGTTAAGGTTAGCGGAAGTGGCTACAGCTGCTTCACCCGCGATCTTTACTCGCAAGATGGCAGCGCCCGTCACGGGGCTGTTTTGGCTTCAATTTCGTACGATGGGAGCAGATGGAGACGTGTCGTCCATCTATATATACAGTCATTGGTTTAATGACACAACATGCTAACTTTACTTAATTTTTTTTGACCGACAGGTGAGGTGTTTGAAATGTAAATGTCCGGCCCGCTGGCCCTTCATCTTTTCGAATATGGCCCTTCTATATAAGTATAAAACACGCCTGGTTTACAGTGTGGACGTTTTGGAGAAACAGACAAACAAAAACACAATAGTAAAAGGGAAACGCCACAAACATCAAAGAGAGAATCACTAATGTTAGGAGGAAGAAGAAAGGCTAATGGACCCATTACAGAAAGCCCCATCATGCCTTTTGGTTCAGGAAATGAAAATAAAAAGAGGAGGAGATGGAGAGAAACGAGCCCAGTGGTGCTTTGAGTAGAAAACCACAATTCTTCAGAGGCGAAAACAGTGGTCGCTCCCACATGAGGCCTTGCAGCGGTGAGGATAAGAAAAAGCTTTTTCCACTACTTTTCCCTCTTTAATAGTCGGGCTTATTAAGAAGGAGCTTGCTTTAGATTTCCTGCAGATGTTTCTGTCAAAACAATTTAACTTGTGTGGTGTAAATATTGAAGAGATGTTTTCTGCTTCTTCGATGGATTGAGAAGTTTATAGAAGCTGAGACACGTAAAAGATTAAATTATCGTCTCTTTGACGTGCTGTAGCCGACACATAGCTGCGCTGCTGGAACTGTTTGGACGAATGTAATGCAGGACAGATGCACTGACACCTACACTTGCACCACTGTATACTCAGCACTGAGAGTGTTTATGCCGGGGTCAACGCCCTCTGCATGCATTTGCACAAACTCCACAGTGACATCACCGAGAGCTCGGTGTTTACCGCAGCTATCAGCGCACTTCAGAGATAACGCTCGCTGCCAGCTCGGCTCGTCCGTCTCGGAGAGTACAGATAAAGTTTTATTGAACGGTGATGTCACCACCTCTTATGGGGCTTTGAATTTCAGAGATAGCCAGAGTGACGGAACAGAGCTGCACATGATCATAACTCGAGACTGTAAACATTCAGCTGAGACAGAGTGACTTGTTTACATGTTAGGCAGCGCTGTGGGATGGGAGACAGTCAGGCTGGTTTAATATGAGCCACTGGTATGTGTGTGTGTGTGTGTGTGTGTGTGTGTTTGGGGATAGTTTAAAGGGCCTGAGCCATGGGTGGTAGAGGTTTGCAGCTTCTCCAGACAGGACCCCTGTCATTTCAACAGATGGGTCTGCTGATGGGTCATCCTGTCCTTAGACCACACACACACAAGCACTAACACGCACACACACACACACACACACACACACACAGGTCCTCTGTAATCAGCACTTTTCAGCGAGCTCTCCCCTTCACCAACAGCCCACATCTTGAACTTGGAAGGCGCTCTGTCGTTGCCCTCCTCCCGCAGCTAAGACAGATGACTCTCAGGAAATTTAAAACCAACTCTTCCTACTCGCCCCCAAAAACCTCGGACAGTAAAGACGGATGATTCCAGAAACTCCTCTGAACAAAATGCCAACAGTTAGCCGTTAATGGTTAACGTTGGGAGAAGCATGCGTTCACTGCCGCTGGAGCCAAACCCGGTTTGGGCAGGATGTCAGAAACACCCAGCTCTCTGCGGCTCGCTCTCCGAGTAAACCAGACACTCTGAAGCCTGGTGCTCACCACAGGGACCAGCGACCAAACCACTTCTTACTCTTTATCTTTAGCTGTATTTGCACAGATGGTGGACCACATGTGATGCAAATCAAAAGGTCCTCTAACCTCTACATTTTTTAATATGGAGATAATTGTACTTTCAGGTGAGGTGTTTTCAACCCTGCTGCGTCCTTTTGAACTCAGCTATCTTTCCTTTATTCATCTGACGTCTTTCATTTCCTGAGAGCACACAGAACTGGAAAAGTGAAGTTCCTCAGGACAAATAGCTGTCTCGACATGTCTTTTTGTGCTTTTATAAGAATCCATTATTCATTTGTCAGATCTGGACAAAGGATAAATCTGCAGATAACAATCAGTACAATAACTGTGTGACTGAATCTTTTCATGCCTGTGTTCCGAAAATAAAGAAGGCAGGTCGAGGAAAATCCCTGAGAGTGTATTATGTTACACAATCCTGCAGGGTCATGACAGTTAGAGACTTTTATGAGTCCTAATCTGTACAAACAAGACATGTAAAGGAGGACAGGTAATCACATGCTAATGTATATGGTGATAAATAAAGATAAAGGTTTTGTGAGTGGAAAGTGTCCTGAAGATGAAGTCAAGTCTATTTTACTCTAATTAAGAACTTTGGGTCAGATGGGCTGAAAAATCAAAGCAACACAACATCTGTTTTTCTTACACCACTGATTCAGATAAGTAATGAATGTGCAGAACAAAAACGCAAGAAAAGGGCGTCCAAGTGTACTGATATTTGAAGTTAAAATAATGTTACTTAAAGGGGAACTGACCTAATGTAGCAAAAAGTTCTGTTCACAACAGGATAACACGCCTGCATTTACTTTGTGTTCCAGAGGGAGCTGTGCAAAGTCTGATATCAATAGGGGCTAAATCAGACGTTATCTTTGTAATTAATACTGTCCTGATGTTGTTAATTGTAAGTCAGGCAATGCTATACGAAAGCAATGCCCATTTTAGTTTAAGCATCAAAATATCCCTATCTAGATTCTGCTCCTCTGTAGTCCCCAGGTGGTGGAACGAGCTCCCAAACTCCACTCGGTCCGCCGAGTCCCTTTCACCTTTACAAAGAAGCTAAAGCTCCAGCTCTTTCATGAACACCTCTGACCTTAATGATGTTGCTGCTATTGATGATGATGACATCGAGGATGTAGTTTATGCTGATTAGGATTTTAATGATGATGATGGTTATTATTAAAAAAAACGAACAAAAATAAAAACGCCCTATACTCTGCCTGTCAGCACCTGTGTCCGATCGCACTTGAAGCAGTTCGTTGGCTCTTACTGACTCCGTTCCCTCCTGTCTCGATCGTTGCTTGTGTTGCATTAACTCTCACATACGTCGTTTTGGACAAAAGCGTCTGCTAAATGAAACTGTAACATTGTAACATACTCTAAGTACCTAAAGAAAAAGTACCTATTATGCAGAAAGGTTCCTTCAGGATAATACATGTTATTGTATTTGAATAAAATGATTGTTTTTTAAATTTTATTTGTTGATGTCACTTCTATTCATATTAATCTATCATAATCTGCATAGGGGCTGCACGGTGATTCAAGTGGGCCTTTCTCTGTGGAGTTTGCATGCCTGGGTTCGCTCCGGGTACTCCAGCTTCTTCCCACAGTTCAGCGACGTGCTCGTCAGCTTAAATTCTACATTGCCCGTAGGTGTGCGTGTGAGTGTGAAAGGTTGTCTGTCTCAATGTGTCGGCCCTGTGATTGACTGGCGATGACAGCTGAGATAGGCTCCAGCCCCCCAGGACCCTGAACAGGATAAGCACTATAGAAAATCGATGGAAGCCTTCAAAGACATATACCACACTACAATGAGAAATATTGCCTCCAAAATGTAGTATGTAGTAGTAAATGCAGAAGGAGAGAGTTGGTATGAAAAGTAAAATATGAGTACCTTTATGAGTATTGTACAAAAGAACAATACTAAAAGATGTACTAAGTTACGAGGGAGACGCAGCCCTGAAAAGCCCTCTTGTTTAAACAGATTTCCCTCTTGTCAACAGCACATTTATGTTCACCCATTTTCACCCTCACACTCCTGCCTGACAGGGTGCGACTCCTTCTCCTCCCCCCTCCCAGACCATTCCACTTGTCTTTCTCTCTCCTAACACTCTCCCCTCTCTCTCCTCTCCGGCCTCGCGTGTCTGCTGCACAGATATTCTCTCTGAGCGGATGGCAGATTTATAAGGCTGCACATCTGGTGCTCGCCTTATAAAAATGCCAGTTTGGTAACATTCAGGACTTGTAAGTGCTTTCAAGTTCCTCTAAAAGTACGGCTGCTTGGATCTTTTTAATCATAAAATCAGCTGTCTCATTAATAAGATTTATTCTGACTTTTCATGCTCGGACTTCATGAAGGTTTAATGGAGATGTTCTCTTTGGGTGACAGTCGGGTTTATCTGGTCAATGCCTTATCACCCCAATTCCCCCTGGTAACCTTATCTTGTTTTCCTAATGTAGTCAAAACAGTTTAACGTTAACATGAGCAGCTTCGCTCTATCTCCAACACAAACTCAACACAACAAGGTTGTTGAAAAAGGCCATCTGTGAGATCATCTATTTCCTAATTTCTCCCTCTTGAGATTTGCTACTTTTTCTTTTTTTTTCCAAATCTTGACTGCATTCCTCTCGACCTGCTGCGGAGAGAAAAACTTTGAAAGAAGGAAAGAAAGGCGGAAAAAGAGCACAAAAAGTGGGAGCTATTTATGAGCGCGAGCTTTGTCTGCTGCTACATTCACATAAATTCACATTTCACAGACCTGTTTTACAATGGTAGCAGAGCTTGGCTAATAGTTCAGCATGACTGCCCATGTGTGTGTGTGTGCCAAAGAAAGGCATAAAGAAGGCGAGAAAGTTTGAATATATGAGCATTTTTTTTCACAGTTTAACTGAGGGCATCCGGCCAAGAGGCACCAAGTTCCTCCATTCATCAACCTGACTAAAAGCTACCCTGATTAATCGGAGCTTGAATGGGAGACGACTACAGCTGCAGCTCTGGTAGCTCAGCCGCAGCTTGGTCGGAGAGAGGTAGACAGATGAGAGGAGGAGGGGTAGAGAAGGAGAGAAAAGGTGGAGGAGGACTTTAATTGAAATCATATGCCTGTCTTTAACTAAAGAGCAAGACCTCTGCCTGCCTCAGCGTACACACATATACAAATTCAACTCCTTCTTCTCTGCCTCCTGCATGGTTTAATCCCCCGGGACCTTTTTCGAAATTAAGCTTTTCACATGGCGCTCTGCACCGCTAACCAAACACAAACCAGCCCTTTATGGCTCCCCGGGCCGGGCCCTGGGTGCCTCGCCTGGAGGACAGACAGACGGGGGAGCAGAGAGCCGAGGTTAGGGGGGTAAATCGTAGAGTTTTTAGGGCTTCTGGCCTTGAGCCTGTCTGAGAGGGAAGAAATGCAATGGAGGAAGATGGATGCAGCTTTAGAATCAGTTGAAAATGTTAAATATTTCATCCATTTCCTCTATTAAATCAAGCTATTAAGATATTTTTACTTCCATTCTGACTGAGCCAAGTCGCCACAGGGGTGAAATAGATCCTCTCTGATGTAGCCAATTACAGCTGAATGTCTCAGGTGAAAGCAATTTAATTCAAAGCATGAACAATAAAACGAGAGCAACTAAATGTTTCAGTTTGGACTGAATGCATGTTGTAAAGAAAGGCACCTGTGTTCCTTCATAGCATGAGCAGAGCAGCCATCACTGACTGTGCATTGTTTAACTAGCTGGTGTTTGGTTGATGATGATACTGAACAAGTTTTCTTTAAGGCATAAACTAAGTTAAGAGGAGGAAACGGGCAGTTATTAAACATCTTGGCGAGGGTTCTTTTTAAAAGGAAATTTGATCGCTAAGTTAGTTAGCGTGCAGTTGGCTTAATTGCTAAGGCCAATAATTGCACAGTTTAATCTGAAGACATGTTCAGACCATAGACTCTGGTTTCATAACCACAGTTCTGTGGAGCTGGTTTAACAGATGAAGGTTATGTAAAAGTGCATGGTGCATCAGAGCAAAAAAGCTCCTCCATTTAGAAATTTACTGTCATGAACGTTTGCTTTGTGGCCGCGGCGCAATTTTTAAAGTTTAGTTAGTATGAAAGCATCATGTGGATTTATGCAGTCCAAACAAGAGGGCAGAAATTCACTTAAAATTGGGGGTAGTACAAAAGTGTACACTGGAAATGAGGCCTTCAACGATTAAAACCGGCATGTGATCGATGCAGGCAGGCTCCAGCTCCTCTGTTGCATATCTCTCGGACATTCCCAAAGATTTACACATTCTGGCAAACCATTTGTCTAAGATATTTGGAAAGTCTTATCCACTCACTGTTTGCTGAGCGCCCCTCTAAGTAGGTTGGAAACCAGCATGGTTCTCTCCTGGCCAGGAGACTGATATCGTTTAAACAGAAGAACCCTATTCCACCAATATATAGTCATTGGATCGGGAAGTCATGCTCCATGTTAAATTGAAGAAGATTAGATATACCATGAGAGGGTCAGCCTTGAAATCTCACACTCTTTGGCAGCCTTTCTGTGCTTTTGTTGTTCATACGGACGCTGACTGCATGATGTAATGTGAAAAAAAACAACAATAAAAAAGACCTTAATCAAAACTAATTGGGGGCTTTTCACGCCTTCTTTACACTTGGTTTACTACTTACTCTTCTTCATTTAATCATTTATTTAACATGGTGTGCTATGGACTCATGTGGTTGCCGAGTTCTTTCTGCTGTTCCTCTCATAAACCGACCTCTCAATACATTCAATTCTTGACTAAACTGGTTGATAAAGAGGACTTTAACTAAAAAGACTCGTGTGGATTTCTACACAGGTGCAGGCTATTTCAGGGTTTAGGAAAACAAAAAGCAGCAGTGGATGGATATAAAGAGGTAAAGACATTAATCTTCCTTTAATTATTGGAAACCTAGCATATTCCAAATCAGAATGAACCTGATTGGCTGCAGTCTTTCCAGACTTTATTACCCCAGCAGAGACTGCTCTCTATGACCCCGTCTCTCCCGAGCTCGCTGACAGCCAGCAGAGCGGGGGACGGGGGATGAGGAGGGGGGGCTCCATTAGGAAAACCAAGAGGCCGATTTGGACATTTCTGAGGATTACTGGCTGATTAGTGAACACAAACAACCAAATAAGTAAGGTCAGAGGTCTGTTATCTAGAAGGCATGTGGCTCTGCTAAAAAGACTTCCCAGCAGTGTTAAACTGGTCTGAGATTCCCTGGCAGGGGATTAAAAGCAGTGGACCCACTGCAGATTTTTGGCAAGCAATGAAAATACTAAACTGTTTAATGGACCAACATGGTTTAAAGGCATTCTGGGTATTTGGTGGTATAAATGTTTGTGCACAAAATCTTCTTACTGGCTAGTTCCTGTCTTATTATTCCTCTGTGTGAATAAAGATAAACTTTTAAACAGTATATCTCGCTGAACTCATATATTTTAACTTATTACTATTGTCTGCTTTTAGGGCAAATGATTCTCAATGACAGACATTGGAAAGCAGCTGCCTTGTTCCATTCATAAAACAAAGTAGGTATCATGCAGAGAGTTTTTTTGTCTGGAGGAAAATTCGGTCCCAAGCAGTGAAGGAAATACGGTCTGCAAGTCATGCAAGGACTCTGTCTGTCAGCCCCTGTTAATGTTAGTCTGGAGAATTCGCCTTCAGCTGCCAGATCCCGGAGGCCTCGGTGACGTGTGATCCAGATATCCCAGCTTCCGCATTGTGAAGCCTCATTCTTTCCACAAGGCCAGAGTGCACGGCCACAATAGCTCTCACTTTAATAATAGGGTAGCAGCCGTGAATGGTATTCTGACGTTGCATGACAAAGAATACTGTTTGGTTTTAACATTGACCAACAGGCCATTCCCACCTACTTGAAGCAGCCACCGTGCAATTCAAGGGAAGGAATTTTAAAAACCTGAGATGTCAGTAACTGCTGGTATTACCTTTCTTCTGCATGAATCTGGTCCAAGAGCAGGGCAGACAGATGTACAATGAGATAACCATTTACGAGTCTGGGGGACATTTTCTCTCTTAAACTGTCTCTCATTGGAAAAACGTTCAGATTTAAGATATGTGATGACATTAAGAGGTCGGTAGCGGTATCTATGTGAAAGCCACTAGACAGTATTTCATCCAAAAACATCACACAAAATCTGATCCATCTTGACATTCGCCAACGTGATAATTTGCTTATTTGACCGCTCACTCTAGAAGACCACTGATGAAGATACCAGATGATCGGATGAGGTCAGAAGCAAAGAAAAGCTTCTTCACAAGGGCGAGACAAACCTCTCCTCTTCCATTACCCCGTTAGTGTGTGATTCTGATGGTGAAGGTTTAGGTTTTATTCGGCCTTTATTTTCCAGTTCAGCATAAATGTAGATTCCAAGGATGCAAGGACGACCAAGGGAAAAATGTTGAGTCCATTTGAAGTTCAGTCAGACAACTCACGTTGAGATTGACAGGTTTATTTAGCGGCATAATAGCTTGTGTTTGGCGTCTAGGCTCCGACCTCATCACTCCTCGCTGAATTACTTACATGCAGATTTTGAGGAGTGATGAGATAATCTCTTAAACCCCCGCCGTAGCCTGCAGGTGGATGCTGGGGCGGAGCTGAAGTCTGAGTGCAGACTGGTGCAGGGCAGCGATAGCAACGACAGAGCAGAGGGAGAGAGCGGAAGGTTTGTCAGGTGACCGTGGAGAGGACGCATGGCAGTGTGAATCAGTGCAGCTCGAGTTGTGTGCCTGAACTAGCTCGCAGGCGTCGCCCCTATTTGTGTTTATCTGATTCACTGAGGTAACAACAACCAACAAGAATGCTAGAAGCTTATCAACAGTCAAGTTAGCACTGTTTGATCCAACAACTATGTTATGTACAAGTTGGATAGAAGAAGAATGGTGATTATGATTGAGCAAATAGTGCCAAAAAGAAGACTTATTTAGACCAAATACTATTTAAGTCAGATAAATCAATCAATCAATTGCCTATACGCAACGGTGTATTGATTTCCAGCTCCCAGGGTTGGGGACCAATGTCATGAGCCAATCTAGTTTAGTTATGTTTTTGTCTTGTATTTCAGTGTTCAGTTATCATTTCTTGTTTTACCTTGTCTCTTTGTCTCCCTGTCATGAGTTCTTATTGTTTAATTTTGTATTTAATATATTGTGTCCTTGTCTTGATTTAGTCTTGTTTAGATATGTAATTCATTTGTGTTTTATTGTCTAGAGATTTTCTGCATGAGTTCTATCACAGTCCTGAGTTTGGTTTTTAGTGTTTCCTGTTTTATTTTGTAGTTCTTGCCCTATGTTTGTTTTGTCTTGTTTTACTTCCTGCCTTTGTGTGTTTTCCCGCCTGTTGGATTATGTGCCCTGCCCTTATTGTTTTCACCTGCCCCTTGATTGTCTCACCTGTGTCTGATTAGCCTCACCTCCTAAGTATATTTAGTCTTTGTGCTCCCCTGTCTCGTTGCCTGTTCATTGTGATCCATCGTACGTGAGTCTATGTCGTCTATCCTGTATCATCCACCGTGCGTGAGTCTTTGTCATCCACCGTGCGCGAGTCTTTGTCATCCATCGTGCGTGAGTCTATGTCGTCTATCCTGTATCATCCACCGTGCGTGAGTCTATGTCGTCTATCCTGTGTCGTCCTTCTCTGGAGTTAGTCTATGTCCCTGGATATTCTTTGTGCTTCCCCTGACCCCTCGTGTCTCTTGGATTACCTATTCCTGGTTTTGTTGTAAGTTTTTTGCTCTGCCTTTTGATTTTCCTTTTTGTCTTTTGTTGGATTTTAGATTTTGTTTTTGCATTTTTGCCTTTTGTTTATTAAATCCATTATTTCAGTCTGCATCTGGGTCCTCACCTTTTTGTTTAACTCGTAACCGTGACAACCAATGGTGTAGGTCTTGCCTTTCAATCTCCAAAGAGAGGATATTTTACGCCGAAAACAGTGATCAAGATACTCCACTACACCTTTTTAGCTTAATATGTATTTAACATCCTTTCCCTCAAGTGCAACCTGATCTTTTGCTTCAAATGTGTAAACTCTGTGAAGCATCCAGTTACAACTTATTTGTCTCCCAAGAACAAGATGAAGATTTAAAAATCTAAAATTAGATGTCAGACCTTCACTTCATGTTTTACTTATGACACCTCATCATTATCTCATCCCTGTTCACTCCTTCAAAATGATTTCTATTTTAGGAAGTGTTGTATGACATTGGGTAGTCTCTGGACAGTCTTGCTAAGACATGAGCACAGTTCTTTGGAAACAAAATACAGTCCAATACAGATGCAAAACAGTCACATCCGCAGTATTGAGTCATCTTTTACTTTTATCCAAAAATACATAATTTCCTCATCGCCTTTTCTGAGAGAGTCCCGTGTTCCCAAGGTGAAAGGAAACACCTCACAGCTACCATGTGCTTCCTGCTCAGTAGCTAATTCCCACAAGTAAGACTGGAATTTCCAACAAAGCCTGTCGGTCAACAACAAAAGGACCGTATAAAGAAGGAAATGTTAAATACAGAATGTCCCGAAGCATGCCGTCATTGGACTGACAACTACACTGGGGCTCAAGTGGCAGCTTTTCTGGAGAAATATACCAATGAATTCCTGCGTAGGCTGTGGAAATATGTGGTCATTTTCCAGAAGAATTGTTGTATCAATACTCGAGTTGAATCATTCTGGTATGCCACTTGGGTTTCAGTTCTCACCCTGCTAGCCAAGGCATGCTGCTTCAGCATGAGTCCTGGTGTCGCAGGTCATGTCAAAAAGCGGTAGGTAGATTTCAGATGACGGACACATTGCTTCAAATCTTTGCCTGCACAATCAGAAAGCGAGTTGTCATCCTAATCCAGCGATTTGATTTGGTTAATTTTTGCTCTTACTGTCCAAACTGGCTCATTCTTGAAGTGACTGCGGGCCAAGAGTATCACACAGATCAGTTTGGACTTGGTTCAGCCGGTATAAGAGAGGCCCGCGGTGCATATATTGTTTCCTATGTGTCTGAAGAACAATCGCCATTGTGGTGTGTCAGAGTAACCCTTCATGCCGTATCTGAATACACAAAAAAACAGAGAGAGCCGTGGTCCTTTATGTTGCCCCAGGGAGCGGATGCTTCCTCTTTTCATACTCAGAGGAATCCACCTGAGCGTGACCATAAAGACGCCATGACTTGGCTGTCTCCAGCCGTCCAGGTTCACTTCATTAAATGAGACGCCAGGGAACATTTGTGGAGTTTAGAGAGGGAGAGGAGAGGAAGGCCTGGGTAAGATATTTCAGAGATACAGAGAGAGTCAAAGAGCATGAGAGAGGCAGGTTTGCTCCTCTCATATTACCCACACATGAAGCCCTCCTGTCATGCGTGTCTGTGTTTGTATAAACAGTTGTAGCTGAAGGTTCCTCTCGCTCAGGTTTGGTATTTCCTCGTCTTAATCAAATCAAGACCTGAGCCGGTGCTGAGATTTTGAGATGAAGACTTGCTGCAGAGTTGGCTGGACTTATAAGGCTCGCTTGCTTGCAGACTGCTTGTATTAGGTAGTTTATCTCAAGCAAAGATGAACGCAAAATAAAAGTTGACCTCTCTATGACTGCACTGCAATGAACTAAACAACAAAGTGATGTGATACACGAAAATAATGGCTGAAATGGAGGCTAGAGCATGCACCTTTAGGTTTGTTTTAATGATAAGAGTATCAAGCAGAGGCCTTGTAGTATTAAGGCAGAATTTCCTATAACAACAGGAGTGTGCAGAGAAACTAACAACCTCTGAGAGACTACACTTTCGCATGTGTAAATCTCTTGACAATGCTAGAGGGGAAAACCGGGGAACGTTACAATCATTCGGATTCATCGTGTATAAACCACGAGGGTCTGTAGAAACTATTGGGGCGATTAATCCAATAGAAGTTGAGATATTCCACCGGATAAGTAAAAACTTCGACCTGCTGCCAGGTCTGTAAGAAAAGTCAGGGAATCACCAAAGTCATTGTCAAAGTCAATAATTCTCACAGGGACACTAAATCTGTACCAACTGGCAATCCATCCAAATTTCCCAGTTTGGGATAAATAAAGTCCATCTGTCTGTCTAATGACCAAAGTCATGGACTAACAAACTGACAGGCCATCAGACTGACATTTTCATCCATTGAGAAAGAAGTATGAAAACAATAAAATCGTTTTTACCGAAAGTTAAACCTGAACCAGAACAGGCTAAACTGCAGACTTTGTTTGAACTACTCTTTTACACCACTCTAATGGTTCCATTGCAGCCAAAATGAAACATGTTCTGTGGCCATGGAATACACTTAAATTTGGGGTTTGGCTCAATTTACTGATTGGTAATTTCAGAATAAAAGTCTCCCGGGAAACTGCTAATATCCTCTAACGTTAGCCAGAAAAATCATCTGTTGAGAGTTCTGGTCCTTCGACCACAATCAACCCTGTCAAATTAGATACGCTAAGTCTTCTTTCACTTCTGCCTCGGCCATTGAAAGCAGCACTTTTCTGTGAGGCGTCAAACTCCCATTGATGAGTGGACGGATAGATTTCACCACTTCTTTGTGGGTCTGTTCCGCCCTTTTTAGACAAAGACACCCTGCCACACACACACAGACCAGTCCTGACTCCTTAACTACCACAACACAATACTTGACAAATGGACACTCGCATATCCGAGCCACAATATGCTCATTGTCTGTCCATACTTGCAGCATATGTGCACTCGAACACACACCTCTCTCTGTGCTCGGAAACCTGTGGGCCTGCCAGCACTGGAAAACTTGGAATAAGATCATCTGCTAGAGTTCATCAGACCTCGAATGTCCGCTTGGCAGCTGGGACGACTGGAGAACAATCAAGATACTATTTCATAACCATTCCGTGAACAGTGGGATGCATTATCTCATCTTTAATCATGTGAATGAAAGTGTATTTGTAATTTATGGATCAAGTGTTGTGTCTGTTTCCATGGAATCTGTTTATGATATAAACAGGCTGAGAAGACTCGGGTCTCACACCCAGTGAACTGTACTTTTCAGTTACGACCCCAGATGTGAATTATCCTCTCTGGCAGCTGATGGGGTAGGTAGCACAGGACCTTAATCCAAAGCAGAAGATCTTAAAGTATGACTGGATTTCCGATCCATTTATAGCTACCTACCTACAGTTTTCTTGCAAAAAAACTCTTTATACCAAGGCTACATAGAGAGGAAGTGGGGCCTATTTCTCGACTTCCTGTTTGTCCAAGTAAAAGGACAATTTATTTTCCCATAGAAACTAGTGCAAGACTGCTGGAGCAACTCCATGGCTTGGATGGACACGAAACCTTCCACAATGAATCAGCAGCAGCAAAGATAACAATTAGGGACTCAAGATGAAAGACAAAGGGTGCCTGCATGAAAAGCTCCAGTGGAAGAGACTGCCAAGGTGCATCCTTGCAAGCATCATCCAGTCATGATTTAAACTGTCCACTGTGAAGCGAGTCGAGCTGCAAGCTAAAGTTTACAGTGGTGAGAAAACCTATAAGCACCTGCCGCTTCAGTAAATGTACTTTTGAACAGTTTTGGATGAATTAAGCAGCAAGCAACAGCAGCTGAGGCTTATGGGTGTTGTAGTATTTAGAAAAGACCACCGGGAGAACATGTTTCTCCATCTATCTCCTACCTAACTGTCTTCTACTTTCCTACCTATGTAACTAATCCATCCATCCATCCATCCATCCATCCATCTATCTATCTATCCATCCACCCAGCAACCTACCTAATTAGCTACCATCTATCCATCCATCCATGAAAGAAAACAATTTAATGAGAATACATAAACATTTGTGGACCCAGCGACCCCTCCCAATTTACAGCTCTATTTAATGAACACACATATAAAGCCAGCGTTGTTGTTTTCTTTTTGTTTTCCGGATATAAGACATGCTTGTCTCACCACTTGGCCAGAGGCGGGCGGACAATTTCTTTTCCAAAAGCCAACCAAAGATTTCACTGATTAGTCCTTTCTCTCATTTGTGGGCGGGTGAGTAATTTTAAGACTATTTTCCAGCCCAGGCCTGACCAAAATCTGAGCATTGAAACTCAGGCTCGGATAAGTTCTGACAGCATCCCAGTGGGTGTGAACTGGAATCTAAAGAGACCCCTGTGACTTGAGCTAGGATAATTCCAGAGTAAACAGTGGTTACCTGTGAGTCAGGCTCCATGTAAGGGCTTGTCTTGCCATCTTCGCTAACAGTTGGCGACCACACTCTGTCTCCTGAGCCCGACCTGAAAGACAACACCCATGGGAGAGAGAGAAAGAGAGAGAGAGAGAGTCAGATCAATCGTGTGCCATCCAACACCAGAGCAGTGAAGCATGCAATCATTTCTGCTGAGAAGCATGAATATTTTTCTTGCTGACAGGTTTCCCACAGGGGATCCAGAGTATAAAGTTTCATTATTTCTGAGTGTGAAAGTCTCAAAAAGAGATGAAGAAAAAAGGAGAAATGAAAGACAGTATTTACATTAATCCTATAAGAATGACTGTAAGCGGGGAAAGATGACGACTTTCACATGATATCCCACAAACTGCTGTCTCCTTTGTGTGCCAAAACACTCACATAACTGCACGTAACAAATCATATGCAGCACTGCTAGCTATATAAGAGTTTATGTATGTGTGTGTGTGTGTGTGTGTGTGTGTGTGTGTGGACTTGGATCTGTACATTTGGCAGGTTTTAGGAATGGGATTAAGCTACACTCTGGCCTCTTCCCACTGGTATGAAGATAAAGTCATCAACACATCATAACTCCATTTCAACAATACAGCTTTTTGGAAAAAACCCCATTGCATTTTGGGACATGGATTTTTTTAAGTCTTGATAACTGAATTACTGGTATCTAAGGCTTTCCCCCTCCTGTTTAGATTAGCGGTAATTGACTCCAGTTGCATTTGCTTTCAAAGAAGAAGACGACTTACTGACTGGCAAAAATGATTAAACACACTATTTACAGCACTCCTCAATGGGCCTACTGTGTGTGTTTGAATAAGCCAGGATCCACGTGATTTATCTCCTCCTTAAAGAGACGGAGAATTACACGCTTTGGTGAAACTGAGGGCGTGTAACTCCCTTCTCAAGCTGATGAAATATTGCATTTGATCCCCAACAGCGTCATTCATGGTTCACTTGGATTCCCCTTTTACTTTCCCATTCTATAATAAAGCAGTTTGCATATAAAAAAAGAGATCTGAGGGGAAGTCATTGGTCCTTTGGCATTGGCTGGTTTTTATTGCCATGGCGTTGGCTGTAAAGTGGGAAAGCATCCAACTTCCCAAAGGGTAACACCAGGACATCCAAAGGAGCAACTGAAGGACAGCGTGCGTCTTTGTGTGTGTGCTTCTTTTTACCAACCTACTCTCTACTCTTTCAGACCTATTTATAAACCTATTAATCTTATGTTTTACATCTTTTACGCAACCCTGAACAGGACAAGCGGTATAGATGATGGATGGAAAAGTAACCTGCTCCCCTCTTGTGAAAGATTCTTGCTAAATACATTAGCTTGGAGTGTGGTTGTGTGCGCAGATCTGTCTAGCCCACAGCGGTGAGAGTTGACGTCTAAAGCTGTGAGATCATCCGGCTGCAGATGGCACGGCGTTGGCCGAGCTGATGCAACGCTTCAGATATGAACCTCGGAGGTGTTGCTATCAAGGACGCTCTCATGAGGCGGCGAGTGTCTGGTGGACGAGCAACAGTTACTGCGTAGGATGGACAGAAAGCCTTCCCTGTTTTCAGATTGTTTCGATGGTTACCGCACAAACAGCCCATTGAAACAAGCGAAAGTTCACTCTGAAGTGGCCTATTTGAGTTGACATTTTATAAGTGCAGGACAAAAACATGGAATTTGCCGTCCATCCATAATAATGAAGACGTGAACGCTGACACGTCAGTGGAAACTCTGAGAGGCAGACCAGCTTGGGTTTACAGTGTTACACTGTTCTCTTATTATACTGTAGGCTCAGGCTGAAGAGGGACGTCTGTGAGGCTCTTGAAAATTAAAGTATGTCCCTCCTGAAACACAACTGGACAATCTCACACTTGAAATATTATCTTTTTTTTCTTCCCATATGGAGAGTGTTTATGAGTATCTCTAATATAACGTAATATAAATACCAACCGCAGACAGAAACAATCTGCTGCACACGAGCTGCATCGGGACAATGAACTGCATTGTTACTTTCTGTTTGCTACTCTAGCGTCTTCTGGTAATGAAACAGCGTGTAAGAGAGAAATCCACCTGGGATGGACTGAATTAGGCTCCTATCAGACAAACCGCTGTTAAACATTCATCAACCTGTTGATCAACTGTTAACTTTTACAATACCCTGTGTCTGTTTTTAGTCTGAGTCAAGGTTGAATCTAGCCTGAGATGTATTTTATGTTAAGTATACTGTACAAGTACTTACATTCAGGTTCTTGCCGATTCCGAGTACCGATATGAGTACTTACTAATATCATTACAGTTCTCATAATGACTTTAAAAGCATAATTTTCATCAGATACTCCTCACTTTCTGACTGTAACAGGTAAATCGACAGAATGATGCAACTGTTGCTGACATTTCAAACCTCAACTTTGTTTTACTTAACACACAAACATGACACTGCCACACATTTTACTTTGGTGTAACCTATAACACATTTAGTGGATTTCAGTATAACACAACTTACCACATGTAGTGTAAAAAAAGGTCACGTGATGAGCACTCCCATTTCTGAGCGCACCTGAACGCAGCACTAGACAGCGCATGCCCCCCAAAACACAGCAGTGAGGGAGACATGCCCGGACTTGTTTACTGCACCTGCTACGGTGACATCAGTGATTGCTGACGGACTATTTTTATCGTGTGTGCGTCCATGAATGTGTGAGTTAGTTTGCCTTAATGTGTATGTTACACTCTGTTAGCTTCAGTTTGGCTGTGAGTGTATATGTTGTGTGGACTGAAAGGACTGAGCCTTTCCCTGATAAGTGACATTGCTCCTTCTCCGCCTACCTGCTTAACTAAGGGAGGCTAACGTCAAGCTGTAAAGTGGTTTTGGCTGCAGTTTTGGCTGCAGTTTTAACTGCGTAGTTTTACGAGTACAAGTACTTAAGCTCCGATACCGCCCGATTACGGTATCGGTATCGGTGCATCCCTAGTATAGTATTTATACCAAATAGTTCACTATATCCGTGAGGCTACAGGAAACATGTTTTTGATTAAAATGTAGTTTCAGACTGAAGGGCTTTATCTCTTCTTCGTTACCTACAGTGTCTAGCTGCTTTGCCAAGGAGAGGACATATCTTCACAATGACAAATAGGATAGGGGTGAAGGGTCTTCTTTCATTTTGCAAGCTATAAACTGTATACATCAATGTCAAACCTTGAGACAGACAAAATGAGAAAAAAGCATGAAAGAAAAAAGAAAAGTCGAGGGCAACACACGTGCCTATTTTGTTAAAGAATATGTTATGGGGCCGAAACGGACATAAAGGTTCTATAAGAAAACAAAATATAAAAGTCTGCCAAAGAAGAGGGGAAAAAGGACAACACAGAAGAAAGAAGTCTCAGGTCATCACAATCACTTTCCGTCTCTTTCCTTTGTTCATATTTTCCCCTGCTCGACCTCCCCCTGCCAGGTTTAATTTCCTCATTGGGGAGATCTGGCTTTCGGAGCAGTGGATGAGTTTACTTTGGCTTCACAGCATCGCCATGTTCATGTGAGGAAGAGCAGGAGACAGACGGCAGAAAAACCGAGTGCCCTCAAATTAAGATGCGGCTGATCGGGGAACATTTCAGGGTTCACTTAGAGTTCTGCCTCGTTGCCTCGATCTGTCAAACCCATCCGAGCACGGACAGCCCTATAACACATCAGAAACCACTGCAGCAGCTCCTATGTTATTTTGTAATGTGAGAGGAGTTAAAAAGCCTCCTCCTCTGGGAGTAAAAGCAGACAATGTCCTTTTAAAAGGGGAGTTATGGGGGTCGCGTGAGCAGACCTGAAAGGAGTCACTTTGAAAACTGCATCTGGGTGATGACAAGATCAATACAAGACCAGAAAGCAGGCGGAGGTTTGTGGTCTCCCCTTCCTCCGTTTCTGCCTCTCAAACTCCATTGATGTTGCGTTTAAAACCACCACAAAAAAGAGGGCCTTGGGAGAGCCTTAAAGGAATGATGCAATGAAAGGATGAAGGAGGAGAAAAAGGAGTGTGAGTCGGGTGCTTTCTGAGGTTTCTTTTTGTCTTTGTCCCAGCTGGAGTCCTGCGTGTCTCTGGTCCCATGCAGCCTCGTGCATAATTCCTCAGCTGTGAGTCACAGGTCCCGGAGTCAAAGCGAGGCAGCGGGGGCAAATCCTCCACCAGAGCGCTCTGACTCTGTCTTTTCTCTGCCTGTTTTCTCTGATTCTGTCTGAATCCTTCCCTGTGTTATGTTCTTATTTTATTCTCCAGATCCCGATCAAATTTTGGATTTCTTTTCTTTGTATTACACATCAGCTAAACCCTTAATCCAAGCCTTACCCCTCACTAATGCAAGTCTTACCTTAACCCTTACTTTGGCCTAAGACCCATTCAAACAGAAACCTCAATCCAAATCCTAACCTACTGTTCAAAAAGTCCTTTAAAAGGCTAAAAATGTTTGTGTTTGTGTTTATATTCTCCACTTATTAGCTATTTCAGGTGTTTTAATCAGTCGGTGGACAGCCGGAGAAAGATCAAGGTTGCCATACCAATACCTAAACCATATCTGAACTGCAAAAGGACTGATGACCTCATACGACCAGCTGTCATCAGATGACCAGCTGACTTTATCTCATAACAAATAAGTGCAAAATATTGCAGTTTTAGTCGCTGAAGAAGACTGAGAGAAGCTGCTGAAAGCCCTGACAAGGGCGACTAAGTGGACAGCTTCTGTCCACTTATTGTTATATTTATTTTCCTGGTTAAAGTGATCTCGAAGATTTTCATCTAAATAAATGTCTGTTAAGTCACTATCTATCGCCGAATGAGGTAACACAATGGTGATTGAGCCTATGGCCCACTGATGAAAGCCTTTGCATTTGCAGTATTACAGACTGGGCGTCTGTGGCGACTTTCACGGAAAAAAATCACAAGCGGCGCCCAGTTAGTGACGCGTTTTCCATCAGCCAGCAGTGTTTGGTCTGCCAGAGAGGGTAGGCGGAGCTAAGCGGCTGCTTTTCCGGCCTCTTCAAGTGTTGCGAGTAAACAGTAATCTACTATGGCTGAACAAACAAAGAAAAGATCGATGACTATAGATACAACCGTGGACGTCACACATGCAACACTGTCCGGATATCTGGGAAGTGTGCTCCCGCAATTACCGTTTATGGTCATAGGTGCCGCCAAAGAGAACAAAACTGAGATCTTTACGATTACCACTTTAACTTGGGGTAAAGATAATAAACTAGGTGAATTGAAATATCGTGGGCCATTTACTTGCATAATTCATTCCAAGCTGTTAAAGGTTCGGTTGTGGCAGGGTTCTCTGTGTTTTCTTCTGTGGGCCCAATAAAATGGATGTGAATGAAGATCATTGATGATGCTTTATTCCTTCTGTAGAACGAATAGTTCCAACAAAAACTCATTACAGTGAGGTCTGTGGATTATCCTGAATGTCCAGGACTTGAATGCTAAAAGCTGCTGTTTTCTAAATGCAATTTGTCATTGACTTGAGAGGCACAAATTAACTTCGTTTTACTTCAATTGTACTGGAGTAGAAGCAAAAAGCCAGAGACGACAACAGTGAGACTTTATGTATGTTGAGATATCTTTTGGTGACCATCTGCAGCCCGAGCTCAAGAACAGGACACACAGTTAGAGTAGCACTAACAGCGAAGGCATCCTGACTCACTTCTCAGCACATTTTACTCGCTTCCACAGCAGGAGTCTTTCCGAACAGCCTGACCAGCGGTGGAAACACACATCTTAACCGCCATCATCTGTGTCTAAGGCCTCTGTAACCACATGGCTTTCTCCAATAAGCTCTGGCAGAAGGAGGGGGGAGGAGGGTGGAAGAGACGGAGGAGAAACAGATGAAGAGGAGGTATAAAAAGAAGAAATAGTGGTTGAGTGGATTTAGGTTTGGAGAGGTAGAAGGCAGAAAGGCAGATGGAGGTCAGAGTCGAGGGAGGTGAAGGATGAAGAGGACAAAAGAAGAGGATGAGAAGAGGACAAGCGTTCCTCCACAGCTGGCTCATGTATTCAAAGACTGTTTAGGTCTGCGGATATACAGGCCGAGAAACCAGACACGACACACTCCAACATGGACCCTGTCTGCCTGTCAAAGTCCTTGACATTACAGTGAACTTGGACAGTGTGCATGGCGGGGGTGGCAGCCATTTTTCCTCCCCAGCGAGCCGACACAGCTCCGTTTCATCATCTCTGAAAGTAGAAGGGTGTTTGACCTCACAGTGGAGCGCTGACAGGCCTGCATCAGCAGGGAGGCCTGATGGAAAATGGAAAGCTGTGGTGAAGCGGTGACCTAAGAGTTCTTTTTTCTCCTTGTCTTGCCTCCTTCCCTTCTTAATTTTCCCTCTATATTTTCCTTTTGTCAACAAATCATTCACTCCCTTTATTCTGCCATCTTTCTCCTCATTTAACCTCTGCATTTACAAACATAAAACCCTAAATCCACCAGGTACTATATGTGCTATACGTCCATCTGCATCTTTTGGTGGTATTGTTCAGTGATATATTAAGGGGAGAAAGAAGTGAAGAAGAATTGCCAATATAGCCCCTGTGATGGGCGCTGCCATCTTGCGATGGTGATGTCATTTGGAGCCAGAGCTGCGCAGTAAAGTTCGGTGGGTGGAGCCTCTGTAGCAACTTCCGCTAACCCAAACACACCTAACTTACTGAAAAAACAGCAAGGATCCCGCACGCCGGCGTGTTTAACAGCAGAACAGCTTCTTGTGTTTGTCTGAAGCTGACGTTCACGGAAATGTAAACTTCAATGACTGTAGTGATTGTTTTAGTTACGTCTCCTCTCGCCGTTCCTCCTCTACTCTGCTAATCCGGAGCAGATCGGCTGCAGGAGCTGTATTTGTCAACAGAGCTGTCAATCATCCTTTTTAAAAATAAACTTGTCAGAAAAATGAACACTTTGACGTTGTTCAGATTTCATATGTCCCATCTGTTAACACGTAGGAGGCGGGCTTTATGACCTATACTGCAGCCAGTCAGCAGGGGGCGCTCAATATGTTTTGGTTCCACTTTAAGGGAGCGGTGATGCCGTCCATCTTTTTATACAGTCTATGGCTAAGAAACGCTGAAGCTGATCTGGAGGCTTTGTCGACCACCTGCATTATTTTTGGGGTACAAAACTTGCAAGATATTATTAAGATAATGGCGCATTAATGGTTCAATATGCTGCATGAAAACAAGACTACAACCCTGCTGGTTGCTCAGTGAAGTGGTATATGGACGCATGTTGTACTTTAGGTAAATGCTAAGTTGCTAAGTGCTAAGTAACTGGGTTTGATTTTTATACAAGAAAGCTGGTCGCCACTGGTCGGGGCGATGGGCAGGTAATGTAATCCATGTATGGTTGACCAACATGTACCAATGGTACCACTAACAAGCCTCCTTGCCATGTCTGTCGGTCTATGCATACAGTTGGATCCGAATGTAAGTTTAATAGGAACAATTTCCTGGAGTTACTGAAGATCGACAAGACAGATCAGTTAATCATGTCAGATATAAAATCCAGGAAGCACAGATTAAAAAGTCTAAACATTTATGAGCTTATGATCATTAAGTGACCAAAAAAAATCCACATTTACTACAACAGATGTTGGCCCAAATCCATCTTTGTTTCTTATTTAGCTTTCATGAGCTTCCTGGGGAACCTCACCAGAAACCCCTCGATGCAGAGCGCTCTTAAAAAATGCTCCATTAGAGGAATTATGAAGAATGGGGTTTATGAAAGTAATACATGCGGAAACATTTGCAAAGGAATGTTGTTGTGTTGCACAAGACCTCAAAGCTCAGATGCACCAGCGTACTGTAATTTTGGTTCACAGCAGACGTGTAGACTCATATATTCGTCCATCGGCAGCAACACTAAATTACAGGTCTCTTGTTTCTCCCGCTGTGACTCTGCGACTCTTTAGAGTGGTGTAGTTTTTTAATGAAAGCTGAGAACTGTTGTCCTCTAAAATATTATTTGCTACTGAGTCAACATTTTGCTTCAAGTCACTCCCATCTTTTTTTTGGACTCCAGAATCGATGGCTGCAATTAAATGACCCACAACTGAGTGCTTCCAATAAACCCAAGACTCCCATATTTCATATTTCCTTTAGTAATTATCACAAGTACTCATCTTTCATACAACAACATGACATCCTTATTGTCTGGATTAATAACACAGTGCTCTGACTTTATTCACCAACCACAGCACACACTAACAATTGCTTTGTGTTGTGTCTTTTTTCATTCATGTATTTCCCTCTTTTCATTTTATTTTGGCGGTCAGCAGACCTCTTTCCTCCTGTTAATGAAGTTTAATGTGGGCGGCTTTACTTACTCTTTGTCTGCTCGGCCATAGTGATTGTTGCTGTTTATTAACAACTTCCTGTGGAGCAATATTGGGAAAAAGCGCCCTCACTCTCGGTGTTCAGGACACCAACGTGTAATGCTTTAATCACACGGCTACAGTGCTTCGGAAAACATGTGTATAACACATTATCCATTCAGCGCCTTGATTTATGTTCGACTTGGAAGAACGTGTGAAAAAAGTCACATCCATTCATCTTCTTTTCAATAATATCCAGCAGGAATATTCAAACATTATTCTTAAACTGCTGGTACCACATGTCGTCTGTCTCAGGGAGAGAAACTCTGAGCTTCACTGTGTCGTCCGTGTAATTGAATTTCCAGAAATGCACCCAGCAGAAAAGTTTGGCTGTAAAACATCATTCTCGGCAGAGACGAGCCCATGTGGATTTCTCACTCGGTCTCTCTGCTTCATCGCTCCTCTACTTGGTTTCACTCGCTCTGTCTTGGTCTCTTCCTCCATATTCCCCTCCTTCTCTCTGCCTCTTCAAAACCTGTCTTTGTCATCTGTCTTCTATTTTTGCCCTCCTAAAACTTCATATCAAATTTTCAAAAAATGTATTAAACTTTTACCCCCGTTGCTCCATCTCTCCCTCCCCTTCACCAGCACCTCATTTAATCTCTGAGCTCTGGAGCCGGAGGTGCATGCCCATCTCCCAGACATGCCTCACCCTCCTCCTGACCAGCAGCGGGGCTGTTCAGACTGTAATTATTTCAGCAATATACTGCAGAGAGGTCACATACCAGCAGCTGGCCTTGATCTGCCTCTGCTCTGCTGCTATCTCGTCAGTTAAAATTAAAAGTTAAGGAAGATTGATGCACAACATGGCTGTGGCTGGTGCTTACTTATGGTTATACTTGAAAGGAATTATTCACCTAAATAAGGTAGTTAAATAGGTGTTACATACTCTTTATATATGGAAATGTTATTACAGCTTATTGGGTTTACTGAGTGTGTTTTTTGAGAGTAAAAAGTCATGAACAGGGACGCTATAGCCCCTTTTTTACAGCCAGTTCAAGCGGTGACTGTTGTTCAGAGGCTGGCGGTGACAGAGGCTGACTGGTGTAAGTGTAGGAGCCAGCAGGACACAACAGTGCCGTGTGTGGTTAAATGTGGGCTGGTGCTGGTTGTTTTCACATCACGCCTCCAGTAATATGACAGGGTTGTTATGTTGAGTGTAAAAAACAACATGTTTAATGGGCAGCTTCCTCATATCACTGTTGAGAAATCTCTGTACAAAAAAATAGTACACTGTACAAGACTATACAAGATCCTAGGGTTTCTAAAAGTAGCAAATATGTCCAACTTACAAATAAATCTTTGATTTTCCACTTGGTTGCAGCCATGAAAACAAAATCCTAATTAGGTCAGTCAATATAAATTTGATTGTAGGGTAACTCACGATACGAAGTGGCCCACGATAACGATAATAATGATACACCGAGTCTATGATAACTTATATGTTGCAAGCGACTCATAAAATGATAAATCATGATAACTGATGAACTATTTCTTCGGCCAATTAAAGGGCCAGTTTCGACGATTTTCAACCTCAGTCCTAACATGCTATTATGGGGACCAATGGCCTTTATTGTGCAATTTCCCTCTGTGCCTTTCGAGGACGCTATCCGCTTCTCCAACGGCCAGACTACGTAAACATCTGGTAGAGGCCAGGGAGCTTGTTAAACTACACTTCCTCAATCTAGGACGCCCGCCTCCGATGTCATGTCTCGTTAAAAATCGTCAGGTTTGAAATGTAGACTGCAGACCTGATGATTTTTTAGATGATCCACCGGTATATTCTCGTCGTATTTCGTTTTCTGTACCGCTCTGAGCCATTGCCTGCAGCGAAACAGTAGTATTTCACTCCAGCATCTCTCGCTGGGCCGTTCTGTTCAGAGGGAGGGGTGCAATGCACGCTGGGTGTTGTAGGAATGTAGAATGGGCGAAACCACAAGCTGTTTGTACAACTTTCTCCACAGCTATGGCACCAATTTCAAAAAGTATGACTTCTATCGATTACAGAGAACACCAGCTTTGACTAACAGCGGCTTTTTCCAGAGGCGAACTGCTCCTTTAACTTCTCTTCACGTTACCCTCATTCTTATGCGCATCTGCGAGGAGTCATGAAGTAGTAGCATCTGTTTAAGGCTATCTATTGATAATTATATTGCACGAGTCAGGATGACAATATGTTGCCGTATCGATATTTTCTCCCACCACTATGTGATAGAGCTCAAACAAAGCAGTAAAACCAGAGCTATGGAACTTATGTGAAACCAAAGGTCAGATTATAGACACTTCTATGCTACACATCCATCAATCTAAAGTGCTCCCTTGTCTCACTATTGTCTCACTAGATACTTCTTACATTTAATTATGTTTTTAACAACTTTACTACTCAAAGGGAAATTTAGGCTGAATTTGGGAGCATAAGAGAGCAAGTGGTTTAGTTTGGGAGTGCCCTTTTTTTTGCTCCTGCAGCTGCAGAGGAGCTCCCCTGGTCTTTGCTCTGAATACTACTTTATGCATCCTTAAATAAATTTACAATCCCTATGTGGACAAACCACTTTATGCTCAGCTGCTCAGCTTGATATATGGTGGATGGTTTCTAGTACAGGCTGGGGGAGAGGGAGGGCTGTTGCATGCTAGAGTGCGTACAATAAAACAAAAATACAGTGCAGAGAGAGGGAGAAAAAAAAAAGTCTGTCTGAGTTTGGAGTTCTTACATGTGTTAAACTTTGCTTATCTGACAGGTCTGGTTACTCCTCGAGTCATTTTTATTTCCACTGCATTTGCAAGTCAACTTCACGCACACAGGCGGGAGACTGTGTAGCCTGCTGCCCTAAAAAGGAGAGAGCTGAAGCACCAGTTGGCAACTGTCAACTTGTAACTGAGGCTGAAACCACACAGTGTTCTTCATCTGAGAGGACTCGGGGGTTGCCAGATTCTCGACGCAGTTTCAAGTACTCGTGCGAGCAAAAGTAACCAACTAATAGAAATGTGGGAAGCGACTGACATTTCAGTTTTTCCTTGGTAGTCCCCCATCTCTCTCTCCCCCCTCTCTCTCTCTTTGTCATTAACTGTTTAGACAAATAACTTCCTCTCTGCTATGTTGACAGAAAAATGTTTCTCCTGTTCCCCGCTGAAGGCCAAGTCATCCATCCTCACATACTTGGTATACAAACGACGGTAAAGAGTGGAAGAGAGTTTTCCAGCTCATGAACCAGTAAAGCTCCCAGTATCGACCTGTGAAGTACATTTGTAAAGGTCACTATCTGACTCACTGTTTGTACAAGCCTCATTGACTTTGACGGCCTCTATAGGAGCAGTGAGTCGATCATTTAAGCCGCAGTAAACCTGTCATCCGTCTCAATGACTCGACTGTGCCAAGCTGAACAGACCGACCTGAAATAGAAACAATATGTGTTCCTGGACGAGAGGCAGTAAACGACCTTAGTCATAAAAAAAAATCCTGTACGTTTTTCAACTTAGTTCGGTTAATGAGCAAAAAGCATGAGCTGCCTCTGCTGACGGTCAAAGCGGAGACGACTGAAGTGACTAATGTTCAACATTTCCTGATATCCAATTATTCTGAATCTCATTATTCGTATCAGTCATCCGTTACGGAAAATGAGCCTCGGATGTCACATATCCTGAAGAAACAAGCGCTCTTAAATTACAAGTCTGTCGGCAGTGAATATACAGTGAAATTAAATCTAATGGTGTACTTAACTAAATAATAGACAAGCAGAAAGAATTTCACTGTAAACATACACTAAGTGTACATTGGGCTGTACATGTGTGTGTGTGTCTGTCCATATACTCCAATATTGCAACAGTAGGAGTCTGGCACTCCAGGGTCTGGGACCCAAGAGAATTCTGGGAATTCTAAAACTAAGGAAAATGTATAACTGACGAGTTATAATTAAAGAGCAAAAGAGAGACAGAAAGAGAAAGGTAGATTAAACAACAAATTATTTTTGGCTTTAAAAATTATGTGACTGTAACAACTCCAATGGTTTGGAATCCTTACAGGAGAAAAGGTAGTTTCAGGATTTGGAATAATACGTTTAACTGACGAGATAATACTTTGCTCATTAGACAGCGTCCTTGGGAAGTGAGCATATACTGTTGTAGTGTTCTGACTGGACCTGAACTTGTATCTTAATATATCTTGTTTTTGCTTTGTGTCACATTCCTTGTAATGTTCTTAATGCTCTGTTTTTGACTGTGTTAAGCACTTTGAATAGCTGTGTGTATGAATGATGGTCTATAAATAAACTTCCAAAATGACCATAACAAAAAATGATTAGTATTAGCTTTTTATCTGATCTGCTACCTACATAATTAAAACTACTGATGCAGCAGATCCTGACATATCTTTTTTATACCAGGCTTTCTTTTTCCTAAACAAAACCTGAAGCCTATATTACCCATAATGCATCTCTACAATAGAAAGTTCTGCCAGAGATACAGGTGTATTTTGCTAGTGGAGGCAAATGTACAGGCTTTGGACGCAAGCCTCATATTTGACTCTGTGATACCTGTGCTGTAGCTTAGCATAATTTACAGTTAAAAAAACTCTCTGTCCAATTAAGAAACCCTGCTCCTACAAGCCTGCTTTCTTCTGATTGGCCAGCTCTCCGAAAACTACTGAGGCTACACTTTGTGACGTCACAAAGTGTAGCACGTAGAAACTTCACTGTGTTCAGTCTGTGGGAGTTCCCCTTTAAGGCAACTTAAATCTAAGGTGTAAAAGTAACTTTCTGCGCCCAACGATCCGTCCCAACCTTCTCCAAAAGTGGCTTTCTTGTGCTATAGCAACATCATGCTAACACGACCACAAGAGATTGCTTGTCAGGACAATCCAAACATACTGTACAGTCATTTAAAGGCCTCATAGAATGACTATTTTTCTGTTAAGGAGGAGTCTCGTGTTTCCATACCTGCAGATGTTGAGTGTGAGCTGCTGGGTGCAGTTTTTGATCCTGTTCTGGGCCTCCATGTGCGTCATCTGGTCTGTGCTGTCGCCATTGATAGCCAGGATGGTGTCGCCTGGACACAGGTCACCTTGGGCTGCCTTGCTGCCTGGTGTTACCTGGAGATAACATTCACACACACAGCCAAGAAAAAACAAGAAAGAGCTGTTATAAGTGGTGTCAAACTGTCAGCGGGGGAAAAAAGAAAGAAAAGAGTGGTGTCAACATGGAGTCCAAATTCAACAACAGCTAAATCTTATGATTTATGTGCTGTTGCTTTGGGCAGCACTTGAGGTTTACACTTTCAAGAGCCAGCAACAACGACACAGGGAAGGAAAAGGCTTCTCAGACTTTTTAAGACATTTGAAGAGCTGGAACTCAGCAATCAGTGAATGAGCAACTGTCTCTGTGCAATGTTAGACTCATGTGCAAACATCTGGTCAATAACTTCCTGTTGCTTTTTCTGATTTAACCGGTTTGATCTCGTCCAACATGTGTTTGCATCGCTTTCATTTTCAAGACTATCTTTGAGCTGCTGGATAGTGAAGAGGTTCCTCTTAGTGATCCCTCATCACAGACACACACACACACACTGCTCTGTGTGCATTTGAGCCCCTCAGGGAGGCAGAGGGGGGACGAGGAGGGGAGGGTGGTCGTCCCAGTGGGTACGTTTCACCTTCACAGACACACGTAGTAACATATGATAACAATTTTCCATTATTACACACACTCAGAAATGTCCCTGCGATTTTCCAGGCTTGCCTCAGTCTGGTGAAACTACCCGTCACATCCTCTAAAACATCCTCAATAAAACAGTCACTGTCATATGGAGACCATCTGCAGAGCATAATACTCTTTCAATGGAGCAGAAATGTAATGAAATCAAACAACTGTCATGTTGTCTCCGGTCTTCACGTGCTGTCATGCTATAACACGCGTGTCTATCATGCCATTTTTCCAAACGATTAAATGTGAGGAGATTTTCAGCAGCTGGATGCAATCGCTTCAGTCACAATGTTTTTGGAGGAGTTTTAAGCTATCGTCTGTGACATTTATATATCGCCAGGGTAGGAGTTGAATATAGTTCTGTTGCAGATTGAAAAGTGACTCCATATTGATTCACTGTTCGAAACACATCTGCTTGACTGAATAGGTAGCAGCAGCAACAGCTTTTGATTTTGTATAAAAGAAGAATGACCCGTTACAGCATCTGTGATTATTGTCATTTTTAGTTCATGTGTTGATTACTCTCTTAATTCATCTTTAAGTCTTTAAAAAGGGTGAAATAAACCTAATTTGGTAACCTGACATGGCTTGTTTTGTCCAACCAATAGCCCAACACAGAGATGATCAATCATTTAAAACAGAGAAAACAGATCGATTCATCACTTTGAATTCGAATAGTCATTAATTTAGACTTCATGCGAATATCATTTCATCTTAAAAATATATTTTTTCCATTGTTTTTCCCAGCGCCTGGGTGTAATGTGGGACTACCATCAGACGTCATCTCAAAGCTGTTTGCTAACCGCCACTAAATACCAAGAGAAGAAGAAAGCATTAGCGCCAGGTGCAGATGAAACGGGTGTGGTGCTGTGAGATTTGGAACCGGAGAAAAATGCAGAGACTTCTGCAACCAATAATTCCACAACAACTATGCACTGTATGAGTCTCACCGTAAGAGATATGATCCATGTCTGTGTATTATATAGGCAAGATGCACATGCTTGAGTATTTTCAGTACACACTTTGACACGAAAATAAAACCAACAGAGCAGCGAAAAAGTTAATCGGTCTCTCTCCTTATGTCAGAGGGTGTTTGCGTGCATGGGGAGGGATCTCTGAATAATAGCTGAATAGTTCCCAGTGAATATAACAGTATTTTTGCTCGAAATGCCCATCCCTGCATGAAATGTTTGGAAAAAAATCCAGACTAATGACTCATATGGCTGCACATAACTTCAACAGACAAATTCACAAAGACGTCACCAAAAACTAAAATGATTTACTCCTTACTTGGCATAAATCTGAACCACTTAGGAGCTCAGATTCCAGCACTTTTGGAGCTAAAAGGATAAAATAACTACCTGTATCCATAAAAACACAGGGAACAGATGATTTAGGATGATTTTAACGTTAATGACCGACTTGTATGTCAAGTGTCGGTGATTAATCCTTGTCCTGTCAGCCATGTTTTAAAGTTGATACCTCCCTCTGAGCCTCTTGTAATGCCTGTTGGCTGGACTGCTGCATATTAAGGTGTATTATGTTTGGATTAGTGAAATCTTGTGTTGAAATAGCGCTTTCTTCAGTTACAGATATAACAATTTTTATCCAAGATAAATTAAGGTATGATTGTCTTAAAAAAATCTGGAGATAATACACTGAATCCAGTAAGAGAAGGAGAGGGGGCGGGGGTCTGCTTGTGCAAGAGGAGCTGCCCCGGCTAACTCGGAGGAGCAGCTAAAGAGCAAAGGCACACAAGTTCACGCTCCATGAAGCACTAATAGCTGAGTCGTGTGGTTCAAATGTGGAATTCCTAATTTACAGCCTCTGACCGCCCCGATGTTCCTGACTCAGTTCCGGTAAACTGAGAACGCGTGTGTGTGTGGAAGTGTGTGTGTGAGTCTTAGGAGAAAGTACACAACTCTCTTTATTATTGTAGCAGATTGGAAGAAATAAGGAAGCAATTTGAGATGTGGTTTAATGAAGATAAAGTATCAATAAAGTTGTTTTTCTAGGTGAGAAATGTAACTGATTCTTGTTTGTCAGTGCAATCACTAACTAGAAGTTAAAGATAACCTTTTCCATCCATCACAACCAATGGTGAGAAAGCATTTAATATGTTTGTGAGCGTGTGTGCGTCCTATGTCAGTGCTTGGCCTGTGTTATAGAGTACCCAAGTTCAACAGACGCAAAGTGAGTGAGTTACACCACCTCAGGGTCGGGCCGTGAATAGTAGTGCATGAATCATCACACACACAAACGCAGTGGTATGCAGAGTGCCACAATGGCATGACTGAGGTCGTAACTAGAGGACAAATATTCCCGTCTGTAAGGAAATGTAAGGACGGTGTAGAGTTACGTGGTTCAGACGTAATTACAATCTGCTATATATAAATAGCAGATGTAGTGTGATGTAATGACTTAAATGTATGGAGCTTTAAATGGATGTAATTTTCTAATTAGCTTTTAACATTAAGGCCTGAAGTAGCAGCTTTGAAAACCAGGCCAACTTTTTTTTCCCCCCATTCTTAACGTATATTTTGGTCTTTTTACTCGCATGAAACAACCGGTAGTCGTTACAAAAGTTAAGTGATCCACTTCTGCTGTCTTAAAGGAGCAATTCGCCCCTGGAAAAAGCCACTGCCAGTCAAAGCAGGTGTTCTCTGTAGTGGATAGAAACAATAATATCTGAAATTGACGCCATAGCTGCGGAGACAAACGCCCATATACATTCCTAAAACACCCAGCGTGCATTGTGCCCCTCCCTCTGAAAGGAACGGCCCAGCGAGACACGCTGGAGTGAAATACTACCGTTTTCCAGTCAAGGACATTGATAGCTGCAGGCAATGGCTCAGAGCGGTACAGAATCCGAAGTAGGACAAGAATATACCGGTGGATCGTCTAAAAAATCTTCAGGTCTGCAGTCTACATTTCAAACCTGATTATTTTAAACAAGATATGACGTCGGAGGCGGGCGTCCTAGATTGCTGAAGTGCTTAGCAAGCTCCCTGGCCTCGACCAGACGACGCATTTTATGTAGTCTGGCAGAGGTATTCCAGAGCCCATTGGAGAAGCGGATATCATCCTCCAAAGGCACAGAGCTAAATTGCATACCATAATAGCATTAGCTCCCTATGATAGCATGATAGGACTGAGGTTGAATATCGGCGAACTGGCCCTTTAATCTGTTGGCCAAAATACAAACAGTAATCCCAAAATGAGTGTTGACAGCATCCTAAAAAACAAACAGGGTGTGTGACTGCATCTAATGAAGAGTTGTCATGGCTGAGTCAGAGGATGCAAACAAAGTTGTTGTGAATGATGAAACGTGGCTTTGGAAGAGAAGAGAGAGACAATAAATTCAACCAAATGATGCAACGTTTCTAGAAATAGAAACTTCAGATCATACGGTAAGAATTTAATCGCAATTTCACTCCTACTTTTACTTCCAGCAGACATCCATGGAAGGGATGGATGTCAAAGGCTTCACTTTGACATGCAACAATGTTTGATGTTGAACAACATGTTTTCTACATCAGGATTAGGTCACGCACTGTCAGACGTGACCATGATGGATTTGATTGCGATGATGCAGAAACTTCACCGCTTGTTGGGAAATCTAAACAGTCGCATCGTTTCCATACGGGGCCGCTCCACAAACAGTGACATAGTTAATTGCTAACAGATAGCTCGGTTAACAAATGACAACCTCATGTCACACAGAGTCATCGTGTGGCACGCTGACTGGCCTGATGAATGAGAGTGCTGCAGTGTGGTTTCACAGCGGGCACTTGTGTGTGTTTTTCTGTGTGTGTGTGAGAGGGAACCAGAGGACAGTATAAAAAGGGCGATTCTGTGTGAACATTTGTGTACTTTGTGTGATAAAGCTGCATCAACACTTTCACTGGAGTGACATCAGCCTCAGGGGCGAAGTTTTCTGTCATGTCATCATTGTTTGTCTGCTGGTCATGTCTTTCTGTTTTCTTAGACAAAGATCAAAGGCTTAAAATAAAGAGAGCTAACTTAGTTTCTAACAAAGTATTTCAGCATTATTATCTAATACTGCACTACTAATATACACTGAGATATGTTACAATACAATAATATACAATACTAACAATACGATACAATATGATACAATACAATACTAACAATACGATACGATACTAATGATACTAACGATACGATACAATACAATCTGATACAATACAATACTAGCGATACAATACTAACGATACTCACAATACTAACGATACGATACAATACAATACTAACAATACGAACGCTAATCAAAATACTAAGGATACGATACAATACTAATGAGACAATATGATATGTAAATATATATGTTACGATAAAATACTGTTCTACTGTCCCTAAAATTTGCCTTGGATCTGAACGCTGCACACATGTAGCTTCCTCCACAGTAAAAATAATAAATAAAAAACACTGAAAAACAAACAAATTGTAAACGAATTAGAATGTACAAATTATAACCTAAAACTAAAACAATTGCCTGTTACCCATAGTGCATATCTTCCACCTTTTATACACAATGATAACAGACCGATGCAGAACAGCCTCTGTCTTCCATATTTGTGTAAGGGCACTTTGTTTGTATGGTAATTTTTAGCTGTAGAATAAGACACCAAGAAACAATGCCATACGATTTTATACGATATGGTTCAATACACTACATTATGTGTTATATAAGATACAACAAACAGGCAAGTTTGAAGGTCAAAGGAAATATAGATATCCAAGTTAAAACAAGTTGTTTTAATTTAATTTTATCAGACATTTTGTTTTAAGAACTTTTCTTTGGTTATTTTCTTCTTCTAATGACTACATTACAACGTGTAGTTGAGCTAACTGCTATTTAAGTATAGCCATTAGATTCAGCCTAAACAACTGTCAACAGTCACCCAGACCTGCTGATCAACATCAACACCTGCTTATTTGGTTATTTCAAAGCATTACACAAGATGAATAGATCACCTACAATTATTTCATCATGCCTTCACTTCCACAGTGATGCTTTCTGCAGGACAAGGAGAGCACTGACTGAGTCACACGTCTCAGCGTCAACACGGAGAATAATTCCTGGCAGCGTTTCAGCCGCCTTTGTTTGCTTGCTGGACCTCTGATAGGAACCATGGTTATGACCTGTGTGACGGAAATCCATAACACAGGCCGGGGTGTGAGGTTCTGACTGCTGTGTGATTACCACACTGAAACAAAGACACTGAACCTGCCAAGGCCTGTGCTGCGGCTGATGATTTAATATGTGGAGTTTAATGAGGGCACGAGGAAACAGGGGGGTCACGTGGGCGTAACTGCAGAGTGTAATGCATTTGTGTACGTCAGTTACATTACTCATCAATGTTAGGCATCAAAAGGTGTGTGGTAATTCTTTTAAATCTGATTTGTAATTAGATTAGTAATAATTCTTCAACTTTCCCCTAAGAGTTTCCTGTAAGTCTTTCTCGCCCTATCATGCTTAAATTTCTCGTGAAGAATCATATTTTAGATACTTGGCAGCAAATATATTGAAAGAAAATATGTGTTTGTGGCAATGCAAGTTTATTAAGACCATGTTGAAGCTTACAAGGAAAGCACAGAAGTCAAAAGAACTACAGGTTGCCTTAGGAAGTGTAATAAATGTACAAGAATGTATAAGATTTGTTTTCCTCTAAATTCATCTGTAAAACTGTGATTTCTTTCTTACTTTTTGATGTAAAAAGACCAGAGATCTACTCGTCTTCACGCCTGTGCTCACACATTTTCAAGTAATCATCAATCACAGAGAGTCACTTTCAAACATCAGATAACCAGATGAGCAGGAAAAGCTCACCAACAACTCCAAGGACCCGCATTGTTCCTCCTGCCCTTGTGTTTCAGCCACTCAGCAGCTTCACTGACAACAGGAAATTCTTGGAGAGCACCATCTGTTATCTTGCGCTCAGCTTGTTGTCGAGATGCAGCTCGAGCAGCATCTGTAATTCTAAGCGCAGCCAAAGAGCAGCCTGTAAAGATGCTATTATGACCAGCAGTGCCGGAGGAACACCCCATGTTGCTTCAGGTCACATGTCCCGCCTCTGGTATGTGGCGAGGACGGACGTAAACTGAGAGATTAAAGGGTGCAAAGGTCACTAGGGATCAATGAATGTATAACTGCTGATGCAACCTTATATTTGCTCACAGCTTACACAGATAAAACAATACGATTTGATATGGGTACAGTCTTTTTTCTTAACTATTGTTGAGAATTGTTACCTTTGTCTAACTTGTTTAAAATGTAGTATGTCGATTTACGTGTCTGTACAATAAGAGTTAAGAAAAACCGGAGTCAAATGCTTGTATGTGCCCACATACTTGGCCAATATAACTGAAAAGGTTGATAAGTTGGAGGTTAGATGGTTCAATATTTGAAAACGCAGACTAAAGTTACAAAGCGGTATAAAGTTACAACACTTTGATAATGTATCAGTCCGACTAAGGTTAAACTTTGACCCCATTCAAACACAAGAAGCCATAAAGAAATGATAGTGTCAGCTGATAACACGCTGTATAAACTAAGAACTACTGAAGGTGTTAAAACAGTAGATTTGAATCTTTATGCAGAATTCACCTGAAAGTCTGCAGGGTAAATTATGTTTTTTAGTTTGATAAAATGGAAAATTGTGGATTAGCCACTAAAGAGATAATTGATGAACTTTTAAAGTCATTCTTCCTATCTAATTTCTAAATTGAAAGAATCTAAATTGAAAGAATTTGCTTCTTTACTTCGTCTCATCTGATAATGAACTCAATATATTTCATTAAAGACCCCCTCCAGTGAAAATCAAGTTTTGTAAACATCTCCATGTGGTGTTCTTCATGTGCTACAAGACATATCGGGGACAACATCAGCAGTCACCTCCATGGCTGGGCCTGCCTGCTTTTAAACTGCAGTGTACCAAGGACAGGCTGAACAACAAGTTTTCAGACTGGCAGGTTTGGACGTCTCAAACCCAAGGAGCCAATCCCGTTAATGGACGTGGTGACGCTATGCATATCACTATGTGTAACCTATGGCAACCACTTCGGCGATGCGTGAGCCAGCTGTAACAGTCATCGGATTTTTTGTAAACTCATAATTGACTAACGTGTGGATTTTAAAGTAAATAAGGGAGGTCAAATATGCTTTTTTTTTTTAATCTACAAGGTAATTTGTTTATTGATAATTTACAACATGTTCGAATTTGTGAAGTTGTTGTCCCTCTCTCTTTTATGTCATTAAAAACTTTAATTTTTAAGGAACTGGGAAGCATGTTTTGTGCTTTTTGTTGAACTTCAAAAAAGTAAATCAACTAATGAACAGACAAAAAATACAAGTTAAAGAATGCCACCTCTAAATGAAGTTACAACACTTGTGTGAACGCTGCACACACAATTTCCCATCAAGCACCAACGAGACAGACCGCAGTATAAAGGTGTCGGAGGGGAAGCTGGACAGCGAGGTGTGCACCGCTCAGGTCATTACGTACCCAACGCTCAGTCGTGAATTCCTGTCCAGAAGACGTCTGTTTGCCAATTGGCAGGTCTGACAAGCGTCCTGCGTCACCTTCAGCCTGGACACTGATTCACATAATGACTTGAACCACAGCTGTCATATTCAACGCATCCTCTCTAAATGCTTCTGCTGTTACATCACAGATTTTACGATGTTTCTGTTTCTTGGCCACCTTTTCACTCTCAGGCACACAAAGCCGTTTAACAACCTTCCACTGCACACTCACACAATGAGGGCAAATGTTTCCAGAGTCAAGTTGACACGGCATTAACTGGCTGCAGCTCTAATAGGCTGGCAGGGGACTAATGGGCTTAACCCGGGACATTATCACCTTAAGCAAAAAACCAGCTGGTGCCATCAGAACTGGTTTTCTGGTATTTACAACTTTCACTGTCTCCAAGTGCAGGTGTTTCATGGCATCCACTTTAAGCAAGGAAGAGGGATGGGGGACCTGTCAATCATGAGAACTCAGCCAGCAGACAGCGTCGAATGATTCAGATGAGGTTTAAATACTAAAATGCCCCCTTAAGAGGCATTCTGGATGCGGGAGGACATAAAGAATCTGTCTCTCACATGTTTTCTCTACCTCCATGTATTTCTCTCCGTGTCGCCATTCAACACATTGTAATTGCCGCCTTGGGTACGCACTGCTCTGCAAGAATGTAGCAAGCGTCTGATGAATAGCAAGTTTAGGAAATACTCCAGTATGTCAGCAGCTATGATTCACAGCGTGCTACAAGCTCAAAATGCAACCGGTTCCCATGAGGTGACGCAAAAAGATTTCTTTCCCACCATCTCTACTTTTTATCACTTATCCTTCAATTAAATTTTGATTTATTTACTCTGGCAAACCAGCATATTAGACACACCAGGATAAAACAATTATAAAATGCAGCCTATAAAACACTTTTTGTGCTGTCAGCGGATGTTTCAGAACATGTGATGTCAATTGGACATCGGACTGCTCTGCAATGGCAAAGACAGCAAAAAATAAAGGTCTTCAGGAAGTAGGGTAATGACGGGTCTCGCTGCCAAAAAACTGTGTGCTTTAATGCCTCTGACATTACATATTTTGCTAAATATGCAGCTGCTTCCTTCTGTAACTTGCAAGACAAGATTTTGGCATTAGCCGAAACTCCCATATTTACTCATGCAAGCTGTTTTTTTATTGCCACCTTTGCTTTGCTATGTACTGTAACTGTCTATTAAATGTAACCTGTAATTAATTCAGCTGATGCCATCATAACTGCGTTACGCAATGTTCAGAATGCAAAAGAGACTTCCCAGTGCATGCCATGGGTCTCCTACTGGCAGGCACTCAAGTATGCACCGATCAGATTGAACCGGAAAAAATTCAGAATTTGCTTAATAGCTTAAACTAAAACCACAACTTGCATGCTTTACAAATCATTAAAGAGTGGGGAAGGTATGCAGCAGAAAATTTGAGATGCCCCGAGGCAGAATGAGGCAACATTTTGACTTTAAATTCAGCATGAAACACAAGAGAGCTGCAACAGGATTCAGTAGACCGGTCTTGGGCATGCTCTTTGTTGGGAACATTATTCCGTGCACATGAAAGGCAGAAAGATGAAGCCAAAAGAAGACATTTAAGGAGGATTGCATTTCCTGATGTATTGTTTGGGTTTCTAAAGCTGTCTTTAAAGTTGAAATCAGAAGCCTAAAGACGTAAAACTGTCTAAACTTTCACTTTACACACTCCGCCGGTCAAATCGTGCCTTGAAATTGCATCAGAACTCTTGAGGCATTCGGTTGTAGGTTTAAAAACTGTGAGCACTTCAGGTGACCTTCAGGGGGTCGTCTGCTTCTCTCAGAGTTGTTAACCAGCCGCCGTAAATCAAAAAATTACACCTCTAGTTTAGAGTGCGAGGGCCCTGTAGTTAAAGGGCCGGTTTGGGGCTGGTGATACAGCTGAGCACAACACCTGGAATCCCTCAGCAGCACCAATGAGCTCTGATGAAAAACAAATGTCAGCACCCCCCCTCCTCTCTGCAAGCCCTGCAGCATGCAGGACCGGGCTGTGTTTACTCTGGCCGGGATGAAGTATTGGCTACTGCCAGATCCACTGCCAGCACACTGACTCCTGACCCATATTGTGGGGGTCAGGAAAGTTCATGAAGCTTTGTGAATAATATATCACCTCTTATATCAAAATAGCTTCTACCACCAGCAATATTACCAATGATTAAATAACAGTAGCTGTCATCATGAACCATTTTAGGTAGTAGGCTAGTTTAAGCTCTGGATAAGCCTATCCTACTACAACCTATGGTCAATTGCTGAAACTTGTTCAAAATACTGTATATATGTGATAATATTTGTATGAGAAAAAAATATTTAATTCAATTTCAAAATGTAGGATTTACTCTTTAACTAACTTTTACTTTGAAGGGTATTTCGGTATTGCATTTTAAATTATGACACAAATATCAACAATAGTGTGTTTTTTCTGTCTTTAATTGAGAGCTTAAAATAATTGGTCGGCCAATTGTAAAATAAATCACTTAATTGTACTGGCAACTTTAAGTGCCAGGAATTAGATGGTACCGTCCGTCAGCTTTCCAAATAAAGCTCAACTTCATACACTTATAATTGCTGTTTTCACGTGTAATAGAGCTCTTTCTTTTAAATTATCAGGCACATATACCAGCACAGTCAAATAAACTTTCCCTACATTCCTTGCGCCGGTCAGTTACTGTCATTCAGTAGCAGTTTCTCATGACTGTCCTCTTCTACTTTGCGCACGGCTCAATGAATGGATGAACAGCGGAGCAACACACAGCTAAGACAGGCTACTACCTACCCTGGAGATGGTTAACGGTGTGCTGAAATCCCGTCCTCCCACCAGTCGAAAACCCCAAGGAGAGGGTCCCTTTAGTGTCACGGTTTGGGGCATGTTTGGCATTAAGTCTGCGAGAGGGAAACGAACAGTTGACAGGCAGTAGACAGAGCCGGAAAGTGTCCGCGGATCCTCGATATATGAAAAAACACAACGTGAAGTAGCAATGAGTCCTCCGCCTAGCTGCTAGGCAACGCTGTCCCGTCTGTGAAAACTTTCCTCCCCTCTTGATTCAAGTTTAAATAAGGAAGCCGCCTGTGACGTAGAATGACGGGTTGTCCTGCCCGCCTTTACACGGTCTGTGCAGAGAGGAAGGGGGCGGGGCAGCGCCGGGGGAGACCTAGCTTACTCTGTACCGTGACAAGTCAAATATGAGGAAAAAATGTAGTAAATTCATTTTTTAGTTCCTCTTCAAGCAATTTAACTCTTGTTGTATCATCAATGAACATAGCCCTACAGGTAAGGCTTTCATCATTAGTGCTTCCTTTGTTAATTAGCTAGTAGCCTGTAGGCTAGAGCATTTACTGTTTTAATAGCCTTAAATTTCTGTACAGTAATCAAAGTTTATTCACATATATTTAAAGACAATTTAACTTTACCAGTTTAACTTCAAAATGAAAAAACAAGCAACATTTATGTTTAAAAGAAAAGCTATCAGCTACATAGGCAGCACCAGACAACATAATATCTAGCTATGTAGCTTATTCGTTTTTATATTAAAACCTGTTATTCATCAATGGTCAAACTGCTTTTACCCGTGATGAATAGGCTACAGCAGTGGTGCACTCAGGAGGGGAGCGGGGGTGCAACCAAGTTTGAAAAAATGCCCTCATGGATGCCCCTGTAGAAAAATGATAACGTGCCCTCTCAGGTGCCCTTCCAATGGATAAAATTTGATTGCATGCCCTTCTATGGAAAAATGAGCCTACATTAGAATATAAGATAGCCTCTGCACCTACTACTGCACCTGTGAGACAATGTACCCTCGTGGCATCTTGGCATGCCTGTGAGAAAAGGTCCGTGTTGTTTCACATCATAACTTTCTGCGCACTGGGGCCCCATGGCATACAGCTGGTGTCCTTTCTTTTTTCTTTATGTTTTGCCCCCGCCCCTAAAACAGCCTGAGTACACCACCGGGCTACTGTGTATTAGTCGGTATTTTAATGTACTTAACAAACCATTTATCTTAAGCTTTTCTCATGTTAATCATACCATCAACATTTCCTAATGTCTAATAACCTTTAATGGGCTACATTTATATTTCTAAGTTATAGGGAATGTCTGTGCTTTTGGTCTGAGACTTCTAACACTTTCAATGCTATTGTAAATATGCTTATTTTTAGAAGGTATGTTTACCCCCATCAGTGTTAGCATGCTAGTATTTGGCAATTAGCACTTTTTAGGAAGTACAGCTGAGGCTGATTGAAATGTCATAAATTTTACAGATATTAAAGAAAAGATTGGACAATAAAATCTTCGACCTCATGATGCTACCAGATGGAAAGTTGGACTCACTAAACTTGTTACAGTTTGTCCTGTGGAGGATATTAAATATCTGTACTAAATTTCACGGCAGTCTGTTCAACAGTTGTCGAGACATTTCTAATAGCGTGACTAAAAGAAATTAAACCATAAAGGGGCTCACTGCTGGCTTTTGGGGCTTGAAGGATAATCTGGACATGCACTTAAAACGAACACCGGTCAAATTCTCGCTGATCCAGGTCTTAAGCGAAAACCTGCAAGGCCTGAGTATCGTCTTCAGCAATAAAGATGTTGTGTTGTCATTTGAACGCCTCACTGGCAGAAGTAACCTCTCCCATTTGTCAGTGGATATCCTACTATCCTCTCTGCTGTACTTTTTGATTCCCTCATTTCCCCTGCCATTTACAAAGTGAGTCACTGAGCTCGAGTACAGTTTTTCTACTGAAGAGGGGATGATCTCATAGACATTCCTGGGATCTGTCTTTTAGACAACTGCAGGCATGTGGAGCTCTGTCTGAAGGTCTGAGTCAGTTCTAGTCAGACGGTGACCTATCCCTGTCACTGTGTGAAAACAGTGGCGCTGGTGTCAAACCCACTGCATCTAAACAACAGATGTCCTCATCAGTGCGTCATGAGGACAATGTTTTAGAAATCTTCCTCACCAGAAGAAACAGATAAAAAACATTTAAAAGGAATAGAAACACTGACTGCCAATTAAAATTCCAATCCAAGTTAGGCCTCTGAATAAGCTATTGTTTAATGCTGAAAAAAAACGTATTAAAGGCTCATACAATGTATTATTAGGCAGCAAATTACAGATTAAAAAGAAACATCAATTGTCTCGGTGGCATACTGATGGGGTTTCTTATTGTTTTTTCCTCACTGATGTCCTCTTTAAAGAGAATAATATCAAATCTCATACTAAAACTAGAATGAACCCTGCCTTCAAAATAAGAAAACTCACTAAAGTGTGTTGGATTCTTCTCAGTCCTCGTGTCTTTGAGGATATCCACAAACCCATATAATTCTAGTTGTTTCATTACACACCTGACAGCAGTATCAGGTCATCTAAACAATTTTCCTTAGCTGCCGACACAACTGTAGCGCACAGTGTTTGATAGATTGTCACTCATTATTGTTGAAAATCACATTGTTAAAGTTGTAATCTCGAAGATCTCAGTTTGGCTCCACGGTTGGCTCTGTAGTCATCGATCTTTTCTTTGTTTGTTCAGACATAGTAGATTACTGTTTACTCACAACACTTTTGCAGAGACCGGAAAAGCAGCCGCTTAGCTCCGCCTACCCTCTCTGGCAGACCAACCACTGCTGGGTGATGGAAAACACGTCACTAACTGGGCACTGCTCGTCATTTTTTCCGCAAATGTCGCACCAGACACCCAGTCTGTAATACTGCAAATGCAAAGGCTTTCATCAGTGGGCCATAGGCTCAATCACCATTGTGTTACCTCATTCAGCGATAGAAAGTGACTTAACAGACATTTAAGATTATTACTTTAATATGATCAAATCAGCGTACTTAAACCTAGAAACCCCCTTCTAAGATTTTGGATACTTAAAACCACAAAAGAACTGTTACAACTTCCTGTATTTCTTCCATTATCCCATCATACATCCCAACCTTTTTTACCCGTCATATTATCAAGACAAATGTCAGGGAGAACATTTCGTACGGCCAGTAATCACGTTTTAGACAGTGTCACTAAACAGTATTTACAGACTGCTTCTCTACCTGTTATCCCTGGTACATCAAAGGATGACTAACCAAAGAACAAGAAAGGATGAGAGGGCTGCAGTCTGCACGGGAGATTTATTGAGCAGATGAACGGGCTGACATTTCGGATATGCGTCTTCTTCAAAGCCTTCTATCTATAAATCTGAGTCAAACTACAGAGAGCTCCCATCTCTCTGTTCTTCTTCCCCGGATGGTCGTCATACGAAATAACCTTGGCTTGGAAGTCCTTTAAAATCCCTACAAATCTATTTACTCTGATTTTTGCCTCTGTGTTATGAGCTAAGAAGAACCTGAGGGGAAACAGGTAAGACAAGCGATGTTGTAATCATGAGCTGTCCGCCTCCGTCTGGGCTGTCTCTGCTGTCTGGGAGATGATGTCATCTAAACTGTTGCACAAATGTTGATTTCTCAGCCCTCTCACTGGCAGTCAATGGAGACTAATAATTATTAATGTCGTCAGACCGTATGTAATCTCCAATAAATTCGTTCTAATGAAGAGATCAAGACACAAATGTATTTTTAATAGAATATTATGAGCTTTTGAACAGTTTTCATTGGTTTAAAAGTCTTTCAAATCTTTGAATACAATGCTACAACAGATGCTGGTGTGCAAACCTCACCAATTACATACTTGGTATGGGCACAATAAAACAAAATAATAACAATATTAATTGTATTTATGAGAGAAGAAAAACCTCAAAACATGTGACTCAAGATGGCAGCGCCCCTCACAGGGGCTATTTTGGCATCAATTTCGTACAATGAGAGCAGATGGAGACGCGTCTTCCATCTATACATACAGTCATTGGTATCGACCAGCCCACAGAAAATAATACCACTACCCAGCAGTTTCTGTGGGTTCGAGCCTCTTTAAGCTCATTGTTTTGGTTTATAGTGCAGCAGGTCCATTGTTTGGCTCAATCTTACATCTTTATTAACACTGTTTGCAACAGAAACTGGCGTCTGTTTTCAATGAAAAAGTGAGAATAAACCCACTGTGTGTAATCTGCGAAGCATTAAATGGAAGACTGTCAAAGTTAGTAACTAGTTTGTGTAGAAAGTTCCCAAGGAGTTGGTGGAGACCAAAACAGAGCTAACTTAAGAGCATATATTTGATTTCAATTTGTCACATGGACAGTAGCAGGACTCTAAATCAATTCTAATTAAGCTCTATTAACACTTTTGATACAACACACCAATAATATGTCAGTGTTGTATGCAATTCCATCCATCCCTCCATCCATTACCGATACTGCTTATCCTTTTCAGGGTTGGGGGGGATGGAGTCTATCCAAGCTGTCATTGGGCGAGAGGTGGGGTACACTCTAGATAGGTCGCCAGTCAATCACAGGGCTGACACATAGAGACAGACAACCATTCACTCTCACATTCACACCTACCAGCAATTTAGAGTCACCAATGAAACAAACGAGCATGTCTTTGGACTGTGGGAGGAAATCGGAGTACTAGAAGCTAGAGTTGGATTCCAACTAGGAACCTTCTAGCTGTGAGCCGACAGCACGAACCACTGCACCACCGTGCAGCCCTTTTGTTTTTATTTTTATAAAACCAGACTTAGCCACTATCTTCTTCCATCTGTAGTCCCCGGGCAGGTGAACAGAGCTGTCCCCAATCAACCACCACCAATAACGTATGAATGGTAGGTTTTTATTAAAACCCCACATTTATCATTTTAATACCAGAATCTCCTTAGGTGCATGGTTCAGAATTACTACCAGAGTTTTGAGTGAAATCCAGTAGTCGGCTGCAGGCAGATCTAACAGCAGATGTAGCTCCTGATTGCTAACATCTTTGCTGTATTAACAAAAGACACAGCTTCTTTACTCAGTCTTCCTGCACACACGACATTTGGTAGCTTAATGTCTCCTGCACTGAAAGTGGTTCGTTCTCTGTAATGACAGAGGCTGGAAACAATGGTGCCACTGACAGCACTTTGCCTGGAGCGCCCCATGGGGGAATCACATAGTTTGAGGGAATTTACGAAGCTAAATTTATGTGGTTTCAATATCGCTGAGTCAGAAATGAAAGACAGATGAATCCGTAGCAGAAGGCAACCACAGGCCCAAAGCTATCTCATAATAATGCCTCAGACTTAAACAGTTAACATCAGCAGGATTATGTAATTATATGTGATTGAAAAAGAACAGTTGATACCAGAGGAAATACTTAACTTTACCGCTCCACTTCCTGTTTCTTAATCAGAATTTGAATCCCTAAATGTCCCAGCGAAGCAGCTAAAGGGTAACTGTTTAAATGTGTTTGGACTGAACAGCTCCTACAATATGATCCTCTATCACTTTTAAACAGTCATCCATCATCGGACTTGTAATTGAAAGGCTACGTTTCCTGACCACACACTGAGACACACATGCACACTGACCAGATGCTAGCAATGAATATTTAATGTGGTGCTGAAGCGTTTCTGTTGGTGGAACAACACACAGATGTGCAATGGATCTTAAAGTACAGACCATTAATATGAGATACAGATCACTTACTGTTGATGTAGCAGGCTGACATGAAAGTAAGAAAGGCTTTAGTTAGACCCTTGTTAAATTATACTGTTGTATGGTTCTTATGGTTTTTGCAAATAGGTTGACACGTGTTCTAATGGTGTTAGCTTGTGTCTTAAACATGTTATAATGTAGTATTTGCTCTCCGTCATCTCATCAGGGGCCCGGCAGTCCAGTTTGGAGATGTGGCAGAGCTGTTTACATTATGTGTGCAGTATATTTAACATTTTAGACATGTCGGCGACACGCTAGAGTGACTTAAATTGCAAAGATACAGCATGAAAGAACAAGCACAGTAATGTGTCTTTGTAGCCTACTGACGAGAGTTGTTCTGCCGTCAGGTGATGCTCCATAAGAACAAGTTTAAATTCATCATGTGCCCTTTTAGTTTCCAACGCATTTATGACTTTTATCTGTTGGAAGGAAATAGATAGGAAAAAGTAGTGTGGTGAGACAACACTGTTCATTTCTTGTTTCTTACTTGTTTCCTAGTCGATGTTGGTTTCTCCCAACCACGTTGTACACTACCTTAACAGTGTGGTTAGTAACGTAGCTATGACGCCCCTGGAAAAAGCCACTGTCAGTCAAAGCTGGTGTTCTCTGTAATCGATAGAAGCAATAATATTTTAAATTTGGCGGCAAAGCTGTTGAGAAAGTTGTACAAACAGCTCGTGGTTTCGCCCATTCTACATTCCTACAACACCCAGCGTGCATTGCGCCCCTCCCTCTGAAAGAAACTATGACGAGAATATACTGGTGGATCGTCTAGAAAAACTCTTATTTGTCTGGGAGGGAAAACAGGAGAGCAGGCAGCGTTTCAAGGCACCTCACGGAACAAATTATTACATTTTACGGTATGTAAACACTGCAGACATGGGAGGCAACGTCTTAGATTGTGTAGATACAAAGTGTCGTTTAACAAGCTCCCTGGCCTCATGTAGATGACGCGTTCTACGTAGTCTGGCGGAGGTTTTCCAGGGCCCATTGGAGAAGTGGATAGCCTCCTCCAAAGGTACAGAGTGAAATTGCATTTTTTCCCCTACCATAATGGCCTTAGCTCCCCATAAAAGCATGATAGGACTGAGGTTGAAAATCGGTGAACTGGCCCTTTAACTTAACTTTTTGCCCTATGTAAAGTGGGTTGATCAGTGGTAAAAGGCCCAGAAGCCGAACTACCCCAGCTATCTTAGCTCAGTATTCTCAGTCCGGCTGTCATGGCAGAGACCTAAGACCGACAGACAAGGACAAGATAAAGTCTTGGATTGGCTTTTAGTCATTGGCGCAAGAGTGAATTGCACTCTGAAACCAGACCTTCCAAATTGTTTCTCCGAAAACCAGTGATTTCAACCCAAAACAGGATCTTCCCATAAACCTAACCAAGTCATGTTTGTGTCTAAACTGAACTATACCACAACTACAATGTTGTGAGATAATAAAAACTGCCTTTGATTTGGAAGGCCCTGAAAAATGTCTTCCTGCTGATACAACTGTAACAACAAAAAACACGTCTGTGTGTTAAAGGCCAGAGACGAACAAGATATGTATTGTAAGATTTGGAAGTTGTTGCTTTTCATACATTATCCTCTATCCTAACCACTTTATGACAGCTGTGCAATGAAACAGTTTGCAGGTCACATTATCCATCTTAATGATCCTTAATTGTGTCATGAGTGCCACTTGTGGTCATATCTCATGTTGTCTTATTTGATTTAATCTTCCTTATTTCCCCATGCTCTTCGCCTCTCCTCTCTCTCTCGTTAGTACACACACTTTCTCTTTCTAATTCCCTCTCTCACACAGAGCATGTAATTAAGTTCACCGCGATGAGTCATCCAACCATTTCCACCAAACCATCCACTGAAACCTAAACAAGCTATAGATAACTTCACCCGCAGAAAAACCCTAATTGACACCAAGAAGCCTCATTACATCAGAGGGAGGCAATCTGACGCTGCGAGTGAAGTTTGAACCAGCTGTGTGCCCGTTCTGTACTCATGTAAACAATCGATGGTACAAGAGCAAGATTAAAAGAGACCCACAGGAGTAGGCATGAGTCAGTCAGCTAGCAGGAATTGGTCGTGTGTGACTTGTGCAGGATTCATGTTACAGACTAAAACAAGAATCAAGTAAATTGGTAGCATGGACTGAACCAGCGCTAGTGGAGGTACAGAACATTTAAGTTAATGTAAAATGATTCCAGGCCTTGAGTTTCGCTTATGAATCATCTGATCTGGACTCAGATCTAATTAACTCATTACCAAAAGCCCCACACACAGATACTACACCAGATCAACACTGTAACAATGCACTCTTTGTCCTGATGTGCTGGATGATTCCGACCTGGGAAAGACACACAAATGTTTCCCACGTGTACACATGCAAGCTGCTGACAGCCGCACATTGACTGCTTTGTTTGTGTTTACTGTAAATGTACCATACAGCAGAGGTGAGGGCCACCACCATTCATGCCAGCTGGCACTTTGACTATGACTGCCTGTCTATATCCATATTTGGCATGTTGATATAATATAACCTACATACTAATGCAATGTAAATATACTTATTACTTTCAGTTTGTGAATCATGAACAGCAAATCCTAATTACCTTAAAGGGCCAGTTTGCCGATTTTCAACCTCAGTCCTACCATGCTTGTGACGATACCCTCCCAGTCTGTCTGCCTGTAGTGTTTGCTTGTTTATTTCAGGTACTGGGAGTTGCCATTTAGGTGGAGCTGGGACGTTAGCTGATCCTGCCCACCTGAGCTGGGCCTCCACAAAGGCATAAAGGCCTGCCTTCTTAGAAGCTCGCGCTCTCTTGGTTATTTGCTAGTTTAGTGTTTCTTTAAGGGATAGTTTTACACAGATTTGATTGCTCTGGTATATTCAGGGAGAAAGATTAGTCATTTTACAGACTTATTCCAGTATGTGTTGTTCTCATTGACTTTGGTCTGAAATTATGGGAAGTGAATGCCATTATGGTAGAAAAAAATGCAATTTCGCACTGTGCCTTTGGAGGACGCTATCCTCTTCTCCAATGGGCCCTGGAAAACCTCCGCCAGACTACGTAAAACGCATCATCTGGTGGAGGCCAGAGAGCTTGCTAAACTACACTTCCTCAATCTAGGACGCCCGCCTCCGATGTCATGTCCCGTTTAAAATCGTCAGGTTTGAAATGTAGACTGCAGACTCGTCATATTTCGGATTCTGTACCGCTCTGATCCATTGCCTGCAGCGTAACGGTGGTATTTCACTCCAGCGTCTATCGCTGAGCCGTTCCTCGCAAAGGGAGGGGCGCAATGCACGCTGGGTGTTGTAGGAATGTAGAATGGGCAAATCCGCGAGCTGCAACTTTCTCCACAGCTATGGCGCCAATTTCAAGTATTATTGCTTCTATCGATTACAGAGAACACCAGCTTTGACTGACAGTGGCTTTTTCCAGGGGCGAATTGCTCCTTTAATTCAAATTAATGACCCAACTGTCTGTTAAACCAACGTGTCATTACTGCAGTTGGATGTCTGTTTTACTGTTTACCTATCCTGAAATGTTAATAAGGCTTGTCCACATATTTTAAACCTCGACCTGTAAACCAAACCATATGGACATATCACTGCAGGGGTGTTAGGGTTTATTATGGTGAGCTGAATCTTTGAGTGTACATCGAATGCTGTACTTTAACCTACAAATGTAGTGCAACTTTCACTTCTTCCAAAACTGCTTACTGTACTGGTTATTCTGTGAGGTGTAGCTGCCTTGGTAGTAAAAGGGTCTTAAGGGATTTAACAAGCTCGATGCTGTGTGATCCCTCTGTTTGTTAATCGTAGTAATACTGGAAACTTTGTTGGTTCTGGTAATGTTACAAAGCTCAATCTGTAGCTTTGTACTGGGGATTTTATCTGCCTGTGAAACTTAGTGATCTCTAAATAAGCACACAGTGTTTACCTTGAAACAAAGACAATATACAAAAAGAGCACTGTTTGTTTCTGGTGTGAGAAAGTGTGATCTCTGGCATGCATTCTTTCAAATCGACGTAAGTGTTTGCCTTGTGTTAAAGGATGAGCACAAACCAACAAACATCAGTGACTCCGAGGCCTCACACGAGGAACAGGTGCTGGGAAGCAGAGCGAAAGCATTGCACACATCATAAACTGAAGGGGGAAGTCCCTGACAGGCGAGTTCGTCAGAGTTCATTCCAGCAGTACGAAGCGAGACAAAAAGGGGTTCAAAGCAGGAAGATCAAAATATAAAGTTTATTGAGTAAGCATAGCATATGGACAACATCTAAGCTGAAATTACATCCAGACTAAGCTGTCTATGTTTGCAAATGCATCTTTTCCCCCAGAATTTCAGCCCTGATTGCTGGTTATGTAGTGTTTATGGGCCATGACCATTAGTAGCTCAGTCTGTAGGGACTTGGCTTGGGGAACCAGAGGGTGGCCATTCAAGACCTGGTACAGACCAAGCATGGAATTGGGGCTGGTAGCTGAAGAGGTGCCAGTTCCTTTCCTGTGCACTGTCAAAGTGCCCTTGAGCAATGTCCATGTGCATCTCTCCATAATGCATGTCCATAGGGTCTTGTTTGTGTGTGTATTTCGGGCCTATGTGCGTTGCAGCATGTTTGTAAAAACAGAGTGAAAAGATTGAATTCCCCCTCTGGGAGTAAAGTATAACTTCTTCTTCTTCAGTACATTATGTTTTAAACCTGTTTTTAAATTAGCATCCATAATGTTAATGGGAATTACAGATGCACCTTGCTAACAAAGCTAGCTTGCTATCTCTAGCTAATTACAAAGCATTTGCTAACCCTCCTCCAATTCCAAAACCTTAGGCTTCAGAACAGTTTGAGGTTACAGCAGCTAGGGACACGTATTGCACATTCTATACTTTATTGTGATGATTCTTAGCTGAACTCAATCATTGGTTGGATTCATGTCAGGTGTCTTTTGTTTGTTGTATCCTTCCTTTTCCCCCCATTTGTTTCTTATTTCCTATTTCTATTTGTTTCCTTTGTATTTTAATTCCTTTCCTTGGTATTTCCTCTTAAGTTGGAATATCTAAGTTGCAATGCACTGGTTTGGCAGATCCCATAACAGGGCCACCCAAAGCTAATATATCTGGTGATCACGACAACTGGGTCAGTGTTTTATTTGTTGTATTTGTTTTGGAGACTCTTTGACATATTTTACGGCCTTTTTCTTAACTGCTGGCTTGTGAATTTTAATTTTAATTGGTCCCTAAGAACAACTTCATTTTGAAGTGTGCTGTTTTAAAAAAACTGAGTGACCACAGAAATCAGGAAGGAACACAAAATAATGACGATTTGGTCAGCTAGCTATGTCGATCTCAGTCCCAGCAGATGTTTGCTGTAAAGGAAATGTTTGTTCTTTGCAAACTAAAAGGAAAGTGATGTTTCACTGTGGACAAAACGCTTTACTGAAATGAGCTGGAAACACTAGCATTGATGCAAGTTTTTCAGGACAAAGTTGGTTTTAAGTTTTTGATGGCTTCATGTAGACGTAGTGTCGCCAGTGTCATAGCCAAAGGTAAGATAACTTTGGCCCATATATCACGTTATTATTGTGTTAAGTTTTGGGAGCTATTAAACTTGTTCATCGAGTTGTAATTTAAGTCAAGCGTGCTCTTTAAAACACACTTCATCATCAGCCAGTTTACTGTTTTTGAGCTTAGTTGCCAACTCAGCAAACTAAGAACTTTCCCTCAGTGTAACTACCATGAGACTTTAAATGCACACACACACACACACACACACACACACACACACACTCCTGCACTTAAGGAACAAACATAATGCAATGTGTTGGAATCAAGAGTTTTGTCGGACAGGTCTGGTCTTGAATTTGTGACAAGCAATTATACGGTAGGCTTAACAACAAGACCAGGTGGGAGGAGGAAAAAACTTTCACAGGGACAGGTCTGCTGCGCACACGCACACACACACACACACACACACACACACACACACAGACAAAGACCTTGTGTTACCCAGGAGGCACAAACATAAAAGCAATGGCCAGCTACTTAAAACAAGTTCTATTCCCCTGAAGACAATACTATAATAGTTCTGGCAGCATTATTCTCACAGCTTAAAAGCAACTAACTGTGCGTTCACACCGAACGCAAAGTGAGTATTCGCTTCACGTTACTCGCGCGACTTTGCTTTCGCTACACCATGTGATGTTAATTCGTTGAGGAAGTTAATTTTTTTCAACTCACGGGAATTCGTGTCCCGATCATTCGCGCCGCCCGATGCAAATTCGCATCTACTCGCATTTGGTGTGAACGCACAGTAAGTCATGCATCCTTTATACCAATATAAATTTGATTTTGTTAATCAAAACAAACTAGCCTGAGTTTAAAACAGTGACCTACCATTATGATATATCCAAGTCCTCTTGGTTCGTTTGTGTGTGTAAGCAAAGGATGACAAGAACATTTAGATACAGATTTGATCGGATCGATTCATTTGATAAACATCGTTAAGCAACAACAATAGACTAAATGTTTTGCAGATGCAAAAGTATGCCAATATTTTTGTCTCCGATTGTTAATGAATAATGTAAATCAGACCTGACTATCACTGTACCATCAGATTTTCAAAACTGTGATATCAACATTCACACATACAAATTAAAAGCACGGTGTTTCTAAGAGCTGTTTTGTAGCAGTTGGTTGGTGGACGTTTGCCCACATCTGTGTCTGAAACTGGTTTAACCTTCTTGGGCCTGTAGAGGAAACCAGATGGATGTACGAGCATTAAGGATCAGAGATTTCCTCGATTAGGAGGACTGGAACATGGGATAAATTACAGCTACTGGTCAGCAGCTGCTTTTAAAGATCGTCCTCCACCCCGCACACACACACACTGAAAAGGAGACAACACACACTGATGAGCAGAGCAATAAAAACAGAGAGTCCACAGTTAGATTAGAGTGTAATGACACAGGTAAGAAGTTCTGACCTCTCAGACGGATGAAACAAGTCAAAACTAAAAATGTGTATCTAAATATGTCTGTATAAACAATTTATATTTTCCCCTATCCCTACAGCTGCCCCTCTCTTCCTCCCTTCATCCTCTCTAAATACTTCAGTCCAGCCCTTTACAGGAATGTCAAACAGCACTGGTGAGAGAGACAGACATAAAAGGGACCAGCAAACACACACACACATGCACCCCCACCTACTCACACAGACTTGTACAGCCACCCACTCACACAGTCAGGAAATTACCCGGTGTCTGGCTTTTGTTTCATTTCATTTCTTGAAAGCTTGTTTACCTGTCTCCCTCTCTTTGCACCAAAACCAAGCCGCAGTGCGCACAGTTAACCCCTCAAACAGCATGTTAGACACAACTTGTAGTGTAATCAAGTGCTTATGGTGGAAAGAATCTGTACAGTGTGGTCTGTTGCAGGAATGACGAGGGATGTCTTTCATGTGCAGTTCCTTCATTTTCTTGCTTAATTATGTGTAAATTAATTAAATTAATTGTGATAAGTCCCACAAAGAAATTCAAGATTGATGCTTAATGTAACTTTTTTTCTCTTCTTGTGTTGTTCATAAGTTAAAGTGATAATCTGGAAGATTTTTGTTTAAATAAATGTCTCTTAAGTCACTATCTACCACCGAATGAGGTAACACAATGGTGATTGAGCCTATGGCCCACTGATGAAAGCCTTTGCATTTGCAGTGTTATGGACTTGGTGTCGGCGACTTTCGTGGAATATATCCCAAGCGGCGCCCAGTTAGTGACGCGTTTTCCATCACCCAGCAGTGGTTGGTCTGCCAGAGAGGGTAGGCGGAGCTAAGCGGCTGCTTAGTGTTGCGAGTAAACAGTAATCTACTATGGCTGAACAAACAAAGAAAAGATCGATGACTACAGATACAACTTCAAAAATAAGTGAAAATCCAAAGAAAAAGAAAAAAATGGACGCTCAGATGAAGACAAACAGGCTAAAAAGGAAAGAGACCGTCATAGCCAACCGTGGACGTCACACATGCGACACAGTATGGATATCTGGCAAGTGTGCTCCCGCAATTACTGACTATCAGCATAGGTGCCGCCAAAGAGAACAAAGCCGAGATCTTCCAGATTACAACGTTAACTTAAAGGTTTAACTTTTGCAGTATAAAGTGCTGTTGTATATATGAGCTATCATTTGTCATCACATCTAACCTTGTACACTCTACAATCAAGGATCAATACGGTGTTCTTGCTGTCCTCTGGTACCACTGAAATAGTTTTCTTACATGGAAGTTTTATTTATTGTTTACTATATTTATAGAATAAAATCATCAATAAATAAATCAATACATTGCTTACTAGTACAGATATTCATCTATCAGAAAAATAAATAAATACAACAACATAGAGGCCTATATGAGGTATTTGAGGCTCTTAACAAGAAAAATAAATCAATTCAATAGCACAACTCCAACTATTATTTCTCTGCTCCAAAATGGGTTTGGAATAAATCCATTTTTGGAAAATTCACTGTCTACAACTTTCCTTTCATTGTGCCAAAAAATGTGTTTTTAAGCTGCAATTACTGTGTGATGAATCCAATTAGAACCATCAAGGTCTTTAACCCCAAACTATCCAGACACAATGAAAAGCAGATTGACTTCTTCCCCTTATCTGCTCAATATTTCCAGCTTTGAATTCCCAAGTCACTTCACAGACAGCGTGTGTGTGTGTGTGTGTGTGTGTGTGTGTGTGTGTGTGTGTGTGTGTGTGTGTGTGTGTGTGTGTGTGTGTGTGTGAGCTGAACGATTCTGAGACATCTCTGAAGAATGCTCTCAGAACCTGTTTACGGCCTCTCGGGGGCTTCAGTGGCTTTAGGGGGGACTAACAGAGGCCGAGCTTAACCTTCTCTTCATGATGACTTCCAGACTATCGCGTGCTGCTTCTCTTTCATGCTGCGTTCTCTCGTCAGGGTCCATCATCGAGTTTATTCCTCTTTGAAACAAACTTTTTATGGCGGGGATTTAGGGTTTGACTGATTTATATCTCAGTGAAAACTACTGGCCCAAACTGAGACATTCAAACAGCTTTTATTGGGGACATTATTTGCTTCCATGGTTGATCAACAAAACAGGAATCCATGCTGGATTTAAATAGTTCAGTTTTATGGCATCAAAAGTGGACATAAGGTTTGAATCTGAATCCTTCTTTTCATCCATCTGTGTTTCTATTCCAATTAAATTGTCAAAAACTGAAAAAGCATGTGTATTTCCATTTTTTATAGGTCTTGTACCTGTTGGTAAGCTTCACAAAGTATTAGGAATACTTTTCTGAAAGCATTTCTGATTCTGGGTTTAACTACAGTGTAAGTGAGCCAAATTATGCAATACATTTCATGAACCCATGAAATGAATATAGTCGCACAGCAGCTACATATGTTTAATGATGGTCATGAATCTCCATCTGCTTTCATCGTCCAAAATTGAAGCCAAAATACCCCCTGTGACGGCCGCTGCCATCTTGCCATGGTGATGTCATTTGGAGCCAGAGCTGCGCAGTAGAGATCAGTGGGTGGAGCTGCTATAGCCACTTCCGCTAACCAAGACACACATTTAACTTACCAAAAATAGCTGGCAAGGATCCTGCACGTCGGTGTCTCACAGCAGAACAGCTTCTTGTGTTGGTCTGAAGCAGACGTTCACAGATATGTAAACTTCAATGACTGTAGTGATTGTTTTAGTTACGTCTCCTCTCACTGTTCCTCCTCTACTCTGCTAATCTGGAACAGATCGGCTGCAGGAGCCGTATTTGTCAACAGGGCTGTCAATCATCCTTTTTACAGCATCAAATTAAAACTAAACTTGTCAGAAAAATTAACACTTGGACGTAGATCAGCCTGATAAGAAGTAACTATAATGACAGAAACCATGTTTGAGAAACATTTATTTGATGTTGAGATTTTGTAGTTTGACTCATGTCCCACCTGTTAACATAGAGGAGGCGGGCTTCATGACCTATACTGCAGCCAGTCAGCAGGGGGCGCTCAAAATGTTTTGACTTCACTTTTAGGGAGCTGTCATGTGACTCTTTTTATACAGTCTATGGTTTAAACCCAGCGTTAGCATAGTCCGCGGATTAAAATGAACATTTGTGTTTGACTATTGACTGCTGAAGGTGTTGATTGTCGACCGCAACTGTCAACTTGCAGGCTGATGATGATCTATGTTTGGGGCAATTGCTGTGTGCTGCCAGGGGGAGTGAAGTCCAGTTATAAAATGGCACTAGCACTAAACATTTAATAGCACTCTTTTAGTACAGCATTCATAGCTTTTAGAACAAATAGGGGCATCGCAGCTAAGGTTGCATTTTGTAACTTTTTTTCAAGATTGTTTCACGGACACTTTATCACTCTCAATTTTGATATCATATATACAGTTTTACCATTTCCAGCCAAGTTTCCAGAGGCTTTAAGAATCTGCAGGATTTGTTTTCCTTAGATTGAATCGGTTAGCAGTTTGGCAACTGTGATCAGAAGCTAAAATGGGTCAGCTGAGTTTGGGTTTTGTGGTGAATCCCCACCTGCCAAGCGTAACATCATTACACCGGCTCCTATTTAAGAAACGAGATAACAAATTAAGGTCAACTCCAGTTAAGTCGGATTTACTGCAATTTAAATTAGTCTAAGTGCAAAAGTGCTTCACAAAAACAAGGACAGAAATAGACTATAAAACAAAATAGGCCACACAGACTGACTGAAATGTTCCGGAAACCTCTCAGTAGCTGACCTTAAACAATCAGGCCACTGTGGGCCCATTATACCGCTGATCAGCTCCTGCTGAGACGTAATCACGTAATTGAATCTCCGCTCGCTCTGCAGAGAAGACCTAACTCGATTACAGGTGCACTAACGTTTGCTATCCGGGGGTTATTTTTGTAGCTACTTCAGATTTAGCTTCTGCTGATGGCAGTGACATCATGTCTGGTCTGGATGTGATTTAAATCTTTGCCTGGAAAAATAAAAAAATTCCAACAGATAGACAAGTTATTTCAGTTTTGCTTTGAAAGGAGTCAGATCTAAAGAAACTACCTGGAATATTATCAACGGACTCCTCACCGTCATATCTGATTGGCACCGCTCCAAGTTTTCTCTTTCTCTTTCTTCTGTGGTTTCAGACGCATGCGGCTTTTGGCCTGAAGTGATCAAGTGTAATTCATATGAAATCTGAGGAAAACCTGAGGATCCGCGCTCCCTCTCTCCCTCCTTTCTCCTTCTCTTGCTGCTGTTGAAGCTCCTCTCTGAAAGCTTGCCATCCTCCCTCGGCTCTGTGATTGCTTCAGCACATGTCTGAGGGAGTGTGTTTTCCTATGCCTCCCTGTGCTGTTACCAGTCAACCAGCCGTTCCAAATGAGAACAAAGTGCTGTGGATGTTGATGTAATTTGACAACCAGCAGCAGCACGACGAAACCCAAGGTCAGGAGAACGATGTTTTTGTGGATTTGGTTGGCTTATAATTCAGACAGCGAAGACGATCTGACCTCCTTCCTCACTGCCAAGCTGTGAGTCAGGTTTGGTGGTGTTGCCTCGTCTCGTACGACTTCATGGTTCTCACATTACAGCAAGATGAACAATAAGGATAAAAATAAAAAGTTAAAAATACAAGGAAGAGTAGAAAAAGCAAGGCAACAAAGCCAAATGGGTCATGGGGAAAGTAAAGGACTCGGCCAGCCAGCGTCTGCTAATCTGCCTTTCTCATTCGCGTCTTTTATTGCTGTGGGAACTACTGAAACAGCAGAGAGGAGCGAGGTTTCCAGTCCTTGTGCGGTATGAAGTCCACAACCAGAGGGAGAGACCTTTTCTTGCCCAAGTGCAGCTCTCTCTTGAGACAAAACCTCCAAGACCCTGTTTGTAAAGCTTCTTGTACTCTGGGCTTTCCCCCTCGAGTGACATTGTCTTGTTTCCGTAATAAACCAACTCGGGGGCCGGAGAGCAGTGTGTGTTGGTTTCAGTTTGTTTCAGATCATAATAGATGATGTATTGGTGGAGGTGACCTTTCGGTGACCCTGGACAGAGAACTCTGACTTCAGTACTGAAGATGAAAGTAAACTCACTAACTTAACGTCATCTATTTCACCCTTTTCTGTTTAATATTATACACATAAGGCTGCAATAGATTATACATTTTCATTATTGATTTATCTATTATTTTGTTGTTATTATCATTAATTGATTAATTGTGGGGCCGTGAGCTAATTTACATCTGTGGTCCCTTAAGTGCCGTTTCACAGGGCTTTTTGTTGTCCAGCCCTAATCTGAGAGGTTTTCAATTTTATATCAGAGGAAATTAAGAAAAGCTGCAAATAGAAAGCTGGTGTAGGAGCCAATTAAGCATGTGTTCATTGTTGTCATATATTGTAAATAGTTTCACGTAAAGATTGCTTGAATTATTTACTTTGACCACTAGGGTTTGTATTGTGCTGAGGTAATTGGTTGGTCACATGATAGGTCATGTGTTTATAGGTCACAGGTGAATGGAAGTTTGAGGGCCCCAAACGTAACTAAACGTAACGTATTCTTGACATCTCTCATTTGGATGCGTGTTAAGACCTTATTTCATACACCTATGCAAATTACTAAAGGTTGGAACATTCAACATTAGACAGTCACTGCAGCTGGAGCCAGTGAAAGCTTGGCATTTTGGCACTAGATCAAGTAATTACAGATGGTTTTATTGTCATCTATTAATGAACTAATCATTTTAGCTTTCCTAGATAACGCTTGCTGAAAGAACACAAGGGGTTAAAAAAATTAATTCACAAAGTGTTCCAAAGGTCAAAGACATCTTTAATTTACCCAAAGTGCAAATTAAACTTCCATTCATTTTCTATAATGCTTATCCTGTTCGGGATCGCGGGGGGGCTAGATCCTATCCCAGCTGTCATTGGGCGAGAGGCGGGGTTACACCCTGGACTGACCGCCAATCAATCACAGGGCTGACACATAGAGACAGACAACCTTTCACGCTCACATTCACACCTATGGGTAATTTGGAGTCACCTATTTACCTAACAGGCATGTCTTTGGGCTGTGGGAGGAAGCCGGAGTACCCGAAGGGAACCCACGCATGAGAACATGCAAACTCCACACAGAAAGGCCAACTACATCTGAACCGGGATTCAAACTAGGAACCTTCTTGCTGAGAGGCGAGAGCACTAACCACTGCACCACCGTGCAGCCCCAACTTAAACTTAAGTATCTTAAATATAATCCATAAAATCATTTAAAATGTGTATTGGTTGGTAAATGATGACATGAAAAGGGAGGCCAATGCATTTTTGCGTTGGACTTACATACAGTAGTTGAAAACATACAACAGAAAAAAAGTGTGTGTTTCAACAACCTAAATATGCCTTGTTTTCTGTCTTTTATTAACAAAAATAATATGATCAAAGTGAGTAATTGCTGAGATTTACTGTATCACACACACACATCATCGAGGGAGGATATGTTCCAAACTCCTGAGCGTCTTTAAGACTAATAACCTCCTCTGGCTGCAGGTCAGGGACGAGCCTCACCCTCGCCTCCTTCCTTCTGTATTTCACAACCATAATAGGCTGTGACCTGTTTGTGCATCTGCCAGAGCTGCCTGCTCTTTCACTAGAAAGAGCTGTGTCAATATTAGTTAAGCCGTAACTCACTGATATGCTGAATGGTTAGATAATGCTTCAGTGACAGGAGCCTTTGGTCAAGTAAGGTGTGTGCAAACAGATACACTTCCGCACAATCACTCACAAACACACGTGCACTTACATGCTTGTACACACAGTAAAAGAAGGGAAAGGCTGAGATAGAAACTGAAATATACACGGTATAGGATAAAGTTTTATTTGTGAATCCAAAAGTTTTGTTTGCTGTTGAGCTGAAGCTCGTGGGCAGGACCTATGCTGAAAGATGTAAGGCAGGCCGTCACCCTGATCGAGACCAATAGAGACGTGTCTTACATCTTTCAGGCTAGGTCCCGCCCACGAGATTCAGCTCAACAGCAAGCAAAACTTTTGGATTCGCAAACGAAACTTTATGATTTGCATTAAAACATTTTTAATCACAATTTTGTTTGATCGCAGTGTCGACAGTTTTGCTTTTAAACTTATTCTGTTTGTTTGCTTAATAAATACACAAAATTAACTCCATGCAATAGCTGTGTCCCAATTCAGGGGCTGCAGCCTTTGAAGGAGGCGGTCTACGGAGGATGCACCATTCCTAGCCTGCTAGACCGTTAAAGCTGAACTGAAATGAGTTCGGTCTATGGAGCATTTCCTGTTTGCATCACCAGCTGTAGCATAGCAAACGTCACGTAACTTAACCTTTTATTTTAAAGATAATTTGTTTCCGACTGAGTTGAAGCCAAAAAGGTTTACATTTAAAAGTTTATTCTTTCGTAAGAGTCCGCCATCTTGTTTGAATTGGAGCGCAATGCTCATATCTCGGGATACGTTGGGCCGTGAAGGATGCACCTGATGGATCCTTCGGATTGGGACACAGCTAATGATGGCATGATAGCTCCCTTCTTCTTCCTTCCTTCCACGGCATGCTGCTGATGCATGACATATGAAGATTATATTGAAGACATAAAAGACAGATTAAAGCAGGATCAGCCCTTTGCAAGTTACCCGATCCAGCTACATTATTTATAGTCAGGTTTAAACTATATTGAATATCATTCTTGGATCATTACATCCGTGTCTGATCTCTTAGAGTGATTACAAGTTTTTCTTACAAACTTCTTAATTTTGTATTGATCATTAGCAGAAGTTTGAAGCCGTTTGTGGTTTCAGTTTGTGTCACTGCAGTCTACACAGAAAGGTGGGGGTGAGAAAAATTGGTGACTCTAAATTTCCCATGAAGCATGAAGACAAACAGACAACCAGTCTCTGTGTGTGTCAGCCCTTTGACAGACCGTCCAGGGCGTAACTCTAACCCAGACGAGCCTCCTGCGCCCCCGAACATGATAAGTGTGAATAGAAAACGTGCGCAGTCACTTCCTGTCAGTTTAGCTGTCAGGACCACACCAATCAAGAAAACTTCACAACACATTCCTGTGATTTCTGAAGGTATCTGGTGTCAAACTCCACCCACTGAGGAGCCAAACCTCCCTAAAACAAACATGAGGGATTACTTCTAAATAGTACTTGACATCAGTTTGGTGTGAACAACACTTTGTCTCTTGTGTCCCGAGGGGGCTCATTCTGTGTGTGCTGACAGACAGCTCATGTAACCCAATCTTCAGGTACTGCAGCCGGCCCTGAGTCACTCTGCGCTGGAGGTAGACTGCAAGAAAAACATGCCTCACAAAAATGATAATGCTTTTTTTGAATCCACAAAAGATTTAAAGATCTTAGGTTGAAATAAACACAGTGTCATGACCTGAGAGAAGAGAAACAAACACACACAGAGCACACACTCATGGGAATACTCCCTCAGACTGCATGGTTTCTCTTTTAGTCTCTTCATACTGCTTCATCATCTGGTTGGAGTGGTTGGTTGTTGTTGTCTTAACTCGCAACAGGGCCACAAAGCAGTCCTTCCAACCAACCCCTATGCTGCAACATTAACTTAATCTTGCACGTTACTTTTCCTGTTTTATTTTGAAGTCTGCTCTCATTTCAGTTCCTGCCCTCATGTGTCTCCTGGGCCCTTGATTATCAGCACCTGTACTCCTCACACACCTGCCCCTGATTATATCATTAGTCACTGGGTTCATATACTGCTTTGTTTTCCCTCCTTATTTGCCAGATTGTCTTTGTTCATCATCACTGCTGTCCAGCTACTTCATACTTATCTATCATTTTTGACTCTGCCTGGACTGACCTCATGTGTATGACTTCCTTTTTGCCAGTAAAGTTGAAGCCCTTTTCAACTTTACCTTGTGGCATGTGTTTCTCTGAGTATCACAGTTATCTGGTGCCATTAAAGCTCCTGTAAGGAGCTTCTGGTTTGTGTTGATTTTGGCGCCCCCTGTGGACAAAGCCGTACCTCTTATCTCTTCGCAGATTTTGTCCTGTAGAAGCTTAAGTGCTGGTTTTTAACAAAAAATATTATCCTGCTTTCTTCAACAGTCATATGTATCACTCCCTTTAAATGTCTTCCCTGGAAAATGTAAACAAAGGCAGCGTGCAGTTAATCACTTCGCCTGACACCTACCCCCCCACCAGCCGTTTCAGTTTCATTAAAAATAACCATGAAGAAATAATCAATCTTGTCGCTGATGGTCTGGTTTGCTTTTGTAGGTCATATAGAGTCATCAGAATTAATTTCATTCTGTTTCATAAAAACTCCTCACAGGAGCTTTAAATGTGCATTCTGAATTATTTTGTTTTGTCTATTTTGCCACAATTTTCCTGCAAATGTGTCCAATCATCCCCCCTACCCCAAAGGAAGACAAGAAAAGATCGATGACTACAGATACAACTTCAAAAATAAGTGAAAATCCAAAGAAAAATAAACTAATTCGACGCTCGGATGAAGGCAAACAGTCTAAAAAGGGAAGCGACCGTCAGCGAGGAAGAGTTACAACCGGAGCAAACCGTGGACGTCACACATGCAACACTGTCTGGATATCTGTCTGGGAAGTGTTCTCCCACAATTCCTGTTTATCACCAAAGGTGCCGCCAAAGACAACAAGACTGAGATCTTCAAGATTACAACTTTAAAAAAAATCTTGGTGCTTTGAGGAACACCTCCCATGTGCACGTCATCATCTACAAATAAAGCAAACTGTTAGAACCTTTAAAAATCCAGAGCCTTTTTTGGTAAGATTACTAAAAAAAACCCACCACAGCTGCAAAATCAGGCATTCTGAGGTCATAAAAATCACTACAGAAGCCTGTAAAAGGTTTCAAATGTCTTTTGCCTGTCTTATTACCTAGTTGAGGTCACTGGACCAGAAACACAGAGAGAACTGTTTTCTCTGTCTTAATTATGGTGTTCAAACTCCAGCGTACAATAAATGCCACAAAGACTTGAGTCACTGTCAGGCCCCTGAGCTTGTCTGATGAGGTTCATTTAAACCGTCTAAAACCCCAAACCTGCTCCGTGTGTGTTCACTTTCAATCACTCAGCCACATACAAAAGGTCAGAAAGACGCACATACCAGCTCACATACACATGCACTACATTGTCTCTCCTCAGTGTGTCCTCTCTAAATCATCCCAGGAAAACAAGGGGGCATATTTGACCTTCTGACCTTTTCCGATGCTCTATTTATCAGCTCGAGCCAGGCACAGGACGAGGCTCGACGTAAGGACGCACTTCGAACATCTGGAAAACTTTAACCTCAGCTAAATGAATGGGTGCAAGTAGTTTGTGTAGTCATTTTGTCATCATGCCACACTCACAAACATGATGCGTCTGACTCCAGACAAAGCCAGAAAGCATATTTTGTGCACTGATGTCACATTTTAAAAAAAGATTTAAGTAACAATACATCAAAGATGGGTGACACATTCCTCAGCCTTGCTTTATGATTTGTTTTCCAAACTCTGATTGGTTTCGTGTGACATGCCAGACATTCAGTTCCCTACGTGTAATAACTAAATAACAGTTTCACAGCCTTTTTTTAGCACAATGCTCTGCTCGGGCGTGAAAATTACCTGATGGTTGACATGTTTTTCCTCTACCTTGACGGCTTGACAAGCAAAACACCTTTGTGTTTAGCTAAGGGCAGAGACGCCCTGTTATGTCAACAAGGGCAGATTTATGATAAGATTAATGATTTTTCATCATTGTGGTGTTTTTATGCTTCATACACCTGCAGATAACTTTTATTTTATTTGAAAATGTAATAGAAAGTGACCATGTTAGATATACATAATGCACTACTACTCAGTAAATCACCACAGTGTGAAAAATTCAATGGATAAAGAGTGACACCTGTTGACCAAAGCCTGAAAAGTATTAAAGAGATTATTGATGGGTTACTCTTTACATCTCAAACCAGGAAGTAGTTCCCAAACTGTTTAGTTGCTGTAAAATGAAGCTTGATTTTTGACACACGTCTCTGATTACAAACAGTTGAGCTTATGGCTAACTCTTCCTGCTGTGCTCAGTACGATTTATAGGAATTATTTTCGGTTTCCAAAACGAAATAACATTATCTGAGAATTAGCTAGAAAAAAAGAAAACATAAAAAGAGTGGTAAAAATATAAAATAGTTTATGTTGCATTTTTTTGCTCGACTACTCTGCTTATCATCTTGTGACCCCTCAGATCTATCTTGCGACCCTTTAAGGGGCTCTGACTCTCAGGATGGAAACCACCATTGTAAACTGTTAAGGACGAGTGATATTTACTTAATAGTGCTTATCACTTAACAGTCAACCTACACCCAGTTACTGATCATTTCTTCACACAAACCTAGAAGTCACCCTCCCTAAAGGAGGCAGGTATATATAGAAAGATAATCCCTCTAATTTACCAGGAGCACAATCATCATAAGACATGATCATTTATGAGGTTAAATGGTGACTTTCCCTTTTAATACAGAGTAGAAACTGTGTCACATTTATCAACAGAATTCAGTCATAATAAGGATCTTGCTCTATCCGTTGAATACTGCTGACACCTAATGGACAGTAGTGAACGGTGCAGCTATTAAAGAAGGTCCTGGGCCTGGTTTCAAAGGTAATCTGATCAGGTTAAAGCTATCGGACAGGATCAAATCTTGAAAATGGGTTGTTCAAAAGAATATATTAATTATGTAATCGGAAAAGATTAGGTTATCCAATCTTTGCTTTTATCTGGATAAAAACTCCAGTTTGGGTTGTTCAAAACTTTTAAATAGGATTGGGATTACTTTAATCCAAAAAAATCAGGATTGCCCTGATCCAAGCACAGGGGTGGATTCAGGCTGGATTAGAGGGGGGAAAATAAATACAACTTTTAAGTAGGTCAAACAAAATAACATTCTTACAAATATGTTGATACTTTGGACATTTTTTACAATATTTTGCTCTTGAATTGCTGATTTGCTACCGTGACACAGCAGACGAGGTAGACTTTAGGGTTGTGGAAAAAATAAAGGACTTCATTCCATAAAGTATTATGCTGAATAGCTTCAATATCAAACATATAATATTCATATAAAAGCAACTGTCAGGTTTGTTTGGAATAGGAAGTCCCATTTAGAGCACTGATAATCCCAAATTGGTAATCCTAGAAAGTTAGTATCTGGATAAGGTTGATCCAACCCAGGTTTCTTTGAACAACCAGGATACAAGCAAACTGTATGACCTGATCTAGGATAGAAAAAAGTGTGTTTCTAAATCTGGATAATTCCTATCTGGATTAAACATCCGGGACCAGGTTTTCTTGGACTCCACAACAAGGGACGAAAACTGACACATGCGGTAAATATTTAGTTGAATAAATCCACTTCCATATTTGCATATGCACCAGACATAATCAGTGTCTGCTCTTTTCATAACATACAATCTGTCTCCTCTGCTCACGAGTAATAATGATGAGTCATAATGTGAAAGAGAGGAAGTAGGAACATGCCAGGATTGTAAGAAGGGGGTTGTAACTTTATATGACTAAAAGGTATGTTTAAGTGAACAAATATAAAGAGGGGGCTGAGAAAATACAAACATAATGTGTGTCAAATTAACATTATGATTATCATTATTTTTTATTAGAAGGTAATACATGTAGAAGTGGAGTTGGGGTTCTTGTGTTGACCCACAGTGACACCTGCTGGTTAAATTTAGTAACAAGTGCAACAATGCACAATGTTCTTTGTAATGTAAATCTTTTACACTGCTTGTTCCTAATCAGATAAAACTTTCTCATCTCATACAATATGGTTTATTATGTAATATTTTTCAATTAAAAACACAGCTTGAATAATGTGCCTTTTTTAAGCATTCATAGACATATAATAAAATACTCTCTAATAATAAATCTCTCACTGACTAGAAAGTTCAGCTTAAATAGTTCTTTTTACTCATATCATCAGGTAAAATACGCTGTTGTTCACTTTAAATATCATGCAAGTAGGGAGGTATTATGTATTGCAATCACAGGGGGTGTTTCATCAGATGGGCCTCACACTGCCACATGTGCACCAGTATTCTGCTCAACCAAAGTAAAGCAATGTTGTCCCCTTACAATTATACAAGTTTGACCTATGATGTGTTAAATCTTATGTCCTTAATAAAGGTGTTAATTAATTCCCATGCCATTCATTGCATCCACTTGCACATAACATCAGAAAACACGGAGAGAGCAAAAAGAGAAAGACAGAAACTTCCAGAACAGCACATAATCGAAAAGACATGTTCAGACGTTCTTTTCCAACCACTCCATCCAAAGAACAAGCCCTGCAAACCCAGATCCAAACTGTAAACGTGACGGACTGCATGGATCACCATTACCGTAAACTTCCTATAAGATTAAATTGTAGGCTAAAACATGCTTTTGATGTCCTCCAGTCATAAACATTCTCTCTTTTTTTGCATTATTAATACAATCATACCATGAAAAGTAGATGTCTATATAGAATGTCATTTGTGCGACAAGATAATAATAAGTCATGAGACCTTAACTGGCTCAAATCAAACATTCCCTGTAAGTGACTGACTTGGAAAAATGAACAATGAAATACAATTGTGGGTGAATGGAACTACAATGGCTTTTAAAATAGCTTTGATTTTTGTTGAATATGAGATGTCCGTTGGTCAACATTAAGCTCAGGCGTCTAAATTTAAGAGGGCAACACAATAAAGCTCTAAAAAGAATGTCCCTGCGCGTGTACTCGGTGTATTACGGCCCACCCTCCAGGAGGTTCTGTACGTGGCAACGGCTGAACCCCTCTCTGTCCTGCTCATAACCCCGGGGTGCCAAGTGAAACTGCGTCCTCAAACAAAAGTCTGACGTTACTCTTTAAAATCCAAGAGAATAAAGGTAAGATGGCATCAAATATCGCATTTATTTACCCACAAATCCCTTCTTTTCATCTCTTGAAGGTGGATGGTTGGGCTCGCGTGCTTACCGAACATGCTGGGATGGTTGTCAATAACTGGGTTCAACAGGCTTTTATGGAGGGGAAATTTTGTTACCAGACACTTGAGACTTTAGCAGAAGGTAACGTGACAACGGCTTGTTATTTCGCCAGGTGTCTATTTGTGTCCGACATGTTGTTGGTTGTGTTGTAACGAAAGACTCGGGAGGCGGCGGTTCAAAGTGTTTCGCAGCGAAAGGGGAAAAAGTTTTTAAACTTTGCGCGAACTTTTGTGACAGGGCATCTCACACGGTGGTAGTTACCGGTTATATATTGTTACAGGTCTACTTTGAAGCGGAAATGACACGGATTACTTCAATTTTAACTCGGTAAATGGGCAACGAACTAGCTGCAGGACATTCAAGGGACCCGAAGAGCTGAAGTGTTGGGAATTTCTAGAAACAACTGTCTTGCGGTGACGTCATTGGGACGGGTACTATCCAGCTGGAGATGATGAGCAGACTCAGGATCGGCAAGGAAAGGCGCTGTCGTAAGTGCTTATGCACAGCGTTGGTTCCTCTCATACTCAGTATAACCAAAGAAGCGACTTTCTATCAAAGAAATAGTCCCATAAAAAGTGTGTCAACAGTGAGATATGCGGATTATCCCGAGTTGATATGTCTCTAGGGCTGGGCGATATGGCACAAAATCCTATATCATGACATAGGATTTTTCATATCGTGGTGACGATATATATCCTAATATAACTGGTAATTTAACAAATAATAAGACAATATGAAATAACCACATGGTGAAGCCTATTTTTGATAATCCTGTGTGAATTAAAGGATAACTTTGGTATTTTTAAACCTGGGCCTTAATTTTACAAATTTGGAGGCTGGGCTTGGAGTGCTTTTTTTTGCCACTGACAGGCTCACATTGTTACTTTAGGTGTCCGACGACATTACGGAAATGATCCCTACAAAGATCGTCCTTTAGTTAAAGACTAAGATCCTTTTTGTGTAACCAGAAACAGAAGTTACCGGAACAGGATGGTGGAAACGTGAGTTTTAGTTGGAGAGAGTCCTTTTCTGCACGTTAATGTCCATGCTAATAAACAGCGCTCCAGGTTCCCTCCCATGTGCAAGGATTGATATAAGCTCCATAAACTAAATCTTTATATCACAGACTGATATTAAATTATCTAAATCTGTGCAATATAAACAATCGTGTTTGCATGGCTTTATAATACAAGAGGCGAATAGGTTAGTCCACCCTTAGTTAATAACACAAATGCCACTGAACACACAGTCCCAGTCTAAAGGTTGTATGCATTTCAGGTTAGTGATGCCCTGCAGTGATTTATACGTAACATGATGGCAATAATAGGATCTGGCAGCCATTGAAATGCGTATTAATGGAAGCCAACAAATGGAGGGCTGCCATGAATCTGTCAGATTTAATTGGGCTCCACGGCAGGTGATGCACACTCAAGAGGATGATGTCTTGGTAGATAAAGCTGAAACATCGAGCGGATTTATTAAGTTATGTGAAGAGCGCTATAACAAAATTTCCCCCGTCTTTCTATGTCTACCTTTACCCAAGTCTATTTTCATTTTCTTATCATAAATATTGAAGCAATGTTTATCTTAATGCCTTGGTAATTCATATTTATTACAATGTTAATGTTCTTTTTTTATTAAACATTTGTGTATGTGCCTTCAGTGCTTACATACCTTAAAAGGCTTTTGGAAGTGGACGGTCTGCTTGTGTACTCTTGCTTAGATCAAACCTGTGTGTGTGTGTTTATGTCCATATTGATGGTGGCTTATGTAAACTAATGAAGGCAACGTTGACCCTGGCTGTCTATTGATGCTAATACAAAGTGTAAACCATTTGCACTATGTAAACATTTACCTTGTGATATGAATGATTAGCTCTTCTACCAGGGAGACATGAACCTGTTTGTAACACAGCAATCTGGTAACCAATTACTGACGTTAGCACAGTCCATCTGCCATGTTAAGATGTTTAGTCATGTTCATAGGCAGGGGGGAGAACATTTAGAGATGGCAGTCCCTTAAAGTAAAATGGATCGAGCCTATTTTTATTTGAGCTGCAGATGTTTTGCATCAGTTCTTGTTGCATCTGTGACAAATTTGCCTTAATGTCAGCCACACATGGTCAGCAGAAATCTTTGATGTATAAAACTTTTTAACCCCTTCCATACTCAGAGATCTTTAGATTTTCTATGCAGACGCTTTTGTCAAGAGTGAATTACAAAAAAGAAACTCAAAGGGGAAAAAAGGGTAGATGTCGAGTTGACAGGGTGAACTAAACTATGAAGGAAATGCTCATGTGTGGTTTCCTAGAACAAAGAGAGACTAAAATGCGGATGCGAGTAGGACTTCTACTTGGTGGCTGGCCGCATTAGGATGTGAAATCGCTTCATCACTAGAAATGCTGTTCCTTATTCGCCCTCGTGTGATTTTTAGTGGAAGTGAAAGTCAAAGCAAACTAAAGTGCTCTTAGTTTGACCTGAACAGCGAGCAGACTGTGCTCAGAGTGAATCTGTTGATCTGTACTGATACTAATCCAAGAGAGATTAGCCATTCAGACAAAATTTCTTGTTCCCGTCAGCTAAGCCAAAGATCTCGAGTAGCACACTATTGGCCACAGTTTGCATGTAGTCTAATTAACGAACTATTATTGTTTTTTCTTCTGTGTAAATTGAGACGCACAGAGAAGCAGTAATGACTAGTTTCAAGTTTGAATCTGAAATTGTTTTCTCTTCAAGTGGAGTTAAATCCCCCCAAGCTACATGCAGGGACTGTCTGAGCATGTTCACAGCCTGTGGATACTGTGTGCACATGTAGATACTGTATGTGCAGAATTATGCAACAGGTATCGCCCTGCACACATGTGTTAGCATAATGTGGCCTGGTTTGTCTATTGAGACATCGAACATTGAGTTGGTGCATGCCAGACCTGCTTACTGATTAACATCAGTCAAAAAAATACCTGTTTAGAATCAACCATTCATTGTTTATCTCAGTGCAGCGCTTACAGGCTGGAAAAGTTGGCAAGCATCTTGTCCATCTTATGAGGAGGTTAGTGTTCTGGCCTGCAGCTCCCATTTTGCAATAACATAAATAGTTGCTTGCTCACTCCCAACAAGATTTATGAAAATGCTGGAATTTGGTCTTTGCTGCCAGTGTGTAAAGTAAAATATGAGCTGCTATGATGCTCCTGCAAGCAAGAGAGCGACCAAAGGAAGGTGTTATGTATGATGCTTTTTTAAGAAGCATAGGAGTCAGTTTGAAAGTTCAGCTTTCGTTGGTTCTGGGGCTTAAATTTGTACTGATATTGCTTTGGGAATAACTTTAAATTGGACATAATTTTGTCAACATGTCAGCTGTTTGATTCTGTTGAATTTTGCACAGATGTTTTTAGTCCTATTAATTGCAAAGTTAAAGTTCAATCTTTCCTTATTTCGTCATTTTTCATATGACTCGGCCTCCTCTTTGTCCTGTCTACTTGGTCTTTATCTTGTTTGTCGATCCCTCTTCCTAAGAGTTAGATATATTTTGTAGATATGACACTGAAAGGCATGTTTAGTTTGTAGAGCACATTTTCTCATAGTTTTTAAAGGTTTAAAAAAGTTTGAAAAAGGTCTACATTGAAATATTTCTTCAGTCTCCTCATGTAATGTAAGCCAAGTCGTTTTTGCATTTTGGCTGTGCTGTTTGGTTGCATTTTTTCTGAAATTCTGGAAAAGTCTGGAAGTAAAAATCAGTTTTGTTATTCAGTAATGACTTTTTTCAGTCGTTATGACATGTTTTAATCTGCTCTTCCTTGAAACTTAAAAATAGGGATGTATTTTAACAACTTCCCCAACTGGCACTTGAGTGACCTAAGACATCTGTAGCTCAGAACAGCCAGGTTTTTTCTCAGTGGATTTGTGGCTGAGTGATGTCCAGCAGAAAAAAGGAGAACATGAATGACTACAGATGTGAGACATTTTACTGTCTGAGTTAACGTTTGTTCATAAGAAATCCCTGCCCCGCTTCAGACCTTGGATCCTGACTGTTCTGCCAGAGAGAGTGTTCATTTGGTTTCTTATCTCCCACAGTGAGCCACACCTCCATGTACAAATGCAAACGTCTGGAGAAACTTGAAGCCAGCTGGCTAAAGATGAGGTTTTTTGGTTTGTAGTCATCTTTCAATCCAGGCTAAACTGTGCTACAACAGAGCAAAGCAGTGTTGCTTTAACAGTTTACTTGAACAGAAGTTAGTAAAGTTAAGTTAAATTTGAAATACTGATGATTGATGTGATGATTGAGTGATTTGGCTTATAGCTGCAATGTTAAGAAAGTTCTTACGGATGCTTTTACAGGCTGACGTGTCTTAATAGAAATGTAGTTAATGAGATTTTGGTTACTTCCTCCTAAAAATATGGGTCACATGAAACTCATCAAATGATGATCATTGATGTTGAAAATGTTTGCTGCAGATAAAACACATAGGCTACAAGCTGATATGCTTTAAGCGCTCACTTCATGCATCAAGGTGTGAGAATAGAGACATCCAGCAGAAATACACTTTGTATCTTAACTTTTAAAGGAGCAGTTCACCCCTGGAAAAAGCCACTGTCAGTCAAAGCTGGTGTTTTCTGTCATCGATAGAAGCAATAATATTTTAAACTGGTGCCATAGCTGTGGAGAAAGTTGTGCAAACAGCTTGTGGTTTCACCCACTCTACATTCCCACAACACCCAGTGTGCATTGCGCCGCTCCCTCCGAAAGGAACGGCCTGGAGTGAGTTCACTGCCAGCAATAGAATCCGAAATACACAGGGAATTTACGTGTTGATCGTCTAAAAAAATCATCGGGTCTGCAGTCTACATTTCAAACCCTACGATTTTGAACGAGACATGATATCGTAGGCAGGCATCCTAGATTAAGGAGGTGAAGTTTAGCAAGCTCCCTGGCCAGACTACGTAAAACGAGTCATCTGGCAGAGGCTTTCTAGGGCGCCTTCAAAGGCACCGAGCAAAATTGCATTTTTTTTCCTTACATAATGGCATTAGCTCCCCATAATAGCATGATGGGACTAAAGTTAAAAATTGTCGAACTGGCCCTTTGAGCATTTGAATTTTTTTCCTGACCTCCATTTAGAATGGTTTCAAATCAATACCAGTATCAGAAAAGCATCCGATACAGCCTAAACTGCAGGATCGGGCATCAGTGAGCTTATGATTCCTTTAGTTTACATCTTTAACTAGGTTTTTACAGCCTCCCAATCTGCACAGGTGTCCTCCTCTCCAGAACTAAACAGAATCAAATTGACTTAAACTGGTTAGCAGTTTAATTTCATCTTAACCGCTTTAGTTTTATTCTGAGGAGAGGCTGGTTTGATATTTGTTGCCTTCCAGCTTTATTTGATAAGTACACAGGAAGACATGGCCCTGTATGAGTCTGTGTTGAAAATACAGCTGTCTAGCCCTGTCTTCTCTAACCTTGTCATATCATATTATTTCCTGTCATGCCCTCTCCTCAGTGCTATTCCCTACATTTGCCAAAAATGCCAGGCGAGGGTCTGGAGGACTCGGGAACGTGGGGCAGTGAATGTAACAGGCCTCTTTCCAGGAATGTGCCACGGTGTTACAGCCTGCAACAACAGGCAGGACTGTGTTTGGGCTTAGTAATCGCTCAGGCTGTAAATTACACTGAGAGGGATTTTGATCCTGTCATTTGTACAGTAGTTTAGGGCTGTGGTTGTTGTTATCTGGGCTGGCACTCCTTAAATAAACCATCAGCTCTCCTAGGTAACACACTGGAAGCCAAATTGCAGTCGGAGTAGGAATACATTTCAGAGTTGAGCTTCATACTCACTGCAGCAAATGTTTTTTTATTTGTTTGTTTTAAAGCAAGCACAATGTTTTTGCAGCATAAATAATTGAAGCAATGCTTTGGCACGGATGTTGGTCTGCCTTCATGGTCCAGGGCTATCCATGTGCACCCAAGCCAACAATGTTCATGCATGCATAACCAATGTCTGCTCAGTCTTTTCAATAATCACGTTAGGAGGTTGAAAATTATCCTTTAGTCGTGTTTTATTCTGTTAAATTTGCAAAGATTTTGACGTGCAAGCATAGTTTTGTATATAAAAGAAAAACCCAACCAGACAAAAGAAGCTAAAATTCTAGTATTCTGTATTTTCACATCTGCTGAGTATGTAGGCTTGTTTGGAGACAAAGTAAGGACAGATCTCCTTCAATGTGGAGGACACACCACGTAGGACTTTTCTATGTTGAGTAAATTGATGTGCTTGTACTGCTAAGCCAAAAAGCAACACCAAAAATGTGTTTCACTGTGAACTTTTGTCCGGTCTGAAAACTTTGCCCTATATACTTACACCCAGACACATTCTTGCAAAATAACTATAATTGTAAGTGCTAACGCTGGGTTAACTCAAAGTCCTTCCTTTTCACCAAAATAATTGGTAACACATTGGTGGATTTGTCTTGCTTTTCAATTCCCTTTGAACATTTATCATGAAGTTGTTTAAAACATAATTTTGGCTCCTAACAATCCATTTAGAGTTTGCTCCAGTTTTCTTATAAGGCATTCAGGGCTGAAACTGGAGTTCACAGTGACTTGCTGTGTGTTTAACAGCCACTTAACACCCCTTTGCTAATGATACCCACTGTTGGTTTGCACCATATGGTGCGGTTGTCCTAAAGTTGACTTCTTTTAAAGGATCCATTTTTCACAAATGGGTTGAATTCTGACTCAGCTAATGTTTTACAGGATACACTGAAATCTGATTATGCAGACAGATGTGACATTTGGTCCTGGAAATGCATTACAGGTGTTGAAGGCTCACTTCCTCTTGGACATGATGTTTGTGTGTCCTTGGCTGAAGGCCCAAACTCTGCTTCTGTCTAATGCATTAACCGTGTCGTGACTTATTTGGGCAACTACAGAACGTTGATGTGTATTTTGTCAGCAGGTGTCATGTAAGACACTGATTCCTCACCGAGCAGATTCCTCTAACAATTAAGGTGACAATTTGTGGTTAAGCATGCCTGTCTCTTTAAGCCTTGGGTGAGATGATGGTGCAGACACAAGTATTTACGTGTGTGCTTGATGTACATACACACTGTCATCACTGAGAAGCGATGTGGTGAAGCAGAATAAGACGAAAGAATAAATGGAGCTGTGTCACTAACTAATATCACTAACAAGCTGATCCCAGTGTTGCACTGTGACTAGCTCAGCAGCTGCCATGCCTGCAACTTTACCTATAGTTTACTTTCACTGCTCTGGTCAATTTCAGCCAGAGTTTTTGGTGGGAAAAAAACGACAGACACAGTTGTGCATTTAGCAGCAAAACAGCCACATATTTAGCAGTTGGTAGAGACCAAAGACAGAGATAAAAAGGGTGAATATTTGACTTACATTTGTCAGATGGCTAGGAACACTGCTCGAAATGAATGAGCCATACCAGCTTGATGTCAACAGTTTGCCAACAAGTGTGCGGTATCAACTTTTAAGGTGATAATTTGACGAAGTTGTGTTCCCATGTTTTTTCAGCTTCTCACAAGCGGACATTAAAATCGGTCATTAAAGATTCAATCAACTAATCATTTATCAAAATAGTAATAGCCAATCAACATATCAGTTAAATGACTAAACCATCTTTAAATGTCTGTTCAGTGTGTAGAAAATTCCTGTTGTGCTTGATTGTAAAAGCAAATTACTTGTGAGATTCTGCAGTGCAAGCTCTTTAATTCTATTACACTGTCTGGGCTTTATTTAGTCACTGGGTTAGTCATGAAAATGTTTAATCAGGCATCTGGAGGCCACGTTAAATTCCACAGAAGAACAAAGACATGGATAAATAACTTACATTGGCTGTTCCTGCACCAGATGTGTGCACAATGTACGTTGTGCCTTCATACGTTTTGTTCTCATAACTTTCTTTCTGCAAAGTGAAAGTAACAGAAAAACCCCCTCATCTTTTTCACATTGTCCTCCCTTGTTCTTTCTCTGTGAGAACTGTGCACAGAGGCCATTATGACAGCATGCCTCCCAGCTGCGATGAGTGACTCATTTATAGGAAACAAACTGGAAACTTTGAATATTGTTGGACCGTCGTGTAATTCAGTGCGGAAACAAAGCATCATGGCACAAACTGTTGACTCAGGCTAATGCAAGTTTATTTCTACGTGTGGTCTAAGAATAAAAAGGACAATTTGTGTGAGAAACACAGTCAGCCAGTCTTAAGTTGCCAGTTTTTAGTCACCACTACGAAAGGAAAGGAGGGACTGTGCCAATGAAGGATGGATGCAGTATCAAAAAGGAGGAACAGGACTTTTCTTCAGCTTGTTGAATGGTGTTAGAGAACAATAGCAGAACTTTAACCATACATTTATGCAGGCAGCAAAGTGAACAGAAATGCTATGTATGTAACACAGTCTGCCACGATTTGCTCAATAATTCTTCAGAGATTATCCAACTGTTATTTTTGTCCCCCCAAACGCAACACTTGTGATGTGATGTTGTTTGTCCTTGCAGGTTACTGAAAGAGACAGAATGAAGAGGGTCCTATCTTTTATATTTTGGGCTCTGCTCTTCTGCTGCCGCTGCTGGACAACACAGGCGGAAATCTTCACTTCCATAAGTAAGTTAAAAGAGCGATGCTAACTTCTTTTTCACCTTGTTGTGTTTAAATCTTACAATTAGGCTGTTTTCAGCTTTTATTTGGTCAATTTTTATCCTCAGTTTGCCTGTTTAATACTTTTCTTTACACATCAAAAGTGACATTTGCCAATATTTATGATGTATATTGACTCCAAAACACTGTAAATACAAAGAAAATGTGCCTTTCAATCAGAAAATGTAATGTTAACTTAAAAGCTACACTGAACTTTTTCAGTGGTATTGTGGGATATCTCAAAAACACAAGAATTTTCTTGGTGAATTGGGTACACTGTGTCATTATGCATGTTGCATGATCCATGACAGAGAGCATGGGCAAGATGAAAATAGACAGACACAGACAGACAGTCAGACTGAATGCACTTTGTAAATCATTGTGCTCAGTGCTATTTGTGGAAAGAAAATAATAATTTACTCTGACTGAAGCCAGAGCCACCTACTGATAATCTATTTATCATAATCCAAACCTAGCATAATTCACTACAATAACACAGCATCCGCATGGCAGTATCGCTCTAACACTTCCACTACTTTAAGTTGCTCTTTGGACAGTTCTAACAAACAAAAGTACAGTTTGCATTCTGTGTTACTCACCAAAACTCCTGTGTATCCTTGAAGTCCAATGAATGCATTAAAGGCATTTGTTTTTACACAAAACACATGCAAAGCAGATTTTTTTAAGGTATTTAAATCCAGATTTGTTTACAGCCATGTGCACCAGCTTGCAGTCTTCTTCTTCCCTGCTCTTGTTGGCTGTGTTTCTTATTGCATTAACGCCACCCTAAGGTCAGTGGAAAAGTTAAAACCATTGGCAGAACGTTTGCTGTGAACACAGCACAAACAAAACAGAGACCCAGTAACTTTTAACTCGGAAATTTAATCCTCATAAATAGGAAACTGAAGCTTGTCACACTCTGCTGTTGCTCCTGTTCAGGGCAAACTCCACAGAGTGCCACATATAGTAGTACACAGAGTTTTGTGTTCAGGAATGTATGTATTTCCTTTTCCATAAAAAAGGCTTTGGATGGAGGAAGTGGTTCGGAGGCCAGTAAAGTTTATTGAGCGTATTTATACAGTTTATTTTGAGGCACCCTGAACAACTTTAGAGAAATAAATGTGGTCTACTGGAATCTTAAAACAAATCTATAAAACAAAATTATGCACAGCACTCAAACATAGTCTGCGTTATTTCTACAGGTGAAATGTAGGTCTCTAACCCCCTTTAAAAGACTGCACATTAAGTCCTCCGCAAAATAAGCTCACCTTGAGTCATCTTATGTGTGAGAGGAAGATAACTGCTATACAAGACCTGTTTTGGATATACGGCATGCATCAAATGACTCAGCAGGCTGCACGTCATGAGTTAAACACTTAAATCACATTGATTTACTGCACTGCTGGTTGCACGCAAACACAATGAATTTTTTTATACATTCATCTTCCCAGACAACCCTTGTGAATTAATCATGGCTGAGCCTTTCCATGGAGTTGTTTACGGCTCATGCAACACACCAATAGGCCCCTTAGAGGCACGTGGATGAAAACCCCTCTGTAGTTTGCTGAGTAATTCTATGCAATCAAAGCGCCACAGTTGGTGGCTGAGGCTTTATTTTTATCTTGGTGTGAGTCTTTGGCAAACAGCCTTACCCCAAAAAATGTAGCAAAGTCAGAAAGACATAAAAGTTAAAAAAGTTGTTACTACTAGTTTTTGGATTCAATATTTCAGCCTTAAATGTCTTAAAAATACTCAACCTTTACTTAATGGACCTTAAATTGCAAGCAGGATATATGACACTTTTTTTAAAGATGACATAATTAAGATATGCAATCAATTTTCCATTATTCTAACGTGTTTTTAAATCACAATAGTAAAGTTTGTTTTGTTTTAAAAATTGTCTACATATTTTAATTTCATAAATTTTCGGTGCCTCTCCTTCCTCCTGAAACAAACAAGCCGCTTTGCCATTCAAAGGTCAGACCTTAGCCACGATCGGCTGACAGTATTTGGAGTGGCGCGTAGCCCCTCCTCCACGTGGGATCGCACACACGGCCGCACTGCGCGGTCACTCCAAAGTTGTAGAAAACATGGCTGCTTTAGGATCAGTTATTCGGCCTTATATGTACGAGCCAGAATCGCCAGGAGGTATCGGAATGGTGAGTTGAACTCTTCAAGCTCGTGCAAGAAGGCAGCCTGAGGTGAATGACGGTGAATGACGATTGGTCGATTTCAGCGAAAGCAAGGTTCTACGTAGAAACCTGCAGCTGTTCTGAACGGCCCATTTCAGAGGCGACCTTTTTAAACATGTCATTAAGGAAAAACACAGAATTATGCAGTTTTCACTTTTTCACTGTGAACAATAAACACCCCAAAATGTGAAACACATGTAAATATGTGAATATCTATTCAAAAGATATGACCCCTTTAATAAAAGCAAAGGTGGCTCAATATTTTTATGAGAAAGTTGGTAACGACACCTCTCCTTCACTAACAACATCTGTCTCACCTGTCTCTCTCTACAGGCCAGATGACGGACCTGATCTACACAGAAAAAGAGTTGGTTCAGTCTCTGAGGGAATACATAAAAGCAGAGGAGTCCAAGCTTGCTGCCGTCAAAAGGTACGTCCAATACCTGTGACTCTATACCCACCCAACTGTGCTTTAAGTACCCTTACTAAAGAACTTTACTGGGAACACAGGTTAAGTAGCTTGTTGAATTAACCATGCCCCTTTATAGTCTATGTGCATCTGTGTAACTGGAGCTCTAAAGTAGACTCTCTCTGTGTCTTAGCTGGGCGAACAAACTCGATGCCCTGACCATAGTGTCCACCTCTGACCCAGAGGGCTACCTGGCCCACCCAGTGAACGCCTACAAACTGATGAAGAGACTCAACACAGAGTGGTCTGAACTGGAGACCCTGGTGCTGGAGAACCCCTCTGATGGTAAGGAGTGGAGCTTTCATGGCTCTGTACATGTAGAGCTATGGTGTTATCTTTGTGACTTCATATAATTGTACTCCATCTCATGAGTTGCTGCATGAAGATAGGGCTCGGTCTTGCTTTATTTGGGTAAAACCGAGTCCCGTTATATCTACGAGTCTGTGTTTTTTGGCCATAGGCAGCTATAGGTCTGTTTAAATTATACAGACATTTACTGCGATAACATGCAGAGACACAGCACTGTGCCTGCCTGTGTGAAACAATTTCAACCTGGTCAGATATGTCTTCACATCAGTTTACCCTGCATCTGTTCTCTTCGCCTTCATTCTTGCCTTTCCATGACATTGGATGCATTAATTCCACGACTAAATATATCTTCATATTATGCATCTGAAAGGCAGCATTCACCACTTCTCCTCTGGGGCTTCTCTCAGCACGAGCACAGAGCGACTGGCAAAGTGGCAAATACATAATACAGAGCTCATTTGAGCAGAGTTATCACAGCTTTGACTGCAGAGCTGCTTTGCTCTAATACTCTGTCCCCCAAATGAAGAGAGACAGAGAACAGAGACTGTCATGTTTTAGCAACAGCTGTTCCTTATCTCTGCATAGTTTGGCCAAGTTGCTCCTTTTGTGGGTTTGTGTTTGGACCTGAAAGTGTGTGCGTGTTTAGACGTAGAGGGAATATCTGCGAGAGGCCGATAAATTAAACATGAATTCTGTGTCATACAAATGAATTTGTGGACGTGGCGAGGGAGAGAGAGGGAGAGGGAGAGTAGAGGGACTGGATTTCAAAATAAATAGAAAACTTACTGCATTTTTTATTTAGTTTAATGTTTGTTCTTTTATTGACATGTTTTTTTCAATAATGTAAGGGAAGGCAAATTGACATGATACAAGGAATGATTGAATTTGTGTCTTTTTAAATGAAACATGACGTACAGTTAAGACTCAGCTACTTGGATCGAAGGTTGCTCTTCTGAAAACCACACAGCAAGTCATATTAAATGTGTTGTGAAAATGTCACATCCTACCCTCTGGTTGTAATTGCTCGAATATATCTGAGCAGCAGATGTGGATGCCTCCAAATTGCTCATTTTATCTTATCTGAACAGCCCTCAAGAGCTTAACAGAAGATTCAACTAGCAGTGAATCACTGCTGATTTGTCTCCGTGGTTGATGCAAAGAATCAATGAAAGATTATGAAAAGGGAAGGATTTATATGAACTCCAGCAGTTTATTTTACTCTTATTGTTTTAGTTTTATGTGGCTGAGATAGTGCAAAGTAACACTTTGCTATCTGCTATATCTGCTCTACCTCACTTAATTTCACACATGTAATATCCTGACATTCCCGACCTTACTTGTTTGTACTTTCTCTCCAGGGTTCATATCCAACATGTCCACACACAGACAGTACTTCCCAGACGAGGAGGATGAGACGGGTGCAGCCAAGGCGTTGATGCGTCTTCAGGACACGTACCAACTGGATTCTGAGGCCTTCTCCAGAGGGAGGCTGCCAGGTAAACAAGGAGGGTGCAGGGAGAGAACACGAATATATAAAGAGGGGTCGAGTTGTGTGTGTGTTTTTGTAAAAGAAAGAGAGGAAGGAACCCACCCTTACAGATTTTTAACCGGTGTTTTTGTGTGTTTGTACAACTCGCCTTTTGAAAAGCAGCTTTGGAGTTTTGGACCTGACAGAGAACATTGTTGTAAAATTAGGTCATGCTGACAAGTCTTCACCTCCTAAAGAGCTAGGGTTTTAGTTTAAAGTTAAAGTTTCTGTTGGTTTGAGGTAAAAAAAAAATGCACTTGAAAGACTATGAAGGTACAGTTTTTTCTTTTTTCCCCAGTAGCAGTATTGACCTTAAAATCAATTTAAAAAAAACTAAGGGGTGGTTAAAATAAAGACTGTGGCGATATCATCGGTGGTGGTAGGGAAGGCCAGACAGGATGGCAAGCGGAGACTGGTTGACTGTCTTCCGCAATTTTTAATCCATGTCCGACATCTCTCCTCTGGAGTTTTTGGCTTTGAAAGAGAGAAACATACGACACACCCCTCTAAACTTTGAGGATATCTGCTGTCTGACTTGCAGATTCAATATGCACACCGTTACAGTACCTGAAAGCTTGACAGGCCTCTGAAGGATTGGACAGTGGCCGTTCAAGGGAGGGGCTTAGCGAAGGGTCAGTTGTACAAAACCCAGGGAGGTTTCAGTGTGGGAGAAAAATAACTTCTTGTTGTCAAACATGATCCACCAATGCTGAAAATAATGTGAGAAATATCTTAAACATAATTTTGTAAGATATCATCACAGTATAGCATTCAAGTGACTGAATCCTTCCCCAGGTATGCACTCCAACGCCCTGCTGTCAGTGGACGACTGTTTCGACATGGGGAAGACTGCTTACAATGACGCTGACTATTACCACGCCGTGCTGTGGTTGCAGCAGGCCTTGAAGCAGCTGGACGCCGGGGAGGAAGCTGTGGTTTCCAAGGCGGACATTTTGGATTATCTCAGCTACTCTGTTTACCAAATGGGAGACTTGCCTCGAGCCATTGAGCTGACACGCCGGCTTGTGGCTATTGGTAAGACGCAGAAAACACGAGCATACAGACAAAGGATTTCAGCTCGAATCAGCATGACTAATTTGAAGCACTAAGCACCATGAGTCATTTATTTCAGCCTGAATTATATGTCTGTCTGGCAACCATAAATGATAGGTGAATGGGTTCACAGACTTAATATTTAACATTTTAGAAATGTTTTAAGGATAAAGACCCCAGCTAGCTGACCGGTGCAACCACAGTCCTCTGATATAGGTTAGTTGATGGGTGGTCTTCTAATGACTACAGTAAACCCTTTCCTTTCGCTGCAGTGGAGCTCTGCGCTTGAAAGCAGGGTGTAGTCCATCCGCAGTAATGGCCCGTGGTTTTGTTATTTTAGTCTCTGCATCAGAGGCGGTGTTGACAGCTGCAGGCAAACTTTTAGAGCTGTGGTATGCTTGTTTACTTGTCAAGTGAAATGAACTGAGGTGGAGCAGATGTAGCCGACAGGGACCTACTTTTCTATTACTATGTGCAACAAAAGAACATGATGCACAGTGTAAATTCACAAATAACAAAACCTCATATGGCAATAAAAAAAAATCCTTGCAGGCAAATGAGTAGAAAGCAAAAAGAGAGGTATTGTTCAGATTAGGTGAATGCAATCTAAATGGAAATGCAGGAAGAGCTGAAAGGAAAGCAAAACCTTTTTGTGGTGGACAAAGAATAAGTTGCAATAGTCAAAAAGGAGATAAAGTCAGATAATGCACGAGAGACCATGTTTAAAATGGAAGAAAAACATTCAGCTGCAGAAATATTGTAGACTAAATTGCAATAACCTTTTATTTAGAGAGGAAGCCTTACTGAAATATGGTGTCTAATTCTCAACAGAGACCTGGTAACTTACTGTTCTGAACAACTGCTGAAAAAAAAGCTGACTCATTTGAGTTATTTATTGTTTCCTGCTCTCGGTGGTATGACTCCCCGGTAGGTAGTTTAAATTACCTCCAGTAAACCCTGCAAGAACAACCTGAACTAAATCAATACTTTGTTTACTGGTGATGTTGGTGTATATTTATTTACACAAGGCAGCTTTGCTCCTACATGAAAATGACCAGGAGGCACGGCATGTTTATGCTACTCCCCTGCACACAAAGAATTCAGTGTATTTCCTCAAAGCTCCACAAGGGGGTGTGCTCTTTCTACTGTCCACAGTGTTATGTCTTTAGTTGACTGAGCACTAACTCAAGGATTGATTGTGCTGGAAGAAGCATTCAGCTATACTGATTAAGAAAAGTTAGTATAATTGATAGATTTTTACGTCACATGAATGTCGGCATTGAATATTTACTGTAAATAGCAGCTGCTTATCTAGTCAGTAGTTGAAATTAACAATACAGTATTTTTTTGCATTTGTGTTGGCCATGATAAATAACTTGGTATTTGCACGCATGTCAGTGGAAACATTTTTTTTAATAAAGGCAGTTTGTCAAACATTTTTCTCCTCAGCTCTCCAGGTTATTCCACTGTTCGGTAAAGACGTGAGCCACTAATATCTGTATTTCTCTTGTACTGACAGACTCCAGCCACCAGAGGGCGGGAGGAAACCTGCGTTATTTTGAGAGGTTACTGATGAAACAACTCAATGAGTTGAACCAGGAATACCAGCCGGCCTCTGAGGAGCCCATCCAGCTGGGGACCTACAGCAGACCTAAAGACCATCTGCCAGAGAGAGAGGCCTACGAGGCTCTCTGCAGAGGAGAGGGGCTGCAAATGGTGAGTTGTTACAAGAAAAGTGAAGCCAGGAAGTGATTTGAAAGCAGTCCAAATACTTTTCATTCATATCTTAAGTGTATATAATTTGTGACAATTATTCCTAAGTACCAGTTTGATCTTGTGCTCCAAGTCAAGGTTTATGTTCATAACAAATCACATCTGGACTGGTTAATATAAATTAGACTGATCATTTTGATATCAGATTGATTATATACACATCTAACCTCAAAACACAGGCCTCAAATACAGGAAAAGTTGATGTAAACAATAGAGTATTATTATATATATTATGCTGGGAATGTTTTAGTTTTCAAAATCCTCTTGAAAGCCTGCAGAGCTCTGCAGAGCTCAGCGGTGCTTAGAAGTTGTTCTTGCTTATTAGAGCTCTATTCAGTTTGGGAATATACCAGTATAGATTAGAGATTTTCCTATTTTAACAGGTGTAACAAGACTATTTGGAAGGAAAACATAGCTGTCTATATATGCAAAATTATTTTTAAACTTAATTGGTGCAACATTAGAAAGCTGGAGCTTTAAAGGCAATATTAATTGCAACCGTTCATTATGTGATATTAGGTTTCAGCAGCAGGGGGCAGTCAAAACAAACCAGATTCCAGTTCCTCTCTTTCAAACACGATGAACATGAGTGCATTTTTCATTCTGCAAGGAAAAATTACAGTATATACAAATGAGACCAAATGTTTATAATTTTTCTGTTTATTTTCGCAGGACGAAGTGAGGCGCAGCCGTTTGTTCTGTCGCTACCAGGATGGTAACAGGAGCGCTCGTCTCCTGCTGAAGCCGATGAAAGAGGAGGATGAGTGGGACAGCCCCCACATCGTACGCTACCTGGAGGTCCTGTCAGACGAGGAGATTAAGAAGATTAAGGAGCTGGCTAGACCCAGGGTAAGATCAAAAGACATATACTGTATAAGATAGATAAGAAAAAAATGTCCATGCGTTTCTCAGGGGCAGAATTGTTTAGCAAAATAGTAGATCAATAATAGAATGTAGCAATCCTTCAACAAGATGTCTCATATATTAAGAAATGTTGTCGTTAGGTTCATTGGTGACTCTAAATTGCCCGTAGGTGTGAGTGTGAAAGGTTGTCTGTCTCTATGTGTCAGCCCTGTGATTGACTGGCGTTCAGTCCAGTGTGTACCCCGCCTTCTTCCCAATGACAGCTGGGATAGGCTCCAGCCCCCCCGCGACCCTGAACAGGATGAGCGGTATAGATAATGGATGGATGGATGAATGGATTTTTCTGGTGATTTGGATTTGATTCTGTTGCTGTAAATATGCAAAAGTTTTTGGTGCATTCCTCAAACAAAGTGCACTAAAACCTGACCATATATGTACTTCTTCAGAAGCCTGTAAAAGACATTCATAGTAAACTTTTCTGCCCAATCATTCATACATTCTAAATGAATAAAAGCAAGTCTTTTAGAGAAAGGTCTCTGAATCAGTATCATCAATATTTGGGATATATAATATATATGGTGTAAAATTAATGGGTAGGAGTAAATAAAAGGACTTTAGTGACACAAACGCATGTTATTGACAAGAAGAAAGTATGAACTGTGTCATGTAATACTTATGATGACAATCACTTGTTTCTTTGTCTTTGTCTTTAAGCTTGCCAGAGCGACTGTCCGTGACCCCAAAACAGGCGTCCTGACCACAGCCAACTACAGAGTATCAAAAAGGTAATTAAAGAGAAAGGTTTCTCAGTTACCCTGTTTGGATTTCAATTATAAATACATGGTTAAGAAAACCAAGGCACACCAACTAATGACTTATTTATTTATTTATTACTTACATGTCTTACTTCTTACTTGAGGTATTCTGGAGCTTTTTCCTTTTCACCCAATGAACTCTTTAATTTTAAAATGTTCTCATTTGCCCTTGTCTACTCTGCTCACAGTAAGCTGCAGTAAAATGTGTGTTCTAGATGCATAACATGTCTGAGAAGGTTTCTCGTTCATCCAGGTCATGGTAATTCTAAGATTAATCCAAAAGGCACCTGGACTGGGTTGAAGTTCTGAAGAACTGAAGAAGCCGTTTGGATGAGAGGTGAAACATCTTCAAGAACTTCAACCAAGTCCAGTTGCCTTTTGGATTAAGCTCAGAATGATGCATAAAATGTGACACTTTCAGACTGTGACTGACGTACAGTATATCTAGGCCTTTTAAAAAAATATCCTCTAGTATTTTTAGTTGAAACCTGAAAACTGTCTGCAGGCAGTAAAATGAGAGCAGATCTGTTAAAAAGAGAGAACTGGCATTTGGCTACAGGTAGCAACATGTGCACAAGTTTCTGATAAGTAATCAGGAATGTTTGAATCACTAAATCAGTGAAACAACATTGAGAATCTGACTAAAATTGTTCCTCAGTCTATAATACTAAGACCAAGAAGTGATGAGTGAAACCCTGCTGTCCGCCCTAAACACTGAGCACTAAATACTAAATGATTTAAATGTGTCACTTGCGTCTTTAGCAAAAACGTGAGTGAGAGAGTCTTCAGGGATACAAAAATGTACAGAAGTTGTAAAAGTGTGTACATGTGTGCAATGTGCTTATACATAAAGATGTTTTGGATTTCACAGCGCGTGGTTGGAGGAAGAGGATGACCCCGTCATTGAAAGAGTCAATCAGAGGATACAAGACATCACCGGCCTAACAGTCGACACTGCTGAGTTACTACAGGTAATTCAATACACACTGTGTTATCGAACTTTATTAAAAACTGAATCATGTTGCATTTATTACACAGGAAGTCTTCTATATTCACACTCATATAAGGAAATATATACAGATTGTATATAAGAAGCATTACTGAAAAAAGAATCCCACAAAATACATTAATACAGAAACAGTGGACAAAAGATCAAGACGTCATGCACTGTAGTTTGAAAATTTGTTTTCATTATGTTTATTTTTTAACATAAATTATCTTACCTTCCTCAATGGCTCATCAGGTTGCCAATTATGGAGTTGGAGGCCAGTACGAGCCACATTATGACTTCTCCAGGGTAAGTTCACTTTGTGTGGGTAAATGTGTGTGGGAGTGAACATTTATTTGATTTGACATGCGTCAAGTAAGGTCAATTTAAATAGCCAGTAAAACAAAAACACATATTTTTTGTCAAGGGGCTTCATAGTCTTACGAAACTCATTACATATTAGGATACACTCTCCATAAGAACATTTAATATGGATACGATTAGAGAATTAATCTCCTAGTAGATCCAGATCCAGACATCTGGAATTAGGCAGCGATATCCAGGCTAGAGAGAGAGCGATCTCCCAGGACGTCTGGTGGTCCAGCTCAGAGAAGCCTGAGTGAAAGAGACGGCAGAAAGAAGGAAAAGGCTCACAGCTTGACTCCTCACATGTTTGTGTAACACGCTGTGCTTTTCAGAAAGTTATTTGTCTTCATGAATCCACTAACTCTAGAATTTATAGTTTTTGGACGGAAGCACTTGTCTAATTACAAGTGCGGGACAGTAAACAAGACCACCAATGTCCCTAAAGTTTCTTCTTCTTCAGGACTGTAGATTGAAGCCCCTGTCTTTGCAAAATATCACGTGAAACAAAGTTTTATCTCATCCACAAAAGTCACATCTTCTTGTGTTGTGTTTTCTATGTTATATACTGTTTCGTTCTGAATGACTGAGTTGAAACCTGGATATTATTGTCATCATTTCTTCTCCCTATCTTCCTGTACTTGGAGTTTTTTCTGACTTTTCACATAATTGTATAAAACCATCACCTTCTGTCTTCCTCCCACTGCTTCTGCCACATTTCCTTCAATCCATGCTGAATGTCATCCTTCATTTCTGTCATACTTAAGTGAACTGTCATATCAATGTGGATCTTTTTCGGGTCATATTTTGCAAAGTGTATCTACTAATTAATTTCCTTTGATTCCAATATGTCCTGGTAGCCAAAGGAACATCACCCTCTGTCCTGTCATTTGAATTCTGTATGTCTGTTTGTTTTGTCTGCGTGTTTAATGTTCAATGCTAACAAGACTGTTAGCATTTCTCTACGTTAAACGGTGAAACCATCACTTTTTCTTTTCCCCGACTGAAGGTGAAACTCTGGAACAATGAATGCAACTATGATTTTATTAACTGAATTCTTTATAGATCTGAATCTAAATGTAAACCTGACTTTCATTATTCATTTTCATTATTTATGATTAAAAAGTGAATTCCTCATCATTGTTTTTCTAATGATTAATGCAAGATTTAAATAATTAGGTATCAATAGTTATATAGTTGCTGGTTCTTCTGTTGCTTCCTGTTTTACTATCCAGCCAAAGCTTCTCCTTGCCCTCCCGTCCTTTTCCCAGCATGACGTAAACGTTTTGGATTATCTTGCTTCCTTGCTTGCTGACAGTTAAAGCCTGATACTTTATCAGACCAACACTTCCAAACACCACACACCCATAATCTAATAATCCAAGCCCACTTTCTCCAATGTTAATGGGCCTCAGGGCTGCTCTGGATTCACCCTCAGTTCCAGCAAGACATCGCACTTAAGTTAACACTTTCTTACATTGGTCAATAACTTTAACTATTCTGTTGTTGAACCACAAATATAGTTCTAATTTAATTTTTATTTTCATTACACAATGTTACTTTAAAGCGTTCGTCCACTGACAGTCTTAAACTTCAATGGTCTCCCCTCAGCTGTTCCAATAGCTTCTTGCTGAAGCTCGTCCAAATTTCTTCCTCTTTCAAATTGCCTCATTGTTTAATAAAAAAGATCCCACTCTGTGTTTTCTTTGGCATAATATATTGCTGATCATAAGAGAAAAAAAAAAGGGCTCAATACATTTTTCCCAGTATTACTTGAATTGATCTTCCGGTTAAGAAGTCCTATATCCACCTAAACAGATGAGCTCTTACTGGGCTTAAGAGAAAACCCCTTCTCTATATTAAAACAAAACTTACAAAACTTTGTGCTTTTGTTTTTTTCAGCGTTTCTCCTTCTTTGTCCCTCCTTGCTGATGTTTTCTGACCCAACAAACGTGTTTTCTGGTATCTCAGCTGTTCTTCAGCTTTAACAGTTTTTCGCTGGTTATGAAACAAAAAAATTATATTATATTATTATATATTTATATATTAAAATATTCTAGTAATATTCTGATGACTGTATATGACCAACAAAAGCAAACCAGACCATCAGTGACAAGATTGATTATTTCTATATTAGTTCTTTTTAATGCCTGAAACTGCTGGCTGGGGGTAGGTGTCAGACGAAGTGGTTAACTGCACGCTGCCTGCGTGAGTAAGTGAGTGATACATATAACTGTTAATTAAAGGAAGCAGGAGGCAGCATTTTTTGTTAAAAAGCACTACTTAAGCATGTACAGGACAAAATCGGCAAATAGATAAGAGGTACGGCTTTGTCCACAGGGGGCGCCAAAATCAACACAAACCAAAAGTTCCTCACAGCAGCTTTAGGACATGTTTAAGTCATAATATTCTTGTGCCATTTGCATCATAATTAAGGCATACAAAACATACTTCCATTGGTTTTGCATGCACCATTCCCTTTCCATTATATATGCATTAACCCTAAAGTCTAAAATGTATTCCTTATGATACAAATATTATCCATCCTCCTTCCCAAAGCCCTTCTTTTCCACCTCGACATTACCTGTTTAATTCTTCCCTGTAACTGCTCTCTGTGTTGACAAACTTCCATTTCCGAGCACTTTGGCCTTTCCTACAACTTCTTCTGCGGCTTCACAGTCGGCACTTTTACTCTTTTACTCACATGCTCATCCTCCTTCCTTTTACCTTTTAGCACGCTCCTCTTCCTTAAGTATCTTTATGAGCTATGCCACATATGTGTGTTGAATCATCCAGCCATGAATTTCATGTGATCTTTAGCTGTAAGTACCATGTGCATCTGTGAAGCTGTCTGAAGTTTCATAATGAATGATTCAAAGGCTCACTGCAAAAACCCAGAACTACAGGGTTTTTTAATATGCCTTCTCCAAGGTTAAGATTGGTTTATAAGATTAAAATCATAATGTAAACCCCTTAAAGAAATATTTGATGCTACAACTTCATTAGCACAAATTGCTCCATGTTTTTTTTTGTAGGCAAATTTGAATAGTCTACTTTTAAATATTAATTTGAAGCTGTTGATTTTATTTTTTATATGAAAAATGTAATCGAGTAATGTTTCTGACATATAGTAGATTTAATTTGATGTGAGTGTAGTTAGTGCCCTCAGTGGCGGCTCCTAGTGTGAGTCTTTTCGGTGATGGGTTAACCGTCTAAACATCTGTTGCAGCGCCCTATTGACAGAACCCTCATGGTCGATGGAAATAGACTCGCTACCTTCCTAAACTACGTAAGTACATGTGTGTGCGAGTGCACAGCGTTTCATCTTGTATTTTCATTCTTGAATTTTATCTTTGTAGAAAGATGAGCCTGATGCTTTCAAAAGATTAGGCACTGGAAATCGTGTGGCCACTTTTTTGAACTACGTAAGTACGTGCATCCAGTCGTCGTTGATTGAAGGCTGGTCGCACCTGAAACAGCCAAAGTCTTACAGAAATACGTGAAATAACCACGACATCTTCACACCGTGTTTTGTGGTGGTGGCTTGGAAACGATGCCAATGCAAAGTGGACATGGGAGAAGGAGGAAATATGGAGGTTAACATTCCTTAACTTCCTTCTTTTATGATTTCTTTAAAGCAGTGTGTTTGAATCTGAAACCACTATATTTTTTCTTAAACAAACCGAGTCGTTTTTTTACCTTTCCTTAACCAAATGGGACAGTTTCGCAATGTTAACCTCATGTTAACAGTTGGTTAGAAAATTAACTTTGCTACTCCTTCACAAACTGTATCGAGCGTGTTACTGGAAATTTGTGTCCCCACCACAACAAAAGACCCCAATTTCTTTTCTGTTTTTGTTGTAATTTGATAGTTTGAGGTTTTGATCTTTTCATGTATTTCTGTGAGACCAGGTTGCCTGAAGTCTACGCTACATTGTTCTTTGTTTTAGCTTCACGGGTACATGCATAAGCTCTGGTTCAATCTTGCACTTGGATTGATTGACTTTCATAGAGGTTCTCTAATTGACCTGTGGCATTACAGTCCTTATTAGAGTGGGACAAGAGGCTGTAATATCTCTACAGATTACCCTAATATGTTGGCTGCACAAATATCCCATCCCCTGGATGAGTGAGAAACTTCTGTAGACAGATATTTTAGATTAGACTTTTTTCTGTCAATCAGTTCCAGTTCATATTGTGGAGAGTTTTCTTGGCTATTCCCCATTAACACGCTGATGTAGAAGACACTCTTGATGTTATCCTTGCTAACACCAGGTCGTATGAAATAGAGTTGTACCCCAAATGACCTTTGACCCCTGCAGGAAAATGATGGCCACGTAGCATAAAATGCTACAGAGGTAGATACGTGCATGGATGAAAACAATTTAGAACCAGGTTAAATTGTATTATATGTTCAATAATTTTATATTGAAAATGTTTGTAAACACTTGAAGAGATAGTCCAAAGAAAACACCTGATAAGGTGACAGAACTTTATGAGTTTTAGCTAATAGAATCACTTCAGGTAAACTAACATGCTTGATGTATGGAGAAATAGATTATGGGAGACAACTAATGTGATTTAAATATATGTCCTTATCAAACAATGTGCTGACATTGTGTCTAGAACAACTGGCCGATCCGTAAAGAAAGACTATATTCCTTTTTCTTTAGATGTGAAACAGTCTTTCTTATATTTCCTGACTCACATAGAAACTTCTCACACTTGACTGTTGATGAAATGTGTAACCGTTCATTTTGTGCACCTTTTTTCTTCACAGGACCTTGTTTTTTATAGTATGCCACTTATTTAGCAATAATACTTCAACTTAAAAACCATTTAAATTGTCAGTAAATCAACCAGTATGCATGGGGATATACACATATTCTCAAAAAGGGTTGAATTCACTATTATGTAAGTTGCTTCAGTTTAAAGCAAACTATGTGTAAATTGAAACGTGTGCATTGTAGGTTGATAAGTAATATGCTTATTTATTACTAGTAAAACAAATAAATATTTTGCAAAGTCAATAACACAGATGTGTTTTTTAAAAACTAATTTATTTAAGAAATGTTGAACACCAGAGCGTATTCTTTAAAGAAAATACAGCGAGTCTCAAATTGTCTCCCTACAGATGAGTGATGTCGAGGCCGGCGGTGCCACAGTCTTCCCTGACTTTGGAGCAGCGATCAGGCCCAGAAAGGTGACTATGATTATCTCTATGAATTTCATAGTGTGATGAGTGTTTTTACTTAGTCCTGCTCGTGTCTCCAATGGGAAACCAACTGTAACAGAGGTGACAATAGATGAAGGAGGATCATGTTTAGATGTCGTGCAACAGCTTACCGTCACTTATTTCCTTGCAATGCTTACATGCAAGTGTCACAAATGTGTTTCTATAATTTATGGTTTATTATTATTTTCAGTTTAATATAAAATAGATAGATATAATAGAAAAATCATAACACATATTCCATCATCAAAAAAAGAGCAGAAAGATAGACATGTCACCAGCCTCGCTCTGAAATCATGAAACATAAATGGTCTACCACATGTCATCTGCCACCACTTTAAACAACCTTTTGTGTTTGTGTCCAAAAACAAACAACCAATGACAACATCAGTAACAGTCCAGGGTTACGGACTGAATTGATGTGATATGAAACTTTGTTTGATCAAGAAGCCTGATGATCCTCTTTAGTTCTGTGTTTATCTGTGAAATATATTAGCAGTTCTCTTGAACTCGTGAATTCAAGAGCGTGGATCACCTCCGGCTCATCAAATTCACAGCGGAGATTAAGTTTATACTTTATAAAGGATGTTCACAGAAATACGGGACAGATCGCGACCCTATTGAGTCAGGGGCAGCGCATGAATAACACAGATCGATGTCATCACTGCGCTGCTCACTGCTGGATCACATTATTATAAATTCTAAGTTTGTAGATCACACACTAGATCATCTCTCTCTAACCCGCGTCAGTTTGGGATCTGTCTCTCCCTCGCGTCGGTTCGGGATCTGTCTCTCCCTCGCGTTGGTTCAGGATCGTCCCATATTAAAAACTTAAATGCGGTCTCCTTACTGAGGAAAAATAGAATGCCCCCCGCCAAAGTGGCTATAGGAGTGACTGAGTTACCCGCCCGCATTTGGTGGGTTGGCGGGTGGTAATGTCAAGGCCTGAACACAAGAAATACTGTCCCGTAATAATAAAATGCAGCTATATTTCTTGTTCATCCATCTCACTTTCTACCGCAGTGCACCCCATTATGTTATCACTGAGTGTTATCACACATTTCGCTGGTCTACATTTCAAAGTGCCACCCAAATACACACACCTCCTCCCCTTTTTGTTTGCTCTCTTCATGGAGTACTTCAAAGGGTTTGATGCCATTTAGATATAAATATTTTTATGTAACCATGTTTGAGACACAGCTGTCATTGTGAATTATGTTTTCATTGTATTTACATATTAATAGATGTTTATAAAATTTGCATTAAAGCAATGTTGTTAAGACAGCACATTCCAACAGAGGCTATTTAAAGTGCTTTAAATAGGCAAATAAATCATCATATCACATTTCAAAACAACAATGAATGAAACAATAAGGATGCTAAAACATGAGTGAATAAATAAAAATACAGAAAAAATTAAATAAAATATGTAAAGAACAGTTGCAGTGCAGAAATACAAGTTTGTATATGTGCCGAACAGTGACATGATTTTCACACAGTGAGACATCTTGGCTCAGTATAAGTTTGCAATAAAAAGCTCGAAGCTACATGTGCTGCGTGTCCTCATACTGGTTGGATTTTTATGTTCCTTCTCCTCTCTCCACAGGGGACGGCGGTGTTCTGGTATAATCTCTTCAAGAGCGGGGAGGGGGACTACCGGACCAGGCATGCTGCCTGTCCCGTCTTAGTAGGAAGTAAATGGGGTGAGTCGAGGTTTATTGCCCCAGTTGTTTGTGTGTTTCTGTGAGCAGGAGCTCTGTGGAGCAGCGCTGTACTTTGAAGCCTGCCAATGTTAAATGAAGAGATTTAAGATTTTCATATTTCAGGACTAAAAAGATCCTTTGAATAATACTCAACTATACCAGAGGAGAAGAAAGTGAAGGCTTATGGTTGCTTTTTCTGTCTTTTCAGTCTCAAACAAGTGGATTCACGAGCGAGGACAAGAGTTTCTGAGACCCTGTGGCCTGACAGAAGTGGATTGAAGTTCAACCAGCACCTAAGGAACACGCATTAACACTCGCATACAAATACACACAAACACATACAACCCCTCAGAAGTGCCTTAAGTCTGTCTGTGATGAACACTTGCATAACTGTACTCTTCCTTAACGTGTTGACGTGATTAAGAAATGTTTCATGAGGAAAGACTCTGGTGTGTGAGATCTGGTTTGATGTTTTATTTCACCAGATGGTACAACATGCTGTACCCTACATCCCATCACCACCGCTTCTTCATAAAATCGGTGAATTAGTTTAATGAGTTTAATAAAAAATGTACTGCAAATGGAGTTAACTAATGAGCATAAACAACAAGAAGCTGCATCCGTTTTTATAGCCCCTTGTTCAAGTTCAATAACCACGTAGTCCTCTGCCAAATCTTTTTTTACATTGATATCAAAATGTAATACTTGCATGTTTGCTCTCATGAACACTTATCCCCCAAACTTCTCAATTTGTTTTTCCTTTACACTATTCGCAGAGCATTAATGGAGATACAGAGGCGTTAGAATCCCCAAAACGTACCGCAGGTTGGACCAAAACTTTACCAAGTGGTGTCAGATTAAGACTGATTTCTATTTATTGTGACAACAGAAAGTTTGACATCCATAAATATAAAAACAGCAGCAACTAAGTGTAGAAGATTTGCAATTCAGTGTAACAATATAAACACATTTTCAAGTTGTTAAACATTTGGCTGCAGTATCAGAGATGTCACATGACGCAAAGTAAACCGACGTGCTGATATTAGCTGTATTTAGAGCGTTATTGGGAAGCAAAAACACTTATTTCTGTTTGTTGTTTAAAAATAAAATAGAAGATTTGACAATTTGGCTTAACTGTATCTGCATCACGAACAGCTTCATTATGGGATTATGATGTCATGTCAGTCCATTAATTGCGCCCACAGTGTTTTATTCTTCTTAAACTACATTTCCTCCTAATCATGTCCATGATGTTTTTATTATTTATATAGTGATTAAATTATTACACTGTTACATTGTGTGCTCTTCATACAAGATCTTAAACAAGCAAGTCAATAAACAGTGTCTTTTATTAGAACGATGTGTCATTCATTTACGATTTAACATTCCTTCTTGCTTTTTTTTTCTGTGTCCAGAATCTTCTTTTGATCTGTTGCCCTTTGCTGATGATAAGTGGGGGTTTTTTGGAGTTTAAAATTGAATCCAAGGTGAAGATGCTCAGAATTGCAGTTCCTCAAATCACCACTGGAGGGTGGCCCCAAAAGAGACTCAATCCCCATAGACCAACCAATTAAGATGCCCAACTTTACAGCAGAAATAAACATGTTTACAGCCTGGTGGTTGTGGTCTATAAAGCTCCTCATTCATGACTCCAAAAAAGTATAATTGACTGTATGTCCAGTTTGATGATGACACATTTGTCCTCTTACTTGAAAATTACAAAAATACATCAACACATCTACTGCAACAGTACTTCCATCCATCTGTCCATTATCTACACCACTCATCCTGTTCAGAGTCACGTGGGGCTGGAGCTGTCATTGGCCGAGAGGCGGAGTTACAACCTGGACTGATTGCAAATCAATCACAGGGCCGTCACACAGAGACGGACAACCTTTCACGCACACATTCACACCTACGGGAAATTTAAGAGTCACTAATGAACCTAACGAGAATGTCTTTGAACTGTTGGAGGAAGCTGGAGAATGCGTAGGGAACCCAGGCATGCATGGGGAGAACATGCAAACCTCACACTGAAAGGCCCCCTACGTCCAAACTGGGATTCAAATTAGGAACCTTCTAGCTGTGAGGCAGCAGCGCTAACCGCTGCACCCCCGTGCAGCTGCAACAGAACTAACCTACACAAAACAAAACAAAACAAAAGCACAAGACTTCTAATCCCTTACCAGCCTCCCACTCTCCCCTAATCCAGTCCATCCCTACCCCCTACCCATGCTGCAGTTAAGAACAGGTTACTTCGGGGGATGAGAGACTAAAGGTTTTGTAGTCATTTTGAGTGTATTGTGCCCAGTCTTACCAGATTGGTCTGGTCAAAATGCTTCCAGGGAGCTTGTGATCATTTTGCCTACTTTTTGTATGAAAATGTCTCATTCCAAACTTGTCATTCCAGTTCATTACAAGACAGGAATTCTTGCCATATTTCTGTTGTGGAATTACTGCTCACTTTTCCTTATCTGCACCAATATTGGTCAAATCAAACAACCTGTTAATTATTATTTTCAATTTCAGTACAAACTCCAAACACAGAGCTCTTCTCACCTGCTGTGACAGTCTGAAAATCTTGTTAAGGTGGAATGTTTCCTGTGACTGCTTTGCTCAGTCGCTGGGAGGGAACCGGGGGTTTGCAGGAATGTGAACAATAACATGGGGAAAGGTGGGGTGCTGTAGGCTTATTCCTCTAAAGATGGACCAAAGGGAGTGTGGCTATTCTTTTGGAATCACAAACTGAGCACAATGTTTCCGTTTTGTTTCACATGTTCTGGTGCTTATTTTAAAATCACTTGTACTCCTTTGCTCATTCGAGCAAATAAAATGTTGGTCATAAAATGTGTTTTGATCTTGTGGGAATTTCCCGGGGATCATCAAGGGGGTAACTCTTCTAAATTTAAAGTTTTATGGGGGGCAATTTATTTCATGACGTTTATTTTGTGACCCTCGGCTTAAGAAGGATTATCTTATCTCGTTTACGGGGGCGAGTTGGCTGATAAGAGTACCGTTTGAGGATGAGGTAGGGGGTTCTCACTCAGAGAACTGCTGTGCTTCTCTCCATGCTGCATGTAAAATGTGAGTAAAGAGACGTGATTCATAACATTGAGTTTGCTTGTTCTTCACAAATTATCTTCAGGAGGAGAATTTCCCTCACATTCTTCATCTGAGTCACACCATGTAAACATTCACAGTGCAGGGTGGGAAAAGTATGTGAACCCCTCGGCTAATGACTTCTTCAAGACCTAATTGGAGTCAGGAGTCAGCCAACCTGGAGTGCAATCAATGAGACGAGAGTGGGTGTGTTGGTTAAAGCTGCCCTGCACTATAAAAAACACACACCAGTTTTGAGTTTGCTATTCTCAAGACGCATTGCCTGATGTGAACCATGCCTCGCACAAAAGAGCTCTCAGAAGACCTACGATTAAGAATGGTTGACTTGCATAAAGCTGGAAAGGGTTACAAAAGCATCTCTAAAAGCAAATCAGTCCACGTTAAGACAAATTGTCTATAAATGGAGAAAGTTCAGCGCTGTTGCTTCTCTCCCTAGGAGTGGCCGTCCTGTAAAGATGGCCGTAAGAGCACAGCGCAGAATGCTCAAGGAGGTGAAGAAGAATCCAAGAGTATCAGCTAAAGACATGCTAACATCTCTGTTGGCGAATCTAAGACACGTAAAACACTAAACAAGAATGGAGTTCATCAAAAACACTGCTGCACGTTTAAAGTTTGCAAAAGAGCACCTGGATGTTCCACAGCACTACTAGCAAAATATTCTGTGGACAGATGAAACCAAAGTTGAGATGTTTGGGAGGAACACACAACGCTGTGTGTGGAGAATAAAAGGCACAGCACACCGACATCAAAACCTCATCCCAACTGTGAAATACGGTGGAGGGGGCATCATGGTTTGGGGCTGCTTTGCTGCCTCAGGGCCTGGACAGATTGCTATCATCGACGGAAAAATGAATTCCCAAGTTTTATCAAGACATTTTGCAGGAGAACTTAAGGCCATCTGTCCTCCAATTGAAGCTCAGCAGAAGATGGGTGATGCAACAGGACAACGACCCAAAGCACAGACGTAAATCTACAACAGAATGGCCCAGTCAGAGTCCTGACCTTGACCCCATTGAGATGCTGTGGCATGACCTCAAGAGAGCGATTCACACCAGACATCCCAAGTATATTGCTGAACTGAAACAGTTTTATAAAGATGAATGGTCCAAAATTCCTCCTGATTGTTGTGCAGGTCTGATATGTAACTATGGTAAACATTTGGTTGAGGTTATTCCTGCCAAAGGAGGGTCAACCACTTATTAAATCCAAGGGTTCACATACTTTTCCCACCCTGCACTGTGAATGTTTACATGGTGTGTTCAATAAAAACATGAAAACATATAATCGTTTGTGTGGTATTAGTTTAAGCAGACTGTGTTTGTCTATTGTTGTGACTTAAACACATTTTATGACCAATTTATGCAGAAATCCAGGTAATCCCAAAGGGTTCACATACTTTTTCTTGCAACTGTAGTATAAGGGCAAATGAATGGCATTTTTAGATGAACACTGAATAAATAGATGCGCTACATTTTGAGTTGCTGTAGTACAAGCTTTTAATGTGTTTCCTCTCACCTTTAAATCATGTATCCAATTTGCCATGACAGTTTGTGCAACATCTAGCAAGAGGAGATGATAAGCAATATCCAAAACAATAACCTAAAGTCATGTATCCCCAGATAACAGATGAAAGGAGATACCAATTCAAGTAAGTGAGTTTTTAAGACTCAGCTGGAGGGTGGGAGCTGCCATCTTTACCCATACTACTCCTGTTCTTTTTCCCCATCATGTCACGAACAGAGGGAATAATTTCATGTCCCCTCTCAGACAATCTGTAATGTTCAATATAAAAATGAATCAGAAGTTGCCTTGCTTTCATATCGCACAAATAGTTTAAAAAAGTAATGACGATCCAGTGATGATGACCGTTGACCATTGCTAATTATTGTGCAATTTGATTGGTTGGTTTGTATTGTGTGAAAATGTAACTGTATCTGGGATTACACAATCAGCGAATACATGGAGTGTGAATGAACTACACTGAACTGCACGCACGTCATAGGAAACCACGTCCTTCAAGATAAAAGCGCAGTATAGACTTTTCTCCACAACTTATTTCTTTCAAGCACACGTCCACGACCCACTGAAAACAGCTCCAGGACCTATTTATGGGTCCCGATCCACCAGTTGAGAACCAGGGCTTTAAGCTGTAGTGTTTTGTAAATCCACACATACTTTGTGGTGGATTATGGTATTTTTGGATGCTTGATATCTTTTGTAAGCATTTGTTTCGGTCAATATTAATATACGTAATTGTTGTGCTTGTGTTGTACATTTCAATCATATACAGTATATGATGATGATGATGATATACAATGATAACAGTATTTTTGAATTTGCAGCATTAGGAGGTCATATTTACTGAAATCAAAAGCTATTTCAATCAAAAACATCTTAACAGGTCAAGTTACATTTTAACATAGGACCCCTTATTTGATAGCAGCTTCATAATTCTTGCATCCATTGACCTTGTGAGTTTTTGGAGAGTTTCTGCTTGAATTTCTTTGCAGGATGTCAGAATAGCCTCCCAGAGCTGCTGTTTGGATGTGAACTGCCTCCCACCCTCATAGATCTTTTGCTTGAGGATGCTCCAAAGGTTCTCAATAGGGTTGAGGTCAGGGGAGGATGGGGGCCACACCATGAGTTTCTCTCCTTTTATGCCCATAGCAGCCAATGATGCAGAGGTATTCCTTGCAGCATGAGATGGTGCATTGTCATGCATGAAGATGATTTTGTTACGGAAAGCACGGTTCTTCTTTTTGTACCATGGAAGAAAGTGGTCAGTCAGAAACTCCACATACTTTACAGAGGTCATTTTCACACCTTCAGGGACCCTAAAGGGGCTGACCAGCTCTCTCCCCATGATTCCGGCCCAAAACATGACTCCGCCACCTCCTTGCTGACGTCGCAGCCTTGTTGGGACATGGTGGCCGTCCACCAACCGTCCACTACTCCATCCATCTGGACCATCCAGGGTTGCACGGCACTCATCAGTGAACAAGACTGTTTGAAAATTAGTCTTCATGTATTTCTGGTTGTGAGCATTGTTTAGGGGTGGCCGAATGGAAGGTTTACACATAACTGCAAGCCTCTGGAGGATCCTACACCTTGATGTTCGTGGGACTCCAGAGGCACCAGCAGCTTCAAATATCTGTTTGCTACTTTGTAATGGCATTTTAGCAGCTGCTCTCTTAATCCGATGTTTTTGTCTGGCAGAAACCTTCCTCATTGTGCCTTTATCTGCACGAACCCGTGTGTGCTCTGAATCAGCCACAAATCTCTTAACAGTACGATGATCACGCTTAAGTTTTCGTGAAATATCTAAGGTTTTCATACCTTGTCCAAGGCATTGAACTATTTCACGCTTTTCGGCAGCAGAGAGATCTTTTTTCTTTCCCATATTGCTTGGAAATGGTCGTCTGCTTAATAATGTGGAACGCCCTTCTTAAGTAGTTTTTCCTTAATTGGGCTCACCTGGCAAACTAATTATCACAGGTGTCTGAGATTGATTTCAGTGATCCAAAGAGCCCTGCGACACAATACCATCCATGAGTTTAATTGAAAAACAAAAAATGTAATCTTTATGACACTTAAATACAATTTGCGTAATAATTTGGAACGCGGTGTAATTAAGTCTTATGAATTTTGATACATTGGCTGCCATGACAGCCCTCCATCGTCCCTGGTCCACAGACATTTTTGGAAACTTTACTAGGATGTCACAGGTGTGAATCAATATCAAAACTTAAATGTATTGAGGTTGAAATTTTGATCAGCAAAATCTAAAGCAGCCTTGTTATCCTCTCTTATTTTCTCTTCCATCAAGGAAAAACAATGCAGCTGTATGCTGTCGCCAACCAGTCAAGTTGCTGTTTACATCCACCCCTGTGTTTCCCACAGAATGACGGAAGGGGGATATATTTGAAAATATTAAAAGAATACATAACCTTAAAAACAAGACAATGGCATAAGCAGGCCCCTCTCTCTCTCTCTCAGACTCTTCGCTGAGCATGTGTTTGTCAGTAGACCCTTTGCGCGAGAGCTAAATGAACACGTGAGGGGCAGAGAGAGAGGAAATTGTCTGCTGATAAAACGCAGATGGCATCATTCACCCAGATGGATAAAAAAATAAAGCAAAAATCCTAGAAATAATTGAAATTCAGGTATTGCTTACATATCGCTTTCGTAAGAATTGGACTGCGGTCACCTTGACCTTTTGTGTAACAAAGTCTCATCAGTTCATCCTTGAGTGCAGGTGAACTTTAATGCCAAACTAGAGGATATTCCCTCCAGGGAATCATGCAATCATCATGCTCACATAAACATGAGGTGAATAAATAATAAAAAGGAATTTTTCAAGTTAGATGTCACATAGAAGTTGACCTTTGACCTTTTGCCAACAATTGTTCTCACATCATTACTTATCCTATTAGACAATTGTATGAATTTGTGTCAAAATTAGTGCATGAATTCTTGATTATCGGCTAAAAAACGTGTTTAGAGATTAGAGTGACCTTTGACATTTAAATTCTTTTCAGTTCATCCTCGAGTCCAAGTCCCCTCGAACGATCTTTAGATATTACATCCACAGGAGAGGAAAGGTCTTGAGGTCACAGTGTCCTTGACCATTGTAAACTGAAATCTTTTGCGCTCATCCTTAAGTCCAACTGGATGTTTGTGCCCAATTTGAAGAATCTCCCTCGAGCAATAATAAGAATGGGACGTAGAGAAGAACAGGTTTAAAAACTCTGATACAATCAGGCTTCATTGCACCATACCAGTTTGAAGCTGCTGAAACGATCTGAGGCGCTCAGAGGGGTGATTAATAAAAAGCCTTTATTCCTTCAGGCCTACAGACGCAGAAAACATGCCAGTTTATTTTAAATACTTTAGACTGATTACATGATGCAATGTTAATGCCTGTCTACTGTGCTTGTTCACCATGTTAAAGCTCCTGTGAGGAGTTTTTCGCTGGTTATGAAACAGACTGAAATTAATTCTGATGACTCTCTATGACCCACAGAAGCAAACCAGACCATCAGAGACAAGATAGAAAGATTATTTCTATAAAGTTATTTCTAATGCCTGAAACCTCTGGCGGGGAGAAGTGTCGGATGAAGCAATTAACTGCACGCTGTCTTTGTTTACATTTTCCAGGGCAAAAATTTAAAGTGAGTGATAGACTGTCAAAATCAGCAAAGAGATAAGAGGTACGGCTTTGTCCACAGGGGGCGCCAAAATCGACTCTAACCGAAAACTTCCCAGTAGAAATTTCCGACTTCCGATGGTGAAGTCGGGGTAGATAAATCTGGTCCAAGTTCACAAGTTAGGAACTCTGACTTTAAATGGCATTCCATAGCAATTTTTCTAGTTGAAGGCCGGAAAAATGCTGCGTTCCAGACCTCACAGTTTGAAAGTCGGAGAATTCTACTGGGAAGTTCTCGAGTTCCCAGTTGTCTGGAATCAAATGTCAAATAGAATATTAACCTCCTGAGACCCAGCGTCCTCATACGGGGACATTACATTTTGGCTTCACAGCACCATAATATTTAATTCTGCGAGACTTAGACCCGTTGGTCTCATTCATGGACACTTTGCAAATTACACTGATCAGTGTACATTCAAGATGGCCGTGATCCCGACCGAAATATGTTACAGTCGGTCTCTACAGAAAACTCAACCAGTTACAAAACCTCTTCAGATTTTACGATTGAAACTTGTTTATTTAATGCGTATGAACAGTTGTAGCTTCATATGGCAGACAAATTTGACTAATTTTATCAATAGCAACAAGCTACAACACCGTTATGACAAGGTACTCACATGAGGACATTGGGACTTTTTCAATGTAACACAAAGACAATTCTTAGGTTTTATACTTATTAGGTCCTATGTATCCCCAAAAGGTAGGAGAAATTAAAAATGCATACCAAACAAAAGCTCAGGTCTCAGGAGGTTAAATATGAACAACAACCTAATGTCTTTTTTTAAACTGTTTACATCAGTTTGGTTAAAATTTTCAGTTAAAAGCAGCACAATGAAAATCAAACTTGCACGTGTTTCAGTGCGTTTCAAATGTCACATCACATCTTACCACATCTCCAGTTTGGCCGTGGAAATCAACAAAAAATCAAAATCAGCAAAGAGATAAGAGTTCCGGCTTTGTCCACAGGGGGCGCCAAAATGAACAAACAGAAAGTCCCTCACGGGAGCTTTAACTCGGCATAATTTCAGTACCAATGGAAAAACACCAACAGACTCCTTCACCTCAGGGATATTCCTGCTCGGGTCAAAAATTCAAGTCCAATACCGACACCACACTCTTCCTCGCGCGCACTCACCCTGATGCTAACTCTAATACACGGGCCAAAAAAAGGGCCACCAACAATCATGTCCTCAAATATTTATACAAATCCAGTGTGTATTACGCATGCGTTAGAGAATATAGCCATGTGATCCAGCAGCAAAAGTAAGTAAAAGTTTAACAGCATACCTTTGTTGGATGAGGACACAGCTGTGACTTGCTTAAAGACTATTATTATTATTTTTTTCATTTCATTTCTTTCTTTCAAACAGAAGGTTGGCGGTTTTATTCCCCAACTCCCTCTGCCTACATGTCGAAGTGTCCTTCAGCACTGAACCCCAAACTGCATAGCTAACGGTGTGTGAATGTGAAGACTGATTGACAGTCGGCACTTTACGTAGCAGCGTCTGTCATAAGTGTATGAAGTGACATGTAGAGTAAAAGCAGCTTTTAGTGGTCGCAATACCAGAAAGTTGTGTATAAGTACAGTCCATTTATCATTCATGTGGTGGGATAGCTGCAGCAAATATACTTTCAATTTGCGCATCACCATATTTCATACAGTGGCCTGTGTTTGTTCTGTGTGTTCAGGGGCACAGTAGAGCCTGGTCTATTTAAGAATTAAGACTGAAATCTGTCGTGTAAATATTGACAGGCCTTTCCTGTAGTTACACCTGGCTGTTGGAAGGAATGAGAAAGGACACTCAGACTGGCTTGATTCAAATTATGCCCCAAAAAAACACCTGTGCATAATCAAGGGAAGTAATACTAACCCTTTGCGCCTTGCGAACATGTCAATCCAGAAACATTAAGTTGATAAAAGATTTTTTCTCTACACCTTCTGACATGGATATGATATGGATGGCAATTGCATTACATTTTACTTTAAGGAGTCCTGGCTGATATGTAAATGATTGTCATCCTATTTGGGTCCATTTTTTCCCAGCGAGGAGGCCTATAAAAGAGTGAGCTCAGAAATAACTTTCCTTTTACACACACACACACACACACAGACTTGTAAATAATAAGAGTTAATGATGCCGGAATTCCATTAAGCTGCTTCATATTACGGTCCTGCTTTTGTGCTTAATGGTTCACTGTCACACTGTCAAGGCTTACTGGGACTCTCAATAGAAGGAAGTTGTTGATAATACTAACAGTTAAGTAACGAGTCAAAATGTCTGCTGTGGAAACATGTTATTGCACTATTATGGACAGCAAAGGTACTTGAAATGAAGCTCATGCATAAACTTTACGTTAATGTTATAATAAAGTAATATAATGAACTTACACCTTATGTTCAACCATCAATCTTTATTTGTTTACAGTTTGCATACAGAGGATTAGACAGGTTGAGTAGACAAAGTGATGAAACATGTTATGCAGCAATATTCCATTATAAAAGACTAAACATAAACTTACTGTTATTATACTAACCTACAGTAATAGTGTTGTATAGTACAGTAAAATAACCTGAACCTGTTATAAGGCACTTGCTGTAGTGTGTTATATAAAGACATGTAAAGCACGAAACAGGTAGCGTACATTCCACGTGTGATACAAATTGCAGCGTTACACATCGTGAGGTTGCAAACGTCACTGAAAGGGTTAAAATAATGTAGCCGGTGCCTAAATGTTCTCAAATATACAAATATACAACAGTTTGTTTAAACAAAGTAATAGGTTTGGACATAGGCATTCCTTGAGCTCTGATATAGAGTATAACAGCACAGTGAGATTTAATTAGATGCATCTGTGTTCAGTTCTAGTAAAGTCGTGGAGCTAGTTGATAGCGGAGCCAAATGAATGATCACATAAAAACATGATAATCTGTTGATGTTTGTTACATTTTACTACGGCTTGCAGCTTGTATAACTGTTAAAGATATCACACTCAAGGTTGTGCTGTTGTACTGAATATCAGCACGGCTGTGGTTATCTTCCATGACTACATCCCTGCTGTGCTGATATTGAGTACAACTGTGATCCCTCACGTGCGATATGGTTTATTTAAAAAATGAGCTAAAATATTATGTACCAAAAAAAATACATAATGTTGTGTTTCTTTTCTTAATATTAAGCTTAAGTTACATAAACAGGAAAAAAATCCTTGAAGAAGAAGACTCCTACATGTCAATGCAATGCAGAAGATAGTGACCAACAAACTTATCTCTGTACTCTTAGCATGTGTGTAAGCTTTAAATGGTTCATGAACTGTGTCAGAATACGTTTATAGCTCAAGATACTTGCACATGCCAAATATAAACTCATATAGTCTATGTTTACCAAGTGACATGACTTTATTTACAGTTAAACCAACAACTGTGTTGTGGTGGCGAGTCTCGGGTGGGTATTTTGTCTCGATTCTGGTCTCCGAATAGACTTCATTTCAGATGATATTTTGGTATTTTTGTATGATGTTTATGCTAATCCTGCAGTCAAAATGTCACATTAGTGTGACTTTATCATGTTGAAAAGATTGTGTTTTGATATGTGCTTTTGCTAACAACTACTTTTTGGTTGGTGTGTTTTCTGTCCTGACAGGGTGGGGCCTTTGTTGTGGTATTGGAACGGCCCTTCTACTCCCACTCAGCTGATTAGGGTAACTCAACCCAGGTGTGCAAACACGTTGTCGCAATGCGTCTGCTATTTTAAAAGTGTATTCTTGCCATGTGAAATAAAGGCCTTTTAATTCTACAAAAATCCTACAGAGTGCCTTGGGTTGATTTTTTAAGGACAACTGCATTTTGACCCCTTCACAAGATGAGTAGACTACTTTTCACTCAGCCTTGTCTCGGTTTAAAAATTGGTATCCAATTTGCGCTCCAAATGCCTCCCTGCCAATATTTTTTCATCCCTTTACGTTTGATGAAATATATTAGGTTGCTGCTGAGGATGCCACACACATAAAGTGTGTTTAAACTCCTGTGCCAGCCTGTGAACTGCTTGTTGCTTCTCAGTGTGAGCTTTTGTGTTGCTGTTGTTTTCAGATTAAGTATCTTGGTTGTTCGTACATCTTGATGTTTCATAATTCAATTGATTCGGCAGTTTTATAGGTATTTTTGAGTGGTTAAATGGGGTAGTGGTGATCATTTGTTTGCACCAATGAATCTGCCCAAGCATTAGGCATAACACTTTATAAACAAGTCTTATTCTTCACGTTTGGCAAAGAACGTTTATACCCCTGGACTGCCTCTCTTAAGTTCTAGGAAGTTTGCTGAATATGGTCCAGAAAGACCACATACTCATACATCTCTCCTCTGAACTTCCTCAGTGTGGGATAAAGGTTTGAGCTCGGTGCCGGTATTGTCGCCATTGGCTCCCAGTGTAGGAAGCCCGTTTTGATCCATTGGGAGGTCGTCCACAGGCTGGCAGAGCAACCACAACCGCTGAGGGAAAAAAAGAGTGGAACAAAATGTATCATGAATGTTTCTTGTTTGTTTTAGTGACAATAACCTATGACAATATGAGAAGACTATACTTTGTTGAAATTAAATGACACCAAAACACAACTATATTGGAAAAACAAAGATATTCTTACAAATAACCAACACAAAAAGAAGTCAGTAGAGTTCAACCTACCAGCTGCAACATAAAACATCTGAGGATGACAGGATGAGACCGGTCATATCTCTATATTTCTGCATATTTGTGCAAAGTAAATTGATATATCGGACTTTAATCAACACTTAAATCCATGATTGACTTTGAACTTTTTAAAAGGATTAGAAGACAATTTATAAAATCTGGAATATCATCAGACTTCCACTTTAAAACAGATGTGAAGGAATCATCTGACATTTAAGAAATATGCTTAATTGCATTTGTGCTCGGAGATTGAATTTGGGATATTAAGCCGAGTCCTTTTTGTCTAGAAGGAAAACACATGTAAGTATTCCGACATGCGTTTGTTTAACCGTCTTAATGAGGAGTTTCAGGAAAATCTTGGGGAGTAATCCTAAAGAAAAGCCAAGAGTATCCTCATCAACATCAAGCTGTACCTGAACAACCCCTGCACTTAGTCCTTGAACAATCCTTGGCCCCATTGCTACTGCCAAGGTTCAAGTGAGGCAAACACATACATAAAGCTGTTTCAATATCCACAACACATCTGCTCACACGCTCTGTGTGAATGCGGGAAGCCATGACCCTTTGAATGAACTTGCTCTTTTAAAGTCATAATCTCAAAGATTTTCTTGTAAATAAAAGTCACTATCTATCGCCAAATGAGGAAACACAATGGTGATAAAACCTTTGCATTATTACAGACTGGGTGTCTGTGGGGACATTCGCGGAAAAAAACACAAGCGGCTCCCAGTTAGACGCGTTTTCCATCACCCAGCAGTGGTTGGTCTGCCAGAGAGGGTAGGCGGAGCTAAGCGGCTGCTTTTCCGCTCTCTGCAAGTGTTGCGAGTAAACAGTAATCGACTATGGCTGAACAAACAAAGAAAAGATCGAGTTGCAACCGTAACAAAAGGGAGCCAACTGTGGACGTCTGGTTAAAATGGGAAGTGTACACCAACAATATACTGTTAAGGTACCGCCAAAGACAACAAAACAGATATCTTTGAGATAACACCTTTAAACGCTGTTTACACAGCAGAGTGTTCTAGTTTTTTTTAATGATTTTACCAAGAGAAAACCGGGAGGATTGTGCTCACCTGTCGCAGAGTGCCTTTCCCCTGCACTATTTTATGTAACAAAAACAGTGGGATCAGGGACAGGGAGACACTGGCGATGAACCAGCCCAAGACGTTTGCCCAGAGGGGATAGACGTAGGAGTTGTTGAACTTCAGCGGGGAATATTTGACAATAGAGAAGATGAACGTGCCCTGTTAAAGGAGGAGACAAAGTGGAAGAAACTCAAAAGACAAGACACCAACTTAAACGAACCCTACCCTTCATAAAGTCTTTAAATACTGGGCATCTTAAAATAGGAGAAAGGAAACATAACATGTTAGACTACTGTTAATTTGATGGGAGAAGATAAAGTTGGGATTCAAAACAGGTTATACTGGTGCTTTACTGTCATTACAATATAATAAATCCACCATCGATGTGTTCACATCTGTTTGTATTGACTGTGTCTGCACATACTTCTCACTGGAGAAGACCTCCTCCTTTTTTCTAATAAATGTTCACATTTGCACAAGACTGTCAGTACCACACATGGAATACACGAACAGATAACTTACAAAGCAGAAGAAGGGAGTGATGTAGGTCCAACAGTACTTCATAAATGGAAATGGACGATAGCCAATCATGTGCGTGATGTTGTCGTAAAAACGATCGGCTCCTTTAGGGACAGAAACGTATTAAAAATTACCGTCACTTCTTTGTAAGGGATTTATCAGCTTACCACACATGCAAAGAGTGTTTTTGCCCCTGCTGAAAGTTGTAACCCTACTTTCTTATACTCTGAAGATGAGTTGTATCTTTTTATATAAACAGGATGTAATCTTTACATGGTTGGTTGGACTCACCGTACACCCAGGCTATGCTAACAGACTGGCTGAGGGAGAGGAGGAGCAAGGTGGTGCCGCTGCAGACATGATGGTCCAGTAGCTGGAGCAGGTACAAACCTCCCTGAAAAACAAGGACAGGTAGAAATTGTGATTAAAAAAAACATAATACAGCATATGCACATCAGCCAGGGTCTAGCAAAGTAAGTAAAAAAGATGGTGAAGAGCTCCAAACTATCTTTTATGTATCTGATCGACAACCACAAATTATGTTGTGCTTGCATGGCAGAAAATTTGCCCAAAACTGATGCGTAGCTACTAAAGATAGTACAGAGTGGTTCTTATAGAAATAAAATAACTGCATTGACTTGTAATGAAATGGTTTCAATGTAAAAAGACAAAAGCTATAGTAAGCTACTTTGCAGTGTTGCTGTAGCTTAGCTCGCTACATTTGTCTTAAAGGAAGCTCAAGTGTTACCAGTGAGTAACCAGTAACTTCACTTTCTCACTAGTTGCCCAATCCTGCATTATAACTACATGACATTGCACGTCCTGCTAGCAGACAGTGTGGCCTAAAACTGTTGCAAACCTAGGAGCAATTTTCAACTCAGATTAGCCAAAAGATTTCCAAGTTTAGCGCGGTAAAACAGATTTAGAAGGAGTGGTTCGGGATTTAAGAGATATGCTTAATTGCTTTTGTGCTGAGAGTTAATTAAGAAAACATTGAGACCACTTGCATATTTAACCCTTGAATATGAAGCTGGAACCATCAGCATGTTAGCTTAGCTGAGCATTAAGACCGAAGACATTTCTTAAGTATTCTTGGGTTTTTTTTACTTACAGATTTTAGTTGCTTTACGCGTTTCTTACACTGCCTTCTCTGATTTGCTTTCTGTAATATTTTTCTAAATCACACTTACTTAACATTTTAAATAATTATGGTTTTTTTTCACAATTCGTTCCACCTTTCTACTTTTGGTTTAAATGTTCTTGTAACTTCAGAGCGGAACAACATCAGAGTGTATTCTTTTTCTTTCCTGCTATCACATCCGTGTTAGTTCAAGGTTTTGAAGTTTCCAGAGGAACCCCTGTGATTAACTTCCTCCTATACAATTGTTTAGCCATTAGGCTGTGAGTTCTTCACCCTAAGACCACTGTATGAGCCTCGAGAAGCTAGTTTGAAACTTCTTGTTAGTTGGGTCCCCCAGAGACCCCCCTCTGAGAATGACATTGTAGCTTCTTTCATCTTGGTTGTGTATAGCCCTTTATTGCTTTATAGCTCTTTTGGTTAGCCCTTTCTTTTCTGTTACCCAAGATATATATTCTGACTAGAGCTGACTCTAGTCAGAGAGGCGCAGTGAATAAAACTCATCTGAACCAGCCACTGAATCGGACCTGAAGATTATTAATTTCTTCTACAGTATGAAACACTGATGAAAGATTTTTGCTAACCGTCTAGCTTGGCGTGTACAGTACAAACCTCAGTGACCAGAGAGAACCCCAGCAAACAGCAGGTACTGCAGATAGCCAGCAGAACCAGCTCACGTCTACAGCCTTGGCGCAAGTGACTTGGGAACAGATCAACCAGTGAGGTCATCAGACACTCCAGACCTACAAACTACAACGAAACCAGCGGGAGAGTAGAGAGTAAGGGATTACTTAATTCAGTAATTCATGTTTTCATTTATTTAGAGAGGGTTGGCTGGTACCTGACTGTCCAATCCGAGGAGAATGATCATGATGAAGAAACACACCGACCACACCTGAGGCATGGGCATCATGGCTACAGCACGTGGGTAGGCTATGAAGGCTAGCCCTGGGCCTACACACAGAGACACACAAATGTAAAAGGAGAATATTTAAAGACCCCCCTCCAGTGAAAATCAAGTGTTTAACCTTGTAAACATCTCCATGTGGTGTTCTTCATGTGCTACAAGACATATCAGGGACAACATCAGCAGTCATCTCCATGGCTGGGCCTGTCTGCTTTTAAACTGCAGTGCACCAAGGACAGGCTGAACAACACGTTTTCAGATTGGCAGGTTTGAGACGTCACAAACCTAAGGAGCCAATCCCGTTAATGGACGGGGTGACGCTATGCATTTCATTATGCGTTACCTATGGCAACCACTTGGGCGATGCGCGAGCCAGCTGTAACTGCCATCGTCATTTTTGCAAACTCACTACTGTTAGCGTTACTACTACTAATTACTAAATTTCAAGCTAGCTAAGTTTCAACAAGTTGCCACTAAACGATGGCAGAGACATGTTTTGTTTTGGCTATGGAGGGGGCGGTTAGAAATGTGCATAGTGGGTGAGGACTATGCAGATTCAGGATTTTTTATTGAGGCAGAATATGACAATTTTTACAAGGTAAATAATAAGGAAATAAGGAATAAGTTCTTGCCTGATTGGGCTACTTCAGAGATATCCACTCCTTGTTCGTTTGTCATGAAACCCAAAACGGAGAAAATGGCAAACCCAGCCACGACACTAGTGGCACTGTTCAGTAAACACAAGTACAAACAGTCCCTGGAAGAAAACAGAATACAGTTCAAGCACCTCAGGATGGATGGATTCGACATGTAGCAGAAGTGGATGCTAATTTAACTAGCAAGGGTTAATCAAAGGCCAATAAACTATTTTAACTTGATTGGCAGAAATGCTTGGCTTTGGTTTATGACATTTCTCTTAAAGGAATGTAAAGGTCAGAATTCTGCACTATATAAAAGACAAGAAGCGCTTCAAGTCTTCAGGTCTGGTGACTTTTCCTTCGGCCCTGTGCTTACTTGTAACAGTCATTGTTGTAGCTGTTGTAACTCCCAAGAGAGGTCAGGAACCCAAGGCCGACAGCATAAGAGAAGAAAATCTGAGTGCCAGCATCCATCCACACCTGGAAAGGTCAAACAAATGCATTTGCGAGTGTGAGCGTGCACATCTCTGTGTAGATGAAACAACATAGGGGTTCTGCTGCTCCAAAGATTGTATTTCAGTTTTTACCTGGGGATCTGACAGGCGAGAGATGTCTGGGTAGAGGTAGTAAATTATTCCATCCATTGCCCCCGGTAAGGTCACGCCTCGTATGAGCAAAACCAACAGCATAGCGTAGGGGAAGGTGGCTGTGAAGTAGGCCGCCTGAGAGGAGAGAGCAAACAGAGCCATTTAAATCCAGCTGGTAAAGTCCTAAGGCGTTACCATTTGCCAACATCTGCATCTAATGATCAATAAATAAATTACGTTTCCACCGCAATTTCCCAGAACTCAACATGATGTATTTTAAGTGTTTTAAACTGAGAAAATAATAAATTCCTCACACTTGGATGACTGGACACAAAACAGTCCGTTCCCAGCATTGTTTATAGGCATTTCTGGCAACGTTGTATCCATTCGTTTGGGGTCTATTCATCTGTCTTTAATCCATTCATTTCTTATATGGTATACAGAAGTAGTTATATTGCTGGGGTTTTTTATGTAATAAGTCACTATAATCAGTGTTCTAACAAACAGTAATAAAATGATAAATACACAACATGACCATTTAAGCACAACCATATAGGAGCAAGTAGCCAACACATAACTGCTCTGCAAACCTAAATTAATTAATTTAATTAATTTCAAGTGTTACATAAGGTTCCTACTGATCATCTCTTCAGGAGTTAACTTTCCACATTACTCGCTGGAGTTAAAGTTGTTTAACTATGTCATTACAATTCTTCATATCCGAGTGACTGATTAACTGCGATTATTACACGGCTGTGTTTAATACTTGGTTCTAATGACAGCATTCCTCGATAACAGACCGTTGCTATGAAGAACTGCACCGTCGCTAGGGATGCGGCTCTAATCACACAATCCGGAGGACTAACTTTAACCATGTCAATCCGCTGAAAAAAGTCCGGTAAATTTGACGTTGGTTTGTTTTCAGAGGGAAAAAAGAACAGACAAAATAGCGGAGAAAAAGCAATAAAAAGGTTAAAAGATGCAAAAACTGTAGAGACAGAGTGATCTACAAAACTGAAGACGGCACATGAAGAAAACAATAAACTGATCACAGTACGGGATACGGCGGTTTTTAAAGACGGTATATGGAAAAGAAAATGTCAACACACTCTGACAGTGACGAGACAGAAAACCTCAATCAGGCACTACGCTGATTCCTGTGGTACGGTTCACCATGTCCCACTTCACCACCAGTGGAAATGTTTCCATTTAATGAGTAATAACAGATAGGTTAGTGTGGTGGCAATTTCTGATGGTGGGATCAATAAAGTTCTTTGAGAAACAAAGATGTCTTTTGATGTCTTTAATTGAAGAATAATAGAAGATGAGTAAAAGCAGTTCACAACTCGAGCTGGGTCAGACCAGTACTAAACAGAACGCAGCTCTCTATCTGACTGACACAGAATCAAGGTTCACAGTGTATGTTATACATTACAGAAAGCACTTCTTCTCAGAGACAAAGCAAGGTGTTATTGTTACGACTTTAGCTGAGGCGTCTGACTATCTAGAGTTTGCCCCTTGCCACAGAGCTCCTCGCCCCAGGTCACTAACTACAGTACCACTCAAAAGTTTGGACACATTTTTTTCATACAAGTGAATGGGAAAGTGTGTCCAAACTTTTGACTGGTACTGTATATCTCTCTAAGATAGAAGGAGCAACAGTAAATCATGCAAAAGACCCTGGAGAGGAACAAACACTATGTCTAAAATAATCATACGCATGCATCATTCCTCACCGACTCGATCTCTCCCTCTGCTGATGCTGCAGAGCCAAAGAGTCTATTAAGAGGTTTACTTAAAAAATCCTGTGAGGAGGAAATGTCATGTGACCTTGACTGACCCTGATGCAAAACCAGACAGCAGGGATTTGTCCTCACTTCATGGCTCTTAAAGTTAACCCAGCCTGAATCTTGGAAAGCCTGAGCCTAAGGCTACTAGTGGGATATTACGCCTGGATATTACGCTTTACAAATAATTGTAGCAAAACCAGAAAATGCTGATTATCATTTTATGGTGAATTCCTCGAAAAAGTTCCTGTGCCACAGACAGTTGCATTGTGGTTAGAATTACTACAAAGCATTGTTGTTTTGCCTAAATACACAGTTGAAACCAGATATAGTCAGTAGAAAATACAATACAGACTTTTACAAATAGAATATAAATCATCACTTATGGGCCTCTGTACATAAGTGTTGGTGAGTGTGTGTGCAGACCCTTCCCTCTGCATCTATCCTGTTGTTTTGCTTTGCAAGGGAAGTTTTCAGGAGGGGCGCTGTTGTGGTTCCCTGAGCCAATCACAGCGTATAGGTGAGTGGTTCAAATTAGCAGCTGGGCCCAATTCAGATTGGCGAACATGGCGAAAGAGCGATGCAGAGTTCGCCTTCTTTCTGTTGGACAGGTAGTTGCCTCAAACCGGGTAGGACAAGCTAACCAGCTAACGGTTAGCTTTGCGCTCGCATGCTAACCGTGATGCTGTCGGTGTTAGCTCGGCGGGGTGGGCGTGTTCTCGTACGAGAGAGTGAGAGTGAGCTTCTGGTGAAGAAGAGCCCAGGAGGAGGGGCCCAGTTTGAATGTGTTGTTGATAAAAAGCAAGGAAAAATCCTACTTATTATACCTTTAAATACACCTACATTCAACATAATTATTATTTTCACAACTAAAGATTTTTTCCTTGTCACCATGGTTTCATGTCGTCAGTCAATGGGGTATCTACTTTATTTCCTGGGTTTTTATCTGGGTTCTCCCAAGAGGAAAACCCGTCTTTCAATTATCATATCAAGTGCCTCATGAAAAACTGAGAGTGAATTTAGGGTTCTTCTACAGAAACCAATGCCGTTTTTATGGGGGGAAAAAACTCTTATTATCTATTCTTATTGACTATGGTGATATTCTTTATATGCATGGCATGCTACCTCACCTTCACTGAAAATGTTGTACTCAGTGTACCATGTGTACAACGATTTGTCTCTGGTTTGGGTTTCCGCACACATCTTGTATGAGAGAGTTGGTGTGTCTTCATTATACAACCATAGGATGGAACATTGGTACATCTTTCTTTACAAGGTGACACTACAGGAACTGCCCTCTTATTTATGTCATCTACTGACTCCTAAAACTTTCAGTGGCTGCAGCCTTCGGTCACATGGACACATTATGTATGTCCTTCCTTGAACTCCATCTGTCTTTAGTAAAAGTGCTTCTAGCGGTTTTGCTCCCTCATCTTGGTCTGAGCTACAGGATCACCTTAAACTGTAGCGACTTATTAGCTTGGCTATAAAAACGATATACAACAGAACAGAAGACTATAAAACAGAATTAAGGATAATTTTACTTTCATCTTTACTTCAGCGTTTGTCAAAAATCTGTGGGTCAAAAATGTAGACACATCATGTTTACTGTCTTTTTAAACTGTAGAAGATTCCAGAAATGTATGGAATATTTAAACAACAAAACACAAATTATATATATATTTTTTATTATTATTATTATTATTATTATTATATTTTTTACCAAAGCAATAGAGTGAAAATGATTATTCATTCAGGGACACTTAGGTCAATCTTTTTAAAATGAGATTTAGCTCTATAGAGAGGTCTTTAAAATCTTTTATCATTTATTCTTATAGAGAGTTCAGATATATCTGTAAACACACGTGAACATCCGATATGTGCAATGTGAAAAAGCTTTAGGCTAACAAACAAGTAGGGGGGAGGGGCAACGTTACAAGTTGAAGTTTAATGAGGTTATCAGTGAAGTAGTGCTGGTAAATGCCAGTTACAGTTTACCTTGTTGTTAATTAGTACAATTCAAACCACTTTATAATTTGTGCTGTGTTCATTAGCCAGAAGCAGGAATGACAGCTGAAAAATATCAGCTGATGCTAGCACAGTAAACAAGTTGTGTTTCAATGTCTGTGCTCTTTGCAGAAATGTTGTCTTCGCTTTCGTCTACAATATCACAAGCTAGTAGCATGCTAACAAACAAGCTAGCTCTCAAACTCTGCTATTAAAGGCAACTTGCTCACCCCACCAAGCCAAAAAAAATCCTCCTCAGCTACTTCATCTTAGCAAAATAACAAGGCACACACATCTTTCCAACACTATTAGCCAACAACATGTTGATCCGGCGGCTTTATCACACGCAGCACTTGGCTACAAGGCATGCTAGTCCTCAACTGGGCCCCTCATGGCTTCCTGCCCAGACTTGTAATGTCTTTCAACATTAATTAGTGAGTGCAAGGCTTCAGGATTTTGTTTTAGCATTTCTAGTCAAAAGCCTACCTACGAAACATGTTTTTACACCTTAACATGTGGTAGAGCCTATTTGCACCAACACTGTAGGAACCTTTTACTGTTCGCTGGGCCTTTCGCTCTGGGCCAAGCATCGTTACCGACAGAACAGTTAAAGTCGAGATGAAACGTCATTTCGAGAGTATCTAGCTTCTGTATCGTGACGTATTTCCGAGTGAAACAGGACGTGCAGGCGGGACATATCATTAGAGGGATTTGATTTGATCGTTGAGAAGTGGGCGTAGACAGACGTTCTCCACAGCGCAGTAGCTAGCTAACTGACTGAGCGTTCTTGGTGCTCTGCGGCTAAATGTTGCAGATTGATTGGTTGAAATTGTTTGGTGCTAACTTACGTAAGCACACGTGAAATTTATTTCTACCAGAAGAAAAAATGATCAGATTTTGAAATAAGAATACGAATAAATAGATTTTTTTTAATTTTTTGGCCTATATTGTCAAATAGATGCACAATATTACCGGGGATGTGATCTAAAAGGATTAAAATGACATTTTTCATTTCACCTCGACTTTAATGATGGTTTATTTTACTGTTAACTAACCTACAATTATTTGTGGGAATAGGTCTAGGTGATTTAGTGGTAGCTAAAGGGTGGGTTAAGTAAAAAAAAGATCTGCCTTTTCTTAACATATCTTTAGTGGTTTTTGCAATAAATATCAACAACATTGTAATTGTCTTGTCGAGTGTGACTAGATGGGAGAACTTATTCAAGCATTAGTATGAATAACTTGTGATTCATGAAACTATGCTAACGATTAAAACTCTGACTGCTAAAAACTTCATTTGGAGCTGTGTTTTGTGGAGATTTTTTTACTAAACTTGTCAACTATTATTGAATGTTTGTCAGTGTTCAAGCAGCTTACCTTTCCTGTTGACCTTATGCCCTTCCAAACGCAGAAGTAGCAGATGACCCAGCTCAGGATGAGACACATGACCAGTTCCCACCTCAAGCTTCCCACCTCCTCGATACCACCAGAGATATTCAAAACACGGCGCCTGGACAGAGGAGGGGAGAGTCAATGACTGGTGAAAGGGAGGGAAACTGAATTATAGTGTAATCAGTCGTGAAAATGTCCCTAAATTCTAGACTAGTAATTACTTAAACTTCTGAATTTTGAAATTCCCAGGTTACAAACTCATTAGCCTGTCACTCATCTTGGCTACCTATGAAGTGATTTGTGCTAGCTAGCGTACCTGTGATTGGCAGAGGATTTTTTACCTGTTGTTCCTCCCAGATAAAAGGAAGTTTTTAGTTCTTAAGCGAGTCCAAGTTATACAGAGAGCAGAAAGTAAAGTTGACTGTTGCTGTTGGCTATGACCCACAGTTTCCTCTCTGCTGTTGGCTAATAAATGACCAGCTAAAACAGTGAAAGTTTGAGCTTCCTTTATGAGAAAAGCTACAGCATTTGAATGTATAATACATTTTGTGGGTCTATTCTAGGAGAAAACCCTTGTCTCTTTGCTTTTCATTGGCTGCTACATGTATTATCCTTGATTCATAGGATTCAGCTCGTTTCTGTTTGCACTGTTGCATTTAACCTCCCATTCAAGTCACTCAGAAGTCTTAGCTACATGTAGGCCTGGTTGCAATAATGTGAAAGGAAAGTCAGGATGAGGAGGTGAATGAGGGACAGAAAGACAGGAGAGAAAACCAGAGGCTGGCTGAAAAGGTGTGTGGAGGGGAGGAAGAGAGGACCTTTAGTGAAATGCAGAGTGAGAGGAGGGGGAAAGGGGCAGGGATCACTCGGCTCAACTTATATGAGTTGACGACATGCTTACTGCCAGAACTCCACAACAGGAAGAGTAGTGTTCATTCTGGAAGTCATGCTGAGGCTAAAATTGTGATGATCTATGTCCAAGCATGAGTCTAAAAAATAAAACAGAGATCAGGTAAAAAACATAAATTTGAACTCAACATGCAAGACTATAGCAGGTATATTATCTAGGCTACATGTTCCATCTTTGTTGCTTTTTATTATCTCTGCAAAATTTTACATAAAACTATGAAATTATCCACCTGCATATGTTTTTTTTTCCCCAATATTGCAGTGAAGTGAGAGGGACATGCGTGCTTACTACAGCTGGGCTAAAAAAAAACTAACATCAAATGTTTGTAGTTTTATAAACTTAATTTTACAGGCTTCAAAGCCCTATGCCAAAGCTGCAGGACAGCCTACCTGTGTTCCAGTAGTTTCCACATGTGGCCCAAGGCAAAGTCGCACTGAAGGATGAGAACAAATAAAAGAAAGCCCATGCAAGGATGGTAATATAGGAGGTGGCACTGAATGCAATGATTAAGTGACTGGCATAGCCCATTCCTGAGGAGAGGGAAGAAAATACAAAATAAGAGAGGGCATCTAATATTCATCTGCGGATGCATTTGAGGCTCCTGTGAGGAGTTTTTCACTGGTTATGAAACAGAAATTCTGATTACTCTATATGACCTACAAAAGCAAACCAGACCATCAGTGGAAAGATTGATTATATCTATATAGTAATTTTTTATATTAGATGTCAGGCAAAGCAGTTAACTCCACGCTGCCCTTGTTTACATTTTGTTAAAACCACCACTTCAGCATGTACAGGGCAAAATCAGGAAAGAGATAAGAGGTAGCTTTGTCCTCAGAGGGCGCTAAATCAACACATCCCGGAAGTTACTCACAGCAGCTTTAAAGATTGTTTAGCCTATATCATAAACATTTTTTGATATGGTCAAGAAGTTACATTTCGTGCGTACTATGTGCGCCGATTACCTCCTAAGAGTCAGAAAAAAATATGTGACATCCCAATACTTATGTTTCTTTGATCCTAAAGCAAATTTGATGATTTCATTTACCCTGGAAAAGCGGACAAATCTTTCTCCAGCACGTGATCCCCCCCTGGCCGGTGTATTGTCCCAAGGCAGTCTCAAGGAAGAATAAGGGGACTCCGCATGTAAACATGAACAGGATGTAAGGGATGAAGAACACACCTGAAAAGGGGAGCATCTTAACGTCTTAATGCACAAAGAGAAAGAGAATTTCACGCAGGACAAACTGAGAGCAACAGTTGCCGTATTAAGTCACTCACCTCCTCCGTTTCTGTAGCACAGGTAAGGAAACCTCCACACATTCCCAGGTCCGATAATCGCTCCCATCACTGTCAGGATGAACTCGGCTTTATTCCCCCAGTGCTCGCGTACCTCCACCTTAGGCGTCTCTGTGTATCCTTTGGACGCACAAACCGTGTAGGTGCCATTCTTTTTTTTCATGTCAATCTCTTCCTTTAACAACCCTTTACAAACTAAGCCTGACGTAAGGTTTTGAACGCAGGCCAAAAGTTCACACAATGTCTGTTGGAAAAATCGTGCACATGAGTAGGCTATTGTTATGGTTGTACGGAGAGCGGTTGAAGCCGCTCAGATACTACTGCTACTGACAACATGGTTGGCTGATGCCGAAACTTTTAAAAGGTGCCGACACATGCACGTGTGTTTATTGGGTGGGGGATGCTGTGGGAGGGTTTCATAATGAAACCCTCCCACAGCATCCCCCACTCATTAAAGTTTGGAGAAGATGCGCGAGGGGCGGTTCATGTGGACTGTTCCGCCTCAAGTTATCCTGAAGAAAATGAAAAATGTGAGTAAAATATCAAAACAACAAACAGACCTCTTTTTGTAACATGCATCTGTAACAGACTAAACAATATTTCGCTTTCGGTTACATGAACATTCTCCGAGGAGATAGGCCAACATGATGTTACGTGAAGTTTACACGCACACACACACACACACACACACACACACACACATACACAATAGGCTACTGAATCCAACCTATTTAGCCTACAGAAGGCTGAGTTCCCCAGCTAGTTATTTTATCTCAGTCACCCACCCTTATTTGACCTTTATCTCAATAAAGTTTATCTTGCTGTCTGTATCGAATTATTATTAAGGCTGACATGAATTAATGGAGCCAGTATCAGTAAGAAGAACTCATCTAATTTTCTATGAATGATTGTTACATCTTTTCTAACTTCTCACTCAATTAATAGCCAACCACATGATCCATTACACTGAAACTCATGGTAAAATGGAATGCAATCTTTTGAACCTAGAACATAGGGGAGGTTGCATTATGTAATTCATGAGCAATGAGTAGGCTACAACTTTTCTGATATGGCTTATTTAGCAAAAACTGTCCTGCTGAAATAATCCGAAAACCTGTACGCTATGGAGGTTAAAGGACACTTTCTTAAAGCTCCTGTGAGGAGTTTTTCACTGGTTATGAAACAGACTGAAATTAATTCTGATGCCTCTATATGACCTACAAAAGCAAACCAGACCATCAGCCACAAGATTGATTATATCTATTTAGTTATTTTGAATACCTGAAACTGCAGGAGGGGGGTAGGTGTCAGACGAGGCGGTTAACTGCATGCAGCCTTTGTTTACATTTTCCAGGGCAAAAGTTTAAGTGAGTGATACATGTGACTGTTAAAGAATGCAGGATGATATTTTCTGTTAAAAAACACCACTTAAACATGTACAGGACAAAATTAGCAAAGAGATACGAGGTACGGCTTTGTCCACAGGGGGTTCCTCACAGGAGCTTTAACAATGTCAGAAATCAGCTTGTCTAAGGAATGTTTGATAATGGTCAAAATGATAGTGTGAATAATAAATAAAATCTGCTTTATTAGCGTCACCACAACAGTACGGTCAAAGCATTTAGAATAAGGTTTAAAGTGTAAGTAGATGTATCACAATTCAAAAGGAGAAAGCAATGACATACATAGTTAAAAATTTACATTAGTGGCAGACCCCTCTCCCCTTCACTGAGGCTCCTGCTGGAACAATAAGTGATGGTGTGGTGTTAACTTATTGACAGTATATGGAAATATGGAAAACGCCCCTTGTCAGTGGGTGGATACTTGATAAATGGCAGCTATTAAAAAAAATGTTAGTTGTTAAGTTAGGGTCATGGTCAAGATATCAAAAGGCAAAATAGAAAAGAATTATTCAATGGGCTCCATTAATGGTAACCATTATAAGGGTCAATCTTTCTTTATTTTGTTACTCCCTTTATTTGTTATTTAGATAAATCTACACCGTGTTTTTGCTCATTTTTTAAAAACTCGCTATCTTTTAACTTGTTACCCTACTGTCACGCCATTATACAAAATATCATTAACTTGCATTTTCCTGCACATCTGTACAGCTCTTTCATTCACTTATTGTAGCCTGAATATTT